>NC_062288.1:81895616-82520616 GCF_902655055.1 Lutra lutra
ATGTTTTTTCTCCTTTTCTGTGATGATAAGATGAATTACATTGATTTTAAAATATGAAATCAGTCTTTCTTGGAGTTACTTCTGCTTTGTTGTGGAGCATTTTTCTTTTTGAGTATCACTTGATTTAATTACAGTGTTATGCTAATAATTTTTTACCCATGTTTATGAGAGAGATTGATTTCTAATTTCTTTTTCCATAATTTCCTTGTCAGGTTTTGGGTATGTGGCCATCATTAAAATAAGAAAGCTGGTGAATGTTTCCTCTGTTTTTATCTGGGAGAGACTGCATAAACTGTTATTAATTTCATCCTTAAATATCTGGAACACTTCTCTGGTAAAGCTCTTTCTTTTGGGAAAGTTTTTAAAAATGGATTTCAAATTTCTGGCAATAGTAATTTATTTTTTCCCTTATTTTCCTTAGACATTCTGCCAGAGCTTTATTAATTTCAGTAATTTTTTTCTAAAAAGGCTTTATCTTAGTGCTTTTCTCATTTTATTACATCAGCTTCTACTCTTTTTTTTTTTAAAGATTTTATTTATTTATTTGACAGAGAGATCACAAGTAGATGGAGAGGCAGGCAGAGAGAGAAAGAGAGAGAGAGAGAGAGAGGGAAGCAGGCTCCCTGCTGAGCAGAGAGCCCGATGCGGGACTCGATCCCAGGACCCTGAGATCATGACCTAAGCCGAAGGCAGCGGCTTAACCCACTGAGCCACCCAGGCGCCCAGTTTCTACTCTTATTACCTTCTTTTTCTTTTCTTTTTCATAAAATTGGTATGTTGTTCCTGCTCTAGTTTCTGGAGATAGAATTCTAAATTATTCATTTGTAACCCCTTTTTCTAATATACATATTCACAGTATACATGTCCCCAAAAACACTGATTTCACTATACTTTATTTGCATCCCACAAAGTTAAATCTGTTGTATCTTCATTATGAATCAGTTTGAACTAATTCTGATTTTGATTTCTTTATTTTTATTTACTTGTTTATTTATTTATTTAATTTTTAATTATTTTTTAAAGTAAGCTCTATGTCCAAAGTGGGGCTTGAACTCAAGATCCTCTCATGAAGTCATGCTCTACCAACTGAGCCAGCCAGGCATCCCTCATTTTGATTTCTTAATTATTCATGTATGACTTAGAGATGTGTTACTAAATTTCCAGACAGTGGGGTTTTCCTTGTTATCTTATTACTGACTTTTTAGTTAATTGCATTGTGATCAGAGAATAAAGTCTAAGCTATCCCAGCCTTTTGAAATTTCTGGAGATTCTTCATGGCTCATCAGAAGGTTGATTTTAGTAAATATTCTATGAGAACATAAATTGTTATTGCTCACTGCTTATGTTTCAAGTTTCTCAAGATTCCAATTTGTTGCTCCAGACCTATGCAATGGCAAAAGGATTTCCCTCTCCCCAGCAGAGGTGCAACACATGGGCCCAGCCTGACCCTCAGCTCAAACCAGAATTAGCAATTACTCTGCAAGAAAAAATAACTGGTGATTCAAAGCTCATTTGTATAGTTTCCCTCTCTGTAATTTTACTCCATCTAGTCCTTATTGATTCCACAGATATCTCAAAACTTAAATGGTATGATTTTTGTAATTTATCCATTTTTTTCCACATTGCTCCCACGGAATACTAGCCTGTTATGACCTACTACATCCTGTTTAGAACATGACATCAAGACTCTTAAAATATTGGCAAAAATAAGTAAAGAATTTTTTTTTTTGAAAAAGGAATCAATCCAAGTAATTTTTGCAATGCAAAGTATAGAGCTCCTAGAGCCTTGATTTACTTTGGCAAACTAGTATTGATTATCTGCGGTCACAGGCACTATATCATGTCCCATGCCATTAGCAATAAGTTAGACAGTCCTGGTACCAGATGAACTTATAGTCCATAGAAGAGTCAGAAATGGAAACAGATAAATTGTGATGCAATGTATCACCTGTTCAATAGAGAGATAAGATTATCTCCTGGAACTCAGAGGAAACAAGGACTGCCTACCCATAGGATTCAAGAGAGTTTACACATAAATAAAGCTACACTTGATTCTGAATCCCAAGAAGAGTTTAGAGGCATAAAAGGAGGTATCATATTCTAGCCAAAGACCGCATTTGCAACAGCTTAGTCTCATGAAATGGTATGGAATATTATTCAAGAGTGGGACATTAATGGACCAGAAAGACTCATATGTGTGGGTGTCTGGAGTTGAGGTGCATAGACTTTTTCATTTTATTCTCAAAAGTGACTTTCGGGCCGCCCAGGTAGCTCAGTCAGTTAAGCGTCCAACTCTTGGTTTCAGTACAGGTTGTGATCTTGGGGTCGTGAGATGGAGCCCCAAGTTGGGCTACAGGCTCAGAGCTAAGTCTGCTTGAGATTCCTTCTCCTCTCCCTCTGACCCTCCCACTCGTGCTCTCTCACTCTCTCTCTAAAATAAATAAATAAATAAATAAATAAATATTTTTTTAAAAAGTGACTCTGATTGGACACCTGAAAATAATATAACACTGTATGTTAATTATACTAGAATTAAAGGGAAATGTAAAAGAATGTCTTTAGAAAGTGATTCTTTGACTTTGTATATAGATATTTAGCAGAGGAGAGAATGAAGTTTAAGAGTGAGTTAATATATTATCCAAGTCACTTGGGAAACCCACAGGTTTTCTCAGTGGAAAATCTGAGGATAGGATATAGAGCTTTGATTTTTAATTGAGGAATCTTTCCCACCCAAATTAAGTACAGCTTTCTTGGTGTGAAAATGCATATCACTCTCATTGCACTTGCTACAATGTTCAATGATTCCCAGTTTATAAGACGTTCTTATCTATTATTCTATTAGATCCTTATGAACAGTAGCTATGTGTAATTCATTTTTAAGTTCTTGACGCCTAGTATTGTGTCAGACATGGAGGAGGTATTCAATATGTATATGTTGAATCAATGAACACATATATGTATGTATGAGGGATTGAATGTATAATTGTATGATTGAACAAGTCTTTTGATTATAAAACTCTGCTTCTTTGTAAACTCATAAAGGCTGTGTTTAAAAAGTAAGACAGGTTTTGAAAAAATAAGTAACACCAAAAACTGGTAAGCAACTACCTTATCTTTTTCATTTCAAGTAGAATACTTCTGTTGTAAAGCCATTATGTGTCATTAGATATAAAGAAAAATGAGCAACAATGAAGGAAAATACTCTGAATTCCTCTCTAGCAGATTAGATCACTAAGCTCTCAAACCATTAAGACCTGTGTGTTTTTTCCTCTCTGAACTCCATATTTTGCCTATCCATGCTTTGCTTTTTTGGAATAGGTTAAAATTCAATATAATATTAAGCAACCAATAAGTACTAAAATAATAAAAATTACATGACAATTCGCATTTAAAGTATTTCACATGAATGGTTTTTTTTTTTAGTTGGGAAGATTATAAAATATTTTTATATTTTTATGTGTACTTAGGTTCAGAAAGCTAAAAAAAAATCAGGTGCCCATATTAAATATCACAAATTAGAACTATTTCAGTATCTTCCTCTTAAGAAGAAGTTTGAACTCACCTCATAAATTAGAGAGTAGTATAAAATATATATACCCATATAAAACATGTTCTAAAACAACTATATTAATGTCATTTATAATTGGAAAATGCAAATCTATAACTAGAAAATTTAAATCTTTTAAAATAGACTTTATATTTTAGCACAGTTTTAGGATCATAGCAAAACTGAAAGGTACAGAGATTTCCCATACTTCACCTCCCCCCACACATGCATAGCCATTATCAACACACCTCACCAGAGTATACAATTGTTACAATAAATAAACCTACAATGACACATCATTATCATTCCTCCCTCAAAAAAGTGACTCTTTGACTTACTATGCAGATACATTTATTTAATAGAGGAGGAAATTAAGGCACAGAGAGTTAATAAATTGTCCAAAGTCACTTAGGAAACCCACAGGTTTTCTAATCCATAAGTTATATCAGGGGTCATTGTTGATGGTGTACATTCTATGATGTATGCACAATCTTATTAAATTATCCCATGTACAGGGCTCCTGGGTGGCTCAGTTGGTTAAGCGACTGCCTTGGGCTCAGGTCATGATCACAGGGTTCTGGGATGGAGCCCCTGCTCCCCTTGCTCATGCTGTCTCTCACTCACTCTCTCTTTCAAATATATAAATAAAATCTTTTAAAAAATTATCCCATCTATCCACCATTATGGTATCATACAGACAAGTTTCAATGCCTTAATAATCCTCTATGCTCCACCTATTCATCCCTCCTTCCTACTAACCTTTAGTAACCACTGATCCTTTTACTTCTCCCAGTTTTGCCTTTCCTAGGATGTCATGTATTAGAATCAAGCAGTATGTAGGCTTTTCAGATAGGCTTCTGTCACTTAATAATATGTATTTAAGTTTCCCCCATGTCTTTTCATAGTTTAATAGCTCATTTCTTTTTGGCACTAAATAATATTTCAAAGTCTGGAGGTACCAAGCTTACTTATCTATTCACATACTGAAGGACATCTTGGCTGCATTTAAGTTTTGGCAAATATGAATAAAACTGCTATCGTGTGTGCAAGTTTTTGTGTGGACATGAGTTTTCCATTTATTTGGGTAAATACCAAGGAGCGTGACTGCTGGATCACATGGTAAAACTATGCTTAGTTTTGTAAGAAACTGCCAGTCTCAGTTAGGAAGTATTCATTCCCTCAGTTTCTATCTTCTAAAATAGATTATAGAGAATTGGTGTAATTTCCTCCTGAAGTGTCTGTTAGAATTCACAAGTGAATCCATTTGGGTATGGTATTTTCTGTTTTGTTTTTGTTTTTTAAAGATTTTATTTATTTATTTGAGAGAGAGAGAGATCACAAGTAGGCAGAGAGGCAGGGAGAGAGAGAGAGGAAGGGAAGCAGGCTCCCTGCTGAGCAGAGAGCCCGATGTGGGACTCGATCCCAGGACCCTGAGATCATGACCTGAGCCGAAGGCAGCGGCTTAAACCACTGAGCCACCCAGGCACCCGGTATTTTCTGTTTTAAAAAGTTACTAATTACTGATTCAATTTCTTTCCTAGATACAGGCCTATTCAGATTATCTGTTTCTTTTTGTGTGAGTTTTGCCAGATTGTGTCTTTCAAGGAATGTGTTCATTTCACCTAAGTTATCAAAGTTATGGGTATAGACTTGCTCATAGTATTTTTTATTATTCTTTTAATGTCATGGGATCTATAGTGATGTCACCTCATTTATTTTTCTTTCTCCAACCTTTTATTTAAATTCCAGTTAGTAAACATACAGTGTAATATCAGTTTCAGGTATAGAATTTAGTGATTCATCACTTACACATAACATCCGGTGCTCATCACAAGTGCTCTCCTTATACCCACCATCTATTTAACCCATCCCCCATCCACCACCCCTCCAGTAACCATCAGTTTGTCCTCTCTAGTTAAGAGTCTGTTTCTTGCTTTGCCTCTTTTTTGTTGTTGTTGTTGTCCCCTAAATTCATTTGTTTTCTTAAACATATGAGTGAGATTATGTAGTGTTTGTCTTTCTCTGACTGACATTTTGCTTAGCACAATACTCTTTAGCTCCATTCACATCATTGTAAATAGCAAGATTTCACTTTTTTTTATGGCTGAGTAATATATATATATATATATATATATATATATATATATATACATAAAATCTCACATCTTCTTTAACTATTCTTTAGTCAATGGACATTTGGACTGTTCCCACAATTTGGCTATTGTAGATAATGCTGCTATAAACATCAGGGTGAATGTAGCCCTTCCAATTGATACTTTGTATTCTTTGGGTAAATACCTAGTAGCAATTGCTGCATTCTAGGGTAGTTCTATTATTAACTTCTTGGGGCATCTCCATGCGGCTTTCCCCGCAGAGGCTGCATGAGTTCATATTCCCACCAACAGTGCAGGAAGGTTCCCTTTCCTCCACATCCTCACCAATACCTGTTGTTTCTTGTGTTGTTGATTTTAGCCATTCTGACATATCTCACTGTAGTTCTGATTTGCATTTCCCTCATGATGAATGATGTTAGCAGCTTTTCATGTGTCTGTTGGTCATGTGTCTTCTTTAGAAGAATGTCAGGATGCCTGGGTGGCTCAGTGGGTTAAAGCCTCTGCCTTCGGCTCAGGTCACGATCCCAGGGCCCTGGGATCGAGGCCTGCATCCGGCTCTCTGCTCAGCAGGGAGCCTGCTTCCTCCTCTCTCTCTGCCTGCCTCTCTACTTGTAATCTCTATCAAATAAATAAATAAAATCTTTAAAAAAAAAAAAAAAGGAAGAATGTCTATTCCTATCTTCATGACTTCTGCACATTTTTTAACTCGGTTATTTGTTTTTTGGGTGTTGAGTTTTCTCAATTCTTTATATATTTTGGATACTAATTTTTATTAGATATGTCACTTATAAATATCTTCTTCCATTCTGTAAGTCACCTTTTAGTTTTGTTATCATTCTTCATTTATTTCTAATAATATTCATTATTCCCTCTGTTTCCTTAGTTAGCCTGACTAGAGGCTTGTTAATGTTATTAATCTTTTAAAAGAGCCAGCTTTTAATGTTTTAATTTTCTCCATTGATTTCCTTTTTGATATTTTATTGATATCTGCTCTAATTTTTATTATTTTTTCTCTGCTTATTTTGGATTTAATTTGCTCTTCTTTTTTAGTTTCCTAAGGTGAAAGCTTAAATGACTGATTTTAGATCTTTTTAAAATATGTGCATTCGTTGCTATAAATTTTCCTCTAAGCACTGCTTTCATTGTATCTCACAAATTTTGATAAATTATATTTTTGTTTTCACTTAGTTCAGAATATCTTTTCATTGCTCTTGAAATTATTTGATTGTCTCATGCGTTTCATGGAAATACACTGGTTCATCTCCAAGTATCCTGGGATTTTCCAGCTGTCTTTTTGCTATTGATTTATGGCTTAATTTAGATGTTGTCTGAAGTCAGACTTTGTTTGATTACTACTCTTTTAAATTTGTTAAGGTGTTTTTATGGCCCAGAATGTGGTTTATCCTGGTAAACATTCCATGTAAGCTGAAGAAGAAAGTATATTCTACTGTCATTAAACAGTCTATAGACGTTCATTATATCCAGTTTACCGATGGCGTTGTTGAGTTCAACTCTGGGTTTACTAATTTTCTACCTGTTGGATCTGTCCATTTCTGATAGAGAGGTGCTGAAGCCTCCAATTACAATACTGGATTCACCTACTTCTCCTTGAAAGTTCTATTGGTTTTTGCCTCCTGTAGTTTGACTCTGTTTTAGGCACATACATGTAAAGATTATTATCTCTTCTTAGAGTACTGGCCGCTTTGTCATTATGAAATGCTGCTCTTTATCCCTGATAACATCCCTTGCTCTGAAGTCTACTCTACCCAAAATTAATATAGCTATGCCTGTCTTCTTTTGATTAATGTTAGCATGGTTAGCATATCTTTCTCCATTCATTTACTTTTAATTTATATGTGTCTTTATATTTAATGTGGATTCCTTGTAGACAACATAGAGTTAGGTCTCATTTTTTTATCCATTCTAACTATTTTTATCTTTTAATTGGTGCATTTAGACCACTGATGTTTAAAGATTTTTTTTTTTTTTTTTTTTTTTGACAGAGAGAGAGATCACAAGTAGGCAGAGAGGCAGGCAGAGAGAGAGGAAGGGAAGCAGGCTCCCCGCTGAGCAGATAGCCCAATGTGGGGCTCCATCCCAGGACTCCAGGATCATGACCTGAGCTGAAGGCAGAGGCTTTAACCCACTGAGCCACCCAGGCACCCCTAGACCACTGATGTTTAAAGTGATTAATGATATAGCTAGATTAAAATCTACCATATTTGTTACTGTTTACTCTTGTTGCTGTTCTTTGTTCCTGTTTTTGTCTTCTACTCAATTCTGCCTTTTGTGGTTTTAATTGAGCATTTTATGTAATTCTTTTTTCTCTCCTCTCAACATACCTGTTTTACTCCTTTTTTCCATTTTTTTAACTTTTTTTAAGATTTGCAATGTAAGTACTCCAAGTCCACTTTCAAACAACATTATACCACTTCATCAATATAAGACCTTAAAATAACAAAATTATCCCAATTCCTTCCTCTTGTCCCTTATATCACTGTTATCATTCATTTCACTTATATACAAGTGCACACAGTTTTATGTATGCATGGATAAGCATACATATATAATATATATGGACAAAGTCAATACATGGCTATCATCATTTTAATAAACTTATCTGTTGGATCAATTAAGAATACAAAAAATAAAAGTTTAATTTTTTTCACTTATTCCTTCTGTGAGTCTCTTCCTTTCTTTATGTAGATCTGAGTTTCTGACCTGTATCATGTTCCCTCTGTCTGAGAATGACTTTTAAAATTTTTTTGGTCTATTTTAGATAGGTCTATTGGCAACAAATTCCCTCAATTGTTTTGTTGGAGAATCTTTATTTCTCTTTTACTTTTTGAAAAGATAATTTCACAGAGTAGAGAATTCTAGGTTGGGGAGTCTTTTTCTCTTAACACTAAATATGTCAGTCTCTTCTTGTATAGGTAAGATATTTATTTCCTCTGGCTTCCTTAAGGATCTTTTTCTTTTGGGTTTTCTGTAGTTTGTAACTTATATGCCTAGGTGTACCTTTTTAGGCATTTATACTCCCTGGTTTCTCTCAGTTTCCTGGACCTGTGGCTTGGTGTCTGGCATTAATTTGGAAAAGTTCTTATTGCCTCAAATATTTCTTTTGTTTCTTTTCCTTCTGGTATTCCCATTACATGTATGTTGTTATACCTTTTGTAGTTGTCCCACAGTTTTGGGTTTTGTTTTGTTTTTAATATTTTGCTCTATTGTTTTCTTTTTTTCTGGTCATTGTTTCTGTTTGCTTTTTAGTTTTTGAGGTTTCTGTTAAGATATACTCAGGCTCAAAGATTGTTTCCTTAACTGTGTCTAATGTACTAAGAACATCAAATTTTTAATTCTTCATTTCTCTTACTGTGTTTCTGGTCTATAGCACTGCTTTTTGATTCTTTCTTAGAATTTCCATCTCTCTGCTTATATTGTCCATCTATTCTTTCATTCGGTTTATTTTATACTTTAGGCTACTTTGCATGTTAAACAGAGTTGTTTTCAATTCCTAGTATTGCCATAGCTGAGTCTAGTTCTGATGCTTGCTCTCTCTACTCATACTGTTTTTTTGTCTTTCAGTTTGTCTTGTGAGTTTTTCATGATATGCTAGGTAACAGAATTGCTATAAACAGGCCTTTGGTAATGTGGTGGTAATGTTTTGGGGGAGAGAAGTCATTCTATAGGTCTATAATTAGGCCTCAGTCTTTTAATGACACTAGGACTCTGAATTGTGAACTACACAAATGTTTTTCAGTTTTTATCTCCCCTCTTAGAGGTACCGAATGGCTAAATAGTCATTTGTTATGAATCTAAAAACTGTTTCTTTTTTAGTTTCTTCAGCTTTTTAATTGTTATTGGGACAGTGGTGACCTCCAAACTTTTTATATGCCAGGTCAATTCAGGGGGGAGGTACTTCATTAAAATGACATTAGAAAAACAATGTACCGTTGATGTCTGAAAGTTTTATTTAAAAAAGAAAGGCAGAAATTAATGGAAAGGTAACTTACAGATATGATTTAAAGCTGACTAAATAAAACTAATGCTGAGATTAATATAAAAGGTAAAATATGATTGTCTTATTAACCAAATATGGCCGCAAAATAAAATGATTCTGATTTTTCACATATTTGTTCTACTTGTAAAGAAATCTACTTGAGCAAATTCAATGCACCCTGAAAGATCTATGCTCCTTTTTCTCTCAAATACAAAGACTGTATCCCCGAGTTAATAGAAAATTTGAAAATAAAAGGTACGGCTCAGATTTCTTTAGAGAATGTAGATATTGCTCCCTTATATTTTGGGAACTACAGATTGTATTTAGGAAAAAAAAAAAAAAAACCCAAACATTGACAGATGAGTAGAATAAATCTTATATAGGCACTTCAAAAGAGTTACCAAACAATTTATTAGTTATTTATCAGTTCTTTCTTCTGATAAAATTAAACAAAAATACAAAGGGAATAACAATTCTGATATGTACTTATAAAGCACTTACTTGTTGGCTGACATTATTGAGAGTAGTGAACTCAAATTGAATCCATTAAAAATATTTGTACTCTCCAACTCTTATCCTGTTGGGATCCTGAGTCCTTCCACGCATGCCCAGGGCTGACTGCATGGAATTTTAATGCTTCCTAGTTGATATGGTGCCTGGACTCAAGGCACCATCGGTTTTAAATACTTCTAATGCCAACAGCAGTAAGCAATTTCCCTTGAGTTTCTGCTACTACTTTTGAACAAATTAGTTTGTTTTTCTTTAGCTACTATTCAAACTTAAATAGCACCCAATGTCCAGCTTGTTATCCTCATCCAAACGGGAAGGGTTGCTCCCAGAGATGACTTGGCATAGTTCTGATTAAAGACTATTTTCACACATCCAGGAAAATAGCACAGTTAGCTGTGGAGACATAGAGTGTGGCCCAGAGGATTAATAAAGTCCAATGAACACTGACAAACGAAGCTTATTTGTTCTCTTCCTATTATTTACTCTTATTCTTTGGGCAGAAAGGCTGCCTAGCTCAGCAGAAGCTGAAGTCTAGAGGGATTTAAGAGTTAACCAGACACTGCAGCAAAGAAGAAGAAAAAAAGCAAAATAAACTCATTGCATAGCACAAATACAACTTTTACAAAGAATTAAAAATGATTACCTATGGAGATTTCACATGCATTTGCTTAAAAAATCAATATGATAAAATTTCTAATTCAAATGTGCTGTATTTCTTTACTAAACAAAAACTTTTTATCTGTCCTTAAGCAGCAGAGTAGTTACATTGAATCTTGTCATCATTTAATAATACTTAAAGCCTTTTGCAATGTGTGCTTTAATTAGTAGTGAATAATTTTCAACAATTCATGCTACTTTTTAAAACTCTTTGTTTTCTGAGAAATTAACCCATGATTTCTTTTAAACTTGTAAACAAATGCTTGTGATATTATTTAGACCTCCCTTTTACCACAGTCTTCTCTCTCAGAGATTTTAAAACTTGGGTGTAAGGAAAGTCTTTAGGGAATATCTAAACACATTTTGGGCTAATGGGTAATTTTCTCAGGAGTGTTCATACCATTTTCTAGTTCCTCAAAGATGTCTTTTTTTTTTTTTTTAAGATTTTTATTTATTTATTTGACAGACAGGGACCATAAGCAGGCAGAGAGGCAGGCAGAGAGAGAGATGGGAAGCAGGCCCCCCGGCAAGCAGAGAGCCCAATGTGGGGCTCGATCCCAGGACCCTGAGACCATAACCTGAGCCAAAGGCAGAGGCTTTAACCCACTGAGCCACCCAGGCGCCCCTTCCTCAAAGTTGTCTAATGTAAAAACAAAATGCAAAAACAAAAACATCAAGAACATGTTTAAAACATTGAAGCTGATGAGCATTTATTTAAAGCATTTGGTGTGATGCCCAAGGCAGTGAACTAAAATGACCCACTTGTTTGAGAAAAGAAAAAGTTTATATTTGCAAAAATAAGTTCCTATCAGTTTAAAATCAATATTGCTAAGATTAACAATAAACGTGTGATATTCTACTCACTTAATTTTTATTCAATATTTAAAAATGTCTCAGAACAACAGAGGCAAGGTGGGGTGTAGGCAAAGTAAAAGCTTGAAACTTTGGTAGGGCCTGCCTTAAACTATGCAAAACACCATGGTCCATCCTCGGGCCAGTTATCTAACCAGACAAATCTGCAGCTTCCTGATCTAAACAGCATCTATCATAAGATAGATGTATTATCTCACACATGCTAACTATCCAATATATATTAGTTTCAATCTCTTGTTTTCTTTCACTTGCCATAAAAGTGCAGTCTCATTTTTATTTATTTTCTCAGAAGTGACATTTTAGTTACTAGTAACAGAGTGTAGTGACTGCCCCTATTTTTCTTAGTCTTTAGAAAGGCACAAGTGGCAGGAAAAATGGTCAGTGTAAAAATTCATCAAGCCTATTTGTACCTAGGCCAAATCAGTTTTTACAGACTACTGAAAACAGTTCAAGTAGGCATGGCTAAATTTTGTTTAAATTCTAGATAGAAGTACACACTGAAAAAGTGGAAGTCTCATTTAGAGGTGGCCCTGGAGGTATGCCTCAAAAATCTCTGGTAAAGGAATTAGAAATGTGATAGATCTGCAATATGGGATATTTTCTGGGGCCACAGGTTCAAGTATACTAGGTCAATAGGAGTCCTGGGAAGAAGAGAAAGTTGGAAGGCAAAGATAATTTGCGATTTCTCACTGTTGCACAGGGCAGTTTCACTCAGGTCTAGTCCTTTGAATTTCTATTGAGAAACCTGATTCTAATCTTCATGACATTCTGGATGTAATGTTTATGCTTAAATTTTAATACTATATGATTATCTTACCAATAATGACATTCCCAGAGTTCTTATAAATATTCAAACAACATGGAAGAATTCCCTGGGAACACCAAACATACAAATATCTTAAAGATAGTTTCTTAAAAATTAAAATGAGTATTACACCATTGAGTTATTGAAAGGAATTACATGTCCTGCTGAGGTAATAATCTAAGGCCGTGATCACTTATACTTCTCCCAACTAACGCACTGCAGTTCACAAAATATATATCTTCTAATGGTAAATTTTAATTCTAAATACTTTGTGTTGCATATAAATTTACCATGGCACTTTGAATAATAGTTACTTTGAAATTTTCTCTACTTGACTTTCATTAACTATATTTCTTGACAAAGAAGTTATAATGTCCAAACAATATAAATATTTCACTATAGGGAAAGTTTTACAAAGATAAAACTGTTTCTTCAAAACATTGCCTTTCATACCTAAACTATTTAAAATCATTTTTAAATTATATTTTTATTTTTGTAAAACGAAATACTTTACAAAGATACAATTTTCGTTCTATTACTAAAGAACACAGAAAGCATAATAAATCAACTATACCTAAAGCTAATACAGTGTCCAGCACTCTGCATAGGAATAAAATGAAATTATCCTTTGTCTTGAATATTTCCAGCAGCAGATCTGCTATAATTATTATATTGAACTTGATCAACAGTTTATCTTATAAAGTTATTAGACTAGCAACAAATTAACTCGGAATTGGAGACTTTCAGAACAAAAATGTATTCTTATTCAAGTGGAATAGGATGTCCCATAACACAGGTTTCAAACTTCATTATAATACCTACGAATCACTTCAACAATATTTTCTAATTTGGATATAAGACAACTAGCCTCAAAAAAAACTTGCCATTTGCAGAAACATATCTGGACCTAGAGAGCATAATGCTAAGTGAAATAAGTCAGTCAGAGAAAAACAAATACCATATGATTTCACTCATACGAAATTTAAGAAACAAAACAAAGAAAAAAAAAGAGACAAATCAAAAAAGAGACTCTTAACTATAAAGAGCAAACTGATGGTTACTAGAGAGGAGGTGGGTGGGAAGATAGGTGAAACAAGTAAAGGAGACTAAGAATACACTTATCAGGGGCGCCTGGGTGGCTCAGTGGGTTAAAGCCTCTGCCTTCGGCTCAGGCCATGATCCCAGGGTCCTGGGATTGAGCCCCACATCGGGCTCTCTGCTGAGCAGGGAGCCTGCTTCCCTTCCTCTCTCTCTGCCTGCCTCTCTGCCTAATTGTGATCTCTGTCAAATAAATAAATAAAATCTTTAAAAAAAAAAAAAGAGAATACACTTATGATGAGCACTGAGTAATGTACAGAATTGCTGAATCACTAATTACACACCTGAAACTAACCTAACACTGTATGTTAACTATACTGGAATTAAAATTTTTAAGAATTAAAAATGAACACAAAAAAGTAAAAAGCCCTGGGGATGGGGTGCATGAAAGAATTTTTAAGACTAGAGATGTTTAATTTAAAAATTGTTTATATTGGCTATATAATTCCCACCATTATGCCTTATTCCACTCAATTTTACCAAATCTTTAATGAACTCTTTTGTACTGATAAGTTTTGTGGGACTGACGTTTTTATTTAATTTTATCTACCACCCCACCGCTGCACTCCCACCCTCAGTCCCAAAATTTGTATTTCCCATTTTGTCTGGCATGGTGCAGAATAGAAACGGAAAGGGTGGGACTGAGGAGCATTTTAGTAGAAATAGAACACAGCATAAGGGATAACTATTAAAATATAAGTTGTACAAAAATATGAAGGGATCTTAACGAGTATATCAGAATGTTCACATGTTGCAGAAGAGTATTTTTATTAAATCTTATGAGATCTTAAATAGCAGGGTACACTAGTAGTCATGTTATGATGTTGTGGTGGGCAAAATATGGGTCCCCAAAGATGTTCATGCCCTAATCACTGTAACTTGTGAATATGTTACTTTATATAACAAAAGAGAATTAAGGTTGAATATGCAATTACACTTGCTTATCAGTTGACCTGGAGATGTAGAGATTATTCTGGATTACCTAGCCCCTGGATGAATTCCCTCTGGACCAGGTATCTTTCTCTGAACAATTAGATGTGGATAGGAAAGGACTGAGTTATAACCTAGAGGCAAATATACTACTAGTTCAGGGGGACCTGGGTGGCTCAGTGGTTTAAAGCCTCTGCCTTCAGCTCAGGTCATGATCTTAGCATCTTGGGATGGAGCCCCGCATTGGGCTCTCTGCTCAGCAGGGAGCCTGCTTCCTCCTCTCTCTGCCTGCCTCTCTGCCTACTTGTGATCTCTGTCTGTCAAATAAATAAGTAAAATCTTAAAATATATATATATATATATATATATATATATATATATACTACTAGTTCAGAAATGGGTATTAAGTTCTGGTCATATACTCAGAACTCTGTTATACCAGGGAATTTAAGTTAATAATAGATAATATGTTAAATTTCATCTCCTGCTCCACATGCTTGTATGTCTCAATTATTCTTAAAATCCTTATTCTTAAGAACCTTCCCTTCCTGGGGCGCCTGGGTGGCTCCGTGGTTGGGTCGTTGCCTTCGGCTCGGGTCATGGTCTCGGGGTCCTGGGATCGAGCCCCGCATCGGGCTCTCTGCTCTGCGGGGAGCCTGCTTCCTCCCCTCTCTCTGCCTGCCTCTCTGCCTGCTTGTGATCTCTCTCTCTCTGTCAAATAAATAAATAAAATCTTTAAAAAAAAAAAAAAAAAAAAGAACCTTCCCTTCCTGTCATCAGGTTTCCCATTCTTATTGCTGCCCTGTGAATCCTACTAAAAATGCTTAATAGACATTGAGACTGGTGTCACTGAAAATTTATAGTATCTGATTTTTACTTGGCTTACTCCTTCTACCATTTCCTAAAGAAACTGTATGAAGCACTTATCCACCTCTCACTCCTTACGATGTCTTTATACCATTATCTCTGCTTTGTGATAAACAGAGTAGAAACTATAAGTTAGGAACTACCTTAAGGCTTGCTCTTCTCTTCTCACTAAACATATGTATGTATCTATACTTCTACAGTCTTTACAGTCTTAGAAGAAAGTGGCTTCCTTCCTTCTATTCAAATATTATCTATCTCAGCTCTTAAATCAGGCTTTTTAAAAAAAGATTTTATTTATTTATTTATTTATTTATTTATTTATTTATTTATGCATGAGTAGGGAGAACATTAGAGGGAGAGAGAGAATCTCAAGCAGACTCTGCACTGAGTACAAAGCCTGATGCAGGGCTTGATCTCATAACCCTGAGATCATGACCTGAGATGAAACCAAGAGTTGGACACTCAACCGACTGAGCCATTCAGGGACCCCTCAAACCAGGCTTTTAAGAGACTGTCCTCTTTCTGCTCCATTATCCACTCTTTCCTACCCTGAACCTTGCTATTTCAACTCGCTCATACTTCTGAATACAATATGCATAAGAAACTCCTATATTAAAAATATTATAATCTATCCCCCTATATGTCCACCTTTATTTTCCATTATTAATGACTCAAAGATCTTTACCTTTTGCTAAGATCAGGTTAACTGAATTGTGGATAGTTTGAGGAAATTTCTCTCACATTTCCCATTCCAAAATAAGTGCTAAGTCTGATTATGCTGCTTTCTACATATCTCCTGAATCTGTACACTTCTACCTCCATATGTAACCTGATCTAGGCCATCATTTCTCACCTGGACTA
The DNA here is from genome assembly GCF_902655055.1 of Lutra lutra. Taxonomy (NCBI): domain Eukaryota; kingdom Metazoa; phylum Chordata; class Mammalia; order Carnivora; family Mustelidae; genus Lutra; species Lutra lutra. The sequence continues at coordinate 81,911,876 of NC_062288.1, forward strand.
TTTTAAGTGTCCCAACTATACCAAAAAAAATTCATCTGTACCTATATCCATTTTCCCTCTTGTTATAATGTATAACTCTGTCTATGTTTCTAACATTAAATTCCACTTTACAATGGATCCAACATCCTCTAATTACTCAAGGCCTCTGATCATTTTTATCTCCCGCATTATAAGTTTTGCCCTCTTGGCATGATCATTTCTATCAATGTACAAGCAAGTTCTATTGTCTTATATTGTAAAAACTAGAAACCCTCTATTGACTCCCCATAGTTCTCCACCCACTGTCCTTATTCTCTCTGAAGAGCAAAACTCTACCTCCACTTCTTTTGGCAGTCTCTCATCTTCCTTTTTTTTTTTTTTTTTTAATTCTTTCTTGAACCCACTACAAAAAGGCTTTTGTCCCCAACACATCATTAAACTGCTATGGTCAAGGTCACAAATAATCTACAGGTATAAAATCAAATGGCTTCTTCTCATTTCTTCTCTTCCTCCTTCTATCAACCGCATTTAATATCATAGTTTTACTCTTTCCATTTTGAAACATGTTCTTGTTTGATTTGTGGAATATGGGTTTCTCCTCCTGCCAATAACATGAACTACTCCTTGTCATGCTCCTTTGCCAGATCCTCTTTTTATTTCCAACCACCAAATGTTGGAGAGCATCTGCTCAATATATACTCATTCCCAAGGAAAATGGCCCATTTCCTTGGTTTAAAATACACTGACAATTCCCAAGTCTATATTTCCCCAACCCAGATCTCTCCTCCAAATACATAAATACCATCTCATAAATACCATTTTCTATGCATAATCTCCACATGGATGCTTACAGGCATCCCAATAGTAGCAGTGAAACACATGAGATCACCACCCCTCTTCTTAGAAGGGTCTCTTCAGCATCTCAGCATAGCAGCTCCATCCCTCCAAATGCTCAGGCCAAAAACCTTGGAGCTGTTCTTTCAGTCATCTTAAAGTCAGCAGCAAATTCTCTCAGTTTGCATTCTAAGTATATCTTTAAACAAGAATTCCTTGCACCTCCACGATCACTACAACCCTTGTCCAAACCACCACTACCTCTGTCCCAGATAAGTGCATTAGTTGTCACACTGGTATTCCCGCGTCCTTATCCACATAGTTTATTACCTACAAGGAGACAGAATTGTGCTTTGAAAATTATATAGATTATGTTATTTCTTTGCTCAAACTTTCCATCTCAGTTGGAATAAACGTCAAAGTACTTATAGCCACTGAGAGGACACTGTTATCCAGCTCCCAACTACTTCTCTTTTCTCTGCATATCTACTTGAGTGATAGTCTAAATGAAAATCTATGGGTGTTACTGTACTGCTTTGACTCCTCCAGTGACCACCTTCCACCCGCCCCACCCCATGCACCCCCCACATCCCCCCAACCCCCTCCCCTTCCTGCCTTCAAAATAAAACCAGATTTCCTAGAAAGGCATTCAATATTCTCCAGTACTCTCTAGTCTGAGTTACTGCCACTTCCTTTTCCAAGGGCACCCTACAACCCAGCTGCACTGTACTTCTTTCTTCCTCATTAAATGGCATACTCATGGCTCCATTTTGTTGCTGTTTCTCTAGCTTCAAATAATATCTGCATAGAATCCCCTTCACCACCTGTCCAAGATGCCCCCTCTTTCAACTGAATAACCACTTTATTGGATTCCCTTTAAATTTCTAAAGAATCATAAGTTTTATAATCCTCTGGACTATGCTCCAGTAGAATTCTGAATATAGTTTACATATGTTGAAATCACTTTTTATCACATTGTATTAAAATTTTTGATCTATTTGCCTACCTCTCTCTCTGAACAGTGAGCATTTCATATGCTCATTGCAACTGATGGGAAGCATATCTTACTTATCCTTAAGTCCTTATCATTTAGCAAAGTGCTTGACATATGAAAAGTTTTCAAAAACACTGAATGATGTTTTCAATCAATACTAAATATACTTCTATTTGTACGTACATATGACTATGTAAGATGTGTGATAATCTTTGAAATTTTTGTCATTTAACTATCTGACCATTTAATTTTTGAGCCATTTAATCTAATTTACCCAAATTCAAATGAAAAGATGGTAATATTAGAAAATAAAGGATGAGAGAGTGATTTATAATTTGTTTTTACTTTTTAATTCAGAGCAACCACAAGACAATGTATTTATAATATTTAAATTGGGGTATTCTTATCTTTAAAAAGTATTCCATTTAGGGCACCTGGGTGGATCAGTCAGTTAAGCATTTGACTCTTGATTTCGGCTCAGGTCATGATATCAGGGTCATGATATCAGGGTTATGATACTGAGCCCTATGTAGGGCTCCACTCTCTCCTTCTGACCCCCCTTCACCCCTCTAAAAAATGAATCAAATAAATAGATAATACTCTATTTAATAATTAAGAAAATAAAATATCTAAATAAAATCCTCTAGGAGACTATAATACTTTCTTTGCTCTCTGAGATTTGTAATCATCGAATTACTACATATCTCCAATTTCATTTTCCTTTACTAGAATACAATTCTAAAGCTATACTAGATAAAACACACACATGCACAGACATACACACACACAATCGCACAGAGAAAACCAAAGGAAAAGACCCCAGCAACCAATGATGGGTTACCAGCCTGTTTTACAATTCTTTTTAGCATAGGAAGGACTTGCCTGACTTCAACTGTCACAAAAGCATCTCTGTTTCTCTTGCCACAGTGGTTCCCTTTCTATTGTGATAGACATTAGGTTAATCATGGAAGAGGAAAGAGGGCAAATTAAAAAAAAAAAAAAAAAAAGGTCGTCAGCTGATCATGTGGCATGTGCTGCTTTCCCATTGGTGTCATAATGCTATAAGCCACTACTCTTGCCACTCTGGACATTACTGGAGCTACGGAGTTTGTTAAGATCCTGGAACTGCGTGGGTTAGGTAAACTGTTACCACAGTAGTGGGTGTCAAGACCTTCCTCTGTCACCTCTCCATTCCGACTAAATGCTGCGGCCATCCGCATCCTGTTTCCTTCATTTTGTTCTTCTTTAGCCCCCATCTGATACACTCCTTCCATAACAATGTTTTCTTTCATTTGGATGACACTTTCCTGTATCTAAAACACTTTCACACAACTTCTCTCATGGGCCTCATGATAACTCTAGGTGGTAGGCTGGGTTGGCACTGCTCATAAATTTAGTAAGACAACAAGGTACTGTTTGTAGCTATCATTCATCGAAAACCTTCTTGATACCAGACACTTTAATAGATACTTTATACCTTACTTAGTCTCATAAACACATACTTTATAGCTGAAGACATAAAGGCGAAGCAACATGTCCAAGGTCAGACAGTGAAACAGTGGCAAAACAGGGCTTTTTATGGCAATATATATTACAGATAAATGCATGCACATCCATATATGTATATGTGTATATTATATATGCACATGCAGGTAAGTATCTGTTTGTGTGAGTATATATTTACTCTGGGTCCCATGTTAAGGGCTTTTTGGGGCTTTAAAAAAAAAATTCCTAGCTTAGCACCTTTTACTCTGTCCAAGATAGAAGGCAGTTAGCTTTGACTTCTAATAAAATATATTACATGAAGTGAGATTCAGGACAAGGCAAAGCAAGGCATTTCCTTTCAGGAGGTCATCAGTCAGGAAAAGGTTGTGTGGTGAAAGATATTTAGAAAAGAGTATGTTGTGCCCTTTGCATCTGACATAGTCTCATTCCTGTTAATTCAAGGAAGCAACTCAATTCTCAGGTGGGGAAACCCTGGCTTCTTCACACAAAGTCACATACAGCCAGAGCTTAAGAATAGAATTGCTAAACTGACTAAACTGCCTAGAAAGCTTCCAGAGTTTTCTAAGATATACCTGTCTGCTTTGCCTAGGTCTCTTCCTGTTGTAATGCTAATAGGCAGGATAGCTGAGAATGAAGAATTAGAGCAGATCTCTTCCAAGACATAAAAAGTTAGCAAGTGACATAAAATAGTCTTCCATTACTTTGTAACTCAAAAAATATTCACAACAGCCACTGAAGCTAAGAGCACATAGTGCTGAGGGACTTTTGATATTTGTGGCAAGAGGTAGAGAGATTACTCGCACATTGTACTTAATGGTAATCATAGAGAAGCCTACATGTCTACTGAAGTGTGGCTTTAGGTCACTGGGTTGTCCCTGTTAAAGAATCTCCATGTCCCAGAGTTCTTCATCCAACAGAACAAGATGAGAAATTCACTAGAAATCCAAGATTAGTTAATTATATATTATATATATAATTATACATTATATATAATATCTAATTAATTATATATTAATTTTATATTATTATATATGTATATGTATACATATATAAATATATATGATATTAATTATATATACTTATATATAATGTGTACATTATATACATTGTGTATATATTATATTATTTTCACATAACATGTTATTTATATTCCATAATATATATGGAATAGTATACTACATACAATGTATTGTATTATATTTCCATATATATGTAATACAGAAAAACCCATTCAGCTCAGACATTTTCAACAACCACAGCTGCACAAAAATATTTTGAGAGGTAGAAAAATTAGTTTATATTGTCTTACTGTATTAAACATTCACTTATTTATTCATTAGTACTATTTTGCCATTTAGTTATTATGGTTCATATTCCCCATTTAGGTTGACATTTTATAAAAAAAAATTAAAACTCTTTTGGTACTAGAGACTAGTATTTAAAACGCTTTAGGTAGCATAATAAAAGTCATTTCATCTCATTGTTATAATTTTCCCTCTAAGGTTTTTAATATTCTAGAACACTGAATTTCCACTAGGTCTAGATGAATTTCAAATAAAATAAGAGTGATATGGACAATTTTCTAAAGTTTTGATAAATTGGCATTTCTTGTAATTGAGTATGATCTAAAATCAAACTTGTATTGTCTAAGAGAAATGATATAATTTGAAGCATTATGCTGCTTTTACAAAAAATTTTAATTCTTTATTCTTGCAAACATTCAATGTTTCTTAGTTCTGCATAAACCCTGGATTGTAGAGTTCTGTACAAAATCCACTCATTTTAAAGACAATGTCACTTTTAAGTAATTCAAACAGGACGCTAAACTTATTCCACAAGTGGCTTTTTATGTTCTAAAAAGACACTGACTGCACTGAACAATAATATTTGTCTTTTAGAAGAGTGATTAAGATAAGTGAATAAAACAGACATAGCCATTTAGTCACCTATAAAAATAGTTACCCACATTCTAAGTCACTGTCCTCCACCTCCCTACAAATATCCTAGTGAATTATAAGTAAAATAATACTGGCAACTCAAGGTAAAGAGGTTTTCAAAATTCCATGTCATGAACAATATTTTAGCTAATGGCCAGGTCTACAGACACCAGGGAAGTAGTAATGCTTCTTTGACTTCTCCACTCAAGAGATTGGCCCTACTGATAAATGGTTATTGCCCGTATCTCTTTCAGTATAATGGGGTTTCCCCCATTAAATACCATTTAAAATATATTATTTCAGTATTTCAGTGAGGAACTAAACCACAATTAACACCAAGTGCATTATCAAATTATGGTTTATCACCTATAGTTTTAAAGGGATGTATTAAGGTCATATACTAGACTGTGGTATCTGAAAAAGCTTACCCTCTACAGGAAAACAGGACCAGAGGCTGACTAGTACAGACTGAGAAGCAGAAAAATGAAGACAAATCTAGATTTAACAACACAGCCCTGGAAAGCTAAGAGCTTACTCAGAATATAAGCTAATAATTGATTCTGGAACATGGAGAGAACAGAGCAGAGGTAGTAGTGAAGGTAAAGGAGATGAACAGCAATCACCAATTAGTCAATGAAATATTTATTAGTCAATTAGTCAATTAGTCAATGAAATATTTATTAAGGGTCTATCAATATAGCCTACTTGGTCTTGAATATATACAAAATTTGAACAAATAGGAGACTGTATTCACAAAGAGTTTGGTTTGTGACACAGCCTTAGGCTGATTATATACAGGTGAGACAATTGTAAAAAGTTGCTAGTGGTACATTCAATAATAAAATTCTTTGGCTGGGGCGCCTGGGTGGCTCAGTGGGTTAGGCCTCTGCCTTCGGCTCAGGTCATGATCCCAGGGTCCTGGGATCAAGCCCCGCATCGGGCTCTCTGCTCGGAGGGGAGCCTGCTTCCTCCTCTCTCTCTGCTTGCCTCTCTGCCTACTTGTGATCTCTGTCAGATAAATAAATAAAATCTTAAAAAAAAAAATTCTTTGGCTGAAATCCAAGGAAGAGTTGCCCTTGCTGAATCTTAGCTTCTCATTTGTTAGAAAGAAGCTCCTGTATTTTGAAAATGCACTTAGTCACTCAAAAATTAAACAGAAGAGGCCTGACAGATTAGTGATCTACCAAACTTGAACATGAATTTAATATTAGCACTTTTCTTAATCTTAAACATTTTGTATATTATAGAATTGTTTTACCAAAATGCAATTTTATATTTTGCCATCAGTTCCCATGAAACAAACTACGCTTGAAATTTTTGCTGATGTATTTATTTTAAAGATCTTAAAACATTATTCACTATAGTACCTTTAATTTATGAGGATTCATAAGAGAAATGCCTTTCAGTTTAATCCAAAACAAATGGTCTGCTTCTATTTTATTAACATTATGAAATACTCTAATGATTTGGTTCCCTTCTTTGCAGTTACAACGAGGAGGTAACCCAGAAACAATTTTCTTCACACCTATTGATGTACAAGACAATATGGCATGCATTTTTGTGCATTCACCTTGCCCATAATTTTGTTTCTTATCCCTAGTTTTTCTTTTTACTGAAATAATTTTCTCTTTCATTTTTTAATCCCGATACATATTATTTGTTCTGCTATACCCATTTTATCCTGATATATAATTATCACATACAAATAAGTACATGCATACTCTATGCATTTTATATAATGGTTGACATTAATAGAAGAAAAATATAAACACTAAGACTCCCATTCAAGATCAGTGGTTGTGAATTTGCTTATAACTATCAGTTTAGCTTTTGATTTACTAAACTGTGTATGTACGTGTATATGTACACATATGTATATACATATATACATACATATCATACATATATATATGAGATAAATAGAAAGAAAATACATACATATTATATATATACATATATACACATATAACCATCTCAATCACCTCACACCTTTTTGAAAGAAAAACAAGCAGTTCTTAATTTCTTTTTATATTTTCTTACACATATACCACAATCACTATCAGATGACAGGTAAAATGTAGGAGTAAAAAGATGGTTTTTATTAATTTAGCAATATGAATTTCTGTTAAATAAATTATACACATATCAAACAAGAATACTAAAGAAGTCTCCCTTTTTACATGGGAGAGTGAAGGTGGGATTTTCTTATCATTGTTTCTTATGGAAGACAAAAGTACTTATACCTCACAGATTTTATTTAATCCCTTAACACATTTCCTATTTGCTAAAGCTTTATTAAATATAATAGTAACTGCCATCATACAACAAGATTCATTTTAAGTGAAGTTCCAAATGCAAAAGTAATTTTATTTATTCTAATTTTTTTTTAAGATTTTATTTATTTAATTGACAGAGAGAGACAGTGAGAGAGGGAACCCAAGCTGGGAGAGTAGGAGAGGGAGAAGCTAGGACCCTGGGATCACGACCAGAGCTGAAGGCAGACGCTTAACGGACTGAGCCACTCAGGTGTCTCTCAAATTTTTCTCCTTATTCTAACCTGAAGATAATATCTAAAATAATATAAATAATCCCCTGAAAAATAAGATTTTGTGTTTAAAGCTTCTGTTGATCATTCCTTCATCTACTGACATAATTATGTTAGGAAATTTGAAAAATGTTGAAATATATAAAATATTTCATTGCTATTAAGTTACTTTTTATAAATACATGTTGTATCAATTAGGCCAAGCAAGATTATGCCATGCTAACAAAGAACTCCAGAATTAAAGTGATCTCAACCAACCAAAGTTTAGTTTTCATATGCTCTATGTCCAATGCAGGTCATCTGGGATCTCTTTTCAGTATAATCATTAAGGACTTAGGTTGGCTGGTGTTCTGTCTTAGTATGTATTATGCCACAGGGAGGCCACAAGCCACATTGAGTTATTGAACATTTGAATGTGGCAAGTTCAAACTGGAATATGCTATAAATGTGAAATACACATCAGCTACTGATGACCTAATGCTAAAAAATAGATGAAAATATCTCATTAATAATTATTATATTGATTACATTTACAATATTTGAGATATATACATTAAATAAACTATATTATCAAAATTAATGTCACTTTTTTCTTTTTCCTTTTAGAATGTCACTACTAAAACTTTCAGATTACATGTATGGCTCACATTATATGACATTTGGGTAGTGCTTGTTTAGACATTGTTTCTATTATTGTCATAGCAGGGCAAAGAGAATGTAGTAAATCATGCACCAGTTAAGGTTTTCACCGAGAAACAACACTCATCATTTGCACTAGCATTGCACTGGCCAAAAAAGTTCATAAGGCCACGAATAATTTCAAGGAGTTGGAAGAATAGAGTAATACAGAACTACCATATGCTTAGTAGGAGAATAACTTTGAACACGACTACAATATATATCCTCATTAACTGTGATACAGACACTTAATCTGTGCATAAAACTTTGTAAGCATATTAACAAAAAATACTTTTTTTAAAAAAGATTTTATTTATTCAACAGACTGAGATCAAAAGTAGGCAGAGAGGCAGGCAGAGAGAGAGGAGGAAGCAGGCCTCCCGTGGAGCAGAGAGCCCGATGGGGGGCTCGATTCCAGGACCCTGGGATCATGACCTGAGCCGAAGGCAGAGGCTTTAACCCACTGAGCCACCCAGGTGCCCCCCAAAAATACTTTTTTAAAATTCCACTTTAATTGCTTCAGTGCTCACCATCATATTCTTATCCTCGATTGCCTAGCTTTGATTGGTATTTAACCAGTAAACTAGAGTATTCCCTCAATTAATTTTATAAAGAACAGTGCATAGATGCTCCTTAAAGGGGAATCAGACCCCAACAAAGGAATTTTGTTAATGTTCCTGAAAAATGAGAGAGATAGGAAGAGAGGAAAAGTGAGAGAGAGAGAAAAAGAGAAGAGAAAATTAAGATCCATTCAGGAAAGAAGAAAGTAGCTTTGGGGGAAGGGTTACTGATCAGATCATTCTTCAAAAGAAAAGGAGAGAACATCTTAAGAATTCTGATGAGCAAAAATTTTCTACTACATTAATAACTTATTTTCTCCTTCAATGATAGGAATTTTAATTTTTTTTTAAATTCATAAGCTTTGCCAGGTGTGCCATAAGCTAAATCCATTTTCATTTATTCTGCCTCATAATGTAGTGAAACCTGTCAATCCCTTCTCTCAGCTCCAGAAATGTATCTTCTAATTTGTCTGTATTTCCTCTCTTGTAATTGTTAAGTTTTCTTCCTTAGGAACACCTAACATTCTTAGATTAACTCTCTGTTCTGTATCTTTATGAGTGTCTGTTCTTTATCTTTATGAGTATGAGTCTATTCTTTATCTTTATCTTTGTGTGTGTGTGTGTACACAGGTGCACAAAAGCATATGCTATCTTCATGTGTCTTTACTTTCTCTCCATTTAGGTGGAAATTTTGTAATTCATCTGCCATTACCTGAATTTAGTCTTCTACAATTCCAATTCTATTTTCTATTGTTTGCAGTATTGATTTTAATTATTCAACCATTCTCTTTATTTTCTTACAGTTGAAATTTCTTAAGCCAGTTTCTCTTTTATTTTCAACTCTTCTCTCCAAATGACTTTCTGTGTTTTTGTTTAGAGCAGCATTATCTGCTAGGACTTCCTGCAATGATGAAAATGTCATACAACTATTCTGTCCAATGCGCTAGTCACTAGCCACATGTGACCATATGTGACTGAAAGGTGATGAATGAGATTGAGGTGGGGCGCCTGAGTGGCTCAGTGGGTTAAAGTCTCTGCCTTCGGCTCAGGTCATGATCCCAGTGTCTTGGGATCAACCCCCACATCAGGCTCTCTGTTCAGCAGGGAGCCTGCCTCCACCGCGCCCCCCTCCCCACAGCCCCTGGCTCTCTGCCTGACTCTCTGCCTACTTGTGATCTCTGTCTGTCAAATAAATAAATAAAATCTTTTAAAAAAAATTTTTTGAGATTATTTTTTAATTATGTAAAACACAACACCTTAAGAAAAATATAAATCTGCAAGTCTACACACATAAATCAGTAAATGAATAAAAAAATGAAAAGAAAACCTTCAAATCTTCCTTACAGTAGAATGCCACCTAATAATGTAGAAATAATGACAGAACCAGAAATTTAGTATTTGGCACCAGTACAATAATAATTAACTCATGCATAAAATATCAATGGATGTTAAAACTTGTGGGTGAAAGTAGTATGAGAAATAGGACTTTGCATAGTCTCAAAATATCTACTCTTCAAAAAAGCTTTAATTAAAGAGGGGGGGAAAAAGTAGCTTTACAGTGGAAAGACCTGCAGATAAATCACCTTAAACAAGTGATCAAAATCACAACTACAAGAAATGATGAACAACATCATGAGCTACCTGATAAAGACACAATGGAAAGCATAGAACATCACTTCAGTGACATTCCAGCCAAAACTACATAATCTGTGTCTAATCATAAGGAAACATTAGACAAACCCAAACTGAGGGATAGCAAGAGAGGAAGTGGCTTATAATCTTAAAAAATACGTCAAAGTCATGAGAAGGAGGGAAAGACTGGGGAACAAATGTTCTTCAAAAAAAGATACTAAAAAGACATATGCAGGTAGAACATATAATCCTGCATTGGATTCTTTTTCTATAATAGATATGACTGAAACTAGTGAAGGCTTAAGTGGGTCTCTGGAAAACGGCTATGTGAGTGTTCTTTGTAATACTTTTACAGCATTCTTGTAAGTTTGAAACTGCTGGTTGATTGTTGGTTTTTTAACTACATGTCTCCAAAGTCAAATTTTAAAAGCTTTTTTTTTTTTAACTTTTCTTTGATTTCATAAGTAACTTGATGGAAATTTAAGAGAACACTAAGAAGCCATTTTTAAAGAAATTTTTTTAAAGATTATTTATTTGAGGGGGGAGAGGCAGAGGGAGAGAGAGCGAGAGAAAGAGAATCTCAAGTAGACTCCCTGATGAGTGTGCAGCCCAACGCTGGGCTTGATCTCATGCCCCTGACCTTAGCAAAAACCAACAGCTGGATGCTCAACCAAATGAGCCACCCAGATGCTCCTAAGAAGCCATTTTAAGCCAGAAACTGAGTTTGTGCACATTTTTCCAGAAATTTGTCTTTTGCAACCAATGAAGCATATGCTTATTTTGCAAATCAAATTTTTCTGCTTCTTTAAAATACCTATCTTTTGGGCACACGGGTGGCTCAGTTGGTTAAGTGTCTGCCTTCAGCTCAGGTGGTAGTCCCAGAATCCTGGGATCGAGTCCCACATCAGGCTCCCTGCTTCTCCCTCTGCTTCTGCCTCTCTCTCTGTGCCTCTCATGAATAAATAAATAAAATCTTTAAAAAATAATAAAATAAAATACATACCTCACTTAGCAAATATAAAAACCATCTTTTGGCTATTACTGATAAAACACTGACAAAGAAAATTTAAGACAATTACAGAAGTCCCTAAAATTTAAAACAAGATGGAAATTAAGTTTTGGTATACAGAATTTGAAAATTTAAAAAGAATCAGGATCAAAATTTTTCTTCTATTGACTGACCTGGTAAGTTTCTGGCAACATCTTTTTATTTTGGATGATTTGAAAAAGCAAGAATTAATATATTTCCAGCTATTCAGACTACCCTGAAGTATTGTTTCCAAGCAGATGAACATAATTTAACATCAGTAACATTCCCCAGCAAGTCAGTTAAGCAATTCTCCTGCATTAGAGAATTGATGTCATCAGTATCAATCTATCCACTAACCTGACTTCAAGGATTTCACATTATAGGATTCCTTTCTCTTCTCTAAGAGCTTATTCTGTTGCTCAGCCCTTCTCAAAATAAGGTTTTCATATAAAACTTGAAGAAATAGGGACGCCTGGGTGGCTCAGTTGGTTGAGCGGCTGCCTTCGGCTCAGGTGATGATCCTGGCATCCTGGGATCAAGTCCCACATCAGGGTCCTTGCTCGGCAGGGAGCCAGCTTCTCCCTCTGCTTCTGCCTGCCATTCTGTGCTTGCTCTCTCTCCCTCTCTCTCTGACAAATAAATAAAATCTTAAAAAAAAAAAAAAACTTGAAGAAATTATTTTTCTGTCTAGAATTTTAAATTAATACCTTATTTTAAGATAAATATTCATAAAATTGATCCATGGTCTCCCTAGGATCTACCTTTATTTACACATAGATATTTGTTACCCTTTCTTTTTACTGTCTTCAAGTTAAACTCATTTTCTCATTTTTTCATTGTAAAAACTCTATTAATTTATATTTTCTTCTAATTGCTTCCCCAGATTTAATTGTAATTTATTTGTAGTTTAATATAATAATAAAAAATTAGACATTGAGAAAATAATATAATAAATTCATGTTGAACTAAATTCTCAAACTCCTGGAGGGATTTATTACATGGTCTTATGCTTCCTTACCTAGAGACCATCAGGTAAAAGTAATTGCGCTGGTTTTATTTCAGTTTTCATTTTAATAGATTTGAAATACAGGGTTTCCAGCTTACAGATTTGCTTTTATTGAACTAACTCCAATTACAGAATATTAAATTAAAAACTCAGAAATGTTTAAATTTAGAAGCAATTCTTTTAATACTTAGGTACTAACTCCAAAAATTCATTATTGCAATATAATTGTACAATTTGAGGAAAATGTAGATAGGTCTTGGATTCAGATTTCCTGAGTTAGGTCTTAGGTCTGTAAGTAACAGCTAACTAACCTTAGAAGAATTCACTTAATCTCTGGGAGAAGTTCCTCATCTATAAAATAAAAACAATAAAAACTTCATACACAGATTTTTTTTCAGGAGCCAACATGGAAGAAGTATTTGACTGTGTCTAATCTATGTCCCCAAATTTTGACTTGCAAAAAAGACTCCTGGTATAGCAGGATACTCCCATAAGGTCAGGGATACATCAGTGGACAAATACCCAACTCTGGATGAATTCTAAAAAGTGATACAGAATTATTTCCCTCATATTTATCCTCAATAGGAAATAATCCCTATATACTTGAAAAGAGTATAAAAGTTTCCTGAACACCTATTATGTGCACCCATTATGGGCAACACCCACCTGAGACATTGGAATCATGAAAGAGAAGGTCATAATATGGGAGTTAAGTAAGTATCTTCACAGAGATACCAATCCTCTAGTGTTAACTGAACTGGTGTGTCACACTCTCATGAGAAGTATTTCCTTTTGGGTGGGAAGAATGATTTTTTAAGCAGAGCACTAGTAGGAAAGGCAGCAGGATGAAAGCAACACCACTAGGGAGAAGAGGAGAGAGCAGTGGATTGGTCATGGTATCCACACAAAAGGACACGCCTGACTTCTCCAACACCCACATAGGATGGAAGCCAAAATGTAGCAACAAAGATGAGACAGGAGTTAGAATTCGAGTAAAGACTGGGAGTCAACAGAACTTGCTTCGAGGTTGGTGGCAGTAATCTTTTATCATGTGAAATACATTATGTATTTATACTGGATGAAATAATAAAAACCAAATGAAAAAATAAGGTTCTCAAAACATTTAGACATTCATTGTTTGCTAGGAAATACTTTCTTGTTTGTGACACTGAGGTGCCTTGGCCCAACAACTAAAATTAACAGATGAAAGCAAAAGAGAGAGAACCAGAATCACTTGTTACTTGCTCATACTTCCACTGTAAAACGCAGCACATGTTTATACTAGCACCATCTCTCATGACCCCAAGTTGCAAATTTGGGATGATTAAAGTGGTAAGTCTCGTAGAAATATACCTTTACAATGCATCACTACAGTGATATCACCTGTCAATACACTGACTATTACTGGAACTCTGTGGCCCTCTTCTAATTCTATTACTTCTTTTCATTAGACTGTGGGCCTTTAACGATATCTGGAAACTATTTTACAAATCATTGTTTCCAAAACTCTGTTCAAGCATATATTATATCCCAGGTACTCTTCTTATACCTTTGTAAATTTATTAGTTTGAATCCTCAAGCCAATAAAATATACTTATGTATAATATTTGTTTTAAATATAATATTTTGTTGTATTCAAAAAACACAACTGTTGGGGTGCCTGGGTGGCTCAGTGGGTTAAAGCCTCTGCCTTCAGCTCAGGTCATGATCCCGGGGTCCTGGGATCGAGCCCCGCATCGGGCTCTCTGCTCCCAGGAAGCCTGCTTCCCTTCCTCTCTCTCTCTCTGCCTCTCTGCCTAATTGTGATCTCTGTCAAATAAATAAATAAAATCTTTAAAAAAAAAAAAACAACTGTTACTTTGTGGTTGTATAAGACCTTTACATATACTAACATACTTAATCCTGTTAATAATTATAAAACTAGAGTCTATTATCTCTATTTTTCCAGTGAAGCAGAGAAAGACTAAATAAGTGACTTTCCCAGTGTCACCCGCTAGTAAGTGGCAAAGCCTTTTGGTATTACTTTAGGTATTAGAGTCCATTTTTTTTTTAAGATTTTATTTATTTATTTGAGAGAGAGAGCACAAGTCAAGGGGAGCGGGAGAGGGAGAAGCAGGCTCCCCACTGAGCAAGGAGCCAATGTGAGGCTCAATCCCAGGACTCTGGGATCATGACCTGAGCTGTAGGCAGACACTTAACTGACTGAGCCATCCAGGCACCCCAGTGTCCATGTTTCTAACCACAAATCTATGTTGTAAAAATTTTATCCTTATATTATCTATAAAGAAAATGAGAGCCCCAATAGCTAAATTGTCCAAAAGGCTTACTAAGCATAACTGCAGAGCCAGGATTCAATGGTTCTTTGAAGGAACAGGACTCCCGGTATTCATGCAGATTTCAAAGGGTAGTCCTGGAACCCCTGGAATCCCCCAGGTACTTTCAGAGAGTTAAAGAGATCAAAGCTATCTTCCTTTTAATATTAAAACATTAGTTTCCTGTTTTTTCTCTCCTCTCATGAGTGTATAATTGAACTTTGCAAGGGCTACATGACATGTGATAGTGCAACAGCTTCAATGCAGAAAGACATATGAGAATCCAGTTGTCTTCGATTAAATCAGACAAGATATTTGCAAAAAGGTACGACCATGATGTCACTCTTCTCAATAAATTTTTCTCAAAAATAGATTTTCCATAACAATATATCATGTTAACATGTATACTAGGTTTATTAATTTTAAATAAACTAAGCATAATTATTTAAATGTCTTAGCTTTAATTTCTTATATAGTAAATATCAAGAAATACAACCCATATGGGCAAAAGTTCATTGAGGTCCTCAATAATTTTCAACATTGTAAAGGGGTCCTAAGGCCCAAAATTTGAAAAACACTGTTCTTTAGAAACAATTTTTATATATTACCCGGCCCAATAATGTAGTGAGAAATAAGATCATGAATTTGGATTATCCAAATTATTGTCTCTCTGTTATTAGAGTAAGTCATTTGGCTTTTGTGTCTTTAGCTTCCTTACCTGTCCAAGAGGTCCGAGGACCTAATGTTTATGACTTTCTTAGTTAATTTTCAAACTTTATATCCCAAAGCATTAAAAACAGCTAGCTTTCATGATTTTCATTTTTATCATAATATTTGATTATTTATTTCACAGTACTTTTGCCTTTTTAAAAATTAACATTAAGTAGAGATCAATGACCTGAGTTATGTAAGTTCTTTTGATTTTAAGTTTCCAGTTATTTCTGAGTTTGTTTTCTCTTTTGAGCGGAGTTAGAGGACATCGGAAGAGCAAGGTTTGAGAAATAATTTAGTGTGAGGCATACAGAGTTCCAGGTGCCTATGGACATTTGTACAAAGATATCTTAAAGGCAGCTGGAGAAATAAAGCTGAACCTCAGAGAGATGTCATTCTACAGCTACATATTTAGAAGTCCTCAATAGATAGGTGGAAATTTAAGCCATGAGAATAAATGAGTTTAAGAGCACATAAAGACCGAAAGGAGAAGTGCCGGGAAGAGCTAACAATCCCTGTACCAACAGATGAAAGATTACTCCGAACTCCGATGTCAAAGAGAGAAGGTAAGGGGGTCAAGGCTCAGAGACACAAACACCCTTTGCTCTTCTTCACTCCCACTCTTATTGGTCCTTCAGGATAATCAAATCCTTTTCACTGTTCTCAGCACACCAGGTGTGACAAGGGGTTTTACTGGAACTGGGAGGATCTATTTACATGAAAGATAGGATATGCTAATCTGCAGGTTCTGCAAATTCTGATAAACATAGCCTGAGGGACAATGCAAACATCTCTTGGGCTATTTGGACTGAGAAAGCTTTGGGAAGGCAACTCCTTGGGGCATTCCAGTGGCAAAGTGGTCCTGCAGGCCTGGGCATTCCAAAGGCCTAAACCCTCCTCTGGAATATTCCCTGCCCTCAGGGGCCTCCATGTTACATTTTAGCAAGCCAGGTAGTAGGGATGATTTCCTGTACTACCTTAACCCCAACAAAGAAGCATGATAGGAACTGAGTTGGAGGGAATAACAGAAAAAGGAATTCTTGGAAGAAACAAGAGCTAGTCACAGAGAATGAGGAAAAGGTGGTATCAGGATACAGAGGAAGTACAGAGTATCAAGGAGAAAATGATCCTAGCATCAAATGCAAAAGAGAACTCCAATATATGACTCAAAATATGACTTGTGAGAGCAGTTTCAGAGTATGTGTAGAGTATCTGGCACAAGGCCAAGCGCAGTGGGTTAACTAGAAAATGGGAAGTAAGTGGAAGAGTATGTATAAACCACTCTGTCTAAATATCGAGGAGAAATTAGAATAGGAAAGACCAGGGACAAATGTCTTGAGTCTTTTAAAAAAATAATCTCACATATTTTTCATAAAAATATAAACTGTAGAACTCAAATGTTCTATTTCACACTTAACTGTGCACAAACTTTTAATTCCTCCCAAATCAGTACCACTTACTAATCAGCGTTCATCTTCTAATTACAGAAACAATCACAGGGAACCACTTTAACTTCATTACTAAACACCCAAGTGATCAAGTGATTCCCTCATGCCTCTGTTGTCAGAGTACCCACACAGAGGTGAACATCACTGACTTTCTCAGAAAGGTCTCAGCATCGCCTAGAACATGGACTTCACAATGAATAGCAAAACGAGAAGTGATAAATTAATTTCAACTTTCAAATTCAAACCCCATGAATGTTTTATTTTCCTATCTACTTTAAAGCCTAAAGAAGTCTCCTTTTCAAGATCTAAGTGATAACTGTGTTTTGGCATTAACGGCCTTTAAATTTAAAAAAATGCATAATAAAGGGCCACATTATAATATTAACCTAACCATTTCATATTCATCTCAATTAAGGATTCATTTATAGCCTGTGCTACATTTTATGTGACCCTGAGGTTCCATTAAACCTTTTAAAATTACCAGGCATGTCAGTATTTCTTTGTATCAATGAGATCTGGTTCAAGACAATGACACAGGAGGAGCCCAGACTCATCTCCTCCCACATAATCTGTAGCTATATATGAACAACTTCCTCCGGGAAAAATCAGACCAAACCAAACCTAAAAACTGTCATCTGAGCAACTGCTAAGCCTCCAACAAACAAGAGATGTCTCACAAAGAAGCAGGTAGGAGGCATTGGGACAGTCTGGTCATAAACCACACCCACAGTGCCATCACCTGCAATAAGGAGGGAACTCAAACGTCAGAACTTCTCCCTGAGGACCAATGAGTTTGAACCCACACCAGGCACCCCCAAACTTTTAAGACTGGGACCTGAGCAAGTTGCTCCCCAAATATCCAGCTTTGAAACCCAGTGGGGCTCACATCCATCAGACAGACCCACAAAGCTATCAGGATCAGAGAAGTAGCTCTGGAGCTGGGAATTGCCTGCTCCAGGGTTGGGGCAGAGGTAGCCCCCTGAGAAGGGCCCAGACTTTGTGTGAATGAGACTTGTTTGTTAAGCTTAAAGTGTAGGCCTCAGGGGCAGGCATCTAATTTAGCACACAGCTAGGGGCCTGCTGACTGGCAGGTACCATCTTTACCTTCATCTTTGCTTCTCTCTAGCCAGCAGGAGACATCTTTTTTCTTTCTCTTTTCCCTTGGCAGGTGCCTTCTACACACTCTCGCTCTGCCTCATTCCAGCTCCCTTCTGCTGGCGGTAGAGAACCAGTATCTCCAGAGGGGAGCTTTTAGATGCATCCGGTGCCCCAGCTTTTATGTCTGGCACCACAGTTTTTACGCAGGACCCAGAACACCGTAGATCACACAGCACTGGTGACCAGCAGGGCTTACGCCTGTGCCCCTGCTGACTGTATGTATTTGCATCTTTAAAATCTGCTGCCTGAGGATTTGAAAGTCATCAGCCTGAATCCATTTGCTGACTGAGAACATCCCCTTCTGATCACTGACAGGTGCTGGCACACCCTCAACCACTCAGGGGCCATTAGAGATAAGATTGGCTGCTGGGTAATCCCAGAGATTTGAGGGACAACCAGGAGGTAGGCCAGAGTTGAAAGGTAAGGTTTATCCCCCAGGTGAGGCCACTCCTCCAAGACTGGCAGAGGTGACTGCTTTACCTAATGCATGGAAACCAACACAGAGAGTCTAGCAAAAAAAAAAAAAAAAAGGAATAGATTCCAAATGAATAGGATGAAACCTCAGAGAAGGAAAGAAACTTTAATGAGATGGAGATAAGTAATTTATCTTTACATTACTTTTCTTAACTTTACCCTCATATAGTCTATGGATCTTTGATAGCCTGAATACATAAGAACAAAATTTCTCTGGCAAAGTTTTGTTTGTTTTAATTCTCCAGGAATACATCTCATCCCTTCCCATATGCTATGTCATCCTCCACAAGGAATAATCAAATCTTCCTTTCCTATATGGATTTCAATAGGTGTTCTAGGTTGAAAAAATTTAGGTAGTAATTTAATAATGCAGAGAGGGATGAAGTGCTCCTATCTTCTCATGTTGGGTCTTAACCAGAGTGACGGTAAACATTATCACCCAAACTGGGATATTCAGAAGAGTGAAAGGAGGTGTTATCCATAACTATTCAAAAAGCAGACATTGACTAGACAGTCAGAGAAACCCTGTACCAAGAAAAAAAAATAAATACTGAAGGAGCTTCAGCAATAATGGGTAAGGAGTGGGGACAGTGAAGGTTTGTATCTTGCTTTTACAATCCCTGTGATTGTAAAATACATGTGATTTCACAACCCCAATCCCACTTTGATGTGCTTCTCTCACTTCAAAAATAATACCCTCACTATCTGAAAGTGGTTGTCTTCACTTAAAAACCACTGTACCCGACCAGTGGCTTAAGTCACATTCCAACTTTCTCATTTTCCCCAGCTTTCTTTTTTTCTTTTTTCTTATGTTATGTTAGTCACCATACAGTACATCTTTAGTTTTTGATGTCGTGTTCCATGATTCATTGTTTGCATATAACACCCCAAGCCTCCATGCAATACGTGCCCTCCTTAATACCCATTGCCGGGCCAACCCATCCCCCAACTCTCTCCTCTCTAAAACTGCAGTTAGTTTCTCAGAGTCCATAATCTCTAATGGTTCATCTCCCCCTCTGATTTTTCTCCCCTTCAATTTTACTTTCCTTCTCCTAATGTCCCCATGCTATTCCTTATGTTCCACAAATAAGTGAAACCATATGATAATTGACTTTCTCTGCTTGACTTATTTCACTTAGCATAATTTCCTCCAGTCCCGTCCATGTTGATACAAAAGTTGGGTATTCTTCCTTTCTGATGGCTGAGTAATATTCCATTGTATATATGAACCACATCTTCCTTATCCATTCTTCTGTTGAGGGGCATCTCGTCTCCTTCCACAGTTTGGCTATTGTGGACACTGCAGCTATGAACATTGGTGTGCATATGGCTCTTCTTTTCACTACATCTGTGTTTTGGGGGGCAAATACCCAGTAGTGCAATTGCTGGGTCATAGGGTAGCTCTATTTTTAATTTTTTGAGGAACTTCCACACTGTTTTCCAAAATGGCTGCACCAACTTGCATTCCCACCAATAGTAAGGGGGTTCCCCTTTTTCCACAGCTTCTCCAACATTTAGTTGTTTCTTGCTTTGTCAATTTTAGCCATTTTAACTGGCATATAAGGTGATATCTCAATGTGGTTTTGATTTGAATTTCCCTGATGGCTAGTTGAACATTTTTCATGTGTCTGTTAGCCAGTTGCATGTCTTCTTTTGAGGAGTGTCTTTTCATGTCTTCTGTCCATTTTTTGATTTGATTATCTGTTTTTTGGGTGTTGAGTTTGAGAAGTTCTTTATAACTCTAGGGTATCAGCCCTTTGTAGTGTCATCTGCAAATATCTTCTCCCATTCCATGGGCTGCCCTGTTTTGTTGACTGTTTCCTTTGCTGTGCAGAAGCTTTTTATCTTGATAAAGTCCCCAAAGTTTATTTTCTCTTTTGCTTCCCTTGCCTTTGGAGATGTGTCTTGAAAGAAGAATCAATTTCTTTTACAACAGCACCAAAAACCATAAGATACCTTGGAATAAACCTAACCAAAGAGGTAAAAGATCTATATTCTAGGAACGACAGAACACTCATGAAAGAAATCGAAGAAGACACAAAAAGATGGAAAAACATTCCATGCTCCTGGGTCAGAAGAATAAACACTGTTAAAATATCTATGCTGCCCAGAGCAAATTTTGCTTTCACCGCCATCCCAATCAAAATATCAACAGCATTTTAAAAAGTGCTAGAACAAACAATCCTAAAATTTTTATGGAACCAGAAAAGATGCTGAATCACCAAGGAAATGTTGAAAAAGAAAAAACAAAGCTGGGGGCATCACGTTGCCTGATTTCAAGCTATATTATAAAGCTGTGATCACTAAGACAACATGGTACTGGCATAAAAATAGACAAATAGAACAATGGAACAGAATAGAGAGCCCAAATATGTACCCTCAACTCTATGGTAAAATAATCTTCAACAAAGCAGGAAAAAAATATCCAATGGAAGACAGTCTCTTCAATAAATGGTGCTGAGAATACTGGATAGCTATATAAAGAAGAATGAAACTGGACCCTTCTCTTACATCACACACAAAGATAAACTCAAAATAGATGAAAGACCTCAATGTGAGACAGGAATCCATCAAAATCCTAAAGGAGAACACAGGCAATAACCTCTTCAACATTGGCCACAGCAACTTCTTTCTACAGCTTTCTGACTTCACCATTTCTTTTTTTCCCATTCTTGGCCTTGCCTCATTCTTTGGACTCACTATATGCAGTACTGTTTTTTTGACTCCAGACTTGGTTTCCTTTTAACTGTGATTTGCCCAGACTAAACTGAGTTCAGTTCCAACATAAGACAACAGAAAATGCTGAAATTACCCAACTTTTCCATTATTCGCTCATCGTAGAAAGATCTACAGGAGCCATGAATTAATTCATTTTCAGTGAATTTGAATGCCATAATTCGGGGTCAAAAAATACTCTTCTCTCAGAATATGACTAAAACAGGTGTAATTTTAAATATTAATATATTCTTATCACTTCCAATTTTAATTATTTCAACAGAAAACAGATGCAGACTGATCATTTTACAAGCCATCATCAAACCCATGGAGTTGACATTGTTTGCTAGCTTAGAAAACAAGTCATTAAACCTTCTTCCATTATTATCTAAATAGCTTTATAAATAAATATGTCATTGGCAGTCTGAAAGAGTTGGTTGTCAAAGCTGAGTGACATCCAAGTTTATTTTAAATCAGGGCTTCCAGGTTTAGAGTTTTCATGTAAAGAATTCATTTATGACTACTCATATTTTTTTGCTCGTGCCAATGGGAATGGAGAAAAGTTTAGTGTGTTATCTTTGTTTTAATGCACCTAGGAGACATGCTACAAATTTAGATAACAGATGGGAAGAACCACTATTGACTTTGGGCAGTCCAGAGAGGGTTTCCAAGAGCCCATTAATTTTGCGTTCCAGAAGTTTAGATACCAGCTTGAAAATAATAAATTAACTGTGCTAAAGTAATGAAAAAAATCCTTTGCTTTTATAATGAGAAAATGCAGAAATAATATATGTCTGTTTATTAACACAAACCAAATGGGTATTGGGCCCTTTTTATTTCCTAAGTTTATAAATTATGACACTTCTACTCTGAAGTAGGAATATATTGTAACTAAGGACATTTGGGATTTATTCCAATTCTCATCATGATACAAAGTTTCTTAAATCTGAGAGAAGAAAAATAACATACATTTTCTGCATGTAATGCCTGTTCTATATAGGCAGATGAAACCTTGGACCAGTATTCATCTGTAGTGGGTTAAATGTAGGAGATGATAAAGAAGTAGTCAATAGGATGAGAGATTCTAGCAAGTAAAATGCCGAGAAAATACTGTTTAAAATTCATTTAACATAATTAATGTCTTCTAGAAATAATCAGCAACTTCTCAAACAACATTTATTTTACCCCCCAAGAATGTATTCATTTTTAAAATCAATAGTTTACATGAATTTATCACTGAGGAAGTTGATCTGTGAGCCTTTCAGATGTCTGTCTTGAAATCTGAGTCACATTCTGTAGAACAAATGTTTCATACCATTTACACTGAATAGATGTTAAACCATTTCTGAAATGTGAAAAAAACAGTTACTCTTATCAAAAGGGAGATATATTTTAGTGTTTCTTATTGAAATTTTGCCATATAATTTCTTCTTTTAATTAAGATAGAAAAGACTCAAAATTACTAGATGAATTTTTACCTTTTTTCTCCCCCAAAATAAAATGTGTGAACACAAAGTGAGTATACAAAGAGCTCTCCTGGAATGTGTTCAATTCTAGGTCCCCTAGTAGGATAGATGTAATTCATCTATTTAATTTACCTTTGGGAAGAAGGTGGGAGGAGGTTAAAGCTAAAGCAGGAATAGAACATTTCAAAATAAAATCCCAGTGTTCCTTTCCCTAGGATCTCAACAACATCCAAACTTATAAAATTTCTGCATATTTTTTACAAATGCTGTTCTCATACACAACAGAGTCAAATATAAATTAGGCCACCTTTCAGCTATATGTATGTGTGTACACATGCATACCTATCCATCTTAGAAAAAGAACAACTGCAAAACATGAAATGCTAAGAGTTCTCTGGCATCTCCAAGAAAAGGATAATGAAAAGAGAACAAAACCTAACTTGAGTCAAGTTTGCACAGGGTAAAAGGAAATAAAAATTGTAAATTAATCTGAAGAAAATTTTGACACTTAATCCTTAATTCCCCTTCAGAACAGTGAAAAGTAAATTTTTGTTATTTATAAGCTACCCAGCTTATAAGTGGCACATGGTAGTGTGCCATAGCCACCCAAATGGACCAAGAAAACAGATTACCCCAAAGTGTAGCAGCTTAAAAATATATGTATTTATTATCCCTTTTCTGTGGGTCCGAAGTCCAAGTGCAGCTTAGCTGGGTGCCTCTAGCTCAGAGTATCTCACAAAGTATAGGACAGGGTGTAGTCATGTCATGGCTCCGAACACACTTTCAAACCACCTACTTGACTGCGGACAGCCTTGAGTCCTCATTGACTACTGACTGGAGATAATAGTTCCTTGTCAAATGGACCTCTCCATAGAGCAGCTCATAACATGGCAACTGGCTTCCTTCAGAGCAAGCCAGTTAGAAAAGGAAGGAAGGATATGGAGAATGGCAGCCACAATTTTTTTTGTAATCTAATTCTGAAAGTGACATTTTAATCATTTATTCTATATTCTGTTCTTTATTTATTATTTATTTTTAAAGATGTTATTTATTTGAGAGAGGGACAGGGAGAGAGAACATGGGTGAGAAGAAGGTCAGAGGGAGAAGCAGACTCCCCATGGAGCTGGGAGCCCGATGCGGGACTGGATCCCAGGACTCCGGGATCATGACCTGAGCTGAAGGCAGTCGCGTAACTAACTGAGCCACCCAAGTGCCCCATATTCTGTTCTTTAGGAATGACCCACTAGGTCCTGCTCATACTCAAGGACCTCAATCGAGAAGTGTGGTTCGTTTGAGGCTATCTTAAAAGCTGCCTACCACACTTGTACATAGGGTGGAAATAATATTGCCTACCACACAAGATGGTTGGTTATAAAAGCATAACATAAATATATTCTCACTGACTTATTTCAAGTATTTGTTATAAACCATGGAACTAATATGTAAGATCAGTGGAAAAGCTCTCTTGCAGATGAAAAAGATTTAAAGGGAATTTCTCAGGGCACAAAAACTACTGCAGGAGTTAGGAGCAGAATTCCAAAGATAAAACACCATTCTGTGCCATACCCACTTATTTATGCTTTGATTTCTTCATCTGTAGGTGGTGCCAAGTAGTATTTTTTAATGCATCCTCCAACAAAATTCTAGATGCAAAGTATAATTACTCTAAATATTTAGAATCCTTTTGGGAAAATAAATATACTTCCAGCATTAAAAATCTAATGAGCTTAGCCACAGATTAACTCACAAAGTTAAAATAATCATAAACTTTAAAATGCATATGAGGTCTGAAATACTCACTGAGAAATTAAACTAACTTCAAGAAATTAATGGGTCACCTGGGTCACTCAGTGGATTAAGCCTCTGCCTTCAGCTCAGGTCATGATTTCAGGGTCCTAGGATCGAGTCCCACATTGGGCTCTGCTCAGCGGGGAGCCTGCTTCCCCTCTCTCTCTGACCTTCTCTCCACCTACTCGTGATCTCTCTCTGTCAAATAAATAAATAAAAATCTTTAAAAAAGTAAAAGAAATTAAGCTATCATATATTTTCATGTGGAAAACTAGTTTATAGACATTATTTTAAAAGAATGACCATTTCAGTCTATAAAAATATTAAATACTACATCTATTACATCTAGAAAAAGTCAAGGGCAAAGATATTTTCTAAAAATGCCTGTAAGAGTTAAGGGCTGAACCTTAAAAGTCTACAAGAGAATAACCTAAAGATCATAAATCCCGGACAATTTCACGCACAATCCACCACATTTTTCACTTTAGCGCACACACACACACACACAATTCAATAAATATGTGGCAGCCTATAGTGCACAAAGTATACCATGAAGAAAAATGATTTAATAATAAAAAGATAAGAATACCTTGCTTATCAGAAACTTAAAATGTAATAAAAAAAAAAAGAAAGAAAGAAAGAAAAGGGAAGGAAAGGAAAGAATGATTAGATAATCACATCAAATGGTAACTAAATATAAGGCCAAATTCCTACATGGGTAATCCTCTCCTCAAGCTATATAAAGGCTTACTTGAACCCCCGTTCTTCATTCACTGGGAAGACTAACGGTTGGGGCCATTTCTCCCAGCTCTCTATGGCTCTAATTTCTCCCTTCTTAATCCACCATCCAGCTTCTGATGGCTGGTTGTTCCTTCCTCCTCTTTGCTCCATTTTAACCTTGACACAGAATTCCATTGATTTGATTTCCATGAAAACCACTCATATCAGGCCTTTCTGTGTAAAGCAAGACTCAGTGAGTATTTAGAAAGACGAAAGTTTATATCACAGTCACAAAAATGACTAAAATTTCAGTCTCAGACATATCTGCTAGTCCATTTCCACCAGTAGCAGCCTCCCCCAATGTTATAGGGCTCTTTGTCCCTCTCCTCAGGCTCTCCTTGCCAATGCCTCTAATTTTGTTTCATTTTTCTGTTTACTTTGTCCCTCAGTGATACTTATTCTCATATAGTCTTATGTTCTCTTTTCCAAGACAGTAAAGCATTTCTTTAACAAGAAACAGTATTCTCCATGGAAGAAATACTGGTGCCAGTTGCTCAGAAAATAATTTTTTTGCCCTTTCATGCCATTTTATGTATTGAGAATACTTTTTTAAAAAGATTTATCTGTTTGAGAGAGAGCAAGTATGAGAGCAGGGGGAGGTGCAGAGGGAGGAGGAGAGAGAATCCCAAGCAGACTCCCTGCTGAACACGGAGCTTGATGCAGGGCTTGATCCCAGGACCCTGAGATCATGATGCAAGCCGAAATCAAGAGTATGACGCTCAACTAACTGAGCCATGCAGGCGCTCAAGAATATTTTTATGCTTTCAGAGGAAAGTGGATCAAGAGGTAGCCAGAGTAGGGTGCTAAGGAAAATCCTTAAATTGGTGATATTATTTTAGCATTAAGTGACTGGATAGGCTCTGAAAATGGTGGGAGGAGGGGGCTTTGGAAAATTCAAATAAAAACAGGGTAAGCATAACCCATACTAGAATTTATCAATGCTAATTATAGGGTTTTGTGCAATCTAGATACACTAAAGGGATTTTCTTTAATTGTAACTCCTTCTTCCCTGGAATGATCCCTGAAGACATTCTAGGAAGGCGTTAGGGTGTGATATTATTTGCCTTTTAATTCCTTCTTTATAACTAGCTTAAAAGATATTGGTAAAAATACATAGAAAGAAGAGGTCATCTTGCAGAATTTAACTTGAATATTGGATTATTTTACATGTGGGTCTTAAGCAATTTGTATGCAAGAATATGTTAAGACAAGTATGGACTGACTTCAGCTTAATTACAGCCTTAGGCTATTAACCCTTGTCTAGGACCATTTCTAATACAGTCCTGATTTGTGTAAGTAAATATTCACCTCTAATTTGGATCAGTGAGGCAGGATGTCATAAACTCACTGCATATTAAATTGAGCCAAATCACGTTCATTGCTGTACAATTCTTCCATAGAGAAGCATGTATGGGGTCTGAAATGATTTCTCACTCTCTTTAGTGACAGTAGTTGGTAAGAGCTTAGAATATGGAGCCAGGTTTCATAACCCTGGTTCCATCTTACTACCTGTATTTCCTCAGGAAACTTACTTACCCTTTCTGTACTTCAGTTTTTTCATCTGTAAAACTGAGACTATAATAAGTGGGACACAGGAGGGAAAAGTCTCAACTGGCAGTTACAAAACTTAAATCTGTGAACCTCACGTTCATTGTATGTTGCATGGCAGAGATATGCTTTAAGTAACACCTTCATGTATATGTGTACGTAATCCCATGATCAACATTCTATCTTGATAGTTTTCACAATATTTATAAATATCCTTTTCCATTTTGTCCTAAAATAATAATTATATTTACTTATTGTTTCCTATTAATTCTAAACTCCACATCTATTCTTTTTGTCCAATTGCTTGTGGTCATTTTCTAACTTAAATTCACTTTCCTTAGCTCTTTGTCTAAATTAATAAATAATGCTTAGACTTCAGCATGTGTAAGGATCACCCAGATTGCTGGTTAAAAATACACATACCCCTGACCCTCATCCTGATATTCTGAATGAGGAGCTAGGAAGTGGATCCCAGGGATGGTAATCACCACCTTGGGGGATTCTGATGTAGGTGGTCCATAAATACACTTTAAGAAATACCAATTGTATTCAGTGATAAAGACATTAAACAACATTGATCTAGTTCTCTAAGGAAGATCAAGAACACCGTCTCCTCTGCTTGAAAATAACTCACAGCGATTACTTCAGAAAGTACCCCAACTTTTAAAATGATAAGATTTAAAAAATTAAAATGAAAAAATAAAGTGATAAAATTAAAAAAGTAAATAAGATTGGTGAAAAAAATTAGGAATTATTTTTTAGGGGGTGGGGTGGAAAAGACAATCTTAGGTATAGATATATATATATGAGAATGAAAGGCCTACTATACAGCCAGAGATTTTATTTTTTTAAGATTTTATGACTTCGGTATCATGACTTGAGCTGAGGGCAGACACTTAGCTGACTGAGCCACCCAGGCGCCACCAGGCAGAGATTTTTATCTACATAATTCATTGCTGAATTCTTAGCACCTAGGCTAATGTCTGGAATATGGTAGGTCTTAATACATATAAGAATGTTAAGTACTATAGCAATCAGTTATGGACACAAAAAGGTAAGTACTGTGGTTACTTTATTATAATTTTGAGCCAAAGAAAGTAAAAGCTAAATATAGAATATGAAAAGCCAAGTAGCAAGGTGTTTAAAGTTATGTTTAAAGTAGTGAGATCTTAATATGTCAGAGAAGGGAAATACAAAAGTCTAAATTTAAATTAAAGGAAAGTTCCCACTGATTGTTCCACAGAATATCATCACATGCACATGACAACAGTCTTATTACTAGTAGAAATAAATTACGGAATGTGCCAGAGAAAACTGTAGTCAGACTTGTCTTTGGAAAACTGAATTTTAAGTTAGTCTGTCTTTCCAGCAGATTCTTTGTCAAAATCTGAGGTCATCCCTCAGTGGCAACTTTCCATGTGCCAATTTCACCTCATGAAATTTTTAGTGTGTGTTAGAGCAGAGGCGTTGGGAAGAATGCCTATCTTGAGAAAGTTTAAATCTATGGAGATAGAGATTTCATTTTATGGCAAAAATATCTGACTCTGACATCACCCTCTGTTCGAAAATTAGTTTATGGAGGAAACAACTGGCAGTCTAAAATATTTCTCTACTAGTAAGAACACTGTAGACATTTGGTAGAAAACATGACTCCATCTGAACACATTAGCTACCCATAAAAAGGGGACGTGGCATTGTAAAATATTCTGGTAGAAACACATGATGTCTGTGGTTGATTTCTACATTTTGATTATGCTGGTACTGTAAATGAATGTATTTTGCTCCAGTCCTTGTTCCTTTGACCTTTTAGAGTCTTAATGAGACTCCAAAAGCAGCAATCAAAAGCACAGTGTTCCATTTTGGAAGCATTCAGAAAGCAAGGCACTTTGGCTAAATTTAGTTGTAGCATTCAGTTTAAAAAACATGTCCG
Organism: Lutra lutra; assembly: GCF_902655055.1. NCBI lineage: Eukaryota > Metazoa > Chordata > Mammalia > Carnivora > Mustelidae > Lutra > Lutra lutra. Next base: position 81,940,907 of record NC_062288.1, read on the forward strand.
GTCATCTTTCTAAGAGACACAGAGTGAGTGAGTGACTACTCACTTTGATTTTAAATAAATTGGTCAAATAATACTCGCTTCTTCTTGGTTCACCCGTGTAAAAGAAGAAACGGAGGGTCTTGGTGGGGACAATAACAGAAAGTGACCCGTGTCAGGCTTTGCAATGGTTGCAACTCAGGCATGCCCATGTTGTAGGACATCAGACAATAGAAACTTTTGTGTTCAGTTGAAACAATTCTGGCTCAGAAAACACAAATCACAATTAAAATTGAGACAACAAAATTGGACACTGAAAACACTCAGAACTGCTCACACATACGTCATGTGATTCTACCAGGATATTTGCACAATGCCAAGTCCCCTTTTTGTGGGTAGCTGATGTGTTCAAACGGAGTCATGTATTCTACCAAAGCTGAAGAAATACTATCTTCTTTATCAAGAATTATATTTGGTACAAACTTAGGAAAATAACTGAAAGTTATCTTTGAAAAAAAGGGAGAATCAAACTTCAAAGTAATATTTCATCTACTAAATGAGAACATGGGAAGTACATCTTTAAGAATTCAAAAGTTTACCATTTAAGCAATAATCCTGAGGCATACGTGTTTATAGTACCTGGTCAGAAATCTTTTTTCTGGCTAACAGAATCTAAGAAAGCACATCAAGCCACAGAAATTCAGTTCTTTGGCTCCACAATGTTAAGTTCTATGAAAAATTCCCAGATAAGAGAGACCAGATGCAATTTGGAGTTTTGAGCACAACCCAAGTGTAATCTAGCTTTCCTCACTGGAAAATGAATTTCTTTTTAACTTTATTGTGGAAAGAACATGTAATATGAGATCTATTCTCTTAGCAACAGTTTAAGTTACAATGCAGTGTTGCTGACTGCACCTGCAATGTTGCACAACAAAGCCCAAGAATGTATATATGCATCTTAACTACAACTCCATGCCCACTGATTATTAATTTCCCATTTCCCCCTCCCTCCAGCCCCTGGCAACCACCATTCCACTCTTTGATTCTATGAATTTGATTTTTGGTTACCTCACATAAGTGAAATCATGCAGTATTTGTCTTTCTGTGATTGGGTCATTTCACTTGGTGTAATGTCCTCAAGGTTCATTAGTGTTACAGCATATTACAGAATTTCCTACTTTTTGAAGGCTAAATAGCGTTCCTGTGTGTGTGTGTGTGTGTGTGTGTGTACACAAACCATATTTTCTTAAGTAAATAAAAAACAGTTCTCTCAGAATTTACAAAACTATAAATGAAGAGAAAAGCCAGGCTGTATCTGATACAATAAAGTTGTGCGTGGGCCTCTATTGAGACACTCTAGCCAGCCGTGCCAGAATCCAGTGTGGAAGGAGAGGAGTAAAAGCTACAAAACTGGAAAAGTCATTCCCCCTTCACCCCTCCTACCCACTGACCCATGAGGTAGTGTCTATGGTTGGTCAAACCTGCTGGGTGAAGAAGCTCCAGGAAGAAAAGGGAAGGAGTGTGGGAAAGGGGAGCATAAGAGGAACATGAACTCACTCAGACCTGCTTCTTTGTTACATGTGTCTGCTGGTTGGGGTAAGAATAAAGCCACTTCCCAATCCCCTATGCCAATCCCCGCAATAACCAGGAAACCTATTTCCACTCTGCTGCCCAAATTTCTACTTCACTGCGTGTAAATCTAAAATTTCAACTGTCTATAATCTAAGCAATTAAAAAGTTGACCATAATCCTGCATGATGTGTAATAAGGAGAGGAGCCAAAATCAAACCAGGTTCAGCTGTCTTCCAGAACTGTACTACACCTGAGCATTCCTAATAAAGAACAGGGTATGGTGTGAGGAAAGCCTGCAACATGAAGTCTAAATAAGACAAGCAGAAACCTCACCAACCTCATACAAATTATGTAAGGGCTTCCTGAATTAGATAGTGTAGGATAATAAAACTCTGTTAGGGCAAATTCTAGAAACAAACTAAGATAATTAGAGCATAACAGGTGTGAAGAATCAGAATGTAGATGTAGGAATATTGTAGATAAGAGCTGAAATTAAGTTCTAAATGGAGTCTTCTGGCACAGCAATTTTATTTTAAGAAATGTTCTCATTTCAAAGGCATCCTTTTAGAAGTCAGCAAATTATGAGAATGAATACAGAGAAATTGCAGCAAAGAACATTGATGAAATCTTCCCCTATCCCCATCCCCCCATCCTCTATCCTCCATCCCCCATCGCCATCTCCCCACCCCCTAGCAGCTATAGAGAAAACATTTGCTAGTAAAACACCTAGAAGTAATAGTGAGTCCAACTCAAAACCTTGATGAGATCATCATTGTTCAGCATGTAAGTGTCTGCACAAGCAAAAAGTGTTAGTGAGAACAGGATGAGTTTGGAGAAATTGTCTAAAGGTCTTAATTGTTAAAACTTGGGGGGGTGTAGTCTTCCATCACCTTACGATAGACACACTAGAGCACAGACGTTAAGGGCAAGACCTGTGGAGTCAGGCTGGCCAAGGGGTACCTCTTCCCCTCATGGTTTACTGGTTATAAAACCATAAATCATTAATTATACCTTTCTAAATTTAGTCTTAATGTTTTATTGTCTTTAAAATGAAAGTTAAGAGAATTAGCTCATTGCATTCTTGTTGGAGTCAGTTAGATAATGCATGTACTTTATGTAGCATAATGCCTGGCATATAGTAAGAACACAAAAAATTTGGGTTTGAATCATTGCTTAGTTTTCAACCAGAAAATTGGGAAAATATAGCGATGATCATCTTGGTTCCAGTCATCTATACCATATTCTGGCTCTGAGCGTACAACTAAAGGGTATTTTATGGAAGAACATCATAGTCACCCTCCGTGCTTTAATATCTTAATATGGAACATTATGGACTTGGTCTAAGACTTTATTTTGATAATAATAATCAAATGGTCTGGCTTATCTTTCAAAGTTACAGTTTCTATAATTTTTTTCTCCTTTATGTAAATAAGTGTTTTCCTTAAAATATGAATAAGTGGTGGGGTGCCTGGGTGGCTCAGTGGGTTAAAGCCTCTGCCTTCGGCTCGGGTCATGATCCTGGGGTCCTGGGATTGAGCACTGCATCAAGCTCTCTGCTCAGCAGGGAGCCTGCTTCCCCCCTGCTTCTCTCTGCCTGCCTCTCTGCCTACTTGTGGTCTCTGTCTGTTAAATAAATAAATAAATCTTTAATATATATATATATATAGATATATATATGAACAAGTGGTCTACTTTGGCACACATACACTAAAATTAGAACATTACAGAGAAGATTACCATGGTGCCTGCTCAGCGATAGCATGCAAATTCATAAAGGCTTTCATATTTTTATGAAAGAATTCTGGATATGAATAGCAGTGGTAGGTTGTACACCAATATGAATATATTTAATACTACTGAATGGTTCATTTAAAAATGGTTAAAATAGGGGCACCTGGGGGGCACATTCAGATAAGCATCAACACTTGATGTTGGCTCAGATCATGATCTCGGGGTTGTGAAATCAAGCATGGAGCCTGCTTGAGATTCTCTCTTCTCTCTCTCCCTTTCCCCCTCCCCCACCTCTGTCCCTCTTTTAAAAAAACAGTAATTTTATATTATATATATTTTATTACAATATCAGAAAAAATATGAACTAATACTGTTTCATTAAGAGGATCCTGAGATCTTAAAACCCTGGTCCTCTGTCAATGATTTTACATATTTGAATGGTCATAGAATAGCTAAATTGCTGGTCCACTGTTATTTAGCAAAGCATAGAGACAAACAGCATTAAAATTCTGTATATTACAATTTGAATAAACTAACTAGAGCAAGCTGGTTCTTGTTTATATATTTATGCTTATTGTATAACAGCTCAGAAGAATAATTATTTGTAGAATCACCTGTTACCACTAAATTTTCCACTGTTTTTTTTTTTTTTTAATACTTGTAAAGATACATGCGGGACAGGGCATAGTAATCAAAGCAAAATTATGTTTCAGCCTGATGCCCCAACAGCAATTTAAAACATTTTAAATGTTTTTATGTTATTTATTTTTCCGCACAGAATTGTCTAGAAAGCTTTCCTAAGGATTAAAATTACTGGCTTAAACAACTTGTAATATGAACAGGAAGCATGAAAATAAACTTACAGCCAGTGAGTAATCACAAGCCCTGCTACAGTTTCCATCCTTCCATGGTCTAACATTTCGTCAAGCAACAAATATGGCGATGGATGATCTTGAAGAAAGTACAATTGTTTTCCTCTTTTTTTCTTGCCATCTGGAGATACTGGCTTTTTGTTTTCAATATTAAATTGATCTCTACCTGCATCTATACCCTTAAATTCTACCTTTCCTCCTGTTGTGGATGGATGTGGATGAATTGTTCTTGTTTGTAACCACAGCCTCATTTCTCATCTTCCTTTTGTGGTTAAAACTAGTGGACATATGGGCGTCTGGGTGGCTCAGTGGGTTAAGCCGCTGCCTTCGGCTCAGGTCATGATCTCAGGGTCCTGGGATCGAGTCCCGCATCGGGCTCTCTGCTCAGCAGGGAGCCTGCTTCCCTCTCTCTCTCTCTCTGCCTGCCTCTCTGTCTACTTGTGATCTCTCTCTGTCAAATAAATAAATAAAATCTTTAAAAAAAAAACAAAACCTAGTGGACATAGTTATTTCAACTTCCTAACCTCTTACTATCTGCTCAACCAGCTTCAGCCAGTTGATCAGAACCTCCACCTTGCTCTGCCCAGTGGCCAGTTCTCGAACTTCATCTCTCTCAATCCTCCAGCAGTGTTTGAGTTATCATTTTCTTACTGACATGTTTTTGTTTTTGATACTCTACTATCTAATTTGCCTGCTTCTTCAGCTGCTTCCCCTCCTCCATTTCTTCTGCTTGCTCCTTTTCCTCTTCTTGACTTCTACATGCTAGAGTGCCCAGGACTCAGGCCAGGCTCTGTTTTCTCCTCTATTAATACTCTTCCATATGGCTGTATCTAGTTCCCATATGTAAATACCATCTCTCTACTAATGACTACCCAAAGCACATATCCAGCCCTGACCTCCTCCTGAACCCTAGGCTCCTGTATCCAACAGTCTCATCATCTCCAGGGAGTGTCTACTAGGCATCCACCCAGAGCAGTAGCCTTAATCAACACCCCCACCCAGAGACTTCTCCCTCCAGTCTGTTCCAACAGACTCACCTGTTAAGTCCACAACGCAGAGTACTAACCACTATACGATCCACTATACGATCACAGCCTCACCTGTTAAGTCCAAAAACCCAGAATCTATCTTTGAATTTCTTTCCCTCTCCCCTACAATAAATCTATCTGCAAGTCTTGTCAACTTGTATATCTCAAAACACTTATTAAATCCAGTCACTTTTGCTGGCTCTCCCACTAGCATCCTTGTGTGTTATCCATGCTTAACTTCAGCTAGTGTAATAGCCTGCCCACCATTCAACTTGCTTCCATTCCTGCCTTCCTATACTTCATTTTCCACAGAGCAACCAGAGAGAGCTTTTAAAAACTAAATCAGGTTGTGTCATTTCATTGAAAAGCTTCCAGGGTGGGGCACCTGGGTTGCTCAGTCAGTTAAGTAGCAGACTCTTGGTTTCAGCCCAGGACATGATCTCAGGGTTGTGAGATCAAGCCCCATGAGCTCCATGCTGGGTGTGGAGCCTGCTTCAGATTCTCTCTCTCCCTCTCCTCAGTCCCTCACCCCCACCCCTCTCTAGTGGCCGGGCGGGGGACTTCCAGAGTGTAGCCATCCTACTTAGAATAAAATCCAAACTGCTTATCTCCTCCAGGTCTGTCTCTGACCATCCTTCAGATCTTCTCTCCTACCATCCCCTTCTCCCATGTCCCAAAGCTCTCAGCCAAATCACTCTCATTATTCCCCAAACATACCAATGTGTTTCCCTCTAGAGGGCTATTTACTGATGTACAATAGGTTTTTTATAATTATTTACTGGACAAATTATTTTAAGCTGGGCTTTTTCCTTTTCGACTCTCACTGTATTATTCCTGTTAGTTTGTACCACTTCCTGTACTCACTTCTACACCCGCTTTCCATTATGCCCAGAGAAAAAGAACACTATCAGTATTTTTTAAGGGTTACTCACTGTGGATAATTCAAAGTATTTCTTTTTCAAGTGAGAAATCTAAGAGGAGTGGTATCTTGATTTAAGGCAGTCTGGGAGCATGTCTTTAAAAAAAGTTAATTAAGATGATTAAATTTTACAGATCTACTAAATAACATTGTGGCTATGGTTAATAATACTGTATTGTACACTTAACCATGTGTTAAGAGGCTAAATCTCATGTTAAATATTCTCACCATGGGGCGCCTGGGTGGCTCAGTGGGTTAAGCCGCTGCCTTCGGCTCAGGTCATGATCTCAGAGTCCTGGGATCGAGCCCCGCATCGGGCTCTCTGCTCAGCAGGGAGCCTGCTTCCTCCTCTCTCTCTGCCTGCCTCTCTGCCTGCTTGTGATCTCTCTGTCAAATAAATAAATAATAAAAAATCTTTAAAAAAAAAATATTCTCACCATGATAGAAAAACTTCCACTATCAGGTATTTTAGATAAGCTTGCTGAGATACACCATATCCAGACCTCAGGCTTCTTTTTTTTTTTTTTTTTTAAAGATTTTATTTATTTATTTGACAGAGAGAGAGTGGGCTTGACCCACTGAGCCACCCAGGCGCCCCAGACCTCAGGCTTCTATTGGAGGCCCACTACTTCGGTAGTTGAGCAGACTAAGCCAGCATCTAATAATTCGCATTTGTACAACATCACATCTATCTTTTTACCAGGAAGATTCAAGATCTCATCAGCTCTCACCACTGTTTTCCACCCTTCCCTGTGCCACCACCATATGCCTATCTTCCTGAAATTGATTAAGGCTAAAACCTAGAGTCCAATCTTGGGTTTCTCTACCATCCTTCCGCAACCCAGTGTTCTTTAATAAACCTCTTTCTTCCAAAATACCAAGAACTTCATATATTCATCCCACAAATATTAACTGAATTTCCTTGCTTCCAGGCATTATCTTATCTCTGATGATACAAAATGGGATAGCAACGGACTGACCTGTGCCGGCATTACTGCAATTGCTTTAAGTTCCTTGAAAGAAAATTGCTATATAAATCCACACATTTTACAATTTTTAACTTAATGGTGTTTCCCAAGGTTCCATCTTGATTCTCTCACTCTGTACTTTCCTATCTTTCAACTTCCCACTATGTTTTACTGCCTACCGTCAGATCTCAGTACATGATATTGACTGGCATATTCTGTTATGTCCCTTTGCCTACATTCTTCAATTTTCCATGTGCCAAACTACTTTCTACCTCAAATACAAAAGCCAACTCAAATTCAGATTAATCCAGGAAGACTATGCGGCAGAACCAGGTATTAAAGGGCTTCAGGAAAAATATTCCAAAACATCCTGTTGTGAGCACCATGCAAAATGAGTAAGACCAAGTACTATTTTCAGCACCGTACCATCTGGGGAGTGGACGTAACATAAGTGCACTGTGAGTATAATACTATGACCTAAAGGAAATGATAAAATATGAACATCCCATACAGCTGAGAGACTCACAAGGACTTCTTGGAGGTGGCACATGCCACTTTTTTTAACCACAGAGTGAGCAAGATTCCAATAGATACAAATGACCAAGAGTTCCAGGCAGACAGGTGGGTAAGAGAGAAGAGCAGCGTGACAGAAAGGATCCTAAATGATGATCCCTCTGTCCTATGGCAGCAAACGTCAGGAGCAGCTGTGCTTTCTGAAATCTCATTCCACTGGCAGACAAGATTATCTACCACAGTGGTTAATGTTTATTTGACAATAATAATGACAGTTGAACAATACAGACTCACTCCTATGGGTCGATAAATGAGAGGCACTGGCACTATCAAGACAAGGCATCTCTTCCTCAAAGTGAATGACAGAGAAAAATCACGCAAACACAGGTGGAAGGCATTCTTCAAGGATGACATGAAACTATGGCAAGAGCAGTTTCTCTCTGTGGCTAGAAAATGCAACAGAAGACAGTGTTACAGAGTTTTAACCACAATAACAGAGATATGGCTGACTTGAGCAGAAGGAGAAGGCCAAATCCTAGACAGCGAGACATAGCTACGTAAGTGCGCACGCACACACACACACACATGCACATACACAGGGATGAATGCAAGTTCTCGTGTTTATTTTCATAATGCCTTTCATCTTTGTGCGTGCAGAACATACTACATGAGATTCGGAATATGTGTTAAACACTCAGTACTGAGCAGGGTGTGAAGGAAGCAAAGGGAGTTTTTGTCTTCTTCCCATATCCTCTGTAAGAGCTCTTGCAGAGCCACTTCTTAGCCTCTTTGCTAAATATAAATATAGTCACTTTGAGTTTAAGTTCTTTCCCTAAAGCACATCAAAACACCAGCTTACTCTGTTTCCATATCCAGCCCTATAAATTACATGCAGCAATTCTAAGAGAAAGATTGTTTTAATTAAAAAAAGAAAGCAAAGAGGGGCACCTGGGTGGCTCAGTGGGTTAAAGCCTCTACCTTCAGTTCATGATCTCAGGGCGCTGGGATGGAGTCCTGCATAGGGCTCTCTTTTCAGTGGGGAGCCTGCTTCCCTTGCTCTCTCTCTGCCTGCCTCTCTGCCTACTTGTGATCTTTCTCTGTCAAATAGATAAATAAAATCTTAAAAAAAAAAAAAAAAGAAAGCAAAGATAAAGAAAAGCAGCTGTATGTTTTAACAGGGGGCTGCAGTAGGGCCCAAGGTATCTCTAAGGCTTTTGAATACTGTGTTGTGAGTCACAGCTCCAAGGCACCAACTCTTCAGAGCAGAATTCCTTCCATTGCTATAAAATGCTGCCACACACTGAAGAGTGGTTTTCTTCAAGGGAAATGTTTGGTGTAGGGCAATATATTCAGGAGGCATCACCTAAGAAAGGGATTGGGAGAAGTCACGTTGACTCTAGAACAAAAGTTCTCAGTCTGGCCTATAGTGGGGGTGGGTCTGTGGATGGACAACAGAACACCTGTGAGCTCTTGAAATTATATGTAAAATTGTGGCTATTTGCATCTCTCTGGAGAGGTCCTCCATAGTTCTGTTTTTGTTTTCAAAAGGATATATACCCTCCACAAAGGTCAGGGCTCCAGGGAAAGTGTACTAGTTTGCTGGGGCTAACTTACCAAAGTGTCACAAGCTGGGCAGCTTAAAAAACAGAAATTTCTTATTTTCACAGTTTTGGAGGCTAGAAGTCTGAAATCAAACATGTTGACAGGGTTCGTTCCTTCTGAGGACTGTTAAAGGAACATCTGTTCTGTGTCTCTCTCTTAAGTTTGTATCCCCGAAGATAAGCCCTTCACAGTCACCCTATGGGCGGTGCCACAAGGCCCATGACACATCTGATCTGTTAAAGGCCAGCAGAAGGCCATAAATTCCCTTCCCTACAGTTCTTGCCCTCCTATGATCAATGTCAAGTGTATATTTTGAAGCCTCCTTTTCTTTTTCATTTTTCCTGGGAATAATGGACAAAATTTATTCCATTTGGAAAAAAAATTATTTTATCTACTTTTTCAGAGTTTTTCACAGTTCACCTTCTTTTTTATGTTTCCAAATGTACTTGTTCTTATAACTTTCTAAAGTATTTATTATAGCATGAACATTTGTACTCTTTCCTTGGGATATATTTACTATTTTCAAACTGCTCTTCTAGTTCAAGGGTGAACCATTGATAAATCAGCTCTTTTGTTTTCTAAACAAAACTATATCCCCCCTCTAAGTTTTATTTTTTTATGTATATTTTCTTATAAGAAGTAAAGTCCCATAAAATAATAATACAAATATTGATTTAATTGCATTTAATAACTACTGAATTTCCACTATGTCCTGGGCATTGTGGTTGTCATCAAAAATTTAAAAAATGAAATAAAGCAAGACTACAGTTTTCTAGAAAAAGAAGGATAACAGAAGAAGGGAAATAATAGCTATTAGAAATTGGAAGTCATCATGTCATGCATTATGTAGAGAAATTTAAATGTTATATTACTTAATATTATCATATAAGAAAACAGTAAAGTACAAAAAAGATGTAAATATCATACTTCTGGTAGAATGGCAAAATCTAACTGCAAAACTCGAGCTCTTTCTACTTTATTGCATTGCCTTGTTAGTTCTACAAATATTACTAAGACTCTACTATTAATGCCAAGAAGATTGCTGGGTACTGTGAACAAAATAATTAAAACACAGCCACAATCACTACCCACATGAACCTTAGAGTCTAATAAAGGAAGCCCAATGATCAGTCAAATTCATATAATACTGCTCTTTTAAAATACATGCTAGGAAGAAGAGAAATACAGGCTCTTTTGAGAGCTTCTAATAGTCTAGGATTTTAGTCCTAAGGGAAGTGAGAGAATGGGTCCCAGTGGAAGGGATTTTTGAGGTAAGATTTAAAGCATAATGGAAATTTTTAAAAGCCATGGGCCAGGGCACCTGAGTGGCTCAGGCAGTTGAACATCTGAGTCTTGGTTTTAGCTCAGGTCATGATCTCAGGGTCATGAGATCGAACACTTCATCAGGTTCCGTGCTCAGCATGGAGTGTGCTTGAGATTTCCCTCCCTCTCCATCTCCCCCACTCTAATAAATAACTAAATCTTTAAAAAATAATAGAAAATAAAAAGTCAAAAGTCATTAGCACTTCTGGGAAGATGAAACAGATATATACTCTCTTATTATTCATGTTAAGTATAACTACAATTCATAGATATTATATATTAAACATCGGAAGACTGAAAGGTAGAGAGAGAAGACAATTTGGCTAGGGACCACAGGACCCAAGGAATGACAGAATGGTTAAGTTTCCTGGGTTTTCTTTTTGCCTTACATATCGTAGACTTATAGCCAAGGTAGCCAGTGACCCAGAAACATTAATGAGGATATACAAAAAATCCCAACTAAAACGTGATCTCTCTAGCCAAAGGATGAAGAAAAGGAAAAAGTAGCAAGACAGAACATTTTAGACAATACTCATTCCATTCTAGTCAAACACCACAGAGAAACTGTAGCCATGCTCCCATCCATGTTAATGAATGCTGCGTGCGGATCTTAGACTTATACCCTCAAGAGGGTGTACCAACTGCCCCCAAATACCTGCCAGCGTGGTATCAGAACAGGTCAAATAGGGAGATAGGATTTTTATCTGCAGCTTTCAGTAATAAGTACCCACCACCTCCAACTGTGTTATTAGAAATCATGTATGGAGCTAAATGGAGAGTCAGAACTTTCACAATCACCCAGAGATAACGAAGTCACTGTGATGTCAGTGGGGACTGCTTGTATCACCAAATCCACCCTGCCCAGCAGTAACAAGCAGCCCCTCCCATATCTCACATGTCAGGAGGTTGTATGGGGAACCTGAATTTCTGCCTCTACTTGGCAATAATGAGGTGGTACTCCTCCCTCTTCTCCTTCTGAAACAGTAGCAGAGGGGAAAAAAGTTTAAATAAGGTCAGAACATAATGGGAAAAATGTATGAGCTTCAATAAAAAATCACTAGTCATGCCAAGAACCAGGAAGATCTCAAACTGAAAAAGACAATAGATGCCAACATAAATATGGCATAAATGCTAGAATTATCTGATGACAATGTTTAAACATCCATGAAAAAGATGCTTCAATGTGCATTTATCAGCATGTCTGAAACAAATGAAAAAATAAAAAGATTCATTAAAGAAATAGTAATGTCCAAGAAGGAAACAGAACATACAAAGATTTATCAAATGGAAATTTTAGAACTGAAGAATATAATAACTGATAAAAAGCTCAGTAACTGGCTCAACAGCAGAATAGAGAGAACAAATGAAAGATTAGTGAAATGGATGTTAGAAAAATAGATATTATTAATCTGAAAAACAGGAAAATATACTTGAAAAAATGAACTGGGCCTGAAAACCTGAAGAAGTACACAGGGTCAGAGCTAGAAAAGCATGAGAAGAAATAACAGACTAAAATTTTACAAATGTGGCAAAGGGATTTCTAGATTCAAGAAGTTTAATGAACCCCAAACAGGAAAGACCCAAAGAAACCCATAGCAAGAAACATCATAACTGAACTTCTGAAACCTAAAGACAAAAAAAAAAAAATCCTCAACACAGCCAGAGAAAAATGACATCTAACCTACAGAAGAAAAATAATTCAAGTAACAGCAAATTTCTCATTAGTCACTATAGAAGTCAGAGAAAGTGACATGATATTTCTAAGGTGCTAAAAGAAAAGATATGTCAAACCAGAATTCTGTACCCAGTGAAAATATCCTTTAGGAATGAAGAAGAAACCAACACATTCTCATATGAAAGAAAACTGAGGGAATTTGTCACTAGAAGACCTTCCCTAAAAGAATGTAGGAGGGCAATTGTGTTTCTGTATGCTAGCAAACAAATATGAGATGACAAAACATACAATACTATTTACACTTATTCAAAAAATGAAATTATTTAGATGTAAATATATTTACATCTAACATGCATAAGATTTGTCCACTTAATACATCATTGGTGGAAGGGATAAAAAAATCTGAATAAATGAAGAGACATATCATGTTCAACAGAGTAAAGATATAAACTCTCCCCAAATTGATATACAGGTATAATGCAATTCCTATCAAAATTCAATCAAGATTTTCTTATGGATCTATATAAGATTATTCTATAATGTATATGAAAAGGCAAAGGAACTAGAATAGCTAAAGCAATTTTGAAAAGAAAAATTAAGTGGGAGGAATCCACCTACCCAATTTCAAGACTTACCATATGGCTACAGTAATCAAAGCTGTGTGGTACTGCTAGACAAATAAACATACAGATCTGTGGAAAAGAATAGAGAACACAGAAATAGATGCCTAAAAATATGCCCAACTCATTTTTTGACAAATATTCAATTCAGTGGAGGTAAATGTTCTCTGAACTTACTGCTGGAGCAGTAAGATATGAGTAAGTCTCACAGTCTCACAGCTAACACAAAATTAACTCAGAATGGATCAAAGACTTAAAAGTAAAACATGAAACTACAGAACTTTTACAAAAACATGAGAAAATCTTCAGGATCTAGGACTAGGTAGAATTGTTAGACTTGATACCAAAAGCATGATCCATAAAAGGAAAAATTCATAAATTGGGCCTCATTTAAATTGAAAACTTCTACTGTGCATGAGACCCTATTAAAAAGATGAAAGGACAAGCAACAGAGTGGGATAATCAAACCGCATTTCTAACAAAGTATCTAGACTATACGAAGAACTCTCAAAATCATAGTAAGATATTTCTACACACATACCAGAATGACTAAAATAAAAAGTAGTAATAAGATCAGATGTTGGGGGTGCCTGGGTGGCTCAGTGGGTTAAGCCGCTGCCTTCAGCTCAGGTCATGATCTCAGGGGTCCTGGGATCGAGTCCCGCATCGGGCTCTCTGCTCAGCAGGGAGCCTGCTTCCCTCTCTTTCTCTCTCTCTCTGCCTGCCTCTCTGCCTACTTGTGATCTCTCTCTGTCAAATAAATAAATAAAATCTTAAAAAAAAAAAAAGATCAGATGTTGGTGAGGATGCAGGGAAACTGGATCACTGATACATTACTGAAAACAGTTTGGCAGATTGTTTTTGTTTTTGTTTTTTTAACTTAACGTGCAACTGTCATGTGATGCCACAATTGTACTTATGGGCAATTATCCCAGAGAAAGGATGATCGCACTCACACAAAACCATGTACCTGGATGTTTATAGCAGCTCTATTCAAAACAGCATAACACTAGAAAACGAACAGATATCCTTCAGCAGATGAATGGTTAAACAGACTGATAGGTCATAATAAAAAATACCAAATTGCTGATACATATAGCAACCCAGGTGAATCTCCAGAGAATTAGACTGAATGAAAAAAGCCAACCACAATCAGGTACATATTTGAAGATTCCATTTACATAACATTCTTTTAAATTTTTTTTTTTATTTCTTGTTTTTGACAGAGAGAGAACATGTGTTGTGTGAGAGCAAGGGGGAGGGGCAGAGGGAGAGAGAGAATCTTAAGCACTAAGTATGGAGCCTGACACAGGGCTCAATCTCACAACCCTGGTTCATGACCTAAGCCAAACCCAAGAGTCAGACACTTAACTGAGGGACCCAGGTACCCCTCCCCCCATTTACATAACATTCTTGAAATGATAAATTATAGAAATGGAGAACAGATTAGTGGTTACCAGAGATTAGTAGGGGGTGCGGCACTGGATGGAAAAGAGTATGGTTATAAAAGGACAACATTAAGGATCCTCATGCTGATGAAATATCTGTGTATCTTAACGGTATGAACATCAGGATCCTGGCTGTAATCTTCAACTACAGTTTTGCAGTATGTTACCATTAGGGAACTGGATGAAGTTTCCACAGAATATGTCTCTATTATTTCATAAAACCGCCTGTGAAAATAAAACCATCTCAAAATGAAAAGTTTAATAAAAGGCAAAGAGTGATGGATAAAAAGAGATCAAGACTCTGGTCTTGATCTAAAAGTGTGAAGAGTCATTGCAGTGTGTTCAGCAGAGAATTAGCTTAATTGGAATTGTGTTTTGAAAAAAATCACCATCTGCAATGTGGAAAATAGAGGAGCAAAAGTGGATATCTCCCCAATATGCTGCTTATAGTTCAATTATGCTGCTCCAGCTACAGAGGCTCAGTCTGGGATAGAGAGCTGCCTGGAGAATCATGTCATTGATTTATCAGTTGCCTTGAGCTAAATTCTCCTCTGATGTGTTCATGGGAAAATTCCCATAGAGTTAAAAAGGTGAAAACATTTGAAAATTGGTTTGATGTGTTGACTATTTTAATTCATCAATCAGGTAGGCATGATCAAAAGCAACCTGAGTATGCTTTGTGACCTCTACTAAAAGAAAAGTCTTACTTCAGCTTCTCAAGTAAATCATTTCACAGAGACATTACAAGTATCAGTGGTTACAGGATTCTCTTTAGCATTTGCTAGAGATTTAATGCATTCAGACACATTAAAAGAGTTGTTCATGAAAACTTACAGAAGATGAAAAACGATGCTATGTTACAATTTATTGTGCCTCAATAGGTCACCTTTTCTGAAACAAAAATATGAGTGCCTTTAAATATAGTTTTGGGATTCACCACCCTACTTGTTTACTGCCTACCTTTTACCTAAGGATACAATCCATGCCAATGACTACAAGTTACAATTTATCTACAATAAGTCAATTGCTTTTGTTTTCCAGCTTTTTAAAAAAATATTTGTCTAAACATTTTTCCTCCTGCATTGAATGAACTGCCCCTTATTTTAGTGTCACATAGACAATAGCTAAGTGGACAACTACCAGCTTTCCATATTAAACAACCTTTTATGGAGCATCATTCATTTTCATGTACATTATTTAATCATTATAGTGATACAATGAGGTGTTCAGAGTAGGCTGCCAGTTTATGGAAAAGTATAAAAACTACAAACAAGCAAACCAGCTTCTCCAATATTTAGCAACTAGCCATATGTGTCTGTGAAATTCTTGAAATATGCTAGTCCAACTTGATCATATTATAAATGTAAATTACACAATGGATTTTGAATATTATAAAACATCTCATTAATATTTTAAAATATGGACTGCATGTTGAAATGATAATTTAGATATATTGGGTTAAATTAAATGTATTATTAAAAATAACTTCACTTTCTTTTTTCCTTTAAATATAAAATCATACTTGGGGCTCACATTATACTGCTATTGATAGCAGTGCCCCAAATCTTGTCAATGAAATGTGCTACATGTATCTGAAATCCAGGTTCCTCTCTCCATCCCCACAGCAAACACCCCAATCCAAGCCACTTTGTCTACCACTGCCCATTCATAATCTGCTCTTCACTATAAGCCAGAATGGCAGTGTTTTTAAAACTGTTATCTGATCATACTATTCCTCAACTTCAACCTTTTCAGGGAACTCCCACTGTCTTTTCAGTTAATGAAGTGTTCTTGGTATTGATGTGTTAAAGAAGTTCATGGTGTTAATGAAGTGTTCTTACCTTGGTGTACAAGACTTTATGAATCATTTTTGTCCATGTCCAGCCTCACTTCTCCCACTTCCAACATGTGGAAATTTTCTCAGACACTTACAAGTTCCTTCTGTCTTTGGTCATTTGTATATTTGGTTCCCTCAGACTGTCTTCTGCCATCTCAGCTTATGGACTCCTAAGTCATTCATGAGACCTCTGCTTAAATATCACTTCCTCACGATTCCCCGTAACAGGATGCACTTCCCATCATAGAACCCTATAGTTCTCAGCACACTTACACTTTTTTAACATTCATCTTCCCAATGGATTATAAACTCCATAAAGGCAAGGACCTTTGGCCCCTTCCACCACTGCATTTCCAGCACACGGCTGGAACTACGCTCGTCAGATAGGAAACTTCAGTAAGTATCTGGTGACTGACCGATGTTCTAAGATACTGTAGCCACTAAGAGTGAGAAAGCCAGTTCTTCCTACAAGATAGTTTATCAATCAAATTTTGAAATCTACATGTTGATTATATGCAAGAACTAGGTGATCTAAAAGCTATTAGAATACAAAGAAAACTTGCAGGTCTCATTTATTTACTTTTTTCCCCCAGCTCTATCAATGAAAACAGAAAAGAGATCAAGAGCTCTAAAGATAAAATAGTCTATGCCTGAAATTTTGGAGCAAAAAGTTAAACTTGTAAAGATTTTTTTTAAAAAGGAAATGTACCTAATGCATAACTGCATGTATCTTTTTTTACTCTATTGAATAATTTACTGAAGTCAGGAAATACACTTACTGTAAATAGTATCTGAGAACCCACGAAGGCCTTTATATTTATCACCTGTTGTCTCCATGTGTTCTCTTCTGGGACTTTGCTCCAGCATCTTATGACAGATATTCTTAAGTGTCCTTTATTAAAAAAAAAAAAAATTCTTGTTGAAACTTGATTTCTCCTCTAAGTCCTGTTCTATGTACAACCATTCCTTTGCCATCAACTTTAATGCTTAATATGTACAGGGTTTGTGGTGTGCAGAGCTCCTCCAGTCTGTGTTAACTCCTTGTAATAATTCTTTGAGTTTCTTCTCAATAATTATTAGCTCTCCTTTCACATCCAGGACTATTCACTTTTACCAAAAAGTCACCGATGACTTCCTCCTCAGTCAGTCTGTTCCCTGTGTTCTCTTTAGAATTCGACAGCCTTAGAAAATAACTTTTTATGCTTTGTACAATTTTCACATGTTTCCCTGACTTAAAAACAGTACATAATTTTTCAAGAAAGTACCATAATGTTGGAACACACAGAAGCAGTCACCCATAATCTCATCACCTTACAACCACCTGAACATTTGACATCATTCTTTGTCTTTTTCTGTGTTTTTCAAAACTTTGTATTTGAAAGATCTTACTAAGTATAGACATAACTTTTTCTCCTGTCACTAAGAACATTTCAAAGACATAATTTTAATGTAAATGATTTAATATAAGTGTTAACTGTTTTAAATATTTTTATCAGTGAATGCTTTTAGTTATTTCAAATTATTAACATGGGATCATTTTCTAGAAGTAGAATTAATAGATCAAACAGTTGATATTTTTGGTTTTTGATGTAAGAAATTAATTTCACTAATGTACTCGATTAGGAATCCCATTTCTCTATGCATGTATCAGCATTAAATGGTATATAATATGTGTGTGTATATATATGTATTTCTTTTTGAGAGAGAGTCTGTGCATTGATAAGCAGGGGAGGGGCAGAAGGAGAGGGAGAGAGAGAATCTTAAGCAGGCTCCATGTTTAGTACAGAGCCTGACATGGGCCTGGATTTCACAACCCTGAGATCATGACCTGAGCAGAAACCAAGAGCTGGATGCTTAACCTACTGAGCCACCCAGATGGCCCACCAGTATATATTTTTTAATTATTGACTTTGAAGGCAAAATATTTCTTTGAGTTAACATCATACTAATATAGCTAGAATATCAATATTAAACATAGCTTTTCCACTTTTTAAATTGACATTCATATCCTTTGTGTAATTATTAATGGGACATGTAAGATTTTTTTAATTTTTAGAGGCTATCTACAGTTTAATTTTTAACCCTTCATTTTTTTTTTTTTTTACAGCAGTTTTAGGCTTACAACAAGATTGAGAGGGAGGTGCAGATTTCCCATAACCTCCTGCCCCCACACATATATAGTCTCCCTCATTATTAATATCACTCACAAGAATGATAAATTTTTTATTGAGGATAAACCTACAGTGACACATCATAATCACCTAATTTCATAGTTTACTTCATGGTTTACTCTTGGTGTTGTACGTTCTGTAGGTTTATTCAAATAAATAATGACATCTATACATCATTACAGTATCATAAAGAGTATTTCCACTGCCCTAATAATCCTCTGTCCTTCACCTATTCATCCTACCTCCCACCCTCAGAAACCACTGATGTTTTCATTGTCTCTTCTTTTCCTTTTCCAGAATGTCTTATGCTTGACATCGTGCAGTGCATAGTCTTTTCAGATGGGCTTATTTCACTTCACAACATGCATGTAAGTTCCTCCATGTATAGCCATGACTTACTAGCTTATTTCTTTTTAACTCTGAGTAATACTCCACTGTCCAGGTGTACCACAGTTTATTTATCCATTCACTTGTATGTTGGTTGCTTCCAAGTCTAACATTTATGAATGAAGTCGTGATAAACATCCATGTGCAGGTTTTTGTGTCAAAATAAATCTTTTATTCCTTGGGACTAATGCCAAGGAGTACAACCACTGGATTTTAGGTTAAGAGTTTGTTTAGTTCTATAAGAAACTATCAAACTATCTTCCACGATGGCTGTACCATCTTTTGTTCCAACTAGCAACATGTGAGAGTTCCTGTTGCTCTGCAACCTCACAGCATTTGGCGTTGTCAATGTTGTGAATTTTGGCCATTCTAATAGGTGTGTGATGGTACCTCATTGTTTTAGCTTGCATTTCCCTGATAACATAGGCTGTGGAGAATCTTTTCATATGCTTAATTGCTATCTGTATATCTTCTTTGGTGAGGGGTCTATGGAGGTCTTTGGCCCATTTTTTAATTGGATTCTTTTCTTATTGTTGAGTTTTAAGAGATCTTTATATATTTTTGATAACAGTCCTTTATGTGTCTTTTTTTTTTAAGATTTTATTTATTTATTTGACAGAGAGAGAGATCACAAGTAGGCAGAGAGTCAGGCAGAGAGAGAGGGGGAAGCAGGCTCCCTGCTGAGCAGAGAGCCCGATGTGGGGCTCGATCCCAGGCCACTGAGATCATGACCTGAGCCGAAGGCAGAGCCTTAACCCACTGAGCCACCCAGGCACCCCTATAAGATGTGTCTTTTGCAAATATTTTCTTCCAGTGTTTGGGTTGTCTTCTAATTCTTTTGATATTGCCTTTGTAGAATGTAAGTTCTCAATTCTAATGAAGTTAAGCTTATCAATTATTTCTTCCATGTATCATGTCTTTGGTGTTATATCTAAAATGCTATCATCATACAAGGACATCTACGTTTTCTCCTGTTATCTTCTAGGAGTTTTATACTTTTGCACTTTTACATTTTAGGACTATGACCCATTTTGAATTAATTTGTGACAGGTGAAAGGTCTGTATCTAGATTCATTTTTTTTGCTTTCAAAGATTCCCCATCTCTGTAATTCCACAGTACTTTGCATATATTCCTCATAATACTTGGTATAAATTTCCTTATATAAGAACAATTTTAATATGTATATGAATAACTATATATACATGAATTTATGTATATATACATATATATATTGCTCTTATATAAATTGTTCTCTATTCTTAGGATAATATACTCTGTGCTTATAGAATAGGGACTTCTTTATTTGTCTCAGTACAGATTAGTTGTTGCTAGTGAAATGAACCAGCAAAGTAACTGAGGCTATTAATTCTGAAGAAGAAATTCTGATGGATTATTCAACAGTTCTCACATAAATGAAAGAATTTTAAGCAGATGGCAATGAACAGCTTTTCTCCATTTTAGCAAAGGACCAGCAAGAAAAAACAATGGAATTAGAAGGATGAGAAAGTTAACTTAAACACATTAAAAGCTTTGTTATCCTAAAGTTTGCCAATTAGGGTACTCTAGAAGTCATTTTTTCTGTTATATCACAATAGAGATATTCAGCTTAAATGAAGGCAAACTGAAATAGAGTTACAGAAATAAAATGAAGCAGCACAGAGCTGCTTGTTTACTGAAATGAGTTTGGAGTAACAAATCCATTTGATCTCTGGTTCATAAAACTTTCTCTTTATGATTCATATGCGATTATTTGCGTCTTTCAGTTTCTTACCTACTTCACACAAAAAATAATAAAGAAGCTAAAGAAACTGGAAGCCAAATCAATAGATCGGAGTTGTTTATGAATACCCTAATCTATAATGTAAGTGAATCATAAACAAAGTTTTTACTGTTCAAAAATATGTCCTTATAAACAGAAAAGCATTCAGGTACAAGGTAAGTGGTTAGTACACATTAACTTAAGGTCTTTAACATCTTAAGAAGTTTTTATTTACTTTTTAAAAGATCTACTTATTTATTTTAGCGGAGGTGGGGGGCAGAGGGAGAGGGAGGGAATCTCAAGTAGACCCAGCTGAGCACAGAGCCTGGTGCGGGGCTGGACCTCATGACCCTGAGATCATGACCTGAGCCAAAACCAAGAGTCAGATGTTCAACTGACTGAGCCCCTAATGTTTTAGTTTATTTAACAAGTATTTATTAAGAACTAAATATGTGGGTTAAGTCAGTTAAGTGGCTGCCCTCGGCTCAGGTTAATCCCGGGATTGAGTCCCATGTCAGGCTCCCTGCTTCTCCCTCTGCCTCTGCCTGCTGCTCTGCCTACTTGAGCTCTCTCTATATCTTTCTTTCAAATAAATAAATAAAATCTTAAACAAACAAACAAAAAAGAACTATGTGTTCTGTGCTAGGTACTAGAAAGAGACACTTACCCTTGCCTCATGGTGTAACACTGTAGTTTAATTGTACCTTCTTATAGAAAGTCCAAAATATCATTGGAAAGTAGGCTGACAATGATTTAAAAATGCATAAAGTAAAGAAGGGGCTTTCTGTAAAATTATTTCTGTGGAATGTGAATAGATATTGTTTGGTATGTGTGTGGGGAGAAGAGTTCCATGGCCAAACACACCTGGGGAATTCTAAGATAAAGTTTAACAAATTACTTTATAGCAGGCTTTCTCAGAATGTTTGTTTTTATTTTACAAATCTTTATACAACAGTATATAATATTTGTCACTCAAAAAACCTTATAAATGCTAAGTCATTCAGTCCTCATAACAATCCCAATATAAAGGTATTTTTTCTCCCTCTATTTTATAGATGAGGAAACTAAGACTCAGAGAGATTAGGTAACTTGCCGAAATTCACACAGCTCCAGAATATGTCCTCTAAAAACTGTTCTGTACTGTTTTTCCACCTCCTAATGTTCATTATCAATTTCTAAGATACAGCATGCAGGATCACTGGAACTTATCTGATTATGAAACACATCCCCTACACACACAGGACATTTTTTTTAAAGCAGACAATGTCTTTATTCTGTTGCCAGTGTGTCCTGTACACAGTGGTCCTTCTCATTGTGTAAGCTTCTAGAGCAGTGAATGGTTCCTAATCCTGACTGCCCACTAGAAATACCCAGAAAATTTTAGAAAATACTGAAAGGTCTTCCCTCACGTCAATCAAAGCATTGTCTTCAAGGAAAGGAGGCCAGGCAGTGTTGAGAAACACTGCTCCAGAGGGCCATCTGCTGAGGTCTCCATGCCTAGTGTCACACAGGACCTTCTTATTTGGCAAATATTTTATAGTAATAGTGGCATAAGGAAGAGCTGTTTGTTTGTTAGCTAGTGCTCCAGCTCCTTCTCAAACTGGCTGTCAGTTTCTTCTCTATGATTTTGTTTCTTCTGTAGTGGAGGTGTCAAGATCAGAGATGATCTTCGTGTCCAATAAACTCACACTAGAATTTTTGTGTGATCAACACTGTAGAGAAGAGTCCTCAGGGATTTATGTCTGATCCATAACAAGAAAAGGATGCAAACAAAAACTAAACCAAAAGGATAATGAGGAAAGTGGTACTTTCTATTTCAACAAAACAGCTTCAGGGGTGTCTGGGTGGCTCAGTAGGTTAAGCATATGCTTTCAGCTCAGCTCATGATTCCGGAGTCCTGGGATCTAGTCCCGAGTCAGGCTCCCTGCTCAGTGGGGAGTCTGCTTCTCCCTCTGCCCCTCCCATGCTTGTGTTTGTTCCCAGACACACACACACACACACAGACACACACACACTCTCTCTCTCTCTCTCTCTCTCTCATAAATAAGATCTTAAAAACAAAACAGCTTCAGTTCAGTATGGCCTGATCCCTTGTAAATTAAAGGGACCATAAACAGGAAGAACCTCCAGAGGTGGGGGCTGAGACTCTAAGAGGTGCAGTGGTGAAACATCAAATGGTATTGCAGGGAACATCCCTTTGGAAGGCAGAATAATGGACCCCTAAAGAGGTCTCTGTTCCAAGTTCCGAAACCTCTGAACATGTTACCTTACATGGCAAAGGGACTTTGAAGATGTGATTAAGAATATTAAGATGGGGGGCGCCTGGGTGGCTCAGTGGGTTAAGCAGCTGCCTTCGGCTCAGGTCATGATCTCAGGGTCCTGGGATCGAGTCCCACATCGGGCTCTCTGCTCAGCGGGAAGCCTGCTTCCCTCTCTCTCTCTCTCTGCCTGCCTCTCCGTCTACTTGTGATCTCTCTCTGTCAAATAAATAAATAAAATCTTAAAAAAAAAAAGAATATTAAGATGGGGAGACTGTCTTGGATCATCTGAGTGGCCCAACTAATCACAAGTGAGATTTGCTAGAGGGAAGCAGATAAAGGGAGATGTAGCTATGAAAAAATGGTCAATGAGATGCAATGTTGCCAGCTTTGAAAACAGAAGAAGGGCAGACCATGGATCAAGGAATACAAGGGATCCTAGAAAAGCTGGAAAAGCCAAGGAAACACTCTCCTCTGGAGCCTCCAGAAAGGAACACAACCCTGCCAACATATGATTTAACCCAGTGAAATTTGTGCCAGACTTCTCACCTAAAAAATTGTAAGATAATAGTTTTGTAAGAACTATAAATCTTAGGGACACCTGAGTGGCTCATTTGGTTGAGTGTCTGACTCTTGATTTCAGCTGAGGTCATGATCTCAGGGTCCTGGGATCCAGCCCCCGGTCAGGCTCTGTGCTCAGTGGGGAGTCTGCTTCAGGATTCTCTCTCCCTTTGTACCATCCCCCAAAATAAGTAAATAAATCTTTTTTTAAAAAGTACTTCAAATCTTATAAAGTAAAAGTTTGTAAGATAAAAGTTGTATTGTTATTTTAAGACACTATGTTTTTGGTAATTTGTTAAAGCAGCAAGAGAAAACTCACACAATCTCCTGAAGGAGCTGTGAGGCATGGGGGAGAAATAGTTGATGCCGTTTGATGGCATTTCTTCAGGGAAAAACATTACACAGTAGAGTCAAGAGTAAGAATTCTACTTGATACCAGGTTGGGTAAATCAGAATAAAAGTTACAATCTCCTGAAGCTTATTTCTCTATGACTAAAATGCTTCACAGGTTCATTTGGGGATCAAATTATTTTTAGTACAATTTGATTAAAAGAAAACATAGTAAGACCAAGGACTTTATGATAAATAGTAAGAAAAGTTAAAATAGAGAACATGGGTTTAAGAAGCACCAGAAAACTTCCCTGTATCCTCACCTGAAACTCTACTGCAGGATTTGATAAATACCATGCTCTTTCATATAGTGCTTAAAGTTAAGCAGTCAACTCAGTTAGCAATACCCAAAACTATCTTCTCCCATAATTATTCCATATTCTTCCTAAAATACTTAGAGAATATCCTTTAAAGTTTACTTAGGGATGTCTCCAGAAATCACTTACCCCCAAAAAAGGATGATTTCAGAGATTTATGATGTGTTTAAAAAAAAATGTTTGGGGCACACAAATTTAGCTTCATTCTGTAGTGGGTCCATTTTAAATGTGTATTTTAAATACTCAACCAAATGCTATTTGTTCACTATGAAAAACTGCATAATCCCAGGCTCCCAACTCAGATGTACCCTTATTTTTCATCTCATTAGGAAGCAGAACAGTTCTAAAACACTGGTTAGGAAGCCAGAAGACTATTTCTAGAATTGTCACTGATAGCTTAACTCCTTTATCCACTTAAGATCTTTATTTCCATTTAAGTATAATTCTTTTCATTTTCTGCCAAGAGATGAAATAAAGGTTTTTACACCTTCAGCAGCAGACACTGTGGTAAACTAGGAAATGCATGATCTTAATACAGTTTCTACAGCTATTGCTTCTTAACAAACTAATCCCTCAGCCTACATATTAAAGCACAGTTTCAAATACATTTGTTCTTATGAAACAGGAACACAGAACTAAAATTCAGGATAGGTTTTGAAGTGGGTGGTAAAGCTTTATTTATCCTGCAAATAAGTATGCACCTGTTTCTGAAAATTCATGTTCTTATAACCAGAATTTTAAGCAAAGAATAAATTAAAAACTGAGGCCCTTCAAGCCAGTACCATGTATTAACCAGAATAATAAACACTGAGTAAGATAATACTATATTAAATTATAAACTGCAGTAGTATTGAGTGAAAGCAAGATTAACAACAGGTTGCTTCAGCATTACTTTCTCTCGGGCAAATTTATGTAAAAAGTTTCCACCTTTCTAGTCCCAAAAGGGATCTTTCCATCTCTCTACTAACATTATAATCATCCTTTCCAAATAGGCTCCCAATTTCAGAATGAATGGGGAAACAGATTGTTTGTTTTTATCTTTTACCTCAAGGAAATCTACATTTTATTTTCTATGATTAATTTCCTTTTCTTATCAAAAGATTTTCTGTAACATAGTTATCTGCCATAAGATTTTCCCCAAAATTTATGCTAGATGTTACTCAAGTGAGTAAAAAAAAGTGCCTAGAATCACCAAACCTATTCAAATTTCCTGAGCAGTGGAAGAATTTGTAAGGTAAATAAAGGCTAAAAAGAGTCAATTTAATTTCTTTCAGTCACTAGTGCTAATAGGCATAAACCATCTGAACATTTATATTTTTAACATACATTTTCTGTCATACACCATCTTGTCTACTTAAAACTGTTGTATCTTAAGCCCTTACTAGATTTTATTAAGCCCTTACTAGATTTTAAGCTTTACACAATCAGTTGTATAACATGTGTTTTTTACTCCTCCTGCACCTAGACTGGGACTTTATACATTGCTGGTGTTCAGTGCTCAGACACTGAGATATTAGAATACTTGCTTCAGCCTTAAAGATACCTAATCCAAAAATATGGACAGACAGTGGCAGATATGTTGGTTGTCTATTCAATATCCACTTTCTACTTCATTGTAATTTACAGAACCCCCTGTTTTTCAGGTTGGCTTTGTGTCCAGGTAAAATGCTACATTTCCTGCTCTCTTTGCACTATGGAAGCCTTATGATTACCACTAAAGGCCACTAGGGGCCAATGGGATAGGAACAAAATTCTGCTTGGGATTTCTACAAGTTCTTCTTTTCACTGTGAAGGGATAAATTTCTTCCCTTTCGAAACACTAAAATGAGGCTAAAATTAGAGAAACCATATTGTACCAATGAGGCAAACCTTGATTCTGAGAACCATATGGTAAGGAACACCAAACACTAAGACAGAAGACCAGGACATCAATGACAGGGAAGTTGCTGACTCTGCCTTGGACTACTTCTGTACTTCCCATTATGTTAGAATATTAATTGCTATTTTACTAGAACACCATGTAGGATATTCATTGCATTCAGCCAAGAGCAGTCTTGGATGTCACATATTTTGCCACAGCCCTTGGGTTCAAGTTTCATGGTGGATTGCTGTGGAACCATGCAACCATTTCTTAGCTGAAAGCAGAAGCTTGTGTGCTTTGATTCAGCCCAACTCAGTGAATTCAGTCCAACAGTCAACTGAGTCTACAGTTTTCATAGTATCCTGCTCCGTCCTCATCCTAAAACAAAATTGGCTGCTTGACTAATATTTTCACATTCCACTGGTAGTATGTACATCATATCTACACTTCCTAAGCCCAGAAATTTGAGACGCCAAAGATTTACACATATTATGGTCTGGGCTGAAGCTGCAGCACCAAGTCCCATGATATATGGCCCAGGCTTTTCTCAGTCTGTGGCCAGATCCTATTTTTTAAGCATCTATCAACATCCACCAAGTAACTGAATTCCCACATGTAGTAGTAACAACAAATTAAAAAGCTGATATGATACCAATGTAATGGTTATTATCTGTGCACCAGCTATGCTGTCATGTAGAAGTTTCTGGGAGTACGTAATCTATGTACTTCACATCTATCTTCACAGGGTTGTTGTGAGACTTTGATTAGTTGATACATGCAAAACATACCAGAGTTCAGGTATGAAAAACTGAAATAATACAGAATTATTTTATTTTATTTTATTTTATTAATTTATTTGACAGAGATCACAAGTAGGCAGAGAGGCAGGCAGAGAGAGAGAGAGAGAGGGAGAGAGGAGGAAGCAGGCCCCCTGCTGAGCAGAGAGCCCGATGTGGGGCTCAATCCCAGGACCCTGGGATCATGACCTGAGCTGAAGGCAGAGGCTTTAACTCACTGAGCCACCTGGGTGCCCCCAGAATTATTTTTATAATAAAAATTTAGTTACTTTGATATATTACTCATGTAGAATTTTTCATTTTTAAAAACAACTAAAATGATTTATTTTTAGCTAAAAAAGATAAAGAATATCTTACTGTACTGTGATGATAACATATTTGTAAGTTTATGTTCTCGTTCACTTGCTGCCTGAGGTCATTCAAAAAGCATCTGTTGATTGCCTGTCCTTGGGGCGCCAGGGTGGCTCAGTTGGTTAAGTGTCTGCCTTTGGCTCAGGTCAAGATCCCAGGGTCCTGGGATCAAACTTTATCCCTCTGCCCTCCCCCTGCTTGTGTGTGCTCTCTCTCTCTCTCTCTCTCATGCTCTCCCTCTCAAATAAATAAAATATTTTTTTAAAAAAATGAAAACCTATTCTTCTTAGGAGTAATAATAAAAGTCATCCTCATAAGAGACTGGGTTATTCTGCCTGGATATTTTTGAAGCTGGTCAACTTTTTGTAATTTAGTTTACATCAAAGTTACCAAGGACCTTTGACAAAATTCTCTGTAAAGAATTATAAACCATTAAAACAAATAACTGTCTATAACACTACTGGGTTGATCTAGTAGTGTGTGTTCCTTAAGATGGTGAAAAAAAATCAGAGACTGAATTGTCTTTTGATCATACATAATACAATTGACTGCTAGGTTGATACCAGTTATGATTGTTTTGCAGTTCATTTGAAAAACCTGTAAAAAGAAACAATTTCCTATGTCATTTAATTGAAAAATACTTTAAACTGACTATAAAGATAAGCCTTTGGCAAACCACTGAGTTCGCTTGCAGTAAATCATATCAATTAATGAGATGTGGGAAAGGTTAGAGCCAAGTAAGTAAAACAGGGTAACAGGATGATACAGGTCATCTATTTTAGGAGAAAGTGAAAATTTTGGTCATTAGTCATTTAGCCAATAATATTCATCTGCATTTGTTATTATTTAGTGGCATATGCATGCTTTATTCAGGGATTTTATTGGTTTAGACGACATGGTTTGGCTTTAGAATTTCTTGGAAGAGTGTAAGTACATTTCAATCTGACAGCCACTATCTTCAAAAACTGATATCAAAACATTTCTGTATTGAGACTCATCACCATCAGGGTAATTAGAAGGTAGCTGACTGTGCTAATTCCACATGCCAAAAGTGTCTGCTGCAATGAGACATTTGATTTTTTTTAATGCAAATAAAATCATTTTTAAAGGCAACAATCATTCATTACTTAAAAGAAAATCTTTTCAGGTGATAACAAAAACAACAAGTTAACCTCAAGTGGATTTTAACTTATTTAAGAGAATTCTGAGGTTCAGAGTGTTGGAATAAAAGAGTTCCTATATTTAAGAAATCTTCAATTCTAGTGGCTCTTAAACTTTTAATGAAAAAACCCTCAGATTATTTTCTTCCAACAAAAGTTGGAAGAACTCAGAACTTTTAGATGTAGAACAGAAACACATAACTGCCATAATAGACAGTAGACAAGGACTCGTGGACTATCTTTTAAGAATACTACTTGCTCATCCCTCTCTCAACTCCAATTAAGTATCCTTGGAGCATTTGAAATTTTGAAAATTACTACAAAGTCAGAAAACTTCTACAGCTGATTCTCATGATTTATGGGAGTTATGTTTTATAGAGATGCTACAAATGCTAAACTAGCAAATACCAACCATAGGTCCTAGGAGATACAACAGGGTCAAGTTCCTATGAGCCCCTGGTCACAATACTTTTACAACATTTTCACCAAACTATGGAATACAACCTTGTTTTATGTGTGTTTCTGCTTAAACATACCTTATTTAATAATTTAATAATTATGTAATAATTTAATATTTTAATTTAATAATTTAATTTAAATTTAATTTAATAATTTAATAATCATATAAATAATTATGTGCAGAATTTTTTTTAATAATAAAACACTAGCCAAAAAGGGTTTAACATTTTCCTGAACCCAGTGATGTGATCATAAATTTCTCTGGATTTCAGACTCACAAAAACGTGCTTTTTAAAAAATCAACTGTCATCTCATGAATCCATATTTGACTGCCTTCCCATCTTTTCCATAGATTCATTATACACTATAGATGTTACTTTAATACTTTCTGGAGAGGCCTCACATGCAGATCAACACATTTTATCTTCCTTTCTCTGGATATATTCTATTACTAATTCATTACCATTGAGCTCATAGCTCATTGAGCTCATAACAGAATTATAACTCATACATGAATGAAGCTTATCTAACACATGTGTTTTCTGCCTAAGACATGTCACAGCCTTCTTGTACTTTGGAATAATAGACAGCATTTCATCACAATGCTTAGGGGCCATTTAAACAGTGAAATCGCCAAAAAAAAGCACAAAAATGTAAAAAAAATGGGACAAAATAAGTTGCAAAAAAAGATACTCATTTACAATATGAGAGCTGAAATAAGGTTATCAGGTCAATTCCAAGAAAACTGGGACAGTTAGTCACTCTGAGAAGTTTTCTGAGAAAGGAAATGGATTATCACCATAATGTGGCTGGAATTATCTCTTGTTATATTTCTTTACAATGTTCATTCGTTCATTTCTTTAAACATTAGTAGATATTTTTAGAGTACCTATAATGTACTAGGTTATGTAGCTACAGTAGGAAGCAAGAGAGTGTTAGCTCTGACTGAATTTATAATCCACCTGGGATGTAGGTAGGTAAATTATAATACACTGTGATATAAGCATTGTGAAAAGTAAATTAAAGTGCTATGGAACATGAGGAGGACTTCACCTAATCCCACTTTTTTTTTTTTTAAGATTTATTTATTTATTGGGTAGGGGAGTAGGGTGGAAGGAGCAGAAGGAGAAGGAACCCTAAGCAGACTCCTCATGGAATGCAGAGCCAGAAGTGGGGCTCGATCCCATAACTCTGTGATCAGGACCTGAGCTGAACCAAGGGTTAGACACTTAACTGAATGTGCCACAAAGGCATCCCTTACTTAACTCCACCTTA
The DNA here is from genome assembly GCF_902655055.1 of Lutra lutra. Classification (NCBI taxonomy): domain Eukaryota; kingdom Metazoa; phylum Chordata; class Mammalia; order Carnivora; family Mustelidae; genus Lutra; species Lutra lutra. The sequence continues at coordinate 81,970,738 of NC_062288.1, forward strand.
AAGCAGAGGTACAAGTTTTCCCACTTTTCTTATTTTACTGACCATTCTTTTTTTTTTTTTTTTTTTTACTATTTTATTTATTTATTTGACAGACATAGATCACAAGTAGGCAGAGAGGCAAGCAGGGGTGGGGGTGGGGGGGAAGCAGGCTCCCTGCTGAGCAGAGAGCCTGATGCGGGGCTCAATCCCAGGATCCTGGGATCATGACCTGAGCTGAAGGCAGAGGCTTTCACCCACTGAGCCACCCAGGCGCCCATTCACTGACCATTCTTTAAACTCAAGCTCAAGAGTTACCTTCAGAAACCTTCTCTGGGTTTCCCCAGTCCCCTCCCTAGTTTAGACGAAGTCTTCCCTGCTCTATGCCCTCATTAATTGCAGGGGAACAAGAATGAAGGCAAAGACCATTTTAAAAGCTTCTTGAGTTATTTGAATAATCAGTTCTAAAGACCAGAGGAAAGACACTGACAGCACTTTTGGAGAAAAGAAAAGAGATCTGGCTATGATAAGCCAAGGGAATTCCCAGATTTGCCATGAACAAGTTAATAAAAATCCTCTGGATCTTAAGAGTCCTCACTGATGAAATGAGCTACTGGTTGAAACAATATTCCTTAAGACATTTTGTAGACTGACAATTCTATGGGAGGGACAAGTTAAAAAAATATACATATTACAAGTCATTTTGCCATGGCATATAATACCTTAGCCTTGACAGTTCATTTTTTATTCTACTAAGAAAATCCAAAACTAATTTAGAAATTAATACTTTAAGCAAAAGCCCAATTTATTAGAAAGCATGATTTTTGCAATTTTTTAGGACTTCATTTTTAGAGGACACAGTAATTAAACAGGAAAAATTACTGAATTTATTCTAGAATCAATTATATCTACTGTACTATCGATATTCATAATAGCCATTAGTCTATTAATACTTCCCTAGCTAAGACGAAAACAAGACAATAAAGTGACTTTCAAGACCTTGGAAAACAGAAAAATCAGGTCGCCCTTCAAACTTTAAGCTAGCAAAATTCAAGCAACAGATGTGACTCACTATCCTGAAATTAACTAAAGAACAGCCTTTAAATGTGTGACTTAAAAGTTTGGAAACAACTTCAACGAATTTTATCTGGAAGTAATCACAGAAAAAAAGGTCTGAGATGGGTTTGCAGATAGTAAGCAGAAGAGAAAGAAGCCACATTTTATCCTGTCTGGAGAAAGAATGAACAGAAAGAGGGGTGGCTAGCCTGGGACACATAGAGGGGGCTGAAAGAGATGGCAGTTAGCAATGTTCATGCAATGATGTGCAGTGGAAAGGCTTACCAAACAGCTGCTGACTATTGGGGAGGTGAAGAGGATTCACTGGGTCTCTCATGGCTTGGATAAAGGACCTCTTACAAGAACCACCATACTCTTGAAGCAACCACTCACAACTTTCCATTATGGCAACCTGAAAATGGTTCAGGCAAGAATCCTCAATGTTTGACAAACTGTGGGGAGAATGTTTAATGGGAAGCAAAATATGGTTATAAAGTGTCTCCCCACAGACTGCTTATGAGTTCCAAGGGGGAAAATAGTACCTATCCAGGGGAGAAACAAAGTAGTACCTTGATCAGGAGATCAAAATTAATATTACCAATGAAGGGTACTTCCACATATAACCTCCTGAGAAGGACACTTTTATCAGTAGTAGCACAAAGATTCCTGCCAGACATGTATAACCTGAATCTAATCATGTGGAAACATCAGACAAACCTAAAACGAGAAACATTCTCTCAAGAAAAAAGAGAGACGGAGAAATTAAGGAAGAAGTAAAAACCTGGCCTATATTCATTGAAAAACCTCAGTGTCAAAAAGGGCAAAGAAATGCTGCAGAACTTTTGCAAATTAAAGCAGTCTAGAAACATGACAACTGAATGCAATCTGTGAGCCTTGACTGACAGGGAAAAAAATCATTACGAAGTTTATCACTGGGACAGTTGACAAATTTGGATCATGAGTAGCAAAGTATAGTATAGTATCAATGTGAAGCTTCTTGAATTTGACAACTGTACTAAAGATTATGTAATAGAATACCTTTGTTCTTAGGAGATATACACTGAATTATTAAGGGATAAAATGTCATGATGTATATAACCTACTCTCAGTGGTTTAAAAAACTATATACATACATATGCAGTGTGTGTATAGAGAGAAAGAGAATAATCATTTAAAATGTTTAAAAAAAAAAAAAGAACCACTGCATTCTTCTCTAATGTATTTTGTAAATGAAGAAAGTCATTTCCTCTTGACAAGGTTCCCTTGCCTTCCCTTTATAAGGTTCTTGCCTGATACCAAAAAGGTGATATGCTGGAAAGGGAATATAAGCATTTTGATCATTAAAATTTAGGAATTCTTCTTTTGCTGGTTTATATAAGCAGTATTTGAAATCAGTTTTTGTCAGTCATTTCACCTCAGTTCAGTAAGTGTGGGTTTCTTCTTATGCAAAGGCAGAGAGCTAAACCCTGCATCATGCTGAATTTATCCATGTGCTAACTCTTGAAGGCTCTAGAAAACTGGCCAAATAGCCATCCCTGTATACATTCCCACTTGCCATTTTGTCTACTGTCAAGTATCCCAATATCATCATGAGATTGTACAATAGTTTATAATCTAAAGAACATTGCCTTGACATTGAGAAATCCTGCAAGGAAAACAAAACAAGTATGACCTCCATTTCACCATCTGCAAACTGAGAGGCAGAAACCCTAAGCTGACTAACATAGTCGCACAGAATTCAAATGAAAGTCTTTTAAGGGGACGCCTGGGTGGCTCAGTGGGTTGAAGCCTCTGCCTTCAGCTCAGGTCGTGGTCCCCAGGTCCTGGGATCGAGCCCCGCATTGGGCTCTCTGCTTAGCAGGGAGCCTGCTTCCCCCTCTCTCTCTGCTTGCCTCTCTGCCTCCTTGTGATCTCTGTCTGTCAAATAAATAAAATCTTTAAAAGAAAAAAAAAAAACAAAAAAAAAGTCTTTTAAGTCAGCATTTATTTGATTACTTTACACAATAAGGCTTTCTCATTACACGCCATCATTTATGTTTAAGATGATGAATCAGAAGCAGTTAATGTCATGCAACAAAGAAGGGTTAAACTGTACCTACTATTATTATAGTTGAAAAGCAAACTAATGTATTCTAAATGTTACTTTAAGATCAAATGATAAATCTCTGCTTAACTATGCATTAATTAGAAAATCTTCATAAACATATTTCTAGAATACTGGCTTTATAGAATTTTCACTTGACTAGAGAAATATATTTTACATTTCCTTCATTTCTAGAGCTTACACTGTTTGGAAGGGAGCCTATGGTCCTGTGTATTAGAGTGCACTCTGTCTCTAACCAGCTGGGTTACTTGTGGAGAAGACAGTTGATTTTCTATACTCTCAGCCTACAAATTATTAACACTAAAAGACTGAACTAGATGATTTCATGTTTTTTTCAGGTACAACATTCTCCAACAAAAAGACATACTTTTTTGAACTCTGATTCTGGTTCTCTTGATGATCTGAGGTTTCACTTAAATGATAACAAAAAGTGTTTTATTAAATTACCTAGTGATGGATTGTGTCAGTATTCTAGACATATCAAAAGAGTATTTATTTATTTATTCATATTAGAAAAAAAAACCATATGGAGAAAGAGAATTGCAGAGATAGAATAAAAGCACAATTTGGCCTACAATTTCAAAAAGTGGGCAAGAAGGAAGCTCTCAATGCCATTTAAAAGGTTAAAGTCTCTTATAAAAGTACATTTGGTTCATTACTAGATATTGAAAATAAATTATTAAAAATAACTGGGAGAGAAGAATTTCCAGGCGATTATCTCCACACTGAACTTACTTTATACTCCATTAAAATTATGCAGCCCCAGACAGATGCCCCAATAGAAACTTTACAGTTTCCTCTTGAAATGCTAAAACTAGCATATGAATTCATGAGACAGGAAACCTTGAAAGAACTGAGAAGCAAATCTAGAGGAAAAACAACATTAAGAAATCTGAAATCTTTTTATAATTCCTTGGCACCATATTAGCTCACAAAACACCACTCAGGCTTATTGTCTGTATACAACAGATATTGTATACAATAGTCTTTTTTTGCAATGGAAGAATATTAAACCTGTTTCTCAAATCACTAAGCACACTCCTGCTTTAAAAACATAGCAATTCCCAAAACACGCATAGACATTTTGTTGTACTTTAATTTTTTTCCTACACCATTAATCGTTTCGCCAGTATTTTATCCTAAAGAAGAAGGAAATGATACAGATCATAGTTTCCAACAAAGGAAAGATAGTAGGGTTACCTTCCTCATTCATCTTCATCCTTCAGCCAATGTTAGCTATGTGTCAGACACTGTTTCATATATGTCCTAATTTAATCCTCGCAATGACCCTGAGTACTGACCATAATCATTATCCCCATTTTACATTTAATATACAAGGGGGAAAGGATGTTGAGGTTGTGGTTTTAGGAGGTGAACGAATGAAAGAAAAGATGGGGGTGGCAGCTGCCATAGGAGAATGGGTGCCTTTTCTACTCTAACAAAAGGGAAGAAAAAAAATGTGTGCTGCTGTGGTGGGAGTCACAGAGGTTCAACAGGAATCAAGGCAGTTAGTCTCTGATTAATTGCCTTGGTTTCCTCATTGTAAACTTGGGAAAAGTAAATCCCACCCTTAGTATAAGATTATTTTGAGGATAAAGGAACCTTATATTTTTAAAAAATACTTCAGATGTTTGGTATGGATTAAGGATCAAAATTTATAATAGCTATTATTATTGTTATACATTATTGATGTATATTATATATTGGTAGATAAATATAGTTATATATATTATTACTACATACAATACTATTAATGTTATTGTTATCATTATTATATTGAAGCTAGTGGCTAAACTATATCTGGCATCTATCTAGTAGGTATCTATTGAAAGTCACTTGAAATTACACCTGTAACTAAGATAACACTGTGTATCAACTATATTCAAGTTTTAAGAAATTTAAGTTACTTGGAATAATTTTTTAAAAAAGAAATGAAGAAAAAAAGTCACTTGAAATGAGTAAGCCACAATTTATTATGAAACATCTCTAGAGAATAATTAGAAGAACCATACCTATGAATTCTGAAAATGAAGTTTCAAAAAAGAAGCCAATTCCTATCAGTGTCAATGTCAAGAAACCAACAAACTATATGCACTCAAGTCCTAATGAAAATGGAACTACATTATATCTTTTTCTCTTTGAATTCCAAACTAGCTATTGGAATGGACTTGCTGAGTATTTGAACATAGGTGTTTCTTCAAAGAGGAAGCTTCAAAGAAAAAGATCTGACAATATTTCATGTTGGTGTATTTGATTTCATATATTTATAATTAATTAATGTTGTTATCACTTCTTTTTTGTTGTTGAACATTCAAGACTCATTTGGCATGCAAAAACATGAAAGTCTTTGCCCTAGAGACATCTGATGTAAGCTGACTGCTCATGAACCTGAGTCCCATCTACAGCACAGGCTTAGTTTCTCTGTCCAAGTAGGATACATTGTGGCACTTTCCACCAGGAGCCAAATATGTCTCCTTTTCTGCCACAGGACAGAGTACTGAATTTCAGTGAGATAGCTTTATCATTCAATTAGCTGTTCCATCATCCCAACTATTACTATATAAAATATTTCAGAGTTATACAATTTAATTTTGATCTGGAAAGGGAAAGAACAACCAGTAAATTCCTACATTATCCTTAGTTCAAATGTCACATAAATATATTAACTGTTTACTTGGGTAGCAAATTACACCTTAAAGACAGGTTAAAAAAAAAAAGCAAACCATAAAACCACGTTTTAACTTCACGAGCATATTTGCATTTTGTGGTCTTGCACTTTACTACTCCCTCAGAGTCATGCACCATCAACCTAAAAATAGCTGAGGACATAAATATTATCAAACAATAATTTTTTAAAAATTAGCATTTGTGAATTGCAATTGAAGTGTGTCCATATTCCTACACTCCTTTTCGCCTTTGGCAAAACTGGGATTCATGCTTGCAGGAAAAAGCCTCTGTCTTTTACTCAGGGCACTTTTCCTACTCTCCATCCTGTTCTATAGGCTGCAACACAGATTCTACAAAAGAAGAAAAATCTAGTCTTCAAATCTTATCCGGCACATTTTTGTTGGTTGGTTTGTTGGAACCACAGCTTATTCCCCATTTATGCAGAGAATCTCTAAAATGTAGCCAACAGCTGTAACATTAAGGAAAAATTTCTCAAAATAGTTTTATTTCAAGGCCTAAGGAAGTAAACCTTCCATTCCGGGGCTGGGGTCCATCATGGACTACAGATTTTGAAAGTTATATGCCCTGTCTCCTGACTCCTTCTGTGTACCTTCCTCTTCCCGCCATCTCTTAGGTAAAACTCTCCCACTGAAAGACCTAGAGTCATCCCACAACTTGCTAGCAAACCCTCATGAAGCACGAGATATCCATTCGTTTACCTTTATACTCTTTCCCTAAAAACATGTGTATCACAGAGTATAATTATTAAACAAAACAGAGTCACTGTCATTCTGTGAGTCCCGATCATAATTATAATTAACATAATTAGAATTAATCAGACCAGCTTTACCTGTTGTGAGATTTATGGGCCTTATTCAGTCCTAGTTCCTAGCTATACTCCTGTCGCTAACTTCTGTGCCAACTCCAGCCTAGTAGTTGGGGTCTTTGGAGATCTGCTTTCTTTTGGCAGGTCTGGAACTGGAACCAAAAATCTGGAAACAGATCTTAACGATAGTGCTGTGTTAGCTGACTCTTGAGTACCAGCCATTATTTTCCTCCACTTTTCTGACTGGAAGCAAGAACTGGACATACATGGAGGCCTGACTTCCAAGGCTGTACTTCTATAGTTAGCTTCTGCTGCTGGGTCAGTGGCATTCATGCTTCACTCCAGGCCTCACATAGTGTCCTTTCTTTCATGCTTTACAAACCCAGCCTTAGCTACAGGGCAAGTGAAGCAGCTACAGGAAGTGTTCCATGGAGCTTGGAAGAAAACCTCCATTTCTTCTCCCATATAAATTACCACAGAATTCCCTCAAAATGGACCAATGAGGCCACTACATATGTGTGTGAGTTATATAAATCTGGGACACAGAAGACACTTTGTTAGTCAGGATTATGAGTTTTTAACCTTTGGATGTTGTTAAGAGAACAAGGGTGAAACTTTCCAATTATAATTTATTGCCAGCTATGATGATTAAATTGATAACACTTAGTTATTATTGCTGCCATGATTATCTTCACCATCAATATTTTGTAAACAGGCTGAAATTGAATTGGAAAGGACTATTTCTCTCATGATTCCCCAAAGATGAATGAATACAGGATAAGAAGAAGAAATATGTTCAAATACCAAATTAAAAAATGTATAACCTTAATTTCTAGGGAAAAATGTTTTCTCCACCCATATTCTGATGTGCAAATTACAGTTTAACTCTTAAGGATGCCATCTGAGGGAAATGTTGCTTTGATATCTTTTTTAAGTAGAAGGTCATCATTACAAGAGGTTCCTGGCAGAGGCATAAAATTATGACTCTTATTTTGTTTTCAAATAATTGTATAAAGATGTTGCAGTCAACTACCATGCCATTTTAAAAGCCTATTCAAAACATGGGGTGTTTTTCTCCCATTTTCCCAATGCACAGCAATTTCCTCCTCAATGCTGTTCTATCAATTTTGCCCCATCAGAAGCCTTTTGAACAATATCCTAAGAGTCAAAGGCAAGAAGGATTAATTATCCACTCTGACACCTCAAATTTGTATCCAAGAAGGAATCTGCCAATGAGATGTCAAAAATATTTATAGGAAAATCCTGACGTTTCTGACAGCTGGTGAAGGAAGTTAATTTGGGCTGATATAATCTTACTGGAATCTGGTATGGTCTGGATACATTAATTTAATGAAGGGTTGCAGGGGCCAAAGTCATGTTCCCACAGCCAGCCCTTTTGTAGAAGACTTGCTCCATCTGTGCAAAATGAGCTCTTCACTCCAGTTCTAGACTTGATGGACAAATATCAAGACTTTAGGAACTGCCATTTATAATTAAATTATAGCCTATAGGACATGTTAAAAGTTTGAGTCCTTGGTGTGTGACCTCCACGACCAGGAAAAGGCTTTCTGGGATAGGAGCTATGGGAGTCCAACTAGTCTATATACTTAAGAAAAATGGCTTTACTATTATTAAAGTAATGTGTGCAGAAAAGAGAATTAAACAAAGTATATCTGGTGCTTATTACAGTGTCTAATACAAACAGGCACTGCATAAATGCAGATAGATAGATAGATAGATAGATAAAATAGATCAATGACTGCCAAGGATTGAGGGCAAGGAAAAAAAAAAGAATTCTAGACATCAAAGAATCTAAACCTTTTCTTAAAGGGAAGATGGAATCCTATCCCTCTGAGAAGAATAAGAAAAAACTAGATACACTTACACAAATAAACAAGGCCTTAAACAAGGAGTCTGATGAAATTCTATCTAATAAAGGAAAAGCAACACTTTTCTATGACTCAGTGACTATAAATTGCTACCAGGTGAGTATTGCTTTGCTTTTCTAACTGCTCTCCTAAGGGGCCAACAATGTGAGCAATGACTTTCCAGTGGCCTTAAAAGCAAGAAATCATAGGAAGTAATGAATGACTTCAGTGGGAGAAACCAATTTTTCCCCCGGTCATTCATTGTGACTATAGCTGTCCTGGGAGATGACAGGATGACTTCCTTATTGCTCACATATGCAGTACTAAATAGAAGGCATTAAGGTCAGGCAGGCTCAAGTATCCATAATGGCTTAGGTATTTTATCTCTTAATAGGAAATTCAAGATCTTTCCAGGTAACAGATAAATCTTAGGAAAGGATTATTTAAATTACTGATGTTTTTTTCCTCCTAGTGTTTTTTAAGGAAGCTTTACTCAGTGAATTAGTTATATTTACCCCTACTAATTCTATTATCTCAATTATGAAAACTAGTTGCTTTCTCTGTACTGTTCCAAGTGTCCATCACTGCACTCTTCAAACTAAGAATTTTGGAATTCAGTGTAAAACTATGTAAATATGCGGAGCCAAAGTTTTCATGGTCTCAGTTAAACTTTTATATTGCTTTTGTACACTGACAGCTAAAATTACAACAGTTAACTGTAGGCAGATCAAGCTAAGTGCTCAACACAATAAAATGGCAAGTGATCATTTAATACCTTCATTTTTATAATAAAAAATAATTGCTTGTGTAACAAGAAGGCGCACCATGGTAGTTGTCCTATAAATCATCTTGCTCCCTGGAAAGAAACAGTATACATGAAACAGAACATGGGTGTTGGGCTATAGTTAAATTGATGTCTTCATGTCACAGGGAGAGTAATGTCATAATATCTAAGAATTACTGAAGCATGACTATGTTCCTAGCACTCTTCAATGTTCTTTAGAATAACTTGCTTCATATTATCAACTTAAGTTTAAGGAAAAAAGTACAGAGAAATAAAGTAACTTGTTCAAGGTCACACAGCCAGGAAGTTGTAGAAGTTGTAAAGATTTAAATCTAGACTTTCTGAGGCCAGAGACCATAATTTTCATTCATTCATTCATTCATTCATTCAGCCATCCATACATTCACATATGTATTTATGCATGTATATAGGTCTTTATATTGCATTATAATTTATATGCAGTAAACGCACAAATATTAAGTATACAGTTGAGTATTAAAAACTGTGTACACCAGCAACCACCTGCTCAATCAAGATAAGGAATATTTCCATCACGCCAGAAAGTTCCTTTGTATCCATTTTTAATAATTTCCATACCACCACCTCACCAGCAAAGGCAATTACTATTCTAACTTCAAACACCTCAGATTAGTCTTGCATGTCTGTCATCTTCATGTAAACAGAATATTATAGTATGTACTATTTGTTTCTGGCTTCTATCATTCAACATAAAGTCTGTCAGATCCATCCATGTAATAGTTCCTTATTCTTTGTATTGCTGAGTAGTATTCCACTGTATGGTTATATTTCAATTCATTTATCCATTTGCTTGTTTCTTCTTATTGTGAAGCCACAGGCTATTGTATAGTCATACCTCAGTTTGCTTGGTGATGGAGATTTGGGTTGTTTTCAGGTGCTGAATGTTATAAATGAAGTGGCTATTAACATTCTTGCACAATTCCTTTTTTGGACATATTTTCTTGTGTATTGAATAAATTCTTGTATGTGGAGTTGAACTGCTGGGTACTATATGTTTAATTTTGTAAGAAACTATCAAGCTATTGTCCAAAGTGGCAGTACCATCTTACACTCCCTGTAGCAGTGTTCATGCGTTCCAGTTGCTTCATATCCTCATAACATTTGGCACACCAGAGACTGTGGTCTTGCAAAATGAGTCTTCTGAAAACATGAGATGAGACTATACATGAACATAAAAAATTATGTCGAAGAATAATTAGCTAGTGAAAATAGCTGTGGCCACCTAAGCTTTCCTAATAACTCATTCCCAGTCTTTGTTTGATATCTATTGCTTAGTCATCCATAAATTAATATCTTATCCCAATCTATCAAACATTTCTAGACTGGTGCGCCTGGGTGGCTCAGTCCTTTAAGCATCCAAGTCTTGATTTGGGCCCATCTCATGATCTCAGGGTCATGAGACAGAGCCCCAAGTCAGGCTCCACACTGCGTGTGGAGTCTGCCTGAGATTTGCTCTCTCCATCTCCCTCTGTCCCTCCCCCTGCTCATGTGCATGCTCACTCTATCTCTCTCTCTCAAGAAACAAAAAACAAAACAAAACAAAAATTTCTAGACACAAAGAATAGAAAAAGAAGAAAATTTTTGATTAAGTTATGGAGCACAATTTAGGAGTTATTTCAAAACTACTTACTTGAAGCAGCATTTCAAAGGCAGCATTTCTACCTCAACACTTTCTGCATAATGATAAAATAAAGCTCAAATCAACTGAAGATTAGAAAATTCATTCTATTAGGTATGAGCAGAGATAATAAACCAATATAGCATAAAGATACAGGGGGTAAAATACACATTTGAAAACTTTTGCCTCAGAGGGAGACCTGGTATGAACACTGATTATAACAAGCAGTTTAGCTAATCATGCGTTTGACATAAGACAAAACGGTGGGTGTTCAGATGTCTACAAGGCTGTTGGCCATAGGTAATAAACGTAATCATCTCAAACTAGTGTTTGCTTTGAATATACCTAAATAAATGTGGCTAAAATATACACTTTTAGAATTCTTTCATAAAGGAAATGACTAATAAGTGAATTTTTTCCTAAGGTCAACCAATTTTACCCTGTAGGAATGACACATAGATTGATATAAATGATTTTTTAATTATGTCAAAAAACCTTTAGAAAACCGCTATGATTTTTCTTTCCAAGTCTCAAAAGAACATAATTCAATCTGGCAGCTAAAATTTTGAAATCAATTTGCAAAAGGCATTTAACTAGCAGTTAATAATCAGTGACAGGGTCTTTGAATCTTCCTAATAACAGTAATAAAAGTTTTTTTCTCTTAATTGACCATATTATAACATCTTCCTTTTTATAGAAAATAGTTAACACTTTAGTGATCTTGTTAAAAATGTTTCTATGTTATACACACCAAAACCTCCATAAGAGATTAATGTTTTAATGTATTATATACACTTTTCCTGTCATTTACTGAAAATTCTCAAGAGTACCAAGAGAATAAATATCATAGACAGTTTTCTATAACTTCTGATTCTCTAGCATATGCAATTCATATGGTTTATGCAAATAACTTTAAGTATTTACTAATGGTGTTTTAAGAATCGACAGTTTAATTAGCAAAATGGTGTTTCTGACCAACCAAAGAAGTAAGCTTATTTTAAATACCTGACTTGCCTTTTAAATTAGAAAACCTTATTATATTTTCAGTATCCTGGGGCATTCACTGCACCAGCCTCGCCCTATGGACCTTGCTAATTAGCCCCCAAAGGTTACAACGATTGAATCTACAACTGCTTACTCAGATGGAACTCCCATTCATCATCTTTCTCATTTTCTCTCAACTGTTTATGTTCTCCTGTGGCCTCGTTGACATTTTTGGTTTCTATGCAGCCCACAGTTAGCATATATCATGGCAGATGAATTCAGGAAACTTCTTTTCAGAATAATCACTATCTCTATCCCATATATGTTTGTGTGAAAGAACTACTATGAAGAGATGATGGCACAGACACTAACCTACTTTCGTATTACCTTTCAGTTAGGTTAGCCATCCTTATAGAGAGAAGCATTTAAGTGGTGGTAGTATATTTTTATTTAATGGATGAAAGGTCCTCCAGGATAACCCATGCTGAGCAATAATGGAGAATTTAAAAAAATACAAGGCCTCCACAATTTTCATCCATCTTTCCCATACTAAAAATTCTTTTTTTTTTTAAATACACTGAAATAGATGGGAATTTCACTGTTTGCTTGCTTGCTTTCCTAGAAACAAAGAAATAAGACTTGCAGGGACTGAATGAGCCTAGTGCCCTGTTTATACATGATGTAACTAGTTCATTGTTCAAATTAACCACATGGGCGTCTTCTCTAAAAATATGTTTTTTGCAGTCCATCCTTAATGATTCTAATTCTGAATAACTGAAGTAAGACCCAAGAATCTGCATTCTTAATAGTCCCCCAGGTGATCTTCACCGGGATGGATCACAACCATATTTGAAAAGCCTGGCTTTATCTGGGGTACTGTCCTCTTTAACAACATGGAATATCCACATGAGGTCACCGGATGTAGATAGACAGATGTGGTTGGCTTTGAGAGGTTACTATGATACCCAGGACATCATTCTGGATTCTTCCAAACCTCCCTCTATTTCTGATTCACTTTGCGAAAATTTCTACCATGCCAAAAAATTCATCCTCATTTGTACCTTAAAGAGGGAGAGTTAAGTGGGAAATTTTTCAGGGCGTGTGCTAAGTGATGAGGGTAGGAAACAAAAAGAAGCACCCATTTTGTGATAAAGGAGTGGTTATGACAACTGGTGGATACAAAGATATACAGTGGGCTTGGGGTAGAGGCAATGAAGATGAAAGAAAGCAGCAAACACCCCCACCGGGACTGGTCTGAACAGAATAGGCAGGGGGTATGGCCAAGGGAAGTCCAGTCCTGGGGAGTCCTCAAACTGGGTTGCTGCTCTGCACAATGACCCTTTGGCCTGCTAGCTGAGTCTGTCACCACTATTCCCTCAATTTTCTTACTCCCAAGTTAATGCACCTGCCATCCAATTAACACCTCATTTAACTATACACCTGAGGCCTTTGCTTCAGCACTCTATTTTGAAACAATTAGCTGAATAGGGTAGTGTGATTATAATTAGGTGAGAGACACAAAGAACAGTGTGATTAAGCCTTTGTGAAAACCCTTAGTGGAAGAGGGGTCACAGTAAGAGAAACAAATGAAGTTAGGATAAAGACAACTTTCTTTTAAACTGTGGGATGTTTTGGTACATAGTATTTCTTACATTACTTATGTCACCTTTACCAACTCATAGCAGTGAATTTTCTTATATATTACATTCTCTCAAGTATAAGGACCTGTAATATTTTGTTTGAAATTATCATCATATATTTTGGTCAAGTGAAAACCCACAAATAGTTGTAACTCTGAATTTCAATTCTATCTAGAGACAATTGGGATTATTTCTAATGAAAATACTGTGATGTTTTATAAATCTGAGTGATTTTTATATACAAATATGAATTTAATTTTCCCTATAAATTTGTAAAATCTAATAAAAAACACATATTTATATCTTCACACCTATGTGAATTTTTTTTCTAGATTTTTATCATATCAAGACTTTCTAGAGCAGTGCTTATCAAACTTGAATGTGCATGAAAATTGCCTGGGGCATGTCTGTAAGAAGCAGAATCTGATTTACTAGACAAGGAGTGAAGACTTTAATTTTGAATTCTAGCAAGCTTCTGAGCAATGCTCATGTTGCTGTTTCAAGGGTCCACTCTGTAGCAAGGTTCTGTCTGGAATATATCTCCCAAGTAGCCAAATGGGTTTTCATTGAAGAGGAATATTCTTTCTATTTCAAATGTTATGTTTATGAATTATCACTGGAACACAATGGAGACTACATTTCATGGCAGAAACCAATACATTTTAGTCCTCTGAAAGTTCCTCACTTTAAGAAAACATTTGGTATCTTCAATGGACTTCAATTTTTTCTGGTACTCTATATAAAAAGGCTTAATACTTTTGCTATTTTAGATGAGAGGTTTAATTAGTATTCATTAAGGAAATACAAATAACTTGACCACTCATCCTTACTCCCAATCTGGGATCATCTCAATAGTAAAAACCCGTAAAATATTTATTTGATCACTGAGGTGTAGAAATGAGTGAGGATAGGTCCTTTTTAAGCCCTTAAATCTGCTAGTAATCAGCACACCAATATATCTTTTCTAGAGAAGAAGCAGCTCAAATTAGCTAATTTGTAAAGGGTAAGACACTTGATTTTGTTAACTGGCCGATATAAAAAATGAACAGCAAGAGAGAGAAAAGAGAAAAACAACCCTCATGGAGTCATAAAAAAACAGGGAGGGGAAAAGGGGAAGAGTCAACAATAGAAGCCAAAAGTGAAATACAGAGGGTTTCTGACCCCATGGGGGCCCATGTAGATGTGCATGTAGGAGGCAGAGGAATGAAAGAATTTATTCCACTTTCTGCATCCTGAGAAATAAAAAACCAAAGGGGAAAAACTGTTTTCTTCAGTGATCAGGAGAGTTTAGGAACAGAGCTTAAATTTGGTTTGGAAGTGAAACAGACAGCATCGGGGAAGACACAGTTCAAAGGAAACCCAAAAAACACAGGCTTCAGTTGGGGAGAGGCAGGACCTCAGTGAACGGCAGAGGCTTCCCACCTGGAGATACTAAGCAGGAAGGACCTTGTGCTAAGCCGCAACGACCTGGGCCATGTCCACTCTGAATCAGTGTGCCATCACTTCATTCATTCCTAGAAATGCATATCACCAATAAGGTGCAGACTCTGGGTGCAGAAAGACACATTCGGTATCACCCAGTCCTGCTCCTCCAGTTTGTAATGCAGTGGACTAATTCCCCCCCAAAGCCTAGGTGACTGGCCCAAGGTCAGATTTTAGGCCAAGCTGATTCTGAAACCAGTTCTCCAGACTCTTAGTCCCTGCTTGTGTCATAACAACAAAACCCACTGAATGGTGCCCCACTAGGGCATAAGATGAACGCAGAGGAAGGATGAAGAAGAGAGAAGGAAATCCGCCCCACCCGCACACATGAGTCTTAGTAAGGGACAAGACAGGATGGCCCGACATAGCATGTCATCTTAGTGTGGCCTTCAGAGCTTACAAAGAAATTGTGATTTAAAAAATGGAAATACAGGGGTGACTGGGTGGCTCAGTGGGTTAAAGCCTCTGCCTTCGGCTCAGGTCATGATCCCAGGTTCCTGGGATCGAGCCCCACGTCGTCAGGCTCTCTGCTCTGCAGGGAGTCTGCTTCCCTCCCTCTCTCTCTGCCTGCCTCTCTGCCTATTTGTGATCTCTGTCAAATAAATAAATAAAATCTTTTTAAAAAATTGAAATAAAACAATTAAGATGAGCTTCTATCATCATCTATCAACCTTTTTTTCCCAGGTCTCAGTCAGACTTTAAACCATTTTACATACTAGCAAGAGTTAAGATGTGAATTTATATATATAAATGAGCTTTGCAATTATCAAGGGTCAAATTTTCCTTTACAAACAAAGACTTCCTTAAAGTATGATCAACATTCTTGATAATAAAGATATGTGTTTCATTTCACGAAACATTGTTACTTTCAGAATGCTGTAAATGCAACTTAATACATGTGCAACTTAAGAGAGTTCTCATCAATAATTCAAAAAGCAAAGCCTTGTTTCAATATGCTGTAGGACATCATGTATTAATGAGGGGCATATTTGTTGGTTCCAATATTTGCTTCCCCAAAACAATAAAAGCTGTATTTATTTGTAACATAATTATAATAGGCTAAATTAGATGAGGAAAATTTGAGGCAAAATTTTTCCCCAAAAGACAAAAGTTATTATTCTACCAATACCAATTTATTAAAGGCATATAAATTCAGATATTAAACTCCAGAGTACACCGTAGCTGCATTTTTTTATTCAATTTATGAGTTTACTGAGGAAGCTTAAGGAAACTGCAAACTTTAGAGCTCCTATTGTTTAACCTATCAGGGTTGAAGAGTCAAGTTATAGTTAGGCTATCTCTCCATATAGGAATTAAGCATGAGCACTCCTATTTTCATATATTCTCATATACTTTTCCCTCTACTAAATCCTCTGTACAACTAGACTCTCTGAGGCAAAAATTTTTAATTGACATTGAGTCTCAGGGAGTTAAAGGGGCCTTAGGTGACAGAAATATCCTGGACATTTCCTCACTGTACTCATTTGTGAATACTAATAAATATACTGGTATATTCTGTTTACGTGCTAGGACCAACTAATTCTCACAAATGCCAAATTTTCTTTCCTGTACTAACCGGCAGAAATTGACCATCTAGATTTTTCCATGAACTAGGCCAGCTTTTGGGAAAGGTCAAACAAAAGACACTAATGTTGACAGCTAGAAGAGCATTTACAAAAACAAAAAAAGAATAAACCACAAGTTTAAAATGAGCCAGGCATATTGAGCTTTACCTACAAGCACATAGAAGGGTTATTTATTAATTAGATTAACCATTTTCTGATGGAGAGTTCAACAGAGCAGTGCCATTAAAAAAGAAATACTTATACATTTGTAAAAATCTAGTAACTGGGAGATGCAGGGCAGTTTAGGGGTTAAAGATGTGATCTTTGGAATAAGATTTCTGGTTTAAATCCTAGTGCTGTCACTAATCTATGCGACCATGAACAAGTTACTAGGTAGAAAATCACAGTACATACCTTATACTATTAATAACCAGACTAATCTTCCCTCAGAAAATGCCCCATCCTAATCACTGACACTTGTGATATATTACCTTACACAACAAAAGGACTTTACAGGTGGGATTAAATCAAGGATATTGAGATGGGGAGATTATCCTGGATTATGTAATCACAAAAGCCCTTTAAAAAGGGAGGCAGGAGGGCTGGGAGGAGGAGATGGGAAGACCATGGCAGCAGTCAGAGTGATGCAGGTTCATAAGCCAAGGAATGTGGCAACTTCTAGAAGCAGAAATAGGCAAGGAAATGGACGCTCCGCTCCCCAGAGCCTCTAGAAAGAACCCAGCCCTGCTGACACCTTGAATCTAGCCCAGTGAAACTGATTTCTGATCTCCAGAACTGTAAAATAATAAACTATGTTGTTTTAAGCCACTAAGTGTATGGTAATTTGTTGCAGCAGCAATATACTACCTTGTAGGGTCACAGATGTAGTAAATACATGTAAAGCAATTAGAATGTTAGCCCAGAACAAGGTAAGTGCTATGCACATCAGGTATTATTACCATAAATCAGATTATTTCACTTCTGTGCTTAAAAACCTGTTGTCTTCCCTAAATGCTGTGAATGAAATTAATTTGCTGAATTCTATCTTCTAAAGTTTGTGTTCTTCATTTCCTGCTGACTTTTTGAAACCTTTCAAGCCATACCTGTCCAGCCACAGTGACTTCTTTCAGTCCTTTTAAAAATGCCTTTGAACCTCAGGACCTTTGTAATGGTTGTTCTCATAAAATGGGGATCTTTTCCTTCACGTTTATCCCAGCTAAATTCTACCTACATGTCAAATCTATTAAAATAGTTTGCTTCAAAAAGGCCTTTCCTGAACATAGAAACTCCCTCAGAATATCGTATTCTTAACGGCCAATAAGCACACGAAAGATGCTCAGTATTATTCGCCATCAGGGAAATGCAAACTAAAAACTGCAATGAAACACCACTAGATAACAACTGGGAGGGTTTAAATAGAAAAGACAGATAACAGCAAATGTCAAGCAAGGATGGAGAAGAATTGGAACCTTCATCTACTGTTGGTGGGATTATAAAATAGTGCAGCCACTTTGGAAAACAGTTTGGCAGTTTTTCAAAGTGCTAAACATAGAGTTACATTTCATAATGTATATAATTGTCAAATCACTATGTTGTATGCCTCCAAATAATATGCTATTGTATGTCAACTATCCTCCAATTTAAAAAAGTAAGTATGACCAGTGGTCTAGCAATTCCACTCCTAGGTAAATACACAAGAGAAATAAAAACATATGGGCACGTAAAACATGTCCATGAGTGTTTCACAGCAGCATTATTTGTAGCAGAGAAAAAGCATTAACAACGCAAATGTCCATCAACTGATAAATGGATAAACAAAAATGGTCTATTCATTCAATGGAATATTATCCAGCAATAAAAATAAAGTACTGATATATACTACAACATAAATGAACCTTGAAAACATGATACTGAGAGAAGCCAGTAACAGAGACAGCAGGTAGTATAGTTCATTTACATGAACTACCCAGAATAGACAAATCCATTGAAGTACAAATTTGCTTAGTTAGATGCCAGGAGATGGGGGAGTAGGAACTAAGGAGTGATGGATTATGGGTACTGGAGTTTCTTTTTGGGGTGCCAAAATGTTCTCAAATCTGGTGATGGTTGTAAAACTCTGTGATTATACTAAAAAATATTGCATTGTATATTTTAAAAGGACAAAACTCATCGTATGGGAATTATATCTCCAAAAAGCTATTTTGGGTTTTGGGGGTTTTTTTAGATTTAAAGAATACTGCATTCAGTATCATGGTAGCAATTATCATAATTTGAAATCACTGTAAGTTCTAAAAAGCCAGACACATATCTGTTTTTTTTTTCTTCATTGCTGTGTTGTACTCCCTCCACCTCCTATCATGACAAGTATGTGGTAAATGTTCAATATTTGCTAAAGAAGTAAAAAGGATTCTGACTGGTATGTGTAAATGACAACAGCAGTGATGATGACATATGGAAAGCAGCCATCAGTTTGAGCCTAAACAAGGCAACTAAAGCTAACCTTGAAAACCAGCTCTGCTTCTACTTTTTTTTTTTTTTAATTAAATTCACTTGCTGTTGTTACCTGACTCCTTTAGCAACCAAGCTTATCCACAATGTTCATTTCTAAACTAGCTTCAGAGAAGCACAGAATGTCATTTTTAGTCAGAGAACAATTTGGGGCATCAACATCCTCATGACACCATTGTTGAGCATATTAGACCCTCAATCTTCTGGCATGTTTCCTGTCTTCCAGAACACAGACACGGCTCTGTCTTTGCTGTTCATCCAGATATCCTTTGTCTTTTCTCATATTTACTCATTCAACATGTGTTTCATCACCCTTTCTCCAGGTGATAAAAATATAAAAATTAGGGCTCCTGGGTGGCTCAGTAGGTTAAAGCCTCTGCCTTCAGATCAGGTCATGATTGCAGGGTCCTGGGATCGAGCCCCACATCGGGCTCTCTGCTTAGCAGGGAGCTTGCTTCCTTTCTCTCTCTCTCTGCCTGCCTCTCTCTGCCTGTGATCTCTGTCAAATAAATAAATAAAATCTTAAATATATATATATATATATTTAAGATTTTATTTATATATATACATATATATAATACATATATATACATATATATATTATATATATATATATAAATATATATATAATATGTATAAATTAAAACCACCAGATACGCCCTCAAGAAACCAAAAAAATGTCATAGGAGACGGAGGATTGAGATGAGTTTTGTAACAGAGTATCCTACTGGAATATGGAGGGAAACTTTGTAAGGGAAACTGACTTGGTAGTTTCGCCACATCTGCCATGTAATTCCAGTCAAGCACAGCATCCAGTACCATCCATTTATGATTTAATACATTTTATTGAAGTCCTACTATTTGCCAGGCACTGTTCTGCTGGGGATATGGCAACAAAGAAAAAATAACAAAAATTCCTGCCCCCAATGAGTTTACACCGCAGTAGTGAAAGTTGAGTCAAAAAGTTAAGTAAAATAAATAGTATTTCAGATGATAATAAATGCTGAGGAAGAAACTCAGCAGGAGCAGGAGGTATAGAGGGTAGGCACACAAGTTTGAATGGATTGTCAGGAAAGACTTCAATGAGAAGGAGATATTCAGTGGGCAAAGACCTGAAGAAAGTGAGGTGGTGGGCATGGTGAACCACCTGGGGGAGCACTCCAGGCAGAAAACAAACAAAAAAACAACAACCAGACCAAAGTCCTGAGGCGGAAGTGTTCTGAGGTCTTGAAGAAACACCAAAGAGGCCCAGGTGGCAAGTGCAAAGTGAGCAAGAGGGAGCTAAGTAGGGGAACGGGTGCAAAAGTAAAGGAGGGGATTCAATCCCATAGGACATTCACTTTTCCTTTGAAGAAGATAGGAAGCGCTGGAACATTTCAAAGAGTAGATCTGTAACCTTTCTGTTACTTTGTAACAGATCATATTGTTGTGCTAAAAATAGGTATATGGAGGAGGGAACATAATGAGGGTTGAAGCAGGGAGACAATGTTGGGAGGCTGTTGCAATGACCTGGGTGGGTTATGATCCAGGTGAGTTGGACCAGGGTGACGGCAATAGAAGTGATATAAAGTGATGAGGTTTGGGATGTAATGTGGAGCTGGATCCAAGGGGCTTTACTGATTGAATGGATGGGGAGGTTACTGGTCATTTTAACAAGACAAATTTCAGGGGCACAGAAGGAACAACTGCCTGTTTATGGCAGGTTTCAGAGAGATGGGGAGGAAAGGAGATGGACACAGATTATAGACAACACTTCTGAATCCTTCTGTTTTAAAATGACAGTAGATGGAGAGGAAGTGAGGTCAAGAGAAGGTTATTTGTTTTTTAACAAGGAGAAATAATAGCATCTTTTTAAATTGATAGGAGTGATATAACAGAGAGGGAAAACTAATATGAGAAAAGGGGATAGCCAACACAATGAGTAGATCAGAGAGGATGGGAGATAGTATACAACAGAAATTCTTGTTCCATTAGGAGCATCAACAGTGAATCCATAGTCACGAAGACTGAGGATACAGGCTGTGATGATCCAGGTGAGCAGAAAGGGTCTTACAGTCTTGGAAAGCTGCCCTTTTTTCCCCTGTTAACTCATGAGATAAAAAGCAAGGTTTTCAGTAGAGAGTGAGGGTGGTGGAAACAGAGTTGGCCATGTGGGGGAAAAGGTGAGGGTAAAAAGTAGTCAGCCTCCTGGAGAAAAAGAGAACTTAAATATCCAGGTGTAAGTGTGCAAGTGACTGAAGTGTGTGAAGGACATTACTGATGGACAGGAAGTCCAGGAACAAGAAGCCAGAATATTATAGCTAGCTAGCTCTAGAAATAGATATATAGATATGCTGAAATCAGTCAACAAGAATCATAATAAGGAAAGTATTACGGGAGAGTAAGCTGAGCTGAAATCTTCAAGTTTTACTAAGGCTCGGTGGGTTAAAGCCTCTACCTTCGGCTCAGGTCATGATCCCAGGGTCCTGGGAATGAGCCCCATATCGGGCTCTCTGCTCAGCAGGGAGCCTGCTTCCCTCTCTGTCTCTGCCTGCCTCTCTGCCTACTTGTGACCTCTGTCTGTCAAATAAATAAATAAATAAATCTTTACTAAACTGACTTACGTTTAAGCCTCTGTTTTCATTTTTATTGAACACTCAGTCACAGTCTCAAAAATGTTTATCTTTTACCAATTATTTCCTTTCTTTCTTTTACCTTCCTTTAAACAATTAAGAATGGGAATTTACAGGTAGCCTGTGACTAGTATGTATACGTTAATTTCTAAAATTATAAAGCACACAGTGAATATAAGCATATACCTACAATGAATCCAAACTTGAAATAGTCACTCAATGATTTATACTTAGAAAAGAAAATTTTCCATTGGGTAGAAGAGAAAAAAATACCAATTTTATTTCTTTGATACATAGTTTTAAAGAAAAGAAAGCTTTAAAAAGATGTAGTTAGTAAATGTGTGCAAATTTAAAACGTTGCAATGACTGAGTTCAATGACTCTAGCTGGTGAATGTCTAGCCAGAGAAGAATGTTAAACAAAACAGTCAAAAAACAATCATAAGTGAAATCCATCACAGACCCATCACTTCACATTCATCCATTAATCTTCGGCAAGATGCCAACTGTGAATCATATGAATTTCTGGATGTGAGAGGGCATCATCTATAATACCCAGTATTAATAGAAACCATCAGACCCGTGCTCAGTTGCTTACTGGTGATGGTCATTGATCTGTTCTTATAGAAAGACAAAGACTTATGAATTTTGGACACCATTTTGAAGCAGGTTTCTACATGCTACCCCATCAATCACCTGTAGAATATTAATCAAACTCTAGCTACTTTAAGTTTCAGAGGGTTCAGTCCTTTCCAAACTGGATACTGGGGAAGTGATGTATAAGATTAATGAGGGACCTAAGTTGATATTGGAGGGTTAACAGCTCAACAGCAGAACAGGGATTTAATTAGTTTGGGCTATCTCTCAAGTTTTAAGCCTAATCCCTCACATGAGAAACACAAAACAAATACAGTAATATTTATTAACATTTGAGAGCCCCAGTAATCAAGACTCCAAATGTCTTCTTTGTAAGTGATGTCAAATTAAAGCATGGAAAATTGTACACACCTTGAAATTTTCAGCACTCCTTTTTAGTTCATACATAGCAATCACTTTAAATTTGTTTAAAGGTAAGTGCTTTCATTTGTTACTTTTAGAAAAAGAAATTAAATGTGAAAGAATGTGAGGGCCATTTTAGGATATGGATATGAAAAGAATCAAGTAAAAATTCAACTTATGGAAAAACAAGAGATTTGAGGAAAAGGAAGACTGATGGACAGAATAAATATATGTGAATGGGTGAGGACAGTCATAAAGCGGTTTACAAAATTCAGGACACCATGACCTACCACCAATCATTTCCATCTGCACTACAGAAAAAAACTCCATAAAGAAAATCACCCAACGTTCTAACAAAATCTCAGTAAAATTGATGCAGTAAATAAAGTGACCATCATGAATAACCCATTTCTCCAGCTATGTGTGAGAAGGCTGAAGTTATGTCATGGGTGCTCTATGATGTTATACATTTGTGGTTAAGCAACCTGTATTTGTCAGTTTGGGCGGCTATAACAAATTACCATAGACTGAGTTGCCTAAACCACATTTATTTCTCATGGTTCTGGAGGATGCAAGTCTGATCACGGTGCCAGTGTGATCACGTTCTGGTAAGGACTCTCAGTTGGGTTGCAGAAGACTGACTTCCCATTGTATCCTAACATGGTGGAAAGATGAGTGAGCTAGCTCTCTGGCTTCCTCTTATCAGGGCACAATTCCATTCATGAGGTCTCTTCCTTTATCACTTAATTATCTCTCAGAAGCCCTACCTCCAAACACCATCACAGTGGGGATTAGATTTCAATATATGGACACAAATCTTCAGTCAATAGCGCAGCTGTTGATTCATGAGAAAAACCGGGACAAAGCTATATTGGAACCAACGAGAAAACCAGAGTAAAAGTGTGAATTAGAACAAAGCCACTGGAGCAAGAATGCTGATGTTATGCATCCATATCCTGGATGAAGAGGAACTGAGTGAACCAAGAAGGAACTGCTAGAAGACCTGCTTTTGGAATTTGACCCTGGGTTGAAGGATAAGAAAAGAACTGATTATGTTCCTCTTCATGTAGAATCCAGGGTGAGGAGCAACTAGTTCAGTTTTGTTTTGTTTTGCTTTTTATTGAAGCTGAGCTGTTAGGTGCAGAGGTAACAGTATTATTTTTAAATTAGCTGTTATACTGAAAACCCAGTTGGAAAAGGGTCTTAATTTTCCATCACACACTGGTAGTTAAGCGAAAAGGACAAGTTGAACAGAGAAAGAAACATATAATAATCAGTAATTCGGAAATCTAGTTGATCTTTGCAACAGTGCTATCAGTCTATATGCTTGCCTACCTGTATCCACTTTGAATACTAAAATTTTTCCCACTGATTCTCTCCTACTCGTGAAAGGCTAAATATATGACCCTCTCAAGACACTCCTGGGTGGTTGGTGAGAGGAGCTGAGGTGGAGTATGAAAAACTACTGTTGAACCAACCTATTGTCCAAATGCCCTGTGCTGACCCTCAAAATTTCCTAGTATCATTCTGGATACATGGCACAATTAGAGCTTCTTTTTTCTTTTTTTTTTAAGATTTTATTTATTTGACAGACAGAGATCACAGGTAGGCAGAGAGAGGAAGGGAAGCAGGCTCCCTGCTGAGCAGAGAGCCTGATGTGGGGCTCGATCCCAGGACCCTGGGATCATGACCTGAGCCGAAGGCAGAGGCTTCAACCCGCTGAGCCACCCAGGCGCCCCACAATTAGAGCTTCTTATCTCCTTGAGGTAAGGCTATATTACTTTTTTTTTAATAGAATGCAGGTGGAGGTATTATGTGTTACTTCTGGGCAGGAGCATTTAATTGCCACTGAAGACTTTTCAGAATTCTCTTCCTTGGCTCCTGCAATCATGGAAGCATATGTTGCTACTGAGATGCAAAGCTGAGCTATCATGTGGAGGAGAGGTGCCTAAAGTACAGTGCCCTCTGTCTGAACAAGACTTAAACCTTTGCTTTTAGGCCTCTGACATTTGGGGGTTGTTTATTACTAAAAAATATCCTAGCCTATCCAGACTAATACAAGCCCTAACTTCCCCAAAAAGACTCAGAAAAGGACAAAGAAACACTTCAACTCTTCGGTATCAAAGCTGGCAGATAATTATGTTGGCAGGTAGCTTTATGTTAGAAGACTCATTTGCATCTCTATCACTGAAGTTTACAGGACTGCCTCTTCATATTCTTTATTAAAACACAACCTTTAGTGCAGCTATATACTGAAAACCGGGTGCCAAAGAAAGTTATGAAAACTACTCAGTTACTGACTGCATTCCATATATCCACTAACGTCTACTTGCTAGGCTTCCTCTGAATTGCAAGTCCTTTAAAAGAATGCTGATTTAGCCCAAGACCCTAAGATTTCTTCCACGTCCTTTAATTTAGTTGTAAAATAGGACTGTATTTTATTTTCAGCCTTTTATTCATTTCATAGGACTTCTTTCTAAGTACTTTTGCTATAAATCTGGGTCAGAAAGATAAATGAGCAAGGTAGTAAACATTTTCAATTTTGTGGGCTCTCTGATCTCTGTTGCAACTTCTCAATTTTGTCATTGCAGCAGGAAAGCTTCCACAGACAATACAACAAATGAATGTGCCTATTCACAAAAATTCACAACAGGCTGGTTTGGGCCCACAGATAAGAGTTCCCCATATCTTGCTTTAGGTGTTATTTCCATTTAAGTCACATCCCAATTCTGTATTATCAGCTACCATTATAGCTTATTTTGGGACCATATTAATTAAATCGCCATGCCATCTAACAACTTATCTGATAGTCTACACAATCATGAAATAAAATACATATCCTATTTATGCTCTAGGCTTAATATCCTTTTTTAAAAAATAATTTCTTATAATACTAGTTCTGAAGGTCTAGATGCAAAAAACAAACTAAATGTTCTATCTTTGTAGAATATTCATAATCCCATTTTTGCCCAATAATATATTTTAAATGGACCTCTTTTACAGAAACATTTATTTTTTGCTTCAAACAAATACCAAGAGATAAAAATCTTGGTGAGATAAAGGAAAGAAAGAGATGACAGTAGCCACTGCAGAACAGAATGGATCTGTAAAATTGTTTTCAGAAAATGAAATCATGACTGACATGATCTAACATCTCTCCCTCAGGAAAACACTAGCCCATACCAATTTAGGTCTGTGTTTATTAGTTATAAAACATCTCTAAAACAGCCACATATACAAGAGACTATTGGAAAGAAGAGGAAAGGAAGAGAAAGAAAAAAAAAAATGCCTATATACATGAATCTCCTAGAAGGAAAACAAAATAGTTTTACTCTTTTCAATTTCAATCTCATGTTAATTTTTTAATGCAATATATATGTATTAAGTTTTTATTTAAATTAAATAAATATGTTATAGTTACAGTTAATATGTTACAGTTAACATACACTGTAATCTTAGTTTCAGGTGTACAATATAGTGATGCAACACTTCCACAATAGGGCCTGGGCTCATCACAGCAAGTACCCTCCTTAATCCCCATCTGATGTTTCCCCCATCCCCCCACCCATCTCCCTTCTGGTAACTGTCAGTTTGTTTCCTATAGTTAAGTCTGTTTCTTGGTTTGGCTCCCTTTCTCTTTTTTTCCCCCCTTTTAATGCAATGTATCTTTAATTACTGGAGCAAAGAAGCAAACAAGGAAGCCAGCTACAGCAAATGAATTCAGCACAGTTATTTAAAGAGATGAATTATGATAAGACCCAAGGCTATTTTTGTTTCCTGCTTCAAACAGCATGTGTATGGGGGGAAAAGATATATGTATAACACAGTAGTGCAGTGTCTCAATGAGCACACCAGAACACTAATTAAAATCAATTTTATTGGCTTCTAAAAGATATATGAATGAACTTTGTCTTTTAATGTACTTGGTTCGTTTGTTCCTATATAAACCCCTGAATATACCCATCAGTTGGTTTCTAAAGAAACTGGGATAAGTTCTCCACTTGACTGCTTCATTGCTCACTTAGGATATAACCAAGGACAAGCCCTTCTTCAAAGGGAGGAAAACAGATTGATGCAGACTGGAATGGTTCAAGCATGAAATGGCTTGTAATGTGCCCCTGTGTCTCAAGCAAAAGTGGAAGCGCTTCTCTGTTCAGGGTGCTTTCCTGCAGTGGAAATGCCACAGAACTGGAGATGTCACCGAGCCTGAGCAGCACAGAATACTAAAAACAGACCAGCCAAGAGATTTGTACATACAGAGACTCTGGATGAAAGCTGGCTCACCTACTACAAACTAGAGGAGGTTGTGCAAAATACTTAATCATTAAATGTTTTGGTTCTCTCAACTATTAGGCTGAGCTATATTAGCTGCCAATTTTTGGCCATTTTTTTTTTTAAGATTTTATTTATTTATTTGACAGAGAGAAATCACAAGTAGGCAGAGAGGCAGGCAGAGAGAGAGGAGGAAGCAGGCTCCCTGCTGAGCAGAAAGCCCGATGTGGGGCTCGAACCCAGGACCTGGGATCATGACCTGAGCCGAAGGCAGCGGCTTAACCCACTGAGCCACCCAGGCGCCCCATTTTTGGCTATTTTTAATCTATAAAATTGGCAATTTCTTGATTCATCATCTGCATCTACATCATTCTATGGCTGTGATTGAATTTTTAGATGTAAGTTTGTAAGTCTAGAAACTTATAGGTACAGTATGAATGCA
This sequence comes from Lutra lutra, assembly GCF_902655055.1. Lineage (NCBI taxonomy): Eukaryota > Metazoa > Chordata > Mammalia > Carnivora > Mustelidae > Lutra > Lutra lutra. The sequence continues at coordinate 81,998,178 of NC_062288.1, forward strand.
TTTATAATTTTTTTGTACTTCCTCTAAGAAAAACGACTGATTAGCAGGTTATTAACTATTATTTAATAACAGCTGCAATTCATTTTACTTAGTTGGCTTATATATGCAAATTAATAATTAATGAGTTCATATTTGTCACTAAAGAAATACAACTTGTATTCTAGAATAACTGATTTGTGTATATACTCTGTGGTCCTGGGACTCTAAAGTTTACTTCATCATTGGTAGAGTCTTTGCCAATAGTCATGTCATCAAGTTAGACATGTCCCACGCAATAACATGCTCTCCTGATAGAGTCTTAAGATCTGGTTGCCACCTTTCTTATTCCAGGTTAGTATGCATTTGTAAAGTTAATTTATTGATACTGTCAAGCTCTGTCAAGATGTCGCAGCAGTGATTTCACTTGTGACCTCCATCTGCATGAATAAACCTCCAGGTATAGAGCAGAACTCCATTAATATTTGAAATGGGATCTGTTCTTTACACATACATTCATTCAGCTCTAGCCAAGCCCAGGTATACAACACTGAAATGCTTAGATGTTTGCTTTAAAAAAAAAAATACACATTCATAAAGTTATTTAACTCTTTAGCTGAGGGCATCTTTGCACAGTACTGTAAAACCGGGGAATTTTGGTCCAATATCCATTTGATATATCTTAAGTTTGAATTAATCCAAGGTAAAGGGTTGAGTGTTCATATGGGGAGAAGACTGAAGCAGGACAGTAGAATGTGGTCACTAAGTCTCTAGGGGAATTAAGGAATCTCTAATGAGTAGTTTTAGAACTGAAGAAACAAACGACAATAGATAATTAATAATGAGATATGACAAATTTGCTGATAATGTTTATAATTACAATTAAACCACGAAAGGCACTTGACTCCCATTGGAATGTAGCAAGTGTTTTGTGGTAGCAATGCATCTCCTATTCAAATTTCTCAAAATGGTTTGTAGATACTCTATTAGGTTAAAAACCCTCAAGAAAACCATTTAGAGTCAGAAGAACACGTCACCCATCTCCTCCTTTATTTATTTATTTTTTAAAGATTTTATTTATTTATTTGACAGACAGAGATCACAAGTAGACAGAGAGGCAGGCAGAGAGAGAGAAGCAGGCTCCCTGCTGAGCAGAGAGCCCGATGCGGGACTCGATCCCAGGACCCTGAGATCATGACCTGAGCCGAAGGCAGTGGCTTAACCCACTGAGCCACCCAGGCGCCCCCATCTCCTCCTTTACATCTGGAGTTTACTGAAGGTGACATCAATGAGAGAGGCTATACACCTCCACAGTCTCAATCATACTCTGGAAACTAGAGAATGCTAAATATTTTATTACTCTTTCATTCTCAGTTATTTCACAGGTTGCAGACTATTCTGGAAATAAAACCTGAACATTGGTGAATTTTCTGAAGAGTCAAGATCCATTGGAAACTAGGCTGAGACCAAAAGTCTTGGCCAAATTTTAGAAGGCGGCAAATGTTTGGGTGCCTGGGTAGCTCAGTGGGTTAAGTGTCTGCCTTCAGCGCAGGTCATGATCCCAAGGTCCTGGGATCAAGTTCTGCACAGGGTTCTCTGCTTGGCAACAAGTCAATTTCTCCCTCTTGCTCTCCCTCTGTGCTCTCTATTTCTTCCTCTCTCAAATAAATAAAATCTTTAAAAAAGTAGTTTATATAGAAGAAAACAATTGTTCACTGACAAAGTTTTCCATCAGATAGCTTCTTCTTGTGTCCTTGTGAGCTTTGCCCACTTCCTACAGTCCCATGGCCCTTCTCATGCCTTAAGCAGCCATGGTCCAGAATACAGAATAGGTTACTTTCACATCCATTTTTAATTTTACAGATTAGTTTACAATTATTTTACAGTTCACAATAATGGTAGCTAATAGAATAACACTCACTATTGGTAATAACTGCATTTTTATCTTCAGGAAAAAGTTCAAAAGAGTCGCTAATGATGTAAGTTTTAAGTATCCTATTTACTGAAGATATTTACTGGTAGATATCTTGAGAAATTTTCAAAGCATCCTGGTGACATGGTCCTGTATTTCTGCCTTAAATAACGTCACTCCTGTTACAACTCAATCAAGAAACACTTATTCTGTGCCCCGTACTAAGGTAGAGGTTGTGGAGTATTACAACATGAGATAAAGTTCTTCTGAAAAAAATCTGATTTTTTTTCTTTTTTACTTTTTTTTTAATTTTAGCCTTCTAGGTATCACAGTGTCATTTGAGAATGCCCAGCTGCCAAGGAAAATTGCCCAGAGGTGAAAAATTGCAACTTGCAAAAATCTAACCAGAGTACTATGGGAGCCTTTGGTGCTAACCACTGAATAAAAACCCAGCAGAGATCTTATTCAGGAAGCAGAAGTTCCCCCAGAATAGCTTTGCATAGAGAAGCACAACAAAAAAGGAAGGAAGCAAGAGTCACAAAAGAAAAACCTGAACTTTACAACAATGTGTCTTTTACCAAATATTTTGTGGAATAAGCGTTTGAGGAGATTCGGGTGGTGGGGGGGGGATTGTTTTCCTCCTTCTTCCAAGAACCATGTGTGGACGGACACCCTGTTCAGCCTGCATCTCTGAAGGTGGTTTGGCTTGATAGTCTAAGGTCTATTCTTAGACTAAGGACAGCAATGCGAGTCCTTATACCTGAGAAAATCCCTCCCAATGCCCCTTTCTCCCTCACACCTCCCATCTATAACTAATTTTGTGCTCAAAGAGCCATTAATGAATGGCCGCATGAGTGGGAAAATAATGTAGAAACTGAAGCAACCCGTGGAATATGCAACCGTAAGTAAACTGAACTTTTTTACTGGCAATGAGGTCATGGGCTGATGGCCTTTGGAACAGGGATGACAAACAGACCGCCCATGGGACAAATTTAACTGACAAATGGGTTTTAAATGGGTTTATTTTCTCAGACATGTAATTAAAAGCAGACACAGTCTTCTAAGAGAAAATAAAAATTGTATCTTCCCAGACAGCAGATTTAAGGCTTAAATGTCTGCCTTTGCAATCATTACTTTCATAATATTCATTTTTAAACCACCATATCCTTAACTTACTTCTAAGAGGGAAAAACATGAATGTTAAAATATTAAGTGTTAATGCCTAGTTTATCTCTAAGCATTATGTGACCTGAATCCTTGAAAACTTTAAATTATATGGAAAGAATCCTGTCAGTAAAACTTTGGAGAACTTTCTATTCATCTTCCTCAGCTAGCATGGAAAGAAAGAAAGCGAAACAATATTGTACTATACTGTAAGTAGTAAAAACAGTTTAAAGTTAAGCTTAAAATCGTGGTCCACAGAAAGTCACTGGCGGGGGTGGGTGTTAGAGAAGAAACCATCTGAATGGGGAAAACAAAAACTACAGACACTAATGAGGTCTTTTTGTTTTGTTTTGCAACATTTTACTACTATGTCTTCTGAAATACATTGGAGATAATTACACACTTTTATTACAGAAGATTTTAAAAATACCTGCACTTCTTCTCTTTTCAAAATATGATTATAGTTTGATTTTCTAGCATGATTAAAACAGCTGAAAACCAGTAATCTCTGATGTTAATAATAATCCCTTTTACCCCAACTATGTTTTCTTCTCATTATTTTCTCACCCTGCCTTGTTAATTATCACTTTTTACAGTCTAAAAGTTCTTCCCTAGGGAAAATAAAACAAGGAGGAGGAAGAATTTAGCTTGAAATTTCTTTTTCCAAACAATGTTGACCTAATTTTATGACACCCACTTTACAAATTTGCAAATAACAGAACTTCGTTCCTTAGTTACCTGAAATATCAGATGAAAGTATACTAACGCTATTCAGTCTCTGGTACTACAGTCTTCATATATTATATCCATATCCTCAACTTATTTGATTGATTTAATTAAATTGAATTTATTAAAAATAGCTATGTGGAAAGAACTATAATTGCCATTCTTAGAAAACATCTATGTCAGTAGCTTTCTTTAGGAGTCCATTCCTTTCTCCTTTGAACTTAGTGATGTGTCCCTGAGGTTCTTTGTATTTTCTCATGCTAGGAGTCTCCTTCCACCTCTGAGGTTGTATAATATAGCAAACACACCCTGTTCTACAGTAAGGCAGAATAGCCTCATTGGCCTAGAATTTTTCTGCGTCCTGTTGTTAGCAAAACTTTTAAGAGTAGGATGGATAGCAAGCTTGTGCAATACTCTAAGCTCAAGTGACCTGACTTCCATTTATCAGCCTAAAGGGAAGATCTGATTGGGTCCAGGTTGCCTTACTCAATTCTGGGGAGTCCCTCCTGGGAAAGACCATGCTAGGTCCATTCAGTGGTGATATACTTCTCTTATATCAGTACTGTACTATTTTAGGTTTACCTTTGTGACAATCCTTAGTTTGTTGCTAAATAGCTGAACTAATTTATTCCTTACAGGTTTTAGAAATCATGGTATAGGGGCGCCTGGGTGGCTCAGAGGGTTAAGCCGCTGCCTTCGGCTCAGGTCATGATCTCAGAGTCCTGGGATCGAGCCCCGCATCGGGCTCTCTGCCCGGCAGGGAGCCTGCTTCCTCCTCTCTCTCTGCCTACTTGTGATCTCTCTGTCAAATAAATAAATAAAAATCTTTAAAAAAAAAAAAAGAAATCATGGTATAACATACCAAAATGAACCATTTGGAATATACATATGTGTCTGTGTATAATATTATATATGTTGGGATTCTTTAGGTGAAAATAATAAAATATCCACCACCTTGGTCTTAACCCAGTGAGATAAGAATCAAATTTCAGGCCTACAGACCTGTAACAGAATAAATTCATTGTTAAACTTATGGTGATGCTACAAGAGACACAGAATACTAATGCACTGAATTAGGACACATGGCCTGGACAAATTTATACTGACTGCTCAAAATGGCGCAGTAGCAAGGGAAATGCTATGAGCTGGTTGACTGAGGCAAAAATCAGGTAACCAAACAAATTATTCTGGAGAAAAAGATGGGGTAAGAACCAATGAGCTTACCTTTGAAGCTGGGAAAAGCAACCCACATGATTTGTGGCTATCTCACAATAAAGAATAATGTGGATGGGAAGTCTAAAATATGTTCTTTAGTACACTTACCTCAGAAGGCATGTGAAACTGGCAGGTACCTTTAAGATTTGATGGTCTGTTCAGCCAAAGGTCATTCACAAAAGTGGTTTCTTCTTTTCTTTCTAAGAGGGGTTTGGATTAATTTTTCTTCCATGTCTTACAACTTCTCTTGATCAATGTATTTTTAATGTCTGAGGAGGCTGTAATTTGTCACAGAGTCTGTCTGAAATGAGGTGAATGATGTTTCATGCTTGGAGACTGCTTGCTCGATGCCTAATGGAAGAAAGAATGATTCAGTGGAAGAAAAATGAGGCTAAGATACAAGTATGACCAAGTGTTTATGGGGGTACAATGTTTTTATTACTTTGAACAATATAAGATCATAAACGCATGAAAAAATATTACAGCAACCTGTTTAAATTTATTATATAATTCTTGTTCACTGAGGTATTTTGAGAATTCTTTACATGTGTATTAACAAAGACCTATTCCCTAACTTTTTATGCTTATTTCCATTTCTGGCGTAAAGTAAATGCTCTATAAATATTTGCTGTCATCAATGCTATTTTATCTATATAATGAGTATCTACAGTGTATGAGATGACTCATTTCTTCCTGAGTCATCAGGAAGAACTCTGAGCTATGAAAAAGACTATTCCCCTCTGAAGGTAAAATTAATGTCAACCCCAAACAGGAAGCAATAGATCATTTCCTAGACATGTGGGAACAGTAAATTTGGCTAGAAACAGGATTCAATTTAATCAGTGATGTTAACACTGAGGCATACAAGTAAAATCTTGTAGCTTTCTACCACTGTCCAAAGAAGATGGAATCAAAATTGTGAGGGACATGAGCACTCAATATCACGAAAGGATATTTGCTCAGGCATCTTCATCAAGACCTAGCCTTCTGGACCTGTCATTTCCCTTCAATCACCAAGTGATCACATGGTTACTAATAAAAATCCTCAGTTTCATTGATCTTAGGACATAGCAGCATAGAGAGAGGATATGAGAATATGCTTATATGGCTCCAAATATAAAATTAATTGATATGCTTATCACATCTGAGCCAGTGAGCTTTTCAATCTAGTCAAATTGTCCTAGATAATACTGAAAAAGTTCAAGGCCAAAAAAAAGAATTTAAACTTGGGCAAATTCAACTCTAGAGGGTCTCTTACCTCAAGGCAACTCCACACCTCAACAAGCCTTTGGACTTTCTATTCAAAAACCTCTACAATTCATTAAATAATTTACATTAAATTAATTAATTAATTAATTTACATTAAAAAATGTAAACCGTTTTTGGAATATTGTAAAAGGCAGGAACTGTCTACATATATTCTATAGTTTTAGGGCTGAATGTTACTTTTTCATATTCTAATTTTTATAAAACATGGTAAACTATGGATAGTGGATATGCCTCTGTATTTTTCAAAATAGTTCACTGATCATACTACCTAACCATGGTTCTCAGTCAAGTACCACTCCACAGTTTCCCAGACACATTTGTAAATATGGGAGATGGGGATGAAAAGAGAGGAAGTTTCTCTTGTCAAAACTATTAGGTGACTGTGGTATCTAGGTCCCAAAGGGTCAGGTATAGTCAACTTGGTGCAACACTGGGAAAATCACACATGAGAAAGAAAAACAAAAAACTGTCTTATCTCAAATGCCAACTATATTTCTGTTGAGAAACATTGCTCTTAGTTTCTTAGGATATAAGGATTGATTGTGACTTTCTGAGGTTATGATTTAAAACAGAAAGACGCTGAGTGCATTTCCTGCCGCTAGATCACGAAATAGTACCACCAGTCTGACTTTTTATTCCCACATCATTGAATAAAGCAGTGGCAGAGGGGGCATGGGTGTTGGTGTGGGTACCGCTGGCTTTGCAGGAGTTTCTTTACTCTTCTAAAGGTTCTAACAATAAAAAAGATCAGTCAAAGCAGCCAAGTCAGAGAGCTCACCTTGGGGGTTGGGTGGAGAGACTGTAGAACTGAAAACAAAGTCCCAGTCCTCACTCAGCTTGGCATGGATCAGTCATTCACTTAATACTTATATAATTATTCAGTAACACTTGTTTCTACTAGACTTAATCATCCAAAGGTGACAGTAGAGGGGGAACCTCTGATCACCCAAGCATTTTCTCAAGCAGATGACAAAGACCGGCATTATATGCACGCTTTGCTGATGTAGAAATAGGTTGAGAGTCTACGGCCATACCACCCTGAACGCGCCCGATCTCGTCTGATCTCGGAAGCTAAGCAGGGTCGGGCCTGGTTAGTACTTGGATGGGAAATAGGTTGAGATACAAACAGGAGCTGATCAAATATCAGCGCAGGGCTGACCATTTACACAAAGGCATTCATTCCAGAGACAGATGCAGCTGGGGCTCACAGGCCTGCCCTAGACAAAGACTCTTCAGCTAAAAATCCTTTATGAGGGAGGTTTTAACAACCATACAATCAATTGGCATTACAGCATCCAATCTCTTTAAACTTGATGACCAAAGATCAGTCCCAACCAGTGAACTTTCTGATTGTTGCAAATGTCATATAAATGCCTGGCTTGTCCTGCCCCAAGGTTTTCAGGAGATAAAAGTTAATTCAGAAACAAAGTTCTATCTATGAAAGTCAAGGAAACCTTTTAAAGAAACATTATTGAGATTTTCTAATCTCTTGCCAAAATGTAGAAAAGAAAAAGTTAGATTTCTGTCCAACAATCTCAGAATCAGCAAGACAAAGACAAATAATACAACCCCCAAAGGCAACAAAAGGCCCATTTACTATCTGACACCCTGGGTGGACTTTGAAGCCACACTTCTCCAACAATCACTGTATTATGTCCATAGAATAATGCCAACCTATTAATGTGTGGTTTGTTCAATCAATTTGGAATTCAAATCAGAGTAAATCAGGATAGAAAGCTGCTCTAACACCAAGTCACTAAGGCTAATCACATACAGAGACACAAAAAACAAACAAATAAAAAAGGTCTTCATTCCAGGAGCAGTGAAGGCAAGATTAAAACTTAATAGAACTCTGCCCACATTGACCTAACTATATGGTACAAAAGCATATTTTCAAAAAAAAAAGAAAACCTGACCTTCATGACTTTTAGGAACTCAAATGTAATTTGTGGTGTCCCTCTTGTCCTCATACCAATTCACAAAAGAACATATTCATCTTTACAAACTATTCTTAAAATTTTTAGACTTTAAACTTGAAATGCCAATGTGACAGAAACAAGCTACAGAGAGATTTTAAATATCTATATGTTTAAAACTTGTTTTTAAACAGAAACATGTAACATGTTTTTAGAATGACTAAAGCACATCCCAACATAATATCTCCATTACCAAAATGCCTCAAGACTTAGGTCACTTTGCCATGCCTTGGAAACACTAGTAATCAGATCCCACTTAATTGGTAAACAGAATTAGAACAATAAGATATTCAGGAATAAAAGTCATTAGCGGAAAAAGCAGATAGAAGAAAGATAAGATTATGTCATTTTTATAACCGTCTTTGAAATCACAAGCTCTTCTACACATTTCAAATGTTTTCTCTTTCTCAGAGACACTATTCCCTAAAACTTCCAAATTCCGTCTGAGACAAACTGTCAAATTTTTATCAAGAGCAAAATGGTTTATTTGATTAGGGAAAAGAAATCCTCGTTGACCTAGATTTCTTAATACCTTATCAAAAGAAATACAAATAAAATAAATAAAATTACAAGAGACCATTTTTCTTAAAATGCAGGAAAATAAATTATGATTAAATATAAAAATTTTAATGTGTATGATTATACTTAAATTTGGTATATATAAAATTACATGTCTGACTGTATAGTAAGGCATTCAGTGCAGAAGGTTTCTATGGAACTGACAACTGGACTAGCAGGAAATGGAAATGTCATTTAATAGCTATATGACTGGGCGCCTGGGTGGCTCAGTGGGTTAAGCCGCTGCCTTCGGCTCAGGTCATGATCTCAGGGTCCTGGGATCGAGTCCCGCATGAGGCTCTCTGCTCAGCGGGGAGCCTGCTTCCCTCCCTCTCTCTGCCTGCTGCTCTGCCTACTTGTGATCTCTGTCTGTCAAATAAATAAATACAATCTTTAAAAAAAATAGCTATATGACTAATTAAAGTATCATTAGTTCAAGAGGACGCTAACTTTGAAACTGATTAAGGTATACCATTTTTTAAAATCAGTCTTTAAGCTCTGAGCATTTCAGCCACAAGACTTCTAATCCTCTACAAATGTATAGAATGCAGTGGAAAACTGATTTAGTACTAAAGTTCTAGGAACCAAAGATCTCATAACTATGATAGTAAATAATAACTGTCTTCTACTTATACCAATACAATCTCTTCAATCAATGAATTATTATCCTATTTTAGATGGCAATATTTGGAGTGCAAATGTGGAAACACAATTCAGCAAAATGAAATGAAAAATCAAGACTGACAACTGTGAGGCTGCTGTTACATTCAAATATGTAGGAGTCCGTTTTCTAATAACCATGATTGGTGGTCTCCTATGAACCATACAAGGGCGGTCTAACATTGATGAAGGGAAATGATTCTACCTACATATAACAGAAACCCATTGTAGATGAACAGCAATTTGTTTCGTACAAATTCTAGCCCCATGCTCCTTTACGCTTGCCTTGGCTTTTGGCATGCCAGCCTTCCTTGGCCATTCTTAGCCCTTGAACTTGTCTGTTCTGTCTCCACAATGGACCTTAACAAAGTACAGCAGTCTCGCCTTATCCACAGGAGATACGTTTCAAGACTCCCAGCAGTTGCTTGAAATCACAGCATATACAGACATATACATACATACCACATACTGAACCCTATATATACTGCTTTTCCCTAGGCATACACACCTATAATAAAGTTTAACTTATAAATTAGGCACAGTAAGAGATTAACAACAATAATGAAACGAAACAGTTACAACAATTTACTATAATAAAACTTAGGTGAATGTGCTGTTGCAGATACCCGCAAAATACCTCATCGCGCTTTACTCACCCTTCTTCCCAGGCGATGTGTAAAGATAAAACGCCTACGTGAGGAGAGGAAGCGCGGAGAATGACATGAGCACTCTGACGCAGCGTTAGGCTACTATTGACCTTCCGCTGATTCGTCAAAACGAAGAGCACCTACTTCCAGGAGGGCAGTTGACCCGGAACCGAAACTCGGAAACTCCAGAACGCCAAGCAGCTGATCAGCGAAACTGCTAAAGCGAAACTGCCCTCTGCCTGGGCTCATCCTCCTCCAATCCTTTTCTAGCGCTTCCCCCGAGGAAATCTTCGGGGTCATTAGCACTAGGTCAGTTTCTCCTATCATGTACTCTCAGAGCACTTTTCTTTCCGAACTTTTCTTTCTGAGAAAAGTTATTATTATTCATGCTTTCAGCAAATATTTGATTGAGGAAATCATGTTTAATGTCTGAAGGGGCTGCCATAGTGTAAACTCCACAAGGGTCTGAATTGTATCTCGTTCCTATACTGTTACGTCTCTAGGATTTAGCACAATGTTGGGCAGCAGGGAGGTGTTCAACCGAATGCATGGAGTGAATGAGGGAAGGAATGAAATGGGAAGAATATGAAAGTGACTTTGTGGATACTTGGACTCAATAACTTCTGGATGGAGAATTTGGAAGATTCACTTGTAGCACCCAGAGGTTATAATTTATCTAGAACTTATACCATGTACATGGCCATAACTATGTATCTGATATCACTTGATTAACGCTGGACTGCTGATTCTACAGTTTGAACACTCTTACCAAAAACCTGTAATTTTTTCCTTTTTCTTTTGCTGCTGCTCCGTAACTCACAGTGCTCTGGTTTTCCATCCAATTTTCCTGAACTGTTTTCTGCATGTTCTTTCAGTTTAAAGATTTATTTTTTCTTGCATTGAGTAAGTATTGATTGAATGCCTACTTTGTGTTATCCAAATTAACACAAATGAAATAGTATTTCATTGATTGCTTTAAGTGTATCAGTTAAGTAGAAAATAATTATTTTTTATAATTCCTGGAAGAAGATCTCCTAATTCTTAGAATTCCAGTGCTAAGTCAATATTTAACTAGGATCCAATTACATAACTTGCTGTGTCAGTTAACTTCTCAGAGAATCCATTCTGTATACATAAAGAAAGAGCTAGATAATACTGGAAGTTTGAGATCATTTTGACCTCTAAAATAATGTACTTCCAGTTTATTACATAAGCCCTATGTTGGGTAATTTCAAATTTAAAAACGGACAATATAAGTAGCAGAGCAAAACAAGGATTCAGAAAATACTCTCAGTTGCATTCACTAAAAGAATCAGGCCAAAGAAAATATAGAATATATTTTTCTACTCTCAGAAAAAGGCCATTCAAATACTTTTTTATATCTTTTGATAATAATTGCATATTTTATCAAGCATATACAGAAAAATAATTTGCATTTAAGGACCGATATAAAAGCAGATATAGAAATAAACCAAAATATCTAAATTGTGGGGGGAGAAGAGGAGGAAGGGAATACTCATAAAACATGATAGTTAAATTGTAGAAACTTTACTGTGTTTTTTTTTTCCCCTCTTTATGAAAAAGATTAGCCGTAATCAGATATGCTGGAAACATGCTTCCTAGAAAGAGAACATAGAAAACCGAACTAACAGAACATAATTAAAGAGTACTTTAAAATTCGAAATGAATTCAAATGATCAGGAAGACGCTTTAACGTGTTACTTTGGAGAATCCCTGAAAAGTAGAAAAGCCCATCTATTTTTAAAATGAGGGACAAAGTTTGGAGAAGAAAATTTCATGAATAGGAGTATCTTATATGTTTCTTAGAGGAACCAAGCTCCCTGCCAAACATTTTCCAGTTCAGCACCAGGTGTGGTTATAGCGGAGAAATTGCTACACCTGCTGCTAATTAACACAGTATTTGAATGTGGGGTGGAGCGTAGGGCCTCTCCTGTGAACACAGGACATGTGGCATGCCAAAGACATAAGGGTTCAATACTGCTTGCTCACTGCTGTAAGCTTTAGGAATGTGGACTAGTCTGCAGGAGTGTAAGTTTGTGTTTTGAGTATCTGATGGTAATAACATTTTCTGTAGTGTCAGGCCAGCTCTTAATCTAGGTAGTCCTAAAACGGGACGTTTTGGTTGAGACAGTGTGAGTATTGCTAAGTAGCTATGGAGGTGAGGAAAAATGAACTGTGTGTGCGTTACTTTTTGTTTTTTGTTGTTGTTGTTGTTGTTTTTTGTTTGTTTGTTTTAAGCTCATAGTGCTGCTAGGAACTGTGGCACATAATAATACTGATATGTAACAATGCTGATATAGTAATAGCGAGTAATATTTGGTGAGTGCTAACTCTATGAAAGACGCTGTTCCAGATATGTATTAATTCATCTACTCAATATAATGGGTCCTTAGTTCTATCAAACATGAGAGAATATTCATATACTTATAAATTAGTCACAAGTTCTTAGAAGTTCTAAGGAATTGTAAAAGGTTAAAATGAACAAAAGAGGTGTCATCCCAGTTATTTAGAACATCTAAGCAATTTTTGACCAAGGGAGGTCCCTAAGAGAAGCCTCATAGACTTAATCAGATTTTGATCCCATGGCTCAGAATTAACTTGGAAAAGGGATGGTGTCCCATGTGATCAATAATGGACCCAAGACTTTCCACAGAATCAGGGAACTTTTTGAGTACGAAATACTCAGCGTCTGAAACAGAAATCCCTGTATGAATAAAGTCTGTGAGACTCAGAGAGGTAAAGGATTTGAATATAATCATTGCCATATATATCATGAAAATGAATTAGTGATTTAAATTCTTCCCACGATTAAAAGCCTCAACCAAGATGGCCTTGCTCATGAATTGCATTGAATATTTAAGAAGAAATAATAGCAACTCCTCAAAAGTTCTTTCAGAAAATTAGAAAATGGAACATTTCCCAGCTCACTTTCTGAAGCCGGTATTACTCAGATAATAAAATCAGACGTCATAAGGGAAAACATACAAACTATAGACCAATATCCCTCAAAAACAGGAAAAAAGGACCAAATAAGTCACTGGCACTTAAATCCTCTTCTGGTTTTGCTTTCAGGAACCCCATCTAAGATGATAACAATGCTTCAAATTCAAAAAGAACCAAGAAGCAGGGGGAGGGGTTAGGAAGGAAATTCTACAGGTAGGAGAAACTCTTATAAAGGACATTACTGGGGATAATTGGGAATTTGAAAATGTACTGAATATTAGGAAATATGACTCCAGCAGGAGAATGTTCTTGTCCTTAGGAGATACACAGTGAAGTGTTTACAGGTGAGGCATCACTAATATCTATAACTTATTTTCCAAACCATAAGAATAAAACAGAAAAAAAAGTGCAGAAACTGTTAATAATTTGTGATTCCAGGTGAATAGTGAACTTGTGTTCACTATTGTTGTCTTTTATAAAAATGAAATTCATTAGAGAAGTGCAAAACCCACGGTACCACTATGCACCTATTAGAATGGCTACAATTTTTAAAAATTAAAAACTAGCAAGTAATTCTGACAATATGGAGAAAGTGGAGCTCCCATGCATTGTCGATAAAAGAGCAAAATGGTATAGCAACTTTGGCAAACATTTGGTTGTTTCTCATAGTTAAAAAATGGACTTGCCAAGAGACCCAAAATTTCTCCTAGCTATTTACCAGAGACACAGAAACTTATGTTCACATAAAAACCTATATACATCAATGTTAATAGTGACTTTATTCATAATCACCAAAAACTGGAAACAATACAATGTCCCTCAACTGGGAAAGAGAGGGATACACTGTGATCCATCCATACCATGGAATATTACTTAGCAATAAAAAAGAAACAAACTATGGATACATACAACAACATGGGTGAATATCCAATATATTATGCTAAGTTAAAAAACCTAGAGTCAAAGGCTATGTATGGTAGAATTCCATTTATAGAACAGTCTGCAAAAGGTAAAGTGTAAGGACAAAAAACAGATTAATAGGTAGACTGGGGATGAAATAAGGAGTTGGCAACAAAGACACATGGAAGAACTTTCTAGAAGGATAGAACTGTTCAGTACTTTTTGGTGGTGGTTACATAATGATATATGCTCAGGACTATAGGCTAAAGGTGGTGAATTTACGGTGTATTTTAATAAAAATTTTATATTAATCTTAAAATATTTAAGTAAATAAACATTATTTGAAAGGTCATGTCTCTCCTCTCTCCAGAACCATCAAATGGAGCCTTACCCAGCATAAACAGCAAAGTCATTGCAATATTCCCAGGCCCTACATCATCTGGCATCCTTTTAGCTCTCTGATCTCATCTGGTACTTCTCTTCTCCTCCCTCCAATTGTTCCAGCCACACTGGCCACTTTACATTCCTGAAACCTATCAAGCATGTTCCTGCCTCAGAGTCTTTGTACCATGTATTCCCTCTGCCCTTCCCCCAGAAAGCTAACTAACTTACTTGTTTACTCCAATGTCACCCTTAGAGTAAAGTCTTCTTCATAACCCCACCTAATACTGTTTCTCCATGTTACTTTTCACTATCAAACATACTGTATATTATACTTTTAAATTTATTTTGTCCAGTTTCTACAGCACATGAACCCACAACAGTGTTGAACATATAGTAGTACTCACTATTGGTTGAATAAGTGAGATGAGATAAAATGAAAGAGCCATTACTTAACCAATGCTGTGCACTCAGTATCACTTGCATACTTTTTATAACACGCTAAAATCAATCTTACCATAATTATTCAAGAAGTGGACCTTTGTTCTAATTCTACGTTTATGAGAAAAAAGCAATGAGGAAAAAGTTATTAAGAATGTGTTTGTAAAAACAAGTATCAGGATTTCCTTAGAATAAACACAGATTCATCATTCATTCAATAAACATAAATCACTTAGATCTAATATGAAACAATAAGCATTTGATCTTTCTCTCTGTGAAGCGTTTGTTCTTACCTCCTTCCAACCACTGAGCCCTCAGATCAGTTCACCTTCAGCTTCCCACCAACCACTCCATGTTTCATGCACAGTCCATTTTATTTGCTTAAAAATAAGCCCCTTTCAGCAAGTAAACTACTTGATGGCAGGAATCTGAAGGTTGAGGTAAGTTATGTGTTCTAACTGCCTTGCCTAGCACCAGGCACAAAGAAGTTTAATAAGGATTCATCGAATTAATTATAAATGAGTTGATTTTGAAGTCACAGATTGGAAGGCTTTAGAATTGTGAATCATTAAAGAAATGCTATATTGATTATGCTATCCAGTTGTAGATCCAGGTATAGATATAGACATAGGCATAGATGTAGATATTTTGAAAAGAGTTTCTCTGACTATCCTGAAACCACAGAATTGATTTTGTTCCGTAACTCAAACACCATCTGATCTATCAAAATGTTAGCAGACTTAATCTTAGGTGTGAGTTTCTCTTTTTAAGGAAACTGAGGAGGGGAAAACATGGGTCAGAATCTTGATTAGAGAAAAGTAGAGCATGAACAGGTAACAGCAAATATATATATATTTTTTACTGTTTACGTGTGTGTGTGTGTGTGTATACATATACATATATACATATATATATATATATATATATATATATATATATATATATGCTGCAGGAATTCTTATGAGAAAGCAATGGCAAGGCTATGGAGAAAACTTCCAAACCAAACCACTTTACACTTGGGACGACTTCACTAGAGTTATCAAAGTTTCTACTTTGACAGAGATAGAATTCAATAAGAAGGTACATGTTTCAACTATTGAAAAGTCAAAAGTCAAGGATAAAAGAAAAAAAGAAATTTGAATCCCAACCGCCTTCATTGTGGTTCAACCTTTACAATGGCTTCCAGAATAGTTTTTCACTTCCACGCTCTTCCCAATAGCCTGTTTAAACTGTTTTCAAATTGATCTTCCTTCTGCATACTTGTGGTGATGTTTCTCTAATGCTCAAAACCCATAAAAACCAAGCCACATTTCCTGAAGGACTCCATCTGAACATCTTTCGAAACATGACCCTTTTATAATATGGTCTCAATGCGTATTTTCTTCAGCATATTGCACGAGGCTTCTGTGCCTACATAGCACAGGAACCGAACTAGACTATTCATTTATTCTTCAATCACACCCTGTAAGTCCTTCCTCTATTCTTTTGTTCGATTGACTCCCTCCTCCTGGAGTGTCCACTCCTCACACTACCTTTTATCAACCTTTTTTTTTTTAAATTTTTATTTTTTTAACTTCTTTTCAGTGTTCCAGGATTCATTGTTTATGCACCACACCCAGTGCTCCATGCAATACGTGCCCTCCTTAATAACCACCACCAGGCTCACCCAACCTCCCACCCCCAGCCTCGCCAAAACCCTCAGATTGTTGTGAGTCCACAGTCTCTCATGGTTCGTCTCCCCTTCCAGTTTCCCCCAACTCCCTTCTCCTCTCCATCTCCCAATGTCCTCTGTGTTATTCCTTATGCCCCACAAATAAGTGAAACCATATGATAACTGACTCTCTCTGCTTGACTTATTTCACTCAGCATAATCTCTTCCAGTCCCGTCCATGTTGATACAAAAGTTAGGTATTCATCCTTTCTGATGGAGGCATAATACTCCATTGTATATATGGACCACATCTTCCTTATCCATTCGTCCATTCAAGGGTATCTTGGTTTTATCAACCTTTTGATGGACTAACCATCCAGTTATCTTACACAGCCTTTCACAATCTCCTTTAATCTGCTGGGCTCTCTCTCTCTTCTCTGACCCCTCAGGGCACATTACACCTCCATAACAGATCCCAGATTATACCATTGTTTTTTACATATTTTATCTTATTCCTGCCTTTTCCTCCTACCCCTGCCTGGTTTTGTAAAGTCTGACACTAAGCTTTGGTTACTTTTATTTACTACGGGTAATAGCACAGAGCATTTTCTACATTATGTGCTCAGTCAATCTTTCTTGATTTATAAAGTTGGCTAAATATCATGAGAGACACTGTGGAATCAATTGTTGATATGCTCAGAAGCTCAAACCAATCCTCAAGAAGTTTTCCAGAGATCTATTACAGGGATCTGTAAGAAGACAATGGTGCCTTGTTTTCATTCCCAAATCCCTAGAGGCAGGCATCCTACACAACCACTGGAACTTAAACTGAGGGGAATCAAAGAATTCAAAAGGAGAGGGTTAGTTTTTTTGTTGGAAGCTTATGGAATATCAGTTTAAAGGTAGTATTTGAATATTCAAGTGTTCTAATCAAGATATATAAATATTTTATTATTCTACCACTGTACTTTCATTCTCTTAAAGAAATTAAGTCACACAGACTTAACCAAGTTTGTTTTTTAAAAGGAGAAAAGCTAGAATTCAGAGTGCTTCAAAGGTCATTGTTCAGAGGAAATTAGATGACAAGTGCATGGTGCTTTTGTCCTTGATTCTGCTTGTAATTCGTAATCACTATGTAGCTCTACATGCCAGTTCAGAGATAAATAATAATAACTCTGCTGTCTATTTATTCATATTTTATAAATATTTGGAAGGAATTTTACATCTGGATCTGAATATTAAAAATACAATTTTGTCTGAACATACAATATAGTTTTATATGAATCATGCATATAAAATAGTACTATTAGGAAAGCTGTTTCTGTAACATAGTGATTACTTCCTTAAAGGAAAATAGAATTTTAAAACAATAAGGCTGTTTTTAAATTGTGCGTAGAACCAGTAATTGTGTATTTAAGGCAATTAAGATATTTATTGAATCTTGGTTAAAAGTAGATTCACAATGACATTAAAGAATAAAGCATAATTTATTTGGTGCTACTTTGTGAATGCTTCTTAACTACAAATCATCTCACGACACCATATACAATATACTTTCAATCACAACTCAAAATAACCTACAAAATCACATGGCTATAATCAATATACACTGATTATATTTTTAAAAGAAAGTAAGTTAGCAATTAAGTTAAGGTGCAGTAACTTTTTTCAAATAAAATATTAGCACCATACCAGATAAAATGACCTAAAACTATTGGCCTCCTCGTATTTCTTAAATAACTAAATATAAACATTTTTTCAAAGCACAAATATTAATTTGCAGAATCAGTTCTACAGTAGTTAATGTTTCTCTCTTTTGATGCATTTTTCCCCCCAGGAGGGAAAAATACAAAGTAAAAACTTTCACAGGATATGAAAATCAAATAAATCTAACCGAACAAAACGTTGTCCTTCAGCAATGAGTTCCAACAGAAGCAAAAGTGGACATTTCCCTGCGTATGGTACTAAAAGGTGAGAGTTCAAGTTCTGTGGTATATTCGTTGTCATTGTCATCGCTGGTTACTGTTGAAGACTTCTGAATGCACTCGTCACAGCAACAGCAACAGCATTCCATAAAGGCCCGACTGAAGGGTTTGCAAAGACAGAAAAGGAGGACAGGGGTGACACAGGACTTAAAGAACAAAAGGAACTGGCTGATGATATAAAGCAAGTCCATTGTCTGCTGAGAAACCCCTGTGGCCATGTAGGCAGTAACAATGTTGCAGATATTTTCGGGAATAATGCAAAATCCATATAAAATGGTCAGAGCCACTACTGTACAGTTCATCTGGCTTTCCAGCTGAATCTGTCGTTTATTCCCTCGGGTACAGGCTTTCTCTGCTTTGCGGATCTTCCTTGCAGTCACCAAAGAGCAGGTGATGGTGAAAAGTGTGGGCAAACAGAAGTAACAGCCAAAGTACCACCAGAGTCTTGCACTATCATAGGTAAGGGCTAGAACGTAGATGGTGTCTGGTAAATCTGCGGAGACCTTGATAACGCAGCGTTCCGCAGGAGCTCGGCCACTAAACCCCAAATCCTCCTTGCTCAGCTGGCGGAGAACAACTTCTGGAAGTGCTAACAGTAGGGCACCAACCCATATAACAGCAAGCTTGGCTGTTGTCGAAGAACAGTTCTCAATCATTTCATAGTACATCTGCACGTTGGTGGCTGCCCGGAACCGGTCTATACACAGAGCACATAAGGTGAAGGTAGTGACTCCAAGGGAAGCAACCTGTGGGAGGAACACGGAACACATTTATTCTGGGTGATCTCTGAAAGATCATAACACGAGGCAGTAAATACAGATCAGCAAAACAGAAAAAAAAAAAAAAAAAGAACAATTTCCTGGAATGAGGCATCGGTAATTGGGTTGGTGATGCTAGCTGAATTATTATGAAGATAAAAATAGGAGGGGGGAAAAAAAAAGAAATGTAGTGGTCCAAGGGTCATGGAGTCAAAAAATTTTACAGTTGGGAGTACCCATAAGGATTGGCTAGTCCAATACCATTTTATTTTATTTTTATTTTTTTAAAGATTTTATTTATTTGACAGAGATCACAAGTTGGCAGAGAGGCAGGCAGAGAGAGAGGAAGGGAAGCGGGCTCCCCACTGAACAGAGAGCCCAATGTGGGACTCGATCCCAGGACCCTGGGATCATGACCTGAGCCGAAGGTAGAGGCTTTAACCCACTGAGCCACCCAGATGCCCCCCCATTTTATTTTAGAAAAGAGCACAGACACTCCAATAATTTCAGTCACCATGAAAATGCCTGCCACCAAAGGTCCAGATAAGGAGTAAGGACAATTAAGTGTATCCCATTTTCATTAGTGAAAAGGCTGGTCATGTTTTCCAGTGTGTGGGTCAATAGCATCCCCCCACACAGGAAACCTTCAAAACCTTATTATTTCCAACAAATCAGATGAGTAAAGATCTCCTCCAATTTCTCTTAAATGCAAAATAAAGTGTTTTGATATTATTTTCAAATGCATGCACTTATGGAAAGCAAAAAAGGGAAATTCTCCAGAAGTCAAAATCAATGAAAAAATAAATGCCAAACAGGTCCTGGACCCCTCCCCCTCCATGTTGCATGCTTACCCTAGGGACATCTGCCAACCCTGATGAGAGTTTCAAGTTGGTTTTAGTTAGATGATGGGGCAGGTGCCCAAGTACACAAAGGTAGGAAAATAAATCTAGAGCCAGTGTACATGAGGATTAAGTCAAAGATCCCTTTATGAATTGGGAACTTCCCGAATAGTGACATCTCCATGGGTATAAAGAGAAAAAATAGAGGGACATAGTAGAGAAACTTGTCTGCATTATATGATTTGGATCTAGGTGAACTGGAGATAAAAAAAGAAGAGCAAATTCTAACCAGGAGGCCAAATTTACACTGGCCTAAGGCCAGAATTCACACCATCTATGTGGCTCAAAAAAAAAAAAAAAAAAAAAATTATAATTTTAAATTGTCCCAGACACCTGGTAGAAGAAAATACAAAACCTCTCTGGAAGAATGCACTTTAAAACCAGGTCTCAGAAATCCGCAGACAAAATTTGAGGGAACATGGATTCACAATTAAAAATCACAATATGCCAAAAAAAAAAAAAAATCACAATATGCAAGAGATAATCCATCACTATAAATTTATGTTGCCAAAAGAAGCAAG
The DNA here is from genome assembly GCF_902655055.1 of Lutra lutra. Classification (NCBI taxonomy): domain Eukaryota; kingdom Metazoa; phylum Chordata; class Mammalia; order Carnivora; family Mustelidae; genus Lutra; species Lutra lutra. The sequence continues at coordinate 82,018,781 of NC_062288.1, forward strand.
TTACAGGATCAGGCAGGCATAAAATAAGTACATTTATCATGAAATAAATACACTTACAAATTTAAGGTTATATGAGATACTGAAAGAATGTCAAAAGATAGGAGATATAAAAAATAACCATGAAAATATGCAAAAAGGAGCCAGATACAAGGTCTAGATGTACCAGCCATAGGAAAATTTCAGATCAGGAAACTCTTTGATGCTGACCATATAGAGCACTGTATCCAAACTCTTATATGCATATGGCCCAGACAGCTAAATAAATCAACTTAAGGTTAAGAACCAAAAATATGTACATATTTTTTCCACAGAGAATATAATTGCATATTCCTAATGTAAACATACTATCATTCAGTAGCCCATAAAATATTTACAAACATTCTACACACTCTCTAATGGATACACAGACATGTATTCAACACAAGCATACATTTAATGTTATGGACTCTTGCCCAAGCACTCTGCTAGATACTGGGGATATAGAACAAGAAACAATTATTTCCCTCAAGGAGGTCATAGTCAACCAAAAGGGGGACGGTAATTCTCAAAGTCACAAGATAAACACAGTAATCATCTGGGAGCATCAAATTTACTCAGCTATTTACAGGAAATTGAAGTAATTTAATGTTTAATAAATGTAGTCATTATATATCTAAATAAAGACAATGAGAGTAGATGGTAAAATGTTCATGAGGTTTAAGATGAAATAGGAGACTAAAACTCTAGGTGGAAACGATGTTTTGGGGTGTACCCTAGGCTCTTAGGTATGTGCATTCACTCTCCTCTGTCTGCTGGTGGGAATGTTTAAGAAGCACAGCTACAGGGGCACCTGGGTGGCTCAGTGATTTAAGCCTCTGCCTTCAGCTCAGGTCATGGTCTCAAGGTCCTGGGATCGAGCCCCGCATCGGGCTCTCCACTCGGCGGGGAGCCTGCTTCCCCCTCTCTCTCTGCCTGCCTCTCTGCCTACTGTGACCTCTCTCTCTCTCTCTCTCGCTCTCTGTCAAATAAATAATTAAAAAAAAAAAAAAAAGAAGAAGCACAGCTACAGGTCATGCCTTGGCAAAGGGGCAAGGAAACATATATATATAATGCTCTTGTCTAATTTTTTAGGACTCAAAGGGATCATGCTGAAAAAAGAAAACCATTTGTCATAACAATTTTGACACTCAACACATTAGTTGTTTATCTCCTACACTCAAGCTGTCACTCTTCCCAGAATGATGGCAACTTGCCTCGTGAATTCTATGAGAGTTCCAATGTCAAATGTTCTCCCCGTTTTTACACTCCAAACATTAGTCAGTGTCTACTGGTTCCACCCCAGAAAATAAGAACAATGCACCCATGCCCTGACTATTCTCATAACTCTTAGTGGAGACAGTCTGAAAATGAGATATAATGAGGGCTTAAGTGAATGAAAAGCAAAACTGAGGAAGAAGCATGACTCACAATCTAGATCAGGGCAGATCAAGACAACATGGTTGAGCTTATAACCATGATTCTTGTACAAAATCTTGAGGAAAGTTTCCCATAAATACCAGTGTAAGAAATATCCATCCAGTGTGACTGCCATAAAAAGTCATCTCTCCATACATCTCTTTATTTTTTTTAAGATTTTTATTTATTTATTTGACAGAAAGAGACAGCATGAGTGAGGAGCGACAGAGGGAGAAGGAGAAGCAGACTCCGCACTGAGCAGGGAGCCCTATATAGGGCTCAATCCCAGGACCCTGGAATCATGACCTGAACTGAAGGCAGACCCTTACCTGACTGAACCTCCCAAGCAACCTCCATACAACTTTTTCGAATTAACCTTGAAATTAATGAATTGTTCACCTTGATGGAAATTTATTTTGCCTCTATGACAGAGATTCAAAATAATTCTAAAATTGAGGTCCACACTATGCAGCTGTCTTAAGATCAGATTATTACTTTCTTAATGTCAGTAATTGCCACACTTTGCATGGAAATCTGAGGACTGGCTATTTTCTAAAGGTCTGCATCAAAAGTATTATTTAGAAATTGCAGTATTTTATGGTTTTTGAAACTTCACATTTATATGCTTTTCAAATATTTTGATTCATTCCTCTATAAGAATGTAAAACAAAACCAAAAAATCCTCAAACTACCAAATGTACACAAATCCTCAGCAAGGCTTTCTGTGCCATCTTCACTAATGCAAATCTTCGTGCACATCTCTCTGTCACCCACGTATCCGGAATCAGTCCACAAATAACAAAGCTATAGAGCTTTATGCCATTCATTCGCTCTTAAAATTATGAATAACATTTCTACTGAAATGACAGTTTGGTAAGACAAAAATACCAGCGAGTCTGATGAGAGACAATCTCCTAGAGGCTTGGTACATCCATTTCTTGGTAGTTTTCTATCATTATTTACAAAGAACACACAACACTCAAGAGATAGCATCTTCTCCCTGATTACTCTCCTTATTTTTAAACACAGAGTTTTAAAATCTGGACCAGGGGCACCTAGGTGGTTCAGTTGGTTAAGTGTCTACCTTTGGCTCAGGTCATGATCCTGGGGTCCTAGGATCTAGCCCACATTGGGCTCTCTGCTAAGGGGGGATTCTGCTTCTCTCTCTGCCCCTCCTCCGGCTCTCTTTCTCTCAAATAAATAATAATAATAATAATAAATAAAATAAAATCTTAGAAAAAAAATCTGGACCAATTATCATAAGAGCTAGCATTTATACACCTAACTCCCAGTCTGTTACAAAGCATTTCATGAGAGGGAATAGCCAATGAATGTGGGTGGACATGTATTAAGACGCGTGTGTTCCATTGCCTCTCCTTAGATATTTATAAACTGTGCTGCATATCCACTTTTAATCAGAAGATGTTTGCTGCTTCAAAAAGCAAAAAATGTTTTCTAGGTTCAATATATATTTCATTGCACATGATAACAAAAGCCAGGGCAAATTTTAAGCAAGATTTACATGTGCTCCAACTTTCACTCAGGAATTCTACACTGTACTTTATATGAAGATCCTTAGGTCTTCAGCCATATTCCCAAAAGCTTTTGGACGGAGCACCAAATGTGTTTGAAAAAACATGTTTGATCTGTCGTCCTCTTGACGCATCATAGATTGAGGGAAGCTTCCCAGGTTTCATACACACATTGCAGGAGGCTCCCGGACCCAGCTTCCTGTTGTCAAATCATACTTCTCTCTGGTGGTGTTCTCCTCAGCTAGGAGCCAGCTGAAGCAGGAAGGTCACAAGAGCTAGGGCCTCTGAGGAAAAATGCTGCCCCAAATGCAGATAACGCTTACTACATTGTTGCCCACAGCAACCACAGCCCAAAGGCCAGTCCTAGATATCTCCTCCCTCCTGCTGCCACCACCTGCAGTGCTATTACTTCAGATAGTTTTCTGCAAATTCACTTCTGCACATGATTTTATGATGTGAAAGAGCAAGAAAGGTACAAAGCTCCTGCTCAGTACTTTCCCAAATTATTTATAGAAGGCTTTAAACCTTTATAAAGAATCAACCTCAGAAATTAATTGATAAAAATCATCTGGATCTTGGGTGTGGGCTAATTTCTGCTTTTTCTGACATAAAATCTACCCATGCAATTAAAATTGCTAAACGTTGGGGTAACATGAGAAGATTTCAATCACAATTTTTAACTCTATTTGTTTACTTACAGCTCATTGGAAATTCTACCCAGATGAATAGGGCAATTATATGCAATTATAAAACTGTGTCATAAATGCTGGATCTTCTGCATTTAATGACCATATCTAATTGCTAAAATTCAATGTCACTAAGAAACTTGCTCTTGGGAGTAAATCTAGTAAGGGGTAGTTTTTTGGAAGCAACATCCGGAGACATGGAATGAGTAAGATGCAGTTTCCTATTAATTAAACTGCAGTGGGAGAAATAATTAACGTCCACAAAAGCAGAACTATAAACACTTCTCTAACAGACAAGACTATTAATTTTGAGAATCAAGATCAAAGGAAAGCTGGAAGCAGAACTTCTTAACTATTTAGGGAAGAGAGATATAGAGCATTTTGAGGGTGTTGACATCAAAATACACAAGCAAAGAGAATCGAATTAAACAACTCTAAAATCCTTCTTTCATACCCCAATGTCCTGCTCATCTCTGTATCCCAGAGGAACAATGGTGCAGCGCCTTCAGCCCCGACCCAGTCAACATCCAGAGCGGTGAGGCTGCGGGCCGCTGCAGCCACCTGTAGCATGGTGTCCAGGCATGGGACAGACACAGAGTCCCGACCTGAGTACTCAGGTGGGAAAGCAGCAGCTGTTGTGCCAAAGTATTCTTCCCACTGTCCAAGTTCTACTTCAATACAAACATCAGGCCATGAGAAAACCTGGGCCACCATATTCACTTTGTACTACATTAAATTCCCGTTCACTCAAAATGATAGGAAGAAAGAACACACTGGATGCTTTATGGAAAACCGTAAGTAAGGATCTTGGCAGGAAGACCCTGAGCTATGTTTTAGTTGTTGCCCCATTTCTCAGAAGCTTACTGAAGAAAGATAAACAAGAAATTGGTTTTTTTTTAAGTTTTATATTTTTTGTTTTTTAGAGAGAGACGGAAAGAGAGAGAAAGAGATGGTGAGAGAGGGGCAGAGGGAAAGGGAGAGAGACAATCTCAAGCAGGCTCCATGCCCCCCGTGGAGCCCAGGGCAGGGCTGGATCTCATGACCCTGAGATCATGACCTGAACCAAAATCAAGAGTTGGATGCTTAGCTGACTGAGCCCCCCAGGTGCCCCATAAGAAACCACTTTCAATAAGAGTAAGCTATGAAGGTACAACTCTTACCAAACAAATAGTATCTTTTGCTAAATTTTTTTTTTAAGATTTTATTTATTTATTTGACAGACAGAGATCACAAGTAGGCAGAGAGGCAGGCAGAGAGAGAGAGGAGGAGGCAGGTTCCCTGCTGAGCAGAGAGCCCAATGTGGGGCTCGATCCCAGGACACTGTGACCATGACCTCAGCTGAAGGCAGAGGCTTTAACCCACTGAGCCACCCAGGCGCCCCTCTTTTGCTAAATTTTTGATATAAATCAGTGATAACAATGATGGGGGGGAAGACCAATGTACTTCCAAGCAAAATTACTTTCATATGAAATTGAGTCAACATGCTTCAGTACAGCAATGGGACTAGAATACACTGATTTTTATAAAATAGGGAAATTTCTAACCAAAGTCATGACAACTATACTACAGCCTAACTTATATTTTACCTCGAAAAGATGTTGAAGTACATCTATTTCTGTGCTGTCCTTTGTATACAAGTAACTCACAAAACAAGGGCATTATTGTTAAGAAAACCCATTCATTTGGACCATGAATGATAATCTATTGTAAGTCTGTGGTTACAGGCCTAACAATCAGTCAGGAAAAAAGCCGGAGGAGCACAGGGTAGAGTTTCCTTTGAAACTCTAAATGGCTTGAGTTTGTATGCCTTTGGCTTCCTCTTGCATTTTCCATAATCCCTATCCTTGCAGCACTGCAGGGCAACTTCTCCAGGAAAGACACTTCTTTGATCACCAGGGGGGAGAGCGTGTTTATCAGAGCCTCTGCTGTGAATAAGATGGTCTCTATCAAAAGGTCTTCATTTCAGAATGCATGCAAGTCATGATACTAGGGTAGGAATACACTTCCATTAAGAGATCTGCCTCACCCCTTACAAACATGCATGGATTTCTAAAATGAAATAAAGCTATTTACAGCCACTCTTCCACAGTCAAAGAGAAGGCTTCTTCCCTTTTTCAAAATTAGATTTAATATGACACACCCACATATCATATATTTCCATTTATTTCAATGATACCCAACATATTTTATCTATACTTGATACTCAATGTCATGGAAAAACAAAATATTTGAAGGCATCAGCTGTCCTTATAGTCTCATTCTCCACCTTCCACCCTCTTGCTTAAGCTTGGTAACATGCTCTTCCTTATTTTAAAAACAAGTGAGACTATTTAAAAGCTAACATACCATCTCCAAACTTGTATTGATCTTATAAATCTTTCTTTACTTTTATAGTCCCACCTTGACATCAAGTTTCCTACTAATTGTGACATCTGAACTGCAGCACAATATATTTCTTTTGGAGAAAAAAAAAATTACAACTTGTCTAAAACATTATAATTTGGTTGTAAATATGTCCCTGCTCATTAGTATAAAAAATACCAATGAAGCAAGATTAACATCATTTGACCTAAGAGGGAAGCAGTTGATTGAAATCAACAGATCTTAAGGAATCTATTTATTCTCAATAATAGTATTTATCCCACGCCCATTGTCCTTGGCACTACTGTAATGTTTCTAATCAATCTTAAAGTGACCTGGAATTTCTGCTATTCACCTAGAGGTTCTGATGAGTTTCCAAAGAACAGTGATAAATTTTCACCAGTTTTCCTTTGAGCTTAACGACTTTAGTCTGCATGTCAGTAAACCTAAAGTAAAAACACATTCCTCATCCATCTGTGGTTGGGTAATTATGATTTGAATGACACCAAGAAATAATATTTTAAGACAAAATTTCTCTGCTCTTAATCAAAATCCCACCCCTGGTAGTCTATTAAGGAAGTAGTAATAAAATGAATTCTTATTCTTAATTATTCTTATTATGAAAAATAAAATTCTTCCTTCAACCCTCCTATAAAAGGCACGTACCTCTAAATCTCAAAGCTTAAAAAAATAAAGAAGAAAGAAAGAAAGAAAGAAAGAAAGAAAGAAAGAAAGAAAGAAAGAAAGAAATCTCAAAGCTTGCTGTGAGTTAACAGATGCTTTTTTCATATAGGAGAGATTTGAACCCAGGAGAAGACAATGAAAGGAGGAGAAAAGGCCCTGGGGGTGGGGAGCGCTGAACAGAAAGTAAAAAATGGCCTGGAAAACAGTCATGGACCTAATGAAAATGACTCATTCCAGTCCTGGATCAAATCACCGACCTTGGCCTTGTTAATGCTATAACCACTCAAGCGTGCTGACAAATAACATTAAAAACTATCATAAATTCACAAACCAAAAGTATTCTGTCTCAGGAACAAGCCTGGCAGTGTGATTATATCCTGTGTTTTATAGAAGTTTTATGGAAAGTATGTATACCTACTTTTCAGATAGACCCATATCTGAGATTGCAGCAACCCCATTCTCCATTCTACCTTGAAATTTTAGATGAGATCATCTCCTCCGGCACAAAGAATATCATTCTATTTAGGATACTTAAGAGTTAGTCTTGGCAACAAGGTTGAGTTAATTACTGGACTTAGCAGGTCAATTCTTGGGAAGTAAGAGGACCAGAGGGTCCCCAGAGGGAGGGAGCAGGAGTGCAACGCCAGAGACAAATCTCACCGGAGAGCAGCCTGCCCCTCCCTTTCTGTCCACACCCCAGACACAGATCCCTGGGTTTCCAATGTGACACTGTTAAATCTAGTAAAGAGCTAGTAAAGCTGGAAACATTCTGTCAAGATCCATGTAGCATAAGGGTGAAGGGCAAGGTAGATAGACCTTCACCTACTCAGCCTGGAAATCATAAACCCAGATCTATTTTGCTTTCCCAGACATACTTGCATCCTTTTTGCTGTTGAAGGATGCTTTGTTGATATAACCAGATACCTTGGCAGTTCTTGGGAACTCAGGATAAGTCCTCACTCTGATTTTGTGCTTGAAATATTAATCCAATTTTGAGAAAGTCCATTGTTTATGCTTCCCTTTCTATAACAGGGTTAAGATATCCATAATAGGGTTTAACCTATCTCCCTTTTCAGCCTTTCTTCCTAGGTTCTCTAAGTCAAATTAATTTTTTTAAAGATTTTATTTATTTATTTGAGAGAGAGAGAGAGGGAGAGCGTGCAAAAGCAGGGGGAGGGGCAGACGGAGAGGGAGAAGCTGGCTTCCCACTGAGCAGAGAGCCCAATGGGGGACTCAATCCCAGGACTCAAGGCAAAGGCAGACACTTGACTGAGTTACCCAGGCACCCCTCTAAGGTCAAATTAAATAATAGGTACATTTTTGAGATTTTCAGAAGAATAGGACTCAAATGTACTATTATAACACTGTTAGATGAACCATTCATTTAAGTAAAATTTTAAAATTTGACTTATGTAATTCCTTATGGCTAATAAGGACTAATAATTCCAATGCAGAGACGGTCATCATAGGCATTTTATTCTAAATAATAATTCAGAATTTTGTGTTCCAAATGAAATTTCTAGGGCTGTCCCATCTGCCAGTTTATCTTGCCAGTGATTTTTATGGGCTTCCTATCCCACAAAAGATTGAGAAAACAAGAAAGCAAGAATCAAAAGATTTTCATATTTTTATCTTTTCACCATGGATCTAGGCTGAATAGAATTTGTAAAGACTAATAATATGAATATGATAGAAAAAGAATTAAGAGTGAGCACCGTTTTCACTTGAAGTAAGTACAGTTCCCTTGAAGTGAGCACAGTTTTCCCTAACAAGTACAACTGTAAGCTGACTCATTCCAGGACCCACTCCTGACCTTCCATAATGTCTTGTTTTCTTTTTTTTTTTTTAAGATTTTATTTATTTACTTGACAGAGGTCACAAGTAGGCAGAGAGACAGGCAGAGAGAGAGAGGAGGAAGCAGGCTCTCCGCTGAGCAGAGAGCCTGATGCGGGGCTTGATCCCAGGAACCTGAGATCATGACCTGAGCTGAAGGCAGAGGCTTAACCCACCGAGCCACCCAGGCGCCCCCATAACGCCTTGTTTTAACCTCTAATATAGTGCTTACTACCCTGTAGAACATTACTTTACTTCTCCATAACTTTAAAAGCAGTAATGCATCTATGTTATTCATCTCTGGAAACTTTCCCTCCTTCACTCCCACTCCTTCTACTCCCATCCCTACCTATTATCATATCCAACAGAGTAGAAAAGCTCAGTAAATGTTTGATGAATAAATGGATAGTAAATAAACGAATGAATGATGACATATATGGAAAGGGATTATAGAAAATAATGAATTATTCAAACTATTCTTTAATCAGTTATTGGGTGCTGGGGTTTTGCATATAATCCTTCCAAGTTGAATGCCAGCAAGTATCTCTAGAGGGGAAGTAAAAAAAATCCATTTCTGTGTGTACTTCACTGACAAGATTTAGAAAAGAATGACATTCTCAGTATAGTCACTAGTTAAGGAAATTATTTAAATTTTACATTTGAATATCATCAAAATTCTCTTTCTTATACAGAACCCAAATTCAGTAAACTTCACCATACACTGTTCAATAAATGGCATTATAAATAAGAACTCCTTCTATAACCTTTTAAATCTTTTCTGCAAAAGCCATCAGCTAAATATTTTTACTTGCATGGGAATGTAGGAAATGATTATAAAGGGATTAATGGGAAGTCATAAAATATTTGTTGAGCACCATTTGCATACATTGAGTTTATTTTCTCTGAGAATATTATTAGTGACTTTCAAATTGCTCATAAAACTGTAAGTTTCCACTTAAAAGTCCATCAGAATATTTAATGGCTAATCCACAACTCAAGTGAATTTACCATCTGTCATGATAAATGTGCTATTACTTGAGTGTAGGGGTTCTAGGGAACTCTGTGTGGCATCGCATACCTGGATGGTAAAACATCTTCAGCTTCCAGAACCCTTCCTTTCTTACCTATCAGTTCTAACTACAATCTAAGGCAATGAAAGAGCCATCTGTTTCACTCAGTTTAAAACCAGTATTTCTAATGCCATTGGAGAATCTGGCTCTTTTCTTCACAAAACATTGTAGATCTTTCCCAAATCATCCCTGGTCCAGAAGCCCTGGTGAGATGCATTTCCTTTATCCATCCTCTACCCTGACGCAGGAATCTTGTATCCCAGTAAAATAAAAGTACAGTTAGGGGCTCCCCGGGTGGCTCAGTTGATTAAGAATAGGACTCTTGTTTTTGGCTCAGGTCATGATCTCTGGGTTGTGAGACTGAGCCCCGCCTCAGGCTCTGTGCTGGGTGTGGAGCCTGCTTAAGATTCTCTCCCTCTCCTTTCCCCCCTCCCTCATTCAAAACTTCCAATTAATGTCCAAATAGAAATAAATATTTAGCGGTGGATCTGAATCAGATGATACACTGACTGGCTGGCTTTCGTCAAGTAATGAGCAAAGATCTGTTCCAGTTGCCACATTTAGTGCCTGAATCATTTGGCTTTAATCATTTGTAAGATTCTTAAAGGAATGGTGTGATAGGGAGCTCCTATGCCAGTCTCCTATTGCAGTCCACACCCAAACCTCCAAATAGATCCATCTCTCTCCCTTCCTCTCCCTTACCCCTCTCTTTTCACAATACAACTCTCACTTTGAGTATAGTTCTGTTTGTTTTTTTGTTTCTTGTTTTCTTTCTGGTGACTATTTGATAAGCTAGCTGAAAATGATGTGTCTATTAGGATGGCCACCATCCACTCAGATTCTCTTCTCTCCTATCATTTTCCTACCATTCCATCTGCCCTTGATCCTTAAAGGACTTAGCACTAGGTTACAAAGGCATCAGAATCCTAGAATAGAAAGAGAGAAGTTATCAACTACAACATTTCCCAGTATGTTTCCACTCATAGCAACATTAAATATGATAAAACTACTTTCTAGCAACAGACCCTGGAAGCTGGCTACTCTCCCCAAGCCTTATGCCAACAAAGTGAAATAAAATAAGAGTTGAATGTAAATTGCAAAGACATGTAATTTCTGCTGAAGAAATGCCTCCTATTTTTCTACACAAACCCAACTCTCCCCAAAATTCCACTATCTCCTTAAGATTATGCTAATACTCAAGCTGTGTGGGAAAAAAAAAAAAAAAGGAACTATGGTAGAAGAAGAAAAGAAGGCAGAAGGGAAGATAGGAGAGAAAATTGAGAACATATTATCTGAAGATTAATAAAATTAACTGTGGTGTAGTTACTATGGAAAACAGAATGGGGATTACTCAAAAATTTAAAGGGGTGCCTACATGGCTCAGTTGGTTAAGCATCTGCTTTCTGCAACAGGTCATAATCCCAGGGTCCTAGGATTGAGCCCCATGTTGGACTCCCTGCTCAGCGGAGAGCCTGCTTCTCCCTTTCCCGCTGTTGCTCCCCCTGCTTGTGCTCTCTCTCTCTCTCTCTCTCTCTCTCTCTCGCTGTCAAATAAATAAATAAAATCTTAAAACAAATTAAAAATAGAATTATCATATGATCTAGCAATTTCACTTTTGGATATTTATTGAAGAACATGAAAACACTAACTTGAAAATATATGCAACTCTATGTTCATTGCAGCATGATTTGCAATAGCCAAGATATGGAAACAACCCAGGTGTCCACTGATGGATGGACGAATGGATGAAAAAAATGTAGTATATGTACATATGTATGTGTACATATACAGGCGCACACACACATATATACATATACTGGAATATTATTCAGCCATAAAAAAGCATGAAATCTTGCCTTTGTAATAACATAGACCTCAAGGCATTTTGCTAAATGAAATAAATCAGATGAAGAAAGACAAGTACCATATGATCTCACTTATATGTGGAATAAGAAAAAAATGACACACACGACAAAAACCTAAAACAAAAAAAACTAAGCTTATAGATACAGAGAAGAGATTGGTATTGATAGAGGCTGGCAGTTCTTGAAGAGTATCAAGATACAAGCTTCCAGTTATAAAATAGGTCATGGGGATGTAATGTACAACATGGTGACTATAGTTGACAATACTGTATTACATATTTGGAAGTTGTTACGAAAGTAGATTTTAAATGTTTTCATCATAAGCAAAAATAATATTGTAACTATGTAAGTTGATGGATACTAACTAGAGTTATTGTAGTGATCATTTCACAATTATATAAATACCAAATCATACTATGTCATACACCTAAAACTAATATAATGTTATATGCCAATTATACCTTAATAAAAAATAAAAATTAATTGTGAATAAAAGTTTAAAATAACTAAGAAGTATTAAAAATAAAAACTGGAAAAGATGAAACAGATTACTATCAGAAAGGTAAATCATACAATATAAATCAGTAATAAGATGTGTGGTTATAAAAAAAGCCAACAAATAAATATAAAAAGTGAAGAGAAGGGGGGCGCCTGGGTGGCTCAGGGGTTAAGCCGCTGCCTTCCGCTCAGGTCATGATCCCAGGTCCTGGGTTCGAGCCCCACATCGGGCTTTCTGCTCAGCAGGGAGCCTGCTTCCTCCTCTCTCTCTGCCTGCCTCTCTGCCTACTTGTGATTTCTCTCTGTCAGATAAATAAATAAAATCTTTAAAAAAAAAAAAAGTGAAGAGAAGGTAAAATCTAGATCATAAGAGGAGATAAAATGTCAAATAATTTTCAGAAGTCTTTGGTCAAGAAGAAAAAGGTTTGGGGGGGCGGGGAGATTTTTGAGAAAGTTTTTATTTGCAGTTTCTTTTACCAGTCTAAAACACTTTGTGATTTTAAGAATTTAAAAATATAACCTATATAGCTTAATTTCGAAACTAAAATAATCACCTTTGACACATTAAAAAGTGCAATTGGCTCAGATGATTGCAGTTTTTAAAATTTAGTGAGTTACCAACTCTGGAATTTACTGTTGATTTATGAGAAGCAAGATGAAACTTAAGAGTATAAAAAGTTATAAATTTCATCATATAGCAAATGATGTTAACTGGGCTTATTTCTTCCCTACCCATTGGATATAAAAATCTTTTTTAAAAGATGGCAAGGAGCAGACATAAAAAGAGAACACTCATTGGACATTCTTGCCTCATAGATGTTTATCTAATAAGCAAACTTGAGGGTCTGGCTGCCACTGACCAGGTGTAAGTGCTTAAGATGATCATTTCTCCTCTCTGGGCCTCATGTTTCATCTTTAAAAATCAGGGGGTTGGATCAGAGTGCCATCTGGTTCTAATTTAACCTGAGAATTCAAAAGCCACTGGGGTGTAGCCCACGGCTCCTGACCCAGATTGCCCCCCAACAAATTCCTTCAGGTATGAAGTGTTGATTCCCCCCCGAGTGCTAGGACTCTTGGTGGCTGGTGGCTCTCAGATGCATCCCTCTCTAGGAATTGCCCTTCAGAGACATCCACCCAGATCAAGGTTATGGCCTCTTCCTGGAAGCAAACTTCTATCCAGTGACTGGTCCCTCAGGAGACATAAAGGCTGTCTTGCCTCAGTTCAGGACATGTGACGAGGCCCTCCAGCCAGGGAGCTCCTGTGGTGTCAGCGGAGGACTCTGGCATCTGGATCACAATTCAACTTCTCCCTCTGCCCAGTCCTGCCTCCTTCATTCCCTACTAGGTGTTGAAGATGAGCACATGTCCCAGTAAAGTTCCTGCAAACCAAAAGTCCATATTTGGGTCTGTTCTTTTGGGAACAGGATATGGAACAGGCACTAAATCTCTCTTCTGTGAAAATAATGTGCCTCCTAGAGGCAGAAATGTTTGAGTTTGAAATTTGGATTGTATTTCCTGTTCTCATCATCAGGAATTACAGAGCTGATACTACTATCCAGTAATTTTTTCCACAAAACATACTAATGCATTATAAAATTATTTCAGAAGAATAGGATAGAAATGTAGAAACACTACATCTTAAGATTTTCATTCACTACTTTAACAATAAAAATGCATGCTACAGTCTAATTTTTAAAGAAAAAATTAGTAATTTTTTTTTCTAACCTTTGCTTCTCTGAGGAAAATAAAGTGTAGTACTGATAACTAAAATAAAAAGCAGGGCTATAAAGAAGGGGGGAAATGCAGAGGGAAAAAATAACAATAGTTGTTTTAATAATAAGAAAGGTAAAAAAAATCTTAAGGAGCAGAGAATTAAATTTAAAAATGAAATAAAAATGAAACATTCATTTTTAAAAATCCTCAGAGTTAAAAAGAAAATTAAAAGACATACATGATAAATACTATCACTCAAAACTCATAGGTCTCATAAACTAACCAAAGTTTTTATATTCTTTTCTGAATTTGGATGGATTCCTTTCTTTCAAAGTCTTTTTTTTTTTTTAAGAAATGTGTAATCTTTTTTTTTCCTTTCCCCAAGTTTTTTTGTTTTTGTTTTTATTTTGTCCTCTTTACATTGTTTTTTCCTCAACTGTATAAAGGCTTCATCATGCCCATTTTGGACAAGACACTACACTTCTCTGTTACTGGGGGTAACTCTCCTGTTCACCCTGTAGTTTACTTTTGTCCCATTCTTGCATATGTCAATTTCTTCTACATTATTCCAGCAAACAATAAAGAAATCTTAAATCTTGACCTTGAAAAGGCAATTGATAGACATTTCTCCTACATAAATTCAGCTACCTCCCCTGCAATTCAAAAACAAATTGTCTACCCAATAAATTAGATATTTCAGAGCTACTTGGAGCCTGGCAACAAGAGAAACCCTAGGTCTTGGTAAAGTAGCAACAGCTGATTTAGTCAGCATGGAATGATTCTGCATCTGATCCCTGCCAGGATAACAGAGGGTCTTATTTACTGTCTCTTCCCTTGATTCTTCTAAGTAGGTACTGTTTTCTGTTTACTTATCCCCTAGCTTTAGGCCCTGGAACAATGTTGAACATAGTGTCACTGGCTCTGGTGCCAGACAGGATCAGGGGCTCTGGAATATTTACCGTTTCCCTTCTTCTGCTTCCATAAATGAAATGGGCAGCCTGAATGGAGGAAATCAAGGGCCAGCTGGCTACAAACACAACTGGCAACAAAGCACTTGGGATCCTTCCAAGAGCTGGTGTTTAAAGAGAGGCCATTTAAAGAGCAAATTCCAACCACCATAATAACGGTTCAGGACACTAGCTGTAAGACGAAACAATAAAATTTTACTCAGCAATATTTTTGTTTCCAAAGTTTGCAACCTATTATATGCTCCCTTTGTAAGAAAAATTTCTAGTCTTAGTCAATCCTTAAAAGACTAATCCATTACATCTTAACAAATGACAAGTATATATTATATACTTTGAGAATGTATATATATGAATTCTGGCCAAAGTGTCATTTTTGCGTAAGCTCATTCCTATAAAATCAATAAAACTGTTAAGAAATTGAGAAGGAAAAGGAGAGAAATAAGAAATGACACAAGAATTTAGATGGGATGGCATGGCAGCCAGCCAAAGGACACTTAAACTAATTTGGGAGGTTATTAATATATCATGAAGCCAATTGACAAAGGTAGATTTCCTTTGTTAAATAAAAAAATATTTCCATTCTGGTATTTAAGAAAAATTCAATAATCTTCATGGGGAAAAAGCATGTTGGAGTACTACTCAATAAACAATACATGGTATTTGTTGTTGCTGCTGAGTCCTGGTAATGACAACCATAGACTGGCTATTTATTAACCCTAGAATCTCTGATAGGTGCCAAATCAGAAATATATATGAATGCCATATTCAGTGAGAGAAATTTAAAATGTAAATAATTCTATGCATGATGAGACCATAATCATTTCACAATCCAGGAGCAGATGAGTTTGAAGGTGAGCCTCTCTTTTTCAAAGATTGAGAAGAGAAATGGAGGAGGGACCCAGAAAAAAAGTAAAGGGGTTCATCAGCTAGGTATGTGCGAGGCATAGCTGTTCTGATGCTATAAATCCCAGAAACGGGTAATTTTTTTTTGAGACCCTCTGGAGGGCATTACCTCGATATAGGGCACAATCTTGCAAGAGAAGTCCTCCAGCAGCCACTTCTTGGTCAGCTCGTGAAAGATGACGAGCGGAAGACAGAAGAAGATGATGAGAAAGTCCCAGAAGGCCAGGTTGGCCAGTAGGGAATTGGAGATGCTCCGCATGTAGTAGTTGTGACACACGATGCACATCACCGCCAGGTTGCCAATGATGCCAGTCCCGAAGATCACCACAGACAAACACATGACTGCATAGGCTCCGTATGACTCCTGGGTCAGCGGGTAGAAGGGGTTCTTTAGTCGCAAGCGCCGGTTGGTGCTATTCCCCCGGCGGGAACCCCCGCGTTCGTGGACCCCTTCCCCTGAGGACCCATTCTGGGCCAGAGCCCTGCCAGGGGGTGCGATCGTCCGCCCTTCGTGCCCCGACGGTCCATTGACCATCTTGGGTGGGGTGTCGTGGTGGGAACCCTGGAGTTTCCCGCCTCTCCTTGGCCAGTAATAAAGGTCGCTGGCTCCGGGTTCTGTCCTCATACTCTGCTCTTGACTGTGCCCAGAAATTCCAGCGCCTCTGGGACCCTTCTCTTTCCCCTCTGAGGTCTGAAGGAAGAGTTGGAGAGCCGGAGGGTTCCCTCTCCCCAAAGTTCCAGGAAGCTCCTGACCCCAGGCACCTCTCCACCTCCAGGCTCCAGACGACCTGGCTGGAGGTCCCGAGGGCTCCGCGGCCCACGCCTCAGCCCCTCTTCCCGCACCTGGGTCACCGCTCCGAGAGGCCCTTAGGTTCCACAAGGGCGCCGCCCGCACCGCTGCCGCCTGCTCCTCCTCCCTGGGCGCACGGGTTAGCAGAAGGTCTTCTGCAGAATTTCCCAGTCCCCACGCGTCCCTGCTGCGACGCTGGCTCAGTGCAGGTGAACAGTTTCCCCCCGGGCAAGTTTCGTTCCTGGGCGATGGAGCCGACGGGAGGGCAGGCGAGGCAGAAACCTTGAGCAGTAGCAGAAGCAGCAGCCGCAAGGTGCGGACGAGAGGCGCGCCCGGGGCCCGCATGGCTCCGTGAGGGCGCACCCGGCAGCCGCGGTTCCTGGTTAGGACCGACACCTGCTGCCTAAGTTGCTGCTGAGAGTTAGACACATGTCACAACTCACCCCCGCCCCGGCAGCGAGGGACGGGAGCTTACGGGGAGGCTGGGGGATGGGTCTTGGGTCACAAACCCTCCCCCTCTACAAGCCTTCCTCTTTTGGCTTTCCGTGCATTTCTCGGCCAAATCCAACCCGAGCGCTGCGTATCCCCAAGGTTCAGAGAGGGAATAGCTGCTCCCGGTGGCTGACCTTGAAAAGTTGCAACAACACCTGACTGTTGATTAATGTTGCGACTGGGAGAAGCCCGGACCAAGCCCCCACGTTCCTCCCTGCCTTTGGGTGGTTGCCTTCTTGGTAACAGTTGCTCTGCCTATTTACATCCTTCCCATAGCGCTTTATCCAGTTGGTAACAGTTGCTCTGCCTTTTTACACCCTTTCAATACCGCTTTATCCAGTTGCAAGCCGAGGTCGCTAAAGGGAGAGAAAAACAAGTTGCCCTTCTTCAGATGACTGGCAGCCACAATCCCGCTCCCGGGCTCGCTGGAAACAGGTAGCCAACAGCCGACGCCGCGCAGATGCGCCGCGGAAACTCTTGCCCCACCTAACCACAGAGACTTGAGAAGGTACCGCTGCCGAGGAGAAGCGGGTTTCCAAACCCGCGGCCACTGTCAAAGTTGCTTCTCCTCCTGCTCAAAGTTGACCAGGGGGCGGCGCGGGCTGCAGGGCGGCGAGTCCTCGCCGACAAGGGAATCGGTGGTGGGGGTGGGGAGGGCGGGCGCTGCTCCTCGGTGGACGGTGCCCGCGGCCGAAGGAGCTGGTTACTGCGACAGCAGGCGCAACCCGGGCGGAGAGTGTGGTGCCTGGAACCGCCGCGGGCGAGGCGGTGCATGGCCGGAAAGGGGGAGGAGGCCCGGCCTCTCCCCGCCGCTCCAGTCGCTGCGCTCGCGGGCGAGACCCAGCGCTCGGCTCCTTGCTTCCTCCCCCTCCTCTGCCTCCTCCGAGAGAGGCTGGTTTGTGGGGAGACTGGATTCCCTGGTGGTTTACGACTCACTAAACCCACACACGTTTCATTCAAGCCCTTTGTAGCGGCTTTCACTCGTAGGAGCTCGAAGCCGAGAGGGAACAAGGGCGGAGGCGCGGGCTAGGGATGGGCGGGACCCGTTAATTCCCTAGATGTCGGAACCAGCTTGACAGGTCCGGGAGACCCGCGCTCTCGCTTCCAATCCGCTGCGGCGGGTGCGCATGCCCAGGCCTCGGCCCCGAGGGAGTAGTAAGGTGAACCGTTCACCTTGTATTCCCAAGAGCTGAGACGCGAGAGAAAGGAAGCTCAGAGGTTTCAACCGTAGAGAAAGAGCAGTTCCGACAGTGGGACGCTGAGCGAAAATGTTCAGGATGCGCCATTCCCTTTAACACTGAGTTAGGAGGATGCTAACAAGGGTTACTTAGAACGCTCGGAGTACAAAGAAAGTAGTTTTGTTTTGTTTGATGAACTAGTGGGAAATGACAGGTGGGCGGAAATTAACTTGAAATAACTGCCAGTATGGCTGACCATGCTTTCCAACCTTTACAATAAACCCTCCACACCTGCCACAGTTTTTCAGGGTATAGTAAATAAGACAGACAAATATAATACAAAATAGACAAACCGGTTCAAAGAGAAAGTGATACAGGAAGAAATAAATGCATTTTTGAAGTGAAAAAAGGCAACATCTAGAAAAACAGGAAAAAATACGATGAAAAATACGATGCCAATTGTGGCGAGTATAGAATAATGGCCCTCCAAAAGATGTCCACATCCTAATTCCTAATACCTGTGAAGATTTTAGCCTTGTTTGGCAAAAGGGACTTTGCAGATGTGATTCAGTTAAAGATCTTGAGATGGGAAGAGTATCATGAATTATCATTCAGGTGGGTCCACTGAAATCACAAGGGTCCTTACAAGAAGGAGGTAGGAGGGTCAGAGAGACCTGGGGCAGTGAGCCAAGTACTGCTGGCAATCTCTGGGAACTGGAAAAGTCCCTGACTGCTCATTTTAGACTTCTGACCTCCAGAACTATAAAATAATGAATTTGTGTTAAGCCACTAAGTTTGTAATAATTTGTTGCAGCATCAATAATAAACTAATATACCAATTAATCTGAAAATGTAGACAGCAGCAACAATTTTATTGAAAAATATTAACTACCAAAAATAGCTCAAGAAGAATTTTTTAGGAACCTAAAGATAACTGTAACATTAACGAAATCAAGTCATTCATTCATCATGTTCTACCTATCGAAAAGCACTACACATTATCAAATCCTAAGGAGTAATTACTTTATATGAAATGTTTCATAACTGCCCAACTAATTTTATGAAGTTGTAATAACCTTAATATCAAAATTAGACGATGACAGAAAAAAGAAGAAAAGGGCTAATAGCACTCATTTATACATTAACTAATTCATTGACATACAATAATTAATTATCTCAAGTGCATTAGTCCATGAAACCAATATTCTGCTCATGTTATACAGAAGAGCAGTGAACAAATGAAAGTTCTGCTCCCTCTGAATTTATATTCTCTTGGGGGAGACAGATAATAAACAAGTACATATACAATATGTCAGGTGATGATTACTATGGAGAGAAGAATGGAGAGTACGGAAATAGAGTAATGGATGGGGAAAATATGTTCTTTTATAAGGATTGCCAATGAAAGCCTTTCTAATAAGGTGAATTTTGAATACTTATAAACATATAATCCAATAATCCCAAATAAAAGCCTGACAAATTCAACACCACCTCTTTTTTTTTTTAATATGGCATAAAATAGGGCTTATCCTAGAAATGTCAGGATAGCTTAACATTTAGAATACTTTTAATGATTTACGAAAGCAAGCAATTTATGAAGTTAAGGAAAAAACATATTAATCTCAACATGCAGGAGAAGCATTTGGTTAAATGCAATCATCATTCATTATGAAAACTATTAGCAAACTAGAAATAGAAAAGAAGACTTCTTTAATATAACAAATGTTAATTTAAAAATAAAGCAAACATTTATGTCAAAATAGCAGTAACATTCCCTTTAAAATGAAAACAAGACATGGATCACCTCTTCTATAATCAGCACTGTACTGAAAATACTTACCAATGAAATAAGACAAGAAAAATAAATAGTTGTAGTGAAGAAGTACAATTGATGTTTTTTGTAGATTAGATAAGCCTATATACAAAATTTAAAGTGAATTAACATTTACATAGGTACTAGTTGTAACTTACCAGATATCAAGACTTACTTAACAATGGTCACAAAAAGAGCATGATATTGGTGCAGGGAGGACCAAAGACACAAATGAAGTAGAACAGAAGAGAGGGAAGCATGCATAAACTTATGTGAGAATTTGATATAGCAAGAAAACTGCCATTACAAAAATAATAGTTGAACTAGTCAATAAATGGTACTGAAATAAATTGACAATCCATAGAGGAAAAAATAGTTATATTTCTTTCATCATACTATATACAAAATATATTTCAGAATAAAGATCTCAATATGAAAACTAAGTATTTAAAACATTGAGAAGAAAATATAGGAAAATGTCATTATGAAATAAAAGTGGAAAGGTTTCACAGAAGAAAAAGTACAAGAGATAAAATGATAAATATGATTTACTTAAAGTTTACATTTCTAAACCAACAAGGAAACCATCAGCAAAGTTAAAATCAAGCCACAGAATGGGTGTTGGTTGTGGTATAGAAGAAGTAGTGAGATCTAGTGCTGAGAAGTCTAGCTCCAGTGGGTCTTTTAAAGACCCAAGACATGCTATGGTACAGGTTTATAACTGCCCACTAGAAATATTTTATAGTGTGACACTTGAGCACACTCGCTCAAAGCTGATTATTACACAAGTGATAATAACAAAATGATATAATTTCTATGAATTTGCAAGCACATTGGTAAAACTCCTGAGAGGACTTTCCAAGGTGGCCCCCCCCCCCCAGCAGTATCCCTGCTTTGGAACATACTTATAAAGACTTGCTCTGGGGCTAACAGGAACAAATATTGAAGCACTCACACGTGTTGTGGTCTTGAGGTTCTTCACTATCATTTTATCATTTTCTCTCAAGTAATCCACGTTCTACAGAGATCTTTGGAATTTACTTTTTGGTCTGCAATGGGACAAAAGGACTGGCTTCCAATATCTACAAAAACACCTGCAAATATAAGAAAAAAAGATTAATTTTAAAAAGATAGACAAATGAAATCAGGAATTTCACAGAGGAGGAAACCTAAAGGAGCATTAAAAATGTGGAAATATGTTCACTCTAATAATTAGAGAACTGCAAATTATTATGTCAATGGCATGCCATTTTACCTCTATTAGACTATAAAAGAGAATGTCAATATCCACCTGTTTGAGAGGACAGGGAAAAAATGAGAGCTGTCATAACCTGCTCTCAGAAGAGAGTAATTTGTCAATACCTTGGAAAGTTAATGATGTTTATACCTTGTGAATATGAAATACTACCCATGACAATAAGCCCTAGAGGAGCTCTTGATGTGGGCATAAGGATATATTTATACTTGTTTTTAAGAATAAAAAGAATGGCAACATTGCAAATGTCTATCAATATAGGAATGGAAAAATTAATTGTAGTATATTTATAAAAAAGACAAACTAGATTTACACATATCAATAAGGATGAATCTTAGAAATATAAATGTCAGGGGGTGGAAGCAAGATTCAATGTCAGCTATACTATGCTGCCATTTATGTAACTCTCAAAAAGAACACAAAACACTACGGTAAACCATATATGATATATCATAAAAGTATCAAATATATAGAAGGAAAAAATACACATCAACTTCAGAATATTAGTTACCTCTCGAGATAGAGGGATGGGAATGGAATGAGAGAGTTTCTACTCTAACTATAATATTTTGTATTTTGTTTCTTTAAAAAAAATTCAGGAGGAGGTAATTTTTTTTTTAAAAGATTTTATTTATTTGACAGAGAGAGATCACAAGTAGACAGAGAGGCAGGCAGAGAGAGAGGGAGGGAAGCAGGCTCCCTGCTGAGCAGAGAGCCCGATGCGGGGCTCGATCCCAGGAACCTGGGATCACGACCTGAGCTGAAGGCAGAGGCTTCAACCCACTGAGCCACCCAGGCGCCCCAGGAGGAGGTAATTTGAGTTAATTAAGGAACAAGAAAAAAGTAGTTGCTAAAATAAAACCAGAGGGGCGCCTGGGTGGCTCAGTGGGTTGAAGCCTCTGCCTTCAGCTCAGGTCGTGATCCCAGGTTCCTGGGATCGAGCCCCGCATCGGGCTCTCTGCTCAGCAGGGAGCCTGCTTCCCTCCCTCTCTCTCTGTCTGCTTCTCTGTGATCTCCGTCTGTCAAATAAATAAATAAAATCTTTACAAAAATAAATAAATAAATAAAATAAAACCGGAGATATTGCCTCCCCTCTTACCTCATTAGTTTGAAGTTTGGGTTTACAGAAGTAAGCTGGTTTTCTATCCTTTTACTCAAGATCACAATAATGTGTCACTAATTTTCTCCTTTATCTAGAAAGGAATTCAAACTCAATAGGGAAAAATCCCTTTGCACCCCTCCCAGAAACCCACTGTAAGAGACACATGCTTGCCCAGAGAAGGGCATTATTTTCCGAGTGGAAGCTGCAGAAGAACTAAGGTATCCAGCTTGGGGAGTTGCTTAGGAAAAACCTGGAGGGGCTGCCTTTGCCTGTCTGAGATGATACCTCCTAATTCATAAGTAGCCCCCTCTTTAACCTGAACAATAGTGCCTTTCTATTAGGAGGGTGGCCAAACCCTGGCTCCTTTAGTAAAGGTTTGCTGTGGCCATGAATAAGACTACAGAGAGCTTCAGCCATCCTGCTGGAGCCTGGGATGATGTAATCATTTATCTTCTTGGAAACCCTTTTCTGATCTGTAAAACAATGATAGTCATACCTGCTCTCAGCTCTGCCCACCCAAGTCAATATGATGATGACGCAAACATAAAAAGACTTCATAAATTGTACAATATTATCTTTGTTCCTTTTACTATTCAACTATTTGTTGCTACCAGCAAAATTTAAATGACTACAAGAACACGTAAGCCATGAAGGAGATCATGCTTGATAAGTGAAATTCTGAAGTAACAGAATTATTTTATAAGAAAATTGCAGAAGGGGGCGCCTGGGTGGCTCAGTTAGTTAAGAACTGCCTTCAGCTCAGGTCATGATCCCAGAATCCTAGGATGGAGTCCCGCATCAGGCTCCCTGCTCAGTCGGGAGTCTGCTTCTCCCTCTGACCTTCTCCCCTCATGCTCTCTCTCACTGTCTCTCTGTCAAATAGATAAATAAAATCTTAAAAAAAAAAAAAAGAAATAAAAAGAAAATTGTGGAAGGGGCATGTGGGTAACATCCTCAGTTAAGCAGCCAACTCTTGGTTTCGGCTCAGGTTGTGATCTCAGGGTCCTGAAACTGAGCCCCCAGCCGGGCTCTGTGTTCAGCGTGGAGTCTGCTTAGGACTGTTTCTCCCTCTGCTCCTCCTCCCTCCCTCTCTCTCTCTCTAAATATAAAAAAATTAAAAAAAAAAGAAAGAAAGAAAGAAAGAAAGAAAGAAAGAAAATTGAGAAGGCATTCACTTCAAAAAGAAAAACAAATGTCATTGAAATCTTTTCCCAAAGCTTATCTCACCTGTAAATAGTTTTTGAAATAGAATAGTTACAACTCATCTATTTCTGTAGTTTCTACTACAGAAATATAGATCATAAAATATGTTGGCAAATTATTGTCTGGTTTACATCAGAGATCATTTATCTGGACAAGAACTGATTTGAACATGGATTTTTCCGTGTCAGCATTCTACCGGGTTTATGCTATATAATATCAATTTTTTTTAATATACAAAACAGAGCATCTAAATTATTACCTAGCTTGGCATTTCTGTACAATCTATTACACTATGTTTAGTGTTTGGTGTTCTAAAGTTAAGACACATCACAAAAATCAGAGAAATGACTACTTCATCTTTTAAGATACATCACTGAACATAGAAGTTTTACTCAGCATCCAATTCACTTCTCAAGTAGTATTTCTTCCTTTTGGCTTCAGAGAATTTAGAAGGACCATTTCTGTAAAAGAAATTGTAACACGCAACCAATAGATTATTTTCTGAGATTCAAAATATGTCTTTTTTTTTACAGTTTGTTGCTGCAAACTCTGTCACTAAATTACTAAATGTTAGTTTGGTAGTTTTTCGTGACTACTTACTCTATCCCTTCCCTTTGCTACACACGAGAGCCTAATTAGAATTAATGGAAAAAAAGTACTGTTTGGGATAAAACAGTAATATGATTATATCTATCTTAAAAATAAAACATCAATATTAAAAACACTTAAAATTTTAAATGAAATAACAATAATTAAAACGGTCCTTTATCTATGCCAGAAAAAAATATGTAGCTGTTGGGCTGCATAAAATCTGTTTAAATCGCTATATTACATTGCGTAGCTAAATCTGTTTTTTTTTTGAACTGGAAAGAAACTTGAATGCAGAAAGGGATAAAATTAAGGATTAATTAATGCATATATAATCAAACATTCTAACCTTTCATAGCTCTTTACCAAGGTAAATGTTTTATCAAATACAAACCACCCTTTGATAAAAATCCATGAGAAGCAATGATAACGTAATTGGCAATGAGCCAATGATTCCCAGGAGACCAGAGAGAACCTCAGGCTTTAGTCCCTCATAACTTCTCAAATAATATATTTTCCCTAACAATTATATTACTTTGGTTTTATTCCTCTAAATAATGATAGGAGGCAGAACTTTTCAACAGTAACCCAAAAAACACATAATATTATCAAGATATATATTCTACTTCCTTCTTCTGTTGTTTGGATCCAAGCTGGATATTATATCAGTAAGATTCCTTCTAAGACTCTCCAGAACAAATCGCCCTATTCTCCTGTTGCTCCGTCTCTGACCAAGCGTCACTCTTCAAATCAGCTTTCTGTGTAATGTTGATACTGAATAATACTCAAGTATAAAAGCAAGTCAAGTCAAGCTTTTAATGTTACAGAAGCACTGTCTTTGTTTAAGACTAAAAAATACTAGTAAATTTGACCAGAATGCAATTTTTCCATACAGAGTCAGTAAAGAAGATCATGCATTTCTATACGGAAAGTAAAAAGCTGAGATAGAAGGATTTTAAAAGAGCATACATCATTGATTTGGCTGTCTCTCAGCAACCTTTTAAATTTCAGCTCCGGCAAAGAAATCAATTCAATGCATACATCTAAGCCTGGAGTCTTGGCACTTGTAACAATTATTTTCTTGATTAGTAGCTGAAATATAAATGGTTCTAAAACAAGGTTTGCTTTGTGAGAGTCATAAAACTCTACCTTAAATATTGGTCAACAAAAGGGAAACAATAAACTTTTCCAGTATAATTTTTCTTCTCTTGTATTAGAGAGAGGACATATGTAATATGACTGAGGCCCCCTGCAGTGCTCCACCTTCTAAGGAAGGTGCCCTCTGGTGATTGCAAAGGTGTGGCAAGGTGTTACAAGGGTGGCCCTTTTTAGGCAGTGTAGAGAGGGGTAGTTTCCATGATTTCAAGATTTTTTTTTTTAGCTTATGAGAGAAAAGATGATACATTCACCTTCTGACAAGACTTTCGTTAATGTATATATTGAACTTCATGAAAGAATTTTACTTATAAAATGAGAGATTTGGGGCGCCTGGGTGGCTCAGTGGGTTAAGCCGCTGCCTTCGGCTCAGGTCATGATCCCAGGTCCTGGGTTCGAGCCCCACATCGGGCTTTCTGCTCAGCAGGGAGCCTGCTTCCTCCTCTCTCTCTGCCTGCCTCTCTGCTTACTTGTGATTTCTCTCTGTCAAATAAATAAATAAAATCTTTAAAAAAAAAAAGAGAGATTTGGCTGCTAAAAAAAATTAAACACCAATCATTTAGTACAATGCCTTTCATTTTAGAAATAAGGAAAGTGAAGGGCGCCTGGGTGGCTCAGTTGGTTAGGCAGCTCAGGTCCTTATCTCAGAGTCCTGGGATTAAGCCCTGGGTCTAGTCCCACACTCGCTGGGGTGTTGGTTCCTTCTCTCTCTGCCCCTCTCTCTTCTCTCTCTCTCTTTCTCTCTCAAATAAAGGAATCTTAAAAAAAAAAGTGTTAAGGAAACTGAGATCAAAATGGGTGAGGTAATTTCCCCTATGTCATGCAGTGCAGTAGAACAGAACTTGATCTAAAAATCAAGTTCTTTGACAGTGAAGAGAAAGGGCCACCAGTCAGTGGTTCAGAGAGGCTTCCTGAAGGAGGTGGATAGCAAAAGGGCAGGTGGGTAGGAGTTGGTTATTGAAGTGGGTGGAGGAAAACTCCGTGGTGCAAGCAGAGGGATTGATTCCAGAAAAGATGGGGACATGAGAAAAAGGATGAAGTGTATGGAATAACATATAGTTTGGTGTTGCTAGGAGTAATGTATGAGAATTTGTGCTCTTAAAGAAAAAAGCTCATTGTCAATTTTATTTTTTGAGGAGGGCTTAATTAGTACAATACTTAGATGATGTTTGAATTAGAGATCTACCTTATTCTGAGCCTAGTAATATTAAAATACATATTAATCTTTTATTTATTCAAAAATACAATTGCTTACTTCCTCTATGCCAGAAACTATGCCATGTGTGCTAGATATCTAATGGCTAAGTGAAATCACAGAAAAATTGCGGGGGCACTTCCCAACGGAGAAGGGGTTCCAAGTGGGAAAAGTCATGGGTCTTCATAGACTGGTAAAGTTATTGTAATAATGGAAACGGTAATGCATATACAATCAGAGCGTACTGTGACACACACCCACAGTCAGTAAGTAATTGTTATTTATCTGATTTATTTTAGTTGCTTGAATATCAATGAAGAGAATGAAGTTTTTACAAGAACCATTTGTTTTGTCTTACAACCAGCCACATGAACTCTTCTGGGAAGTAGGCCCACGCAGTTTATTGTCCTAGTACTGGCTCGGTCAAATTAACTGAAGTTTAGCCAATTAATCCCAAGCCTGCAACTTTGCCAATGAAGAAAGAGAAAGAAGGTAGAGGGGGTAGCTCCACTTTAGTTAGAACTTTAGACAGGAGCTGTTGGCAGCCATTTTTCCAATAGAATGAGGGCTCAGAGAAAAGCAATCCATAGTTAGGAAGACCAATGAAGGGGATTCAGAAATAAATTTACAGAAACAATAAATGTATGTTTTAGATTAAAATATTTAAAACATGCATGAATCACTTTATAATGACCCCTCACATTCACTGGTTTTCAATGATATAACCAACTACAGGTTCTACTTGAGTCAGATAAGAAAATTCCTATTATAACTATTTCTTTAGATACAATAGGATAAATAATCCTTCTGTGGTTCCTTTCCTACTAGTCTCACAAATGAATTTCAAACCCTTCCTTCCTTTTGGAATCCTTCTTAATTATCAACAAAGCATAGATCCCTCTTGAACTATAACAACCTGAAAAAAAAACAGCCTTAAGACAATTATCTTGGAAGTACCATTAATAATATGCTTTTAATCCTGGCTATTATCCTAATTACTGCTATTTTTTTTAAAGAAAATTCATTCTTTATCAAATCAATCCATTCATCCAACTTTGTTGTCCCATGCAGAACCAGGAATTAGTACTCCAAAGTTTTGAAAACTAAAAATAAACATTATATCTTGACTAAATAAAGAATTACTATCTCCCAGAATGGTTTGTGAGAGGAGAAATATTAATTCGACAAATACTCACTGGTTATCTCTTATGCACAAGACAATGCAGTGTGCTTGCATGTACATTAAAAAAAGAAAAAGAAAAAAAAAGAGATCTTATATAAGGAAATTTGACATGTCTATGGTTCTAGCTTTAGGGAAGGTTTCTTTTGATAATTTTAAGCCAGAAGTATGAAATAGACTGTGAAAATTGAAGGGAAATCCAATAATATAGCTAACATATCCTCTTATGAAAGCACATTTCCTTAAAAAATATAAGGGCAAATGTATTAATTTTCAAAAGATGGGCAACAAAAATCAGAAAATAAAAATGATAAGGGAAACTCTCAAGATTTAGGTTAGAAGTCATTGTTGCTCTAATCTGTATTCAATATCCTGAAATTCTTCATAGTTTTCTACTAAAACCTATACACCGAAACAATGCCTGACATATTTTCGCACTGCATGTCTTCAGCAATGCATGGTTGCTAATGACAGCATTTGCTCATGAGCCTTCCCTGCAGGAGAGCCTTTGGGTGGAGAATTTTCTATAACAGCAGACCTGCCATAGCTGATCTGTCAGGGTGAGTCAGACAGGCATTCTGCTCCCTCAGGATGACAAGAAAACAAATAAAAATTAAACCAAATGCAAACAGTTTCATCAAAGGCATTTGACAAATTAGCAGGTGCCCTAAGGAATCAAAACCCAGGGCAGAAACAAATAGCACTTCATTCATTGAAATCTTTTGATTTCAAAATTCCAAACAAATAAATTAAACCATTTATTTGTTCTGATATCTTCTGATATTCCATTGCACAAATAGATGAACTTGAAATTTGGACAACATGATATGCTTTCATGTACTACTCATACTCATTTTTCAATCTTTCTACAAAGTCTTCACCAAGCTTCTACTACTCCAAGGCACAGTGCTGGGCACCCGGGGAATGTAATGGTGTGCAGAAACTGACAAGAATTCTCCCTCAGAGAGTACACAGCTTAATGGGGATGGAGAGGCAAACATAGCAATGAAATGTTCACACAAGTAAGTGTGAAATTTCACTAGAAACAAAATATGACAAAGGAGCGCTATGTGATGCTTAGAATCTGTGTTTGGAGTATTTTACCCAATTCAGAAGGTCTAAGATGGGTTCTATAAAGAAGTTCTGATGGATTCTTAGAGTTTGGCTACTCAACATGGGGAGGGAAGGATACTCCAGCCAGAGTAAACATCCATGTCCTAAGGCATGGTGGCAGAAAGAGAACTGTGATCAGTTGAGACTGAAAGGAGGTCCCTGTGGCTAAAGCAGAGAGTGCCAAGATGCTGTGGCTGGCAACAGGGCTGAAGAGAGACAGAGGAGCCAAATCATGAAGAATCTCATTGGCATGATAAAGGGCTTGCTTCTATCCTGAGTGATCTACAAAGTCAATGGAGTGTTCAGGGTGTGTATGTGTGTGTGTGTGTGTGTGTGTGTGTGTGTGTGTGTGTATGTGCTTGGGGGAGGTTCTCAGGTGTCAGGGTATTTGAGAGGCATATTCAGGTTTGTTTTCATACTCTTATTGAATCACTTCTGAATTTTACCAACAGACAACTGTCCTTGCTAATAGTTTCTTATATAGTAAGACTAATTGAAGTTGAACATAAAGTGGCTTATATCTACATTGTGGAAAACACAAATATAACATCATATATAAAGAAAATATTAAATCAGGAGACATCACAAGTTTTGCATGTTTTTCACTTGTAATATAACATAGCTAAATGCCTCTTTTAAATGTATAATTTGTATTCAAAAGTAGTATAATTTGCTATTCTTAACATAAAAGGAATCAAGAAAAAGCTCGTTCTGACAAAGACCAATTAAATGTTTGAATAATCACCTTTAAATATAGATACTGCTGTTCCTGAGCAAAATAATGAATAAAGTATCTGGTTACACTCAAAGATGAATAGTGTCGCTCTTTTAGAGAATTTGCAGTATAGTAAATGTATAGAGGTTGGGAATAAGAAAAATCTGAATACAGTCGAAGCACGGTACACTGAATGATAATATACAGAATAATACATTAATGATAATACAATAACTTGTGGTTATGGTTGACTTTAGCAAGAATGCAGCTCTTAGAATATTATCTTTTCAATTTAATTTAATAATTCAGTAATATACCTACGGAATTATGGACAATGTTACACATGTCACAGAATTCCAGTTTTTAATTGATTGCCTGTTATACGCTCGGTGCTTTAAACATTTCCACATTGAGTCTTTGAGAGCTCGTTGAGTGCCGGAAGGATCCTGAGCTTGAAGCTCAGGCCTGCTGAAGCCTGATCGTGGGTAATAGAACCTCACTTCATCCCACCTCCATATAAACACTCGGAAAGGTGCTAATTTTGTTTTACTCTAGTTATTTGCCCCTAGTGAAGAGGCAGGAGTGTAGCCAGAGTCTCCACAACAGCCTGGTTGATACCAACAACAGGGTCTTTAAAAAAAAGCCCTTGAAAATGGCAAAGGAAGCTTCTCCCACCTGGTGGGATCCTTACTCTGTTCAGGCAGGGTCACCGGAAACTGCGCAATTCCACTGGAATCCCGGGGGAATATGAGAAGCCATACCTGCACCTCCGAAACCTGTGTTAACCCCATCTTTATGTAACTGCTCTCTGTTCTTGCTGTCTTGGTAAGGTTCCTAACCATTTGCCACGAAAACCTTTTATCTTTACGTTGATCACATTACCATCCTATTGTGACGACATGGGAATTATGACGCTCACTTTAGAAATGAAGACACGAGGCTCTGGGCGTGAAACTCATCCAAATCAACAAGCAATAGTGTTGACGTCTTGATCAACACAAGTGAGGCCTTTGTGGAGCAACTTTTAGAAAAGGAGTTACAGGGTGAGCATTACGAAGAGAACAAAAAGCGCCATAGATGTGTAATTGTGACTCTAAGGAGAGACAATTTGTTTTTTTTTCATGTGCAACATGAAAATCATAATGTGATATTACTAATATGTTTATCTTACCATCAAACTCTAAGCTCTATGACTATGGTGGGGGAAGTCTATTTTATTCACCTGTTTAAGGCCAGACCAAGCAAAGGGGCATGCATGTAATAAACACATAATAAATACATAAATTTTAAGCTTTCAAAATGCCTTTTGAGCTGAATTATTTCATTACTTAAGGTGAAAAGAATTAGTTTGGTGATTTGGGGGATATATTCTAAGTACTGTTTCTGTGAGGGTTTTTTTGGACGAGATTTGCATTGAAATTGGTGGACTTTCTGTAAAGCATCTCCACACTGTGGGTGGGCCTCATCCAATCAGTGAAAGGACTGAATAGAACAAAAGACTGACCTTCCCTAAGCAGGATGGAATTCTGTGAGCCGGCTGCCTTCACAGATTTCCACTGCAACACTGGCTCTTCTCTGGGTCTCCAGTTTGTCAGCCCACCCTGCAAATTTTGAACTTCCCAACCTCTAATTGTGTGAACTAATTCATCACTAAATCTCTCTGTCTCTCTGGAGAAACTTAGCTAATACAGTCAGTATTAACATAACTTTTTAAGGATATAAATGTTTCAATACATATAGCCTTAATGGTGTACAGACTGTTAAGGTGGAGTCATATCCAATATTTTTCTATTGATTTATTCATTCATCAAATACTTCTTGAGCATCTATGATAACCGCAGGCACTTGTTCCAGGAGCTGAGGGTACAGTGAAGAATGGGGCTGCTTAGTAAAGTATATATATTAGTTTCCAAAGAAACTTTTTGACTTAAATAATTAAGTCAAAGCAATTCACTCAATTTGAAAGCAAAACAAAACTTATTTCCATAAGATATAAATATTTTACATTTCTTTTCCTTTTAACTCAAGAAACCTGGAAACAACTTTGCCGTGAAAAAAACAGAAGAAAATTATTACCCACAAACTATTTTTCTCCATCCTTTTGTACCTTTTACTTCTTATTTCACCATATTGCCTTATCTGGCCATGTTTGCGTGGACCTATAGCTATCTATCTATATCTACCATATAGTTATTATTTCTTTATGGCTGTGTGTATTTATATATTTTGTAATTTATAAATTATAAATATTAAAAATATATAATATATAATATATTAAAATATATAAATTATAAATTTATAAAATAATTTATAAATTATTATATAATATAATAATTTGCACACATAGATATATGCTTTAATTTCCTCTAATACCATGTAAGTATGAATAATTTTAACTCCTCAAATGACTTTTCCACCTGCTATGCCTCATTCTGCACAGTTGACACCTCTGTAGCCTGAGACTCAGAGTAGAAAGTAGACATTGCACTGATAACAGCTAGTTAGTGGTAAACCCAGGATCAGATGTCTTCACCCTCCTGCTTTTTCCTTGATGGCCCCGATTGCCTCCCTAGCCAAAGATTTCAGCTGAAGGACAGCTAGATGTCAATTTGCTGTTTACATGCCGTTTAGGCTCCATTTTTCTTACTTTTCCTTGAAAACATGCATAAACCCTTTAACTAATTTCTGAATATTAGAAACCTATTGAGGGGCACTTGGGTGGCTCAGTCATTAAGTGTCTGTCTTCAGCTCAGGTCACAATCCCAGGGTCCTGAGATCAAGTCCCACATGGGGTGGGGGTGGGGGGGAGGGTCCCTGCTCAGCAGGAGGCCTGCTTCTCCCTCTTCCACTCTCTCTGCTTGTGTATCCTCTCTAGCTGTGTCTCTCTCTGTCAAATAAATTAATAAAATCTTAAAAAAAAAGAAACCTATTGAAAGATGTCATCATTTCAGCATAATAATGTATGCTTACAGATTACATTTTTTATTTATTTCTGAGAACAAATTTAATGGGAACTATTTACCCTATGACATTTCAATATCAACCCTGCTTTAAAAATGGGCCTAGATGTTATCAGTATAGCCACTCTGCGGATACTCAGTCTTAAGGATGGGGAGCATGCAATGTTCCCTCTCATTGTTAATAAAAATAAGTGTTTCCAAGCTATCATGTTTTAAGTAAAGAAATGAGGTTCGTGACAATCACAGTGCAAATTAAAGCAGAATAAAAAGAACGCAGGAGGATTTTGTTAAGCTCCCAAAATATATAGCTAAAACCATTTTTTAGAGAGTGCAATGGCAGTTCAAAACTTCAGCCTTCCAAAGATCATGAACTTCTTTGTATTTCAGAACTCTTAAAGGACATGTGAAAAGAGGGATCCAGAAGCCACAATCCACTGTCTATATTAGAAGGCACTCGCCCATATATATAGCTTGGCTCCAGCACACTTCACACTGTAGGCTGGGAGTGAACTTGAATGAACCTCCTAAGTTGAAAGCCCTCCGTTTTTAGCTCTGAGTAGACACTGTAACTTCCATATTCCTCCAAAACCATTCAGAATCTCTGAAAACCTCAAGAGAATAAAAGAGAAATGGCCTCCCACCCCCAGCTGTGATGGGTCTAATTATGTTTCTCAAGGTCTTCAAACACAATACCATCACGATGCTGCCCAAACTCCTGAGGCGTTTCCTTTGACTGGGCTGGCTTCTCACACCTGAAAAATTTCCCCTGAGCATTAGGCCAGGATACTATGGGGAAGAGCTCCCTCGCCTGACTCTAGAAGGTAATGCCACGGCGGGAGATTGCCAGGGTGGGTTCATTAACGGCCTCTTGCGGCCAAACCAGTTAATTTGATTACACAAAGTTTGCGCTTTAGTTTGGCTAAATTTCTTCTGTATTTATAGTGTTTCATTTGGAAATCCAAGTTTCCTGTATAAACAAATGTATAATTAAAACATCAACTATAGACTGCATGTATAAACAAAATGTATAATTTGCACATTGACTACAGATTTTCTCCCGAAAAACAACAATTATTTCATATGAGGTTTTGGAATTAATAGGGATCTGTTCAGTTGTGATTTATGTGCACTTCCAATCTGAGATTGTTACGGAGGAAATTGTGGCAGTTAATCAACATGCAAATGACATGTTTATGCATGAGCTAAAATGAATTTTGACAGATGTATGAATGCCAAATATTAAAATTTAAGGCTTTAGCCTTGTAATGAAAATGACACAAGCCACAGAAAGATCTGTCTTACCTATAGACATGCTGAAGGTCAAGAGAGTTTTAATTAACACCAGATAATTTTTCACTTGGTGGTAATAGGTGAAATATAAAATATAAATACTCAAAATGCAAGAAGAAAACACTTGTATACTCAAAACCTTACCTGGAACCTCCATCACAATGTGTTTTTATAATGTTCATTCCAGTTAAATAGAGTTCTCAAGCACGCCTTCAGAATTAAAATGAGTATATTTAAGTAACCATTCTGAGATCAAATTCTATCTCTCTGTTCATAAATATTTGAAAAGGTATTACACTTTCTGAATCTTAATCATGAAATTCAACTTCTGTTAGGAAGGAGTTGTTTTGAAAAAGTATGAGATTAAAAGATAAACACAAAAGTAATTAAAGTAATTTTCAGTAATGTCACTCATCTGCGCTTTATTTAGTTCTCATCACTCGTTTGGAAGATCCTCAAATTAATATGAATTAACACTTACAGAGTGTTCCCCAAATGTTCGCTACTATTATATATGGCACATTGTGCTAATTGCATTACATTCATTATCCCCTTCAAACCTCAGGAATGCAAGGAAATCTAAGCAAACTAGAGCCGAGGGAATTAAATAGCTTGACTGAGCTCACACTGCCAGGAAGTCGTGGAACTATGTTTTCAACCAAGGTCTGGTTCCAGACTCCATGTGTTTAACCACTACACTGTAGATTTTGGACAAATTCATTGACTAACAACCATGCTTTTTCCCCACAATCCTTTGCCATTTCCTGGGTATACTACTGGTCAGTGATTACAGTGTGGAACTGGAATTGAGGATCCAGGAGAGCACCCACAATGCCAAGACTGCACGAAAGAGAAATACTAGTTTTTGGTATGGGAATCAACAAGAAGTCAATTGAGGATAACTAGAAAGAAGATAAGTGGATCTGGTGGGGATCTGGGCAGAGATTAACTTAAAGTTAGGGCTTCAATGAGCTAGTAAGACACAAAGTAGAGAATGGAATGGGCATAACAAAGTGAAGAATGACAAATGTAAAATGTCTGTTAGAGAAATCTCATTATAAAATGGAGAAGAAACATGAACCATTCATTCAAGAGGGGTGATGGAAAGAAAGGAGAAGGTGAGATGAAGAAAGAGACACTTAAATGTTTAGAATCCTCCACGGGATAGGTATTTTTAAATATGTTTCCCTCCATTTATTTTTCATGTTAACCATTCTAAGCATAAAACATCTTAGAATATTTTTCATTTCTACAGATGAAGTTACTCAACAATGCT
Source organism: Lutra lutra (assembly GCF_902655055.1). Classification (NCBI taxonomy): domain Eukaryota; kingdom Metazoa; phylum Chordata; class Mammalia; order Carnivora; family Mustelidae; genus Lutra; species Lutra lutra. The sequence goes on from NC_062288.1 coordinate 82,053,633, forward strand.
TTGGAGAACACTCAGCTGATAGAATTTAGAGTCAGGACTTGAGCCAATACCCTTTGATCCCAAATGCCACATGTTGAAGCCAAAGCAGGGACGGAGTTGATAAAGGGAGATGTATGAGATGATTTTGAATGGATATTGTTTGCTTGCTACATTGGAAGCATTCTGTATATTACTTCTAATTTAAATGATTACACATACCTACTGAACGAAATGGGAAAATTTTTTCTCAAATTTCCTGTTGCTTCCTTTTTACAAAGAAAATGTTTGTACTTGTGAACTGGAATGTATTTTTACAAGTCTAATAATGACCTTTTTTTGTTTCCTTGACTCCATCCTTTAAAGGAAGGTCTATACTTGAAATGAGGTCTCTCAGACCTTGGTACAGATCCCCTGTCCAAATCTTTTGGGTGCAAAGGAAGAGGAAAGGGAGAAATTTACTTGACCAGCTGAGAGATCCAACAGATTGAAGGAAATAAAGCTGTACATATTTCTCCTTTGAAGATACTATGTTTTTTGTTTTGTTTTGATCAGTAACCAGAAATCAGCTGGAATAGGACACTATTTTTTTGTGCACAATAAACCAGGACACATTCACTCTGAAGAATACAGCATACTCATTGTGACTTTAGCACTTTAGCACCAAATAATGTCACAGGCTCCCCAGATGGTGAGCATCAAGGGTTTCTTCAAGATGTTCTCCACTTACTCCCAGGTACACTTTACTAAGAAGTGGCAGTGTACATTTGCCCTTCATTCTTCTCTTTGCTCTACATGGAGAAAAACCTCTGTTTCTGGAGAGTGGCCCTCACTATTCTATATTTAACTGCACTGGTGAAGGGTTTTTTTTCTTTTTTAATTTGTATATTGCTTAAATAATCCATTGTCCATTTTAACGGCAATCTGCGTAGAGGGAATTAGATACATGATAATGTTGCCACCTTAAGTCTAAGGCCCTTTTGAGGAAACTGTCCTCATACATTTTTAATAAGATTTAAGTTTTTCAAAACTAACAAATGTATGTGGGAAATCCTGTGAGGGTGTGTGTGTGTGTGTGTGTGTGTGTGTGTGTGTGTGTGTGTTTTGGCATATTTGCAAACCTACAGGATATCTCAAAGTACTTTTAAGTGCATTGTATTAATGCAAGAATCAGATTGTAAACATTTTATTTGTCTTTAAATAAGTGGATCTAATGTTTTTGCTTGCCTTGTAATTATGTGTCACAAATTTAATTAAAATCTCATGGAGCCTGCCTATATAGGGATCTAAACACAGTGGGTCCTCAGTACCTGTTTGCAGACTTTACAGAATAGGAAAAGTACATTTTTTTTCTTAGATATTTACTCAACATACATGTTATTTAAAGAATTTTTCTAAAAAATCATTCTGAAGAGTTATAAAGGAAGTCAAATCCTAAGAAGTTCCAAGCAAGTATTATTTATGAAGTTTGTGTCCCTGCCCACAGGATGGTTACCATTCTTCTATCCATTTTGTTCTATACTTAATTCATCTACAGGGATAATCTATCAATTCCCCCAAAGGCTGGAGATCATGTTTTTTGGAGCTAAACCAAAAAGATATGGACACACACTCACTGATTACACTTCCTTTCTTTTCTCAGATTTCCAGCCCTCTTCTCTCCTCTGCACTTTTCATTTTTAAAAATTTCTGTGCCTCATCTCTATATATTTCTTGGGTCTATTTGTCTTTTGTTTTGTTCTCTTTCTTCAGATAGACTTTTAGTTTTCCAAACACCTTCATTGTGTGTTTCTCCTAATCTTCCTTCCCTTTTATATTATCTGCACTTATCTTCTCGTTTTCTTTTTGCTCATCATGCTACTTTCCCTTTCTATCTTCCAGCCTTATTGCCCACATCCCCTGTTTTCTCCTTCCTGACCTCAACCACTCATTTTATCCCTCTCCTTTCCCCCACAAATGATGTAGTGATACCATTTTACCTTACCTCCCATGATACATTTGTCACCCTAGTTTCTTTTGCTTTTACAGTTCTATTTTCTTTTCAGGGAATAAAAAGGAACAAACGTTGAATTCACAGGGAAGACTTAGCATTTGCGTTCATATTAATTACACTTGGCATTTCCTCCTGATTTTTAATAAAAGGATACTTTTTTGACCATATAACACACATTCAATTTATATGTTCCAAAGCAGATCTCTCAGTAAGTTGCTGGTGGGGAGCAACATTTTTTCTGTTATAATATAAACTGCACTCCTCCTGGGAGGCACATACTATGTTTCCTTAACAAAGCGAACCTTCTCTTTACCACTATTGTCTTAGCTCTTGAGCACCTCCATGCTCATCAGCCTAGAGTCCTGCCTCGTCCTGCTGTCTCTAGTAGCCTCACTAACACCCCGGGCTTTCATTACTCCTGGGAACGTTAACTGTCTACTCTCAGGAAGTCTTCGCTTCTTGTCTCTCTCAGAATTTGGCTTCCTCCTACTTCACGGTGAAGTCAAAGGCTTTCAAGACCATTCAAGTTGAATGGTCCTTCTACTGAAACAACAAAAATGCTAGATATAACATCAAAAAATCTTTTTTAATGCCTACTGACCTGGCACAAAATTGAGGAATAGAGTCAAAATCTGAAGTGAAAGCCAGAACATGAGGTAAGTGACAAAATTAGCTTTATTATCAGTGGTTTCTGACAACCCTGTGGCAGGACTGGGTGGAAGGAAGTGGGAAGTAAAGTCTACAGCCTCAACACAGCATGGACCCCAGTATACTAAACTCTCAAAGTAAAGATGAATGAGAACTAAACTCTCGCTTTAGAAGACAATAACAAAGAACTTAATGTCTTTGCCAAGGATCTATAACCATTAGCAAGCTTTCACCTGAGCCCCTAGTCCAAATTATCATTTTTGTTGTCTGAAGAAAGTCTGAGTGGAAATTTTTATTTAAAGCACTTAAGTCTTTAATTTAAAAAAAAAATAGAAATTTAAGAAAGTGAAAAAGCAAATATTAAAGAAACCCAATAAAAGGATTACATAGGGGGCGCCTGGGTGGCTCAGTGGTTAAAGCCTCTGCCTTCGGCTCAGGTCATGATCCCAGGGTCCTGGGATTGAGCCTCACATCGGGCTCTCTGCTCAGCAGGGAGCCTGCCTCCTCCTCCTCTCTTTCTGCCTGCCTCTCTGCCTACTTGTGATCTGTCTGTCAAATAAATAAAAATCTTTAAAAAAAAAAGGATTACATAGCAGATGAATTGTTCAATGAATCTCAGGCAGAATACGATAAATAAATTCATACCTCAAAATCTTATAATAACGTTGAAGGGACCCCTAATAGCAAAGTAAAGATAGTGAGGTACAATTTTTGCTTTCAATGATCTCATTGTTTAGAGACATGTAAAAGGTGCTGCCCTCCCCATTTTATAGAATTTACTTGTGGAATGAGAGGCCCTCATGCTCATTGTTTCTATCAATACTATTTGGCGCCTCCATCTCACTTTCGTTTCTCCCATGTCCCTGTTAACAGAAAGATATACTCCTGCAGACCTCAGATTTCATTCTGGCTCCAGTCCTAAGAACCCAGAACCTCAAGGAGAGCCATCAATCGAAAACAGGGTAGAGACTAAACATCTCTCTTTGTGAGATTTTTGTGATTCTGCTCTTTGTGATTCTCTAACTTCTCATGTTTTCAATCTTTATGCTTGTCTATGTCCATCCTGACTACACTGTACTTATGTACTTGTCTATATACTCTTGACTACATTTGGACAGTTAGCTGACCTCTAATCATGGATTCATCTTCTTATCTTCACAAAGAATCATCATTTCTATGAACCAAAATAGGAACACAAAAACTATACAGACAGAACGACCATTATCCCCAGGTCTAGGCACCCCAATACACACACACACACACACACACACACACAGAGGCACACATTTCCAAGGACCTATACATGTTAGAATAGGGGAAACCAGTGGAGTAGGACTCCAGGAGGACTGGGATTCAACAGGAACCTATAGTGGTGAATCAGCAGAGGATAAATGAGGTAGAGATGTCAAAGATGTAACTAGGCAGGAAAAGCAACATTGCACTCATCGGCTTCCATCTGGGAGACTTGGCAAGCTACAGAAGAATGTCACTGAAGGAAATTTTTTCTGCCTGTTCTGAATTATATAGACAGGCTCGCTTACTATCATGTCATTCAATCTATACTAACCTCTACGCCTCCTTACTTCTGTCATCTACAGACTTCTGGGTAACTCCCTCTTATTCCCTGAAGCCTTAAGCGTCTGACTCATGGTTTTCATTTTAGCCTCAATTTTCATTTTCACATTAAAAAGAAATGTGGCAATCTCTTCTAGCGCTACACTTCCTGCCTCCTTGGCTCCCTGCCTCCCATGACCTACACCTCCACTTAACTTCAGTCACAAGCTCCCAATGCCACATTCTGGGGTTTATCATCACTGACATTTGTCCACCTCTGAAATCTTGATGACTCAAAAGTCCCATTCTGTGCACAAAGTCTTACTCTCCCAGCTCTCGAAGTCTGTTACTTTCATTGAACATTGTTTTATTTCATAGTGATGTAAGTTCTCTTGAAACCACTTCAATGAATTCCTTTTGTTATTCACATCTTTTATAACACTTTAGATTCTAATGATCCTTTTTTTTTTTTTAACTGCAAACCCTACAAAATTCTACTGCTTAAATAGTTCAGGAATCTGCTCTCCTCACTGTATCCCACTTCACCACCCCATTTCAAGTCGCCATTATCTTGCACACAGATTAACTAACAGTTTCCACATAGGTCGTCCTGGTCTTAGTCCTTCTCAACTTCCTGTCCAGCCCATTCTCTACCCTGCAACCAGAGTGATTTTTCTACAATACACATCTGACAATGTCAGTCCCCTCTTTAAAACACTGTCATGACTTATAGTTCTTCAGGAATAACCTACAAATTCCTAAAATATCACTTCTACATTTTTCATGATCTAGAACCTATCTACTTTCTTCACACCTCTCTCCCACTCTAGTTACCTTCTCGCTCTACCTCCACTCCATGTTTCAGGTAGACTGAGTTATTTTGGGTTTACTGAATCTGCCATGCCCTCTCCCATCTATAGGCTTCTGCATGCACTCGTTTCTCTTCCTGGAACATTCTTCCGTATTTTATCCCCTTCCTCTGTGGCTCCCCAAATCCTAATCATTCTTTAAGTTTCCCCTTGGAGATCACATCTCTCAAGAAGCTTTCCTTGACCTCCTGAGCCTGAATTACATGCCCTTTCCTATGTGATTATACCTCCTTATCAGAGCACTTCATACAGGATCTCCTAACTCTAACTGCGGCACCTCTCATTAGATTGAGAGAGGTAGGATAGGGATAAATCCCCATGGCCTAGCAGTTTGAAATACATGAACTACTTAATATTCATTAATATTAAATAAATATTAAGCAAATGAAAAAGAATCCCAACTCAAAGAGTCAGAAATAGAGACATCGAATTAAGTAGGCATAACTCTAAACCAGGATATTAAATTAAGAAACTAAAGGATTCCTATGAGATTGTGTACCTGGTAATATGGAACCTTATGTGCCATCCTGGAAGGCCAGTGGGGAAAAAAAAAAAATCAGTATTTCCAAAATGATTATTAAAATTGCCTTTACTTTATATCACATTAAGTAAGCATTTATAATCTAAGAATTCTACCCTTTTTTAAATCCACATTGAGATTTGCATGTGTAATCTTCCTGTTCAGCACATACCCATTACCGCTATAAATTATTCTCATGACTTCAAATCAGCATATTTCCTGAAGAGACTTCTTTTACATTTTTGCCTCAACGTGATGGAAGGTGACATCCAGGGCACAAGAAATAGGCTTATATCAAATCTCTCATGACTTGCCTGATGTTGTACTACAGGTCCCATTGGACTGTCTAGCCTTTCTGACAGATTCTCCATCTTTCACACAGCTTTGGTTGATATAAATATAGTAAGTACCACAGTTTTGTCTCCTTAATGCCAAACCTGCTCTGGCCATAAATGTGTGAGCTGACAGAGAACGCTGATATTCCCTTGCAAGTCTCCTTTTCCTGTAAATATGGAAGTGTCAGATTATGATAATTCTCTCTCCATCAAATGCCTATAAAAGGCAGACAAATTGAGGGAATATAAAAGTTAGCAACCGGTATGTAAGAATAAAAGAGAAAATATCAAGCTGTTAAGCTCTCCAAGGCTGTCGTAACTGCTGTCATTTTGATAATACAGTTCTTGCAGACCATCAGGCCATATCCAGCTTCTTCCAACTGATAAGTCTGAGGTTCCTGCTGCTCTTACAATTGAGAGATGTGTCTGTATGGAGAGAATAGCCCGAGAGAGGCCCTGCCCTCTTGTTATAGTCACAAGAAAGTTGGGTAAGTCAACCTACATCAGTAGTTACAAACATAAGTGATCATCACATTTGGGGGAAGTGGGTGTTCTACAAGTTCTTGAATCTCACTCCCTAATTCTGATCCACTAGATCTATTTTTGTTCATTTTATTTTGTATTTTTCTAATGTTTTATTAAGGTAAAATTTTACATACGATGAAATGCACAGATCTCTTTCTTGCCCTCCTTTGGATTAATTATTAATCATCATTCTGCTTCAAATCTTTTAGGCTTTTAGCTCCACCTCTGTGTTGATTTTTTCTTCCAGTAACTTATATATGATTTTTTCTTCCAGTAACTTATATATGATTACCATCTGCATCTTTCAGTTATCAGTCTACTTAGAGTTAACATTTTTCCACTGAAGATGCCAGAACCTAACAGCATGACTCAATTTATCCCCATTTTCTCTGTTATTATTGACATATATTTCAAACCCACATATATTATAAACCCCACAATACAAGCTTATAATATCTGCATCAAAAAGCAGTGGTCTTTTAATATAAAAAAAGTTAAAGGGGGAAGAAAAAAATATCTTTCACATATATGGACATATTTATCTTTCCTGCTGCTCTTCAATCCTTCCAGAAGATCTGAGTTTTCTAGTCATTATTTTTCTTCAAACTGAAGAAAATCCTTCAGCATTTTGTGTAGTGTAAGTCTGCTGCTAGGAGGTTATCAGCTTTTATTTATTTGAAAAGTCTTCACCTTTTTTAAAAAAAAATATTTTATTTATTTATTTGAGAGAGAGAGTGAGAGGAGCAGAAGGAGAGGGAGAAGCAGGCTCCCCACTGAGTAGGGAGCCCAATGTGGGGCTCCATCCCAGGACCCCGGGATCATGACCTGAGCCAAAGGTAGACACTTAACTGACTGAGCCACCCAGGCACCCCATCTTTGCCTTTATTTTTGAGAGATATTTATTCTGAAGATAGAATTCTGAATTGAGAGAATTTCCTTTTAGCACTTTAAAGATTTTGTTCCACTGTCTTCTAGCCTCCACTATTTTTGGTGAGATTTCAATCATCTTTGGATTATTTCCCTATATATAATAATATTACACCACCATAACACACACACACACACACACACACACACACACAATTCTGACTGCTTTCAACATTTTCTCTTTATTTTTTGTTATCAGCAGTATGATTATAATGTGTATACTTATGGTTTTCAATATATTAATTCTACTAAGAATGCTCTAAGATTTTGAAACCTGAAGTATATGTTTTTCACCAAACTTGGAAAATTTCAGACATGTTTTTAATATATGTTTTCCCATTTTCTCTCTTGTCAGCTGAGATTTCATGTATACATACATTAGACAACTTGATATTATCCCACATATCTCTGAATGTCTGTTATTTGCCCATAACCTTTTTTTTCTCTTATTTTTTAAAGTGGATAATTTTTACTGATCTTCCACCATCTTCAATCTACTTTTATATCCATCATGTGACATTTCAGATACTTTAGTTTTCAGCTCGAAATTTTACATTATATTCTGTTTTATGGTCAACATTTTTCTGCTGAGATTCTCCACATGTTCATTCAGTGTGATCATCTTTTTCTTTCAGTCCTTGAACATATTTATACAGGTGGTTTTAAAAGTGCTTTAAAATTGGTTAAAATTAAATTAAATTTAAATAAATTAAAATTATTAAAATAATTCCAGCATCTTATCCACATCTGGGTCTGTTTGTCTGTTTCTATTGACTGCTTTTCCTCTTGACCTAGCATTGTAATTTTATTTTCCATATTTAGTGATGTTTGTTATATTCTAAATATGGTAGATGATACATTGGTGAGAAACTGGGTTCTATATTATTCTCTGAGTGCTACTTTTTTCCCCAAGCAGTTGCATTATTGGTTGCTCACGCTGAACTTGTAAATGCTTGCTTTTACATATTGTTAAAGCAGGCCTAATTTTAGATTGTTTATATCTCAGGAAAGATCCCATATGGCAAATCCTGTGATACAGTTTTTAGTCTACAAGTGTGGCATTTGAATAAAACACCCAAACACTTCATCAAGCCCTATAATTTGTCACATGATTCTCGTTCCAAATATTTGTCTTCCCTATGATGGGCAGTAGCTAACATCTCTATTGGACCTTTTAAACTTCCAAGCTATTGCTTTTCACTAATCTCCTTGGATTCTCCCTTATGTTTACACAGTTACCAAGGATTTTAGGAACGTTTATAATGTGGTGCTCCCTCCTTTGTAACTCTTTCCTCACTGGGGGGAAATTCTCAGACACATAGGTAGCCCTACATCCTATCTTTTGACACTCAAACCAAGAGTACTGCAGTCCTGGCTTGAGAGGTATCTCTTGCTGCCCTGTACTATGCAAAGTAGTGGAAAAGAAGGACAAAGGTAGTCCCCTTATGTCAAGGGTCAAATTCTACTTTGGCCATTCTCCAGTGGCTTCATCATTTTTCTTTAAGATTTGTAATTTGTAACTATGCAAGATGATAGATGTTAAGTTAAACTTTTGTGATAATCATTTTACAATATATACATATATCAAATCATTGTGTTGTATGCCTTAAACTTATACAATGTTGTATGCCGATTACATCTCAAAAAACTGGGGAAAAAAAGATTTTATAATTGTTACATAAGGTGGGGTGGGAGGAATGTCAATCAAATACAACCTACTTCACCATTACCAGAACCAGAACATCTGTTTGGCCAGTTGGCTTGATGGTTTTTGAATAAAGCTTCTCTTTCCTTCATTCATTAAATGCCTTTTTATTTGCTGAGCACATCTTACATGCTGGTCACTCTTCCTGACTCTAACAATGCAAAGGTGAACAAAATAGAGAAATTCCCCATTTTTAGAGAGCTGAAATTCTAGTGAAGTAGGGAGATGCTGTATTTTCATTTCAGCTCAATTGCTCCATGTGTCACACATAAGTAAAACTGTGAGTAAAAGAACCACTAAGAGAAAAAATAAATAAGTGCTTACTTAGGGAATTCTTCTGTACTACCATAGTCCAAAAATACTCCCTGTGGCTCTTGGTAAGGAGCATGGTGAAGTGGCAATGTATATTTTTTGCAAAAATAAGCTATGGAAAATAAGTCACTTTATATGTAGCTTGTCTGTTTGACAGGATGCAATATTAGATCAATGAGACAACTGTCACTGATTTAAGCTCTGAGGGGCTCTGACATTTTGGCTGCATGCCTCCCTTTTGTTGTCCCACGGGATGAGAACAGTGAGTTTAAGTGACTCACAGGAGAAGCAGCATGGGTTGTTTGGTGCAAATCCATCCCTACTTTTGGAAACAACTTGAATTGCATGCCCTTTGTGCCTGCTGCGATCATGTTTGCCCTTATCCTCAGTTCTGCTTATATTCAGGAAGGTCCCTGAGCTTGCTTGCCCAGGGCTTCCCAGGCTCCAAGACCACAGGCAGAAGGAAGGGAAAAGCCAAGGAGCTCCTTTTTCTGCCTTTGCACTAGCCACCTTCACTTTCAAGTTTCCAGTTCCTGCCAGAAAAGCCCACTATCTTCAGCCTTCATGTAGTAACCCACAGCCATGGGTTACCATCATACCTTTGACTCCATTGTCGTTCAGCCTGAAAATGGTGTGAGCTTTGATTTTGCCAACCTTTGGATAGCCTCATTGACTCTGGATAACCTTCTCCCACCCATCACCCACAAAATCCATTTCCTGTACTAAATTCCTTATTTTAAATACTGAGAATGGTTTTTCTTTTCTTTTTTCTTTTTTTTTCTTTTCTTTCTTTTTTTTTTTTTTTTTTTGGTCCCTAAACAACTGCACACTGCTGCTGGAGGGTAACATTGTCTTTTTTTTTTTTTTCCTTAAGAAGATTTCTTCTTAAAATAGACCAATTAAAAACCCATGTAGACACATACACTAAAAATAGGTGATAACATTTTTAAAGCATTCTGACTAAAATGTTGCTTAAGGTCATTGTACTTTCCTCACATTAAATTCTGTAATAAGATGTATATAAGAAAGAAAACTATAAGATGACAAATTTTTTATGTGATAATTGGAATACAACCAAATCAAAAACAAGAAGATGGTCTATAGATTCAAAGAGCTCAAACATAATTTTAGATTTATGGTCAAGTGAATTATCCTAATCAATAAATGATTAAAATTGCAAGAAACAGGACAGTTTTCCAGAAATTTGCCTGACACTTAAATTTGAATATAGCTTACATGTTAAACAGATAATTGGTTTATAGATAATTAAATACAAAGAATCTCCAGGGGTAAACCATATGAATCAGTGAAGGGATAGCTAAACCTTAAACAGCTGCATAAGACCCAGCTTGGAAGAGCTGGAACCACTATTATGGCCACCTTTTCCTAAGAAGCTATGTTGTTTGCCTAAATAGATTATGAGATTATATATCAACAACATTTCCTTCCTTTGTAGAGTCAATCACACAATGCCTGTTACGTAGTAGATGCTAGAAGATGTATTACTATATGCAATTCAATAAATGAACTGACAAGTCCTGTCAGATACATAGTCCATAAGTGTTTGCCTAAAATTGCTAATAAAAACATTGCAGTCCGTCAATAATTGCAGTGAAACTATGTAAGAGTTTTAACAGCTTTCAAGTTAGCCCAAATCCCAAATTTGAGGTTATAAACAGGAAAAGAAAAAATGAACGGATTCATAGACCCACTCAGGCTTTCTGATGAGAGGTAAGATAAGAAGGTCTCATTCTTTCTTATGTTGGGCCCGTTATCAAAGGAACGAGACTGAGACAAAGTGAAAGTTAATGTAAAGCGTTATTCTATGCCAAGCATTAGAAGTCAGACTGACCGGCCAGGGCCGCCTCCGAAGAGAGCGACCCCTCCTTGGTCTTACAGGTTAGTTTTATAGGGCACAACCGCAGACATCTACTTATGTGGCTTTGGCTGATTGGATGTCTCCTACCTGTGTGTTTTAGTAACGGTTACCCGGAACCGATACTAGTAACTGCTGAGGCGTTTATTAAATAACAAAATGGCCTTGTTTTAGGTATGTGTTTTAGCAATGGGTACCTGGAACCGGTATCAGTAACTGCTGAGGCATTTATTAAACAACAAAATGGCTACCTAAGCAACATGGAGTCACTATGGCTAAGTAGGCCCAGGCAGGCCCTAGGGGTTTAACAGGTTTTAATGTGGAATCGGCCCCAACACTTATCCATATTTTTAGCAAACATGTGCCCTTGATTGAAATATTGTTATAAGAAGCACAAGTGTTTTATTTTGTAAACTTGAAATTATTAAAGTAAATATTACAGATAGTCTAACACATTTTAAAAAATCTATTTCCATTTTTGGGGGATTTCTTGGTGATCCTACAAGACTTGAATATTTAAGCAGTCATATTAATTAGGAATAGATCAGAATTCATTACATACAAAAATTACACAGCCTTATTTTAAGAGCCTCTCTAAGGTCTTCAAAACCAGGGCATGAAAACTTGGCAGAACTAAGTTTAAAAGGAGGCAAAGAACTCAGAGCACCTGGCCCTCCTGGTATGCATTAGCCTCATGATCACATCCTGAACTGCTGACCCGTTTCTCCCACCCAACCTCTGCCCTCAGAAGCAGGTGTTCTATATTAATCTTTAAGACCATCATCCTAACCCACAATGCAGAATGCATTAAAAAGGAGAAAGGAGACAGATTACAACTTTCTATGGATAGACTTCCAAGAGAATATACATCCCAAGGCACTCTGGCTCTATACCTCCTTCATCTTCCCCATAAACCCTCCAAGGTCTCCTAAAGGGTATTATTTGAAAGTCTTTGGATAAAAAAGTCAGAACATATGACAAACCATTTTTGCTTCCTGCTCAGTCAATGCTCCCCTGAGGAAATGAAATGCAGACTTTGGATTTACTTAAATTGTGGATGTTGGTAAGGGCGGGGGGAGATAAAGAAGAAACATAAATCATAATTTCAAAAAATTATCCAGCCTCAACTATATTTAAGAAAACTAATGATTTGGGAATAATTAAATTTCATTCTGCTGATTTACTGAGTTGTTTTGATTAGTTCTAATAATTTTCCAGTTAATGCTTAGATTTTCTAATATCAGATAATTTTTGCATATACTTAAATTTTTGTTTTATTTCTCTATGTTTATGCTACTGGATCTGTTTCATAACTTAACATATCAGCCATAATCTCCAGAATCCTAAAAAGCTATAGAATAATTTCACATTCTTATATTTTTGCTTAATAAAACAAAAAGATTTCCATAATTCTCTATTGGTTATGATGTTTATGATATTGACTACAGTCATGAAGGAGATACTCCTTATCATGAAATCAATAGAAAGGAACAGAAACTTTGATTATAGACAAAATATATGGGATTTTATTTTTGTTTTGGTTCATTTTTTGCATATGCTAGAGGTGGCATTCTAGTAAACCGGGAAAGTTACAATCTTACCACACTCACATCTTTTTTTTTTTTTTTTATAAACATATATTTTTGTCCCCAGGGGTACAGGTCTGTGAATCGCCAGGTTTACACACTTCACAGCACTCACCATAGCACATACCCTCCCCAATGTCCATAACCCCACCCCCCCCTCCCAACCCCCCTCCCCCCATCAACTCAGTTTGTTTTGTGAGATTAAGAGTCACTTATGGTTTGCCTCCCTCCCAATCCCATCTTGTTTCATTTACTCTTCTCCTACCCCCTTAACCCCCCATGTTGCATCTCCTATCCCTCATATCAGGGAGATCATATGATAGTTGTCTTTCTCCGATTGACTTATTTCGCTAAGCATGATACCCTCTAGTTCCATCCACGTCATCGCAAATGGCAAGATTTCATTTCTTTTGATGGCTGCATAGTATTCTATTGTGTATATATACCACATCTTCTTTGTCCATTCATCTGTTGATGGACATCTAGGTTCTTTCCATAGTTTGGCTATTGTAGACATTGCTGCTATAAACATTCGGGTGCACATGCCCCTTCGGATCACTACGTTTGTATCTTTAGGGTAAATACCCAGCAGTGCAATTGCTGGGTCATAGGGTAGCTCTATTTTCAACATTTTGAGGAACCTCCATGCTGTTTTCCAGAGTGGTTGCGCCAGCTTGCATTCCCACCAACAGTGCAGGAGGGTTCCCCTTTCTCCGCATCCTCACCAGCATCTGTCATTTCCTGACTTGTTAATTTTAGCCATTCTGACTGGTGTGAGGTGATATCTCATTGCGGGTCTGATTTGTATTTCCCCGATGCTGAGTGATGTGGAGCACTTTTTCATGTGTCTGTTGGCCATCTGGATGTCTTCTTTGCAGAAATGTCTGTTCATGTCTTCTGCCCATTTCTTGATTGGATTATTTGTTCTTTGGGTGTTGAGTTTGCTAAGTTCTTTATAGATTTTGGACACTAACCCTTTATCTGATATGTCATTTGCAAATATTTTGTCCCATTCTGTCAGTTGTCTTTTGGTTTCGTTAACTGTTTCCTTTGCTGTGCAAAAGCTTTTGATCTTGATAAAATCTCAATAGTTCATTTTTGCCCTTGCTTCCCTTGCCTTTGGCGATGTTCCTAGGAAGATGTTGCTGCGGCTGAGGTCGAAGAGGTTGCTGCCTGTGTTCTCCTCAAGGATTTTGATGGATTCCTTTCTCACATTGAGGTCCTTCATCCATTTTGAGTCTATTTTCGTGTGTGGTGTAAGGAAATGATCCAATTTCATTTTTCTGCATGTGGCTGTCCAATTTTCCCAACATCATTTATTGAAGAGGCTGTCTTTTTTCCATTGGACATTCTTTCCTGCTTTGTCGAAGATGAGTTGACCATAGAGTTGAGGGTCTATTTCTGGGCTCTCTATTCTGTTCCATTGATCTATGTGTCTGTTTTTGTGCCAGTACCATACTGTCTTGATGATGATGGCTTTGTAATAGAGCTTGAAGTCCGGGATTGTGATGCCACCAACTTTGGCTTTCTTTTTCAATATTCCTTTGGCTATTCAAGGTCTTTTCTGGTTCCATATAAATTTTAGGATTATTTGTTCCATTTCTTTGAAAAAAATGGATGGTACTTTGATAGGAATTGCATTAAATGTGTAGATTGTTTTAGGTAGCATAGACATTTTCACAATATTCTTCCAATCCAGGAGCATGGAACATTTTTCCATTTCTTTGTGTCTTCCTCAATTTCTTTCATGAGTACTTTATAGTTTTCTGAGTATAGATTCTTAGTCTCTTTGGTTAGGTTTATTCCTAGGTATCTTATAGTTTTGGGTGCAGTTGTAAATGGGATTGACTCCTTATTTTCTCTTTCTTCTGTCTTGTTCTTGGTGTAGAGAAATGCAACTGATTTCTGTACATTGATTTTATATCCTGACACTTTACTGAATTCCTGTACAAGTTCTAGCAGTTTTGGAGTGGAGTCTTTTGGATTTCCCACATATAGTATCATATCATCTGCAAAGAGTGATAGTTTGACTTCTTCTTTGCTGATTTGGATGCCTTTAAATTCCTTTTGTTGTCTGATTGCTGAGGCTAGGACTTCTAGTACTATGTTGAATAGCAGTACCACACTCACATCTTACACCAAAATATAGTTTAGGTAGACCAAGGATATAAAAGGAAAGAATTAGACTATAAAACTACTTAAATAAAATATGGATAAATATGATTTTCTTAGAAGTCTCAGAAATTTCTATATACGATATGATAACCAGAAATTTCTATATATGATATGATAACCAGAAAGTATAAAAGAGATTATTAATAAATTTAACTTCATAATAAAATTATTTGGCATGACAAAATAAATAAAATAAAACCCTTGAACACACTGAAAATGACAAATGGCAAAGAGGAAAGAATGGAAGAGGTTTAGCCCAATTTCTAATAAAAGGAATGGCCCTGATAGAAAAGTGGGAAAAATTCATGATAAAGACAAATGAATTTGAAGAGAATTTCAGCACTGCCATAAATCAAATATAAATAAAAATGAGCTTCTTTTAAGTCATGGAAATTAGAGAGCCATGAAATTTGGTAATATGACTGACACTGTTTGAATTCAGGGATTGCCACTTACTCGTTGTGCAAAGTTGCTTAATATTTTCATGCTCCAATTTCCTCATTTGATAAATCCATTCCAGTCACACTCACTCATCCACCAGCATGTTATCTGCAGCGAAGTGTCACTTTCCTCATGGCCATCATGTCGCTGAAATTAATTAGTACATATGAAATACTTATCACAATGTCTGGCACATAGGTACTCAATAACAGATAACTGAAAGTTTTAAAATTGTTGATTAGGAATGAATGCTGCTGCATTCATAACAAAGAACAGAAACAGAAGTTTAAGCAAACAGGAATTCATTTTTCATACAGAACAATAAATCCAGAGGCAGGAAGTTCGTTCAGTTTCCCAAAGATGCTATCAGGGACTCAGGATCTTTTCTGATGTTGTACTCCACAATCACCAGTGCAGAGGTTTCTATATTCACACTTATTGCCTCATGATTGTAAAGTGATGCTGTATCTTTGGGAATCATGTCTTCATTCCATACAGGAGAAAGGAGGAAAGAATGAGAGGCAAAAAGGTTAGAGTGGAATGCCAGCTCAGCTTCTTTTTATCAGGAAAGCAAAACCCCTAAAAAACAGTAAACTGTTACTTATATCTCTGACTCAGAAATGTATTATATGGTCATCACTGGCTGAAATGTCACTGGAGAGAAGGGGCTAGTTGATAGGTATTGGGTCTACCAACCAATTGTGTTCCCTATAAACAGAAACAGTGAAAAAAAACCAAGACACTTAGTAGTGGCTTTCACCTTTACACTCTTACCAAAACTCTTCATTGCTTCTCCCCCACATCTCCTCCCTACTCCAACCCCTGTCAACTACTAACCTCCTTTCTGAATCTATCAGCTTGGTTGTTTCTAAATATATATATATTTATATATAGATATTCTATAGATATACATATCTATAGAATATCTATATATATATTCTATATATATTCTATATATATATTTAGAAATATATATATACACATACACACACACACTCCAATTATATGAGAGATTATACAGTTTAATCTTTCTCTGACTTATTTATTTCACTTAGCATAATGACCTCAAAGTTCATCCATGTTGCAAATGGCAAGATTTCGTTATTATGACTGAATAATATTCCATTATATATATTCATCCATATTAATCTAATATTCCATTACATTTATATCTAATATTCCATTTTATATATATATATATATATATATATATAAATATATATACATATATACATATATACATATATATACATATATATACATATATATACATGTATATATATATACATATATATACATATATATATATATATATACATATATATATATACATTTATATCTAATATTCCATTTTATATATATATATATATATATATATCATATATATATATATATGATATTCCATTATTTCACCTATCCATGGATGCTTACATTGTTGGCATATTTTGGCTATTATACATAATGTGGCAGTGACCATGGGGTGCTGATACCTTGATATTTTTTCAGTTAAGTGTTTTTGTTTTCTTTATATAAATACCCAGAAGTGGAATTCCTGGATTATATGGTAGTTCTATTTTTAACTTTTTGAAGAATCTCCATACTGTTTTCCATCATGGCTGTACTGATTTACATTTCCAGCAACACTGCACATGGGTTCTCTTTTTTCCACATCCTTGCTAACAATTGTTATTTCTAATCTTTTTGATAATAACCATTCTAACAGGTGAGAGGTGGTTTTGATTTGCATTTCCTTGATGATTAATGTAGAGCGTATTTATATGTTCCTGTTCCCCATCTGTATGTATTCTGTGGAAAAATATCTGTGTGGATCTCCTGTCCTTTTTTTTTTTTTTGGATATTGGGTTGTATGAGTTCTTTTTATATTTTAGATATTCGTCCCTTATCAGATATATGATTTGCAAATATTTTCTCCCACTCAATGGGTTGCCTTTTCACCTCGTTTCCTTTGCTATGCAGAAGGTGATTAGTTTGATGAGGTCCCAATAGTTTATTTTTGCTTTTGTTACTTTTTAACAGTAAACACTGATCATTAAAAAGAAAAAAAGAACCTCTGCTACTTACACCTCTCTCTCTACTTCTCTATAACCCTAACCCCAACCTCACACCTGCCTTACACACATACACCTAAATAAAAGGGAAAATAAGAAAAATATATTACATTGCAAAGCCATTTTGGCACTTGAAGATGTTCCTAGATTTTAATCTCTGCTGCTTGTAAAGTATTAGTGGAGACCATTCCCTTGTACCAAATGCATACATCTTTCTCTACTTTATAATAAATATGAGAAAATAAGACAAAAATATTGCACACGTGCTCAACTGATTTCCTTACTAAAGTTTCCCTCTGTTTCAAAATCCTACTTCAAGGATAAAGACCTTAGGAATTTCATACCTAAACCCTAAATAATTATTGGAAAAGATAATACAATGCAGTTTCTCACACTGAGTTTAAATCTGATTCATTTTTAAAATTTATTATTCTAATTCTAGTACAGTTAACATACAGTATTATATTCATTTCAGGTATAAATACAGTGTTTCAACAATTTTATACATTACTCAGTGCTCATCATGATAACTGTACTCTTAATCCCCTTCACCTTTTTCACCATCCCCCATCCACCTCCCTTTTGGTAACCACCAGTTTGTTCTCTATAATTAAGAGTCAGCTTTTTGTTTGTCTCTGTTGGAATCCCTTCTTTATTCCTCTCCCCGTCATAATTTAAGTATATGGTATCATCCTTTACATCCTTTTGTTTTGTGAATTCCTTGATTTATTATTTTTTAAAGATTTATTCATTTGAGAGTGGGGGGAGGGGTAGAGGGAGAGGGACAGAAAATTTCCAGCAGACTCACCACTAAGTGAGGAACCAGACATAGGGCTCCATCCCACCACCCTGGGGTCACTACATGAGCTGAAATCAAGAGTTGGATGCTTAACAGACTGAGCCATCCAGTTGCCCCTTCCTTGATTCATTTTTGTAGATATACTTAATTTTACTGCTTTTGTGCTTCCTACTTTTCTTCTGCTTAAGGTCTTTCTTTTCCAAAGAGTCCCCTTTAAACATTTCTTGTGAGCCTGGTTTAGTGGTGATGAAATCCTTTAACTTTTGTTTGTCTGGGAAACTATCTCTCCTTCTATTCTGAATGATAGCACTGCTGGATAGAGTATTCTTGGTTGTAGGTTTTTTCCTTTCAGCACTTTGAATTATCATGCTTCTTCCTTCCTGCTTTCAGTTTGCTGAAAAATCAGCGGATGCCCTTATGGGATTTCCCTTCTATGTAAATGTTTTTTTCTCCTGCTGCTTTTAAAATTTTCTCTTCATCACTACTTTTTGCCATTTTAATTTCTGTGTGTCTTGGTATGGACCTCCTTGGGTTGATTTTGTTCCGTGCTCTCTGTGCCTCCTAGATCTGGATTTCTGTTTCATTCTCATTTGGATAGTTTTTAGCTATTGTGTCTATAAATAAATTTTCTTCCTCTTTTTCTCTCTCTTCTTCTGGGATCCCTGTAATGGGAATATATTTTTTAAAAATTTTAAATTCAATTCCTTTATTTTGTTTATTAGGTTCAATTAGCCATCATATAGTACATCGTTAGTTTTTGATGTAGAGTTCAACAATTAATGCCTATACCACCCAGTGCTCATCACCACATGTTCCCTCCTTAATACCCATCACCTGGTTACCCCATCCCTGTCCCTTCTGTAACCCTCAGTTTGGTTCCTGGAGTCCAGAATCTCATGGTTTGTTTCCTTCCCATTCAGTTTCCCCTCTGTTCCCCTGTGGTCCTCCACGCTATTTCTTATGTTCCACATATGAATGAAACCATATGATAATTACTTTTCTTTGTCTGACTTATTTCACTTAGCATAATCCCCTCCAGTTCCATCCAGGTCGATGCAAATGGTGGGTATTCATCCTTTCTGATGGCTGAGTAATATCCCATTGCATATATGAACCACATCTTCTTTTTTTTTTTTTTTTTTTTTTAAAGATTTTATTTATTTATTTGACAGAGAGAGATCACAAGCAGGCAGAGAGGCAGGCAGAGAGAGAGGAGGAAGCAGGCTCCCTGCTGAGCAGAGAGCCCGACGCGGGGCTCGATCCCAGGACCCTGAGATCATGACCTGAGCCGAAGGCAGCGGCTTAACCCACTGAGCCACCCAGGCGCCCCTGAACCACATCTTCTTTATCCATTCATCTGCTGAAGGGCATTTCGACTCCTTCCACAGTTTGGCTATTGTGGACATAGCTGCTATGAACATTGGGGTGAATGTGTCCCTTCTTTTACTACATCTGTATCTTTGGGGTAAATACCTAGTAGTGCAACTGTTGGGTCATACAATGGGAATATTAAGCTTAATGGTGTCACTGAGTTCCCTAAATCTATTTTCATTTTTTATTATTTTTTCCTATCTCTAGTTCAGTCTGGTTGCTCTCCATTACTCTCTCTTCCAAGTTGCTCCTTCACTCTTCTGTCTCCTCTAGTCTATTCCATCTAGTGTATTTTTAATTTCACTTACTGAGTTCTTCATCTCTGGTTCTTTTTTGTTTTCTATCTCTTTGTTGAGGGCCTTACTGAGGTCCTCCACTCTTTTGTCAAGTCCTTTGAATATCTTCATGACCATTACTTTAAATATTCTATTAGGCATATTGTTTATTTCTTTAATTCTTTCACTGTGATTCTGTCCTATTCTTTCATTTGGTACATATTCCTCTGTTTCTTCATTTTATCTAAACCTCTTTGTTTCTGTGTTAGGAAAGTCAGCTGTCTTCTGATGTTGAAACTAGTGGCCTTATGAAGACTAGGTCCTATAGTGCCCTGCTGTGCAGTCTCCTGATAATTAGAATCTGGTGGTCCAGGGGTGTCTCTTATTGTGTTGCATGTGACCTGCTATTGTGGCTAAGCTATATTTGCCTTCAGTCCCGTCATCTTCAATGGCTCTCTTTGCCTATTTTGGGCAGAGTTTGGTCCTTGTTTTGTTAATGGGCCAATCTGGAACTGCATTGGGCTTGAGTTGTGTCAGATTAGGAACTTGCCAGAAATGCAGTAGTAGTGAACTGTAAGATACTTTTCATGTGTTGTCCCTTGAGAGACTTTCATTGGTGGGCAGGGCCTGCAGTCAGACCAGATGACCGCCCCAAGCCCACTGCTATGGCCACAGTCAGACAGGTATGTGTGGTTATCTTTCCCTCTCCACAAGGCAAGAGTCACTTTGGGGTTGTGCTAGCCCCTGGTGGGGCTGCAGGCTGCTTACATGCTGCCAGACTTGTGACACTGCTTTGCATGGGCTCCAGCCCATAGTGTATTGGTGGTGGTGGGAGGGGGGGATTATGGAGAACATGGGAGCAGAGCACATGGTACTAGCAAGATTTGTGTAGGTCTGTTGTGGGAGGGGACCTGGAGCTACTTTAGAAAACTCCCATCATAGTGTTGGAAGGGTGAGTCTCCAGGAGAGTATGGGGGCAGGGCACAAGGTGCCAGCAAGGTTCTTGCCAGTTTGCTGTGTGAGGGGAAACCCCCCACCAGGTGCTGGGTTGGAGGAGGCATGTTCATAAGAGAACATGGGAACAGGACACAATGTTAGCAAACTAGGTGGAGAGTGGTGGCACTGAGCTGCTTCCCACGGGTAGTCCATGTGTCTGGCCTGGGGGATTGGGGAGGGAAATGGTGCCCACCAGGCCCTTTGTTCCTCAAGTCTCCTAAAGTTCCCTGCCCCTCCAGCACATGCTCTGAGATTAGTAAATAAATCTCTCTCATATAGCCCAGGTATCTTTCAAACTTCTATGCTGTATTCCGGAGGGAGGCTGTTTGTTGTGCTGTCTCTTTAAGGGTGGGGACTCAGTTTCCTCTCACCCTCCAGGCTCTCTCAGAGCAGAGCCTGCTCATTTTTAAAGCTACATGTGCTAAGCCCCACTGATTGTTGGGCACCTCTGCTTTTCAAAGCCAAATGTTATGGGGATTTGTCTTTCCTACGCCTGGGGTATCTGGTTTGAGGATCTTATCCTCTGTCCTCTTCACATCTGTGGTAGCTCTGTCTCCTATTGATCCCTCTCTCCCATGGGTCCATTTGGCTTCTGACCCTGTCTCCACCTTTCCCAGCCATGTTGATGTAGAATCTTCTCTACATTTAGCTGTGGAGAGTTTGTTCTGCCAGTCTTCTGGTTGTTTTCTGGGTTACTTACACTAATACATGTGTTATCTAGTTGTATCCATGGGACAAGGATGAGATTAGGATTTTCTTACCCGTCATCTTCCCTGGAAGTCCCAATCTGATTCATTTTAATCAGAGGATGTCTCATTTCTAAGAAAAGGTCATGAAGGAGAGAATGACATACTAGAGAGAATCAGAGTTTCAAATAAATATATTAAGAGAACAGAGAGAGGTCTCATCAGTTGTTATATGTGGTGAGAAATATATAAAGAGTAATTATTTGATGTGATGAAGGTGTTAACTAATGCAATGGAAGTAATCATTCTGTAATATATGTGTATCAAATCAACACACTGTATACCTTACATTTACAGTGTTATATGTCTAGACTTTAAAAAAGGATGCCTGAATAGTGAATGGGCAACCATCAAACTAAATTAGACTATCTCTGCCTCTGCTTAATTGAAATAAAATCAGTATTAAATAAATCTACCTTAGCACATTTTTTCTCATGAGGGAACACATGCATAAAATATTTTGCTATTTCGTTCTACTACTACAGAAGAGCAAAATCTGGTATTTAGGACAAAGTTGCAAATAATCTTTGTTATTTTGACTTAACTTGTGGGGGAAATTTAAAGGCCAAATATATTTGCATGTGAGATCAGAAAATGAAGATTTCTAAAACCTTGAGGAAAGTGTTCTGCTGACCTTAATGAAAATGGTTTGCACTAATTTTATAACAAATACCTGATTAAGATTTACAAAAGCATCTTCCTTAACCCTTACAAAAGTTCACTGCAGAAGGCAGGTAGTTAATAGTGCTTCAAAAGATAACAAATATATTTATACCTGAACCTGGAAAAAAATGCAGCCCGAAGAAATAGAGTTATCTGTGGTAGATCACACAGTAAGTTAATGCCAGAACCAGTAAGATATTTGAGTCCAGCGACTTTACTCAGTTATAAGAACATTCCTGGCCTAGTAGAGATTTCCATTCTTACTCAGAATCTCACACTGAGTTGTTGAATTTGTTCGTGATAACCACAATGGATTATGAATTATATTGTTAGAGCAGATATTCATGCATATATGTTAAGTGAAGGACGAAAGACTCTCCTGAATGAACCACATAAACTATTCAGTAAAATTCACTAAGTGACAAAAATTTTGAGATTAAAACTATGGAATCAAAGGTTCCTGAACTCATCTAAATTCATGCCTGTTTTTCAATCTTTAGAAGAATATTGGCTTTCGAATAGACAGTTTTCTTGTTTTTGTTGTTGTAGTTTTAGACTATCAGGATAGGAATGGGCAAGAGCAAGTACAATTTGGTTTGGGTTTAACGCAAGACTAATCTCATAGAACTTTCCTTAAGATACTTTCACTCAGATTTATTTGGGATCAAAAGGAGATGCTCTCTAAAGAAATATGGACAGTGGCTATGTAGAAAAACTGGTTAGTATTCTGACATTCTCCATCATACTTATGACTTGAATGTTAGGCATCTAATACAAAGTATTTTAAAACTTGATGTTTAAAGCACATCTCTGTTACATGTGCAGTAAGTTTTTTTTTTTTTTTTTGGTTTAAGTATTTTATTTTTTTTCAGCATAACAGTATTCCTTGTTTTTGCACCACACCCAGTGCTCGATGCAATCTGTGCCCTCTCCAATACCCACCACCGCTTCCCCTAACCTCCCACCCCCGGCCCCTTCAAAAGCCTCAGATTGTTTTTCAGAGTCCATAGTCTCTCATGGTTCACCTCCCCTTCCAATTTCCTTCAACTCCCTTCTCCTCTCTAACTCCCCTTGTCCTCCCTCCATGCTATTTTTTATGCTCCACAAAGAAGTGAAACCATATGATAATTGACTCTCTATGCTTGACTTATTTCACTCAGCATAATCTCTTCCAGTCCTGTCCATGTTGCTACAAAAGTTAGGTATTTATCCTTTCTGATGGAGGCATAATACTCCATAGTGTATATGGACCACATCTTCCTTATCCATTCCTTTGAAGGGCATCTTGGTTCTTTCCACAGTTTGGCGACCGTGGCCGTTGCTGCTATAAACATTGGGGTACAGATGGCCCTTCTTTTGAGTACATCTGTATCTTTGGGGAAAATACCGAGTAGTGCAATTGTTGCAGGGTCATAGGGAAGCTCTATTTTTAATTTCTTGAGGAATCTCCACACTGTTTTCCAAAGTGGCTGCACCAACTTGCATTCCCACCAACAGTGTAAGAGGGTTCCCCTTTCTCCACATCCCCTCCAACACATGTTGTTTCCTGTCTTGCTAATTTTGGCCATTCTAACTGGTGTAAGGTGATCTCTCAATGTGGTTTGAATTTGAATCTCCCTGATGGCTAGTGATGATGAACATTTTTTCATGTGTCTGATAGCCATTTGTATGTCTTCATTGGAGAAGTGTCTGTTCATATCTTCTGCCCATTTTTTTATATGATTGTCTGTTTTGTGTGTGTTGAGTTTGAGGAGTTCTTTATAGATCCTGGATATCAACCTTTTGTCCGTACTGTCATTTGCAAATATCTTCTCCCATTCCGTGGGTTGCCTCTTTGTTTTCTTGACTGTTTCCTTTGCTGTGCAGAAGCTTCATCAAAATCAAAAGCTTTTGCACAGCAAAGGAAACAGTGCAGTAAGTTTTTATTTGGCACCACAAGCCCCAAATTCATTCCCTTCTCCTTGTGGAAAGCAATTGCACATAAATTTCTTATGGAGGAATAAACAAACCCAAAGTACACAAACCACATACATCTGCTCAGAGTCAGTGAAACAGAAAAATTTGAGTATCACAGAAAAGACCTAACGGATTATTTTCTGCCTATCAAATCCAAAGCTGCTAAAGTGAGCAATGACATATATCAATTATCATAATTTTCTGAGTAAGGATTAAATGGCCTATTGCAAGCTGAGATTTGAATTTCTTTAGTTATTTCAAGTGTGTTATTTTCTCTGTAGCATGATTTTGGTATCTATTTAAGGGTGTAGCAAAATTTAATCATTAAAATCATGGCCCAATTCACAACTAAAAAAGGCAGCAAAAATTCCTGTCAAATCTTTTAGTATTAATTTGAACTTCTATTCATCCACAAAGTCCTAACAAAAATTAACCTCATCACCAAGGACCTAAGAAATAATAAATTCTGCTTAATGTTAACCTTATGAAAAATGTGTAAGACTTATTTTACATGTTAACTTAAAATCAGCAATGGTTTCCTTGAATTATGCAGTACATCTAAAAGCCCAGTGGAATCAAAAGTTTTTCTAACGATAATTATGAACTGATATTTCAACTACTTAATAACATCTTTAAGTGGGATTTTCAGCTTAATTAAAAATGATGGGCCACTTGTAGTATTCTACTTTATTGAATAGATATTAAATTAGTGATTTTTACACAAGTTCTGAATAGCCCAAGCATTAGTAATATACTAGAGTTCTTCCATTTTCCTATCAATTCTCCCTGGAGACATTTGATTCATTTTAACACAATGCCTCTCTTAGGTGAAAAAATGGAAATACCAAAAACCAGAGTGCTCTTTTTATTCCTTTCTCTCT
Source organism: Lutra lutra (assembly GCF_902655055.1). Classification (NCBI taxonomy): domain Eukaryota; kingdom Metazoa; phylum Chordata; class Mammalia; order Carnivora; family Mustelidae; genus Lutra; species Lutra lutra. Next base: position 82,078,831 of record NC_062288.1, read on the forward strand.
TTATCTTAGAGAGTAGCAACATGTTAAGACTACCATAAGCACTATGATACACTGAGATTGCTTTTCTCAAGCTGCTTCAGAAAACCATTTCTATTCTGCTATGGTCTCTTCTCAACTATGCATGAAGTTACAACATGTTTATACTTCAGTCCAGATATGAGTTGATACTTGATCCTCCTAGGATCCTAAAAAGTACAGATAGATTTAAAAAAGGAAATAGAATCTTGAATAACAAATCTGACAAAAGACACGGCCAGTAATACAGGGATTTGCATAACTCTCTTCGGAGAAACCTTTATTTTTGTAAATGTAGTATTGGCTAAAGTGGAGACAACACAGTACTAGACTTACGGTTGTTAGTAGCATTAACAAATGGCTTTGCATATTGTGTTGCAATTTGTAACCTTTCAGAAGATGGAATTATTGAAGCCTCACAACAATGCTGTGAGGCACAACCCCACAACCCTCTTTACAGTTTCCAAATGGAAAACCTGGGAGATTGAGAGCATTTTCCAGGTCACCAACTGATGAATATTCTTGCCGGAATGATGGTTGGAGTGGGTAAGAATCAAACATGAAAACATTAACTGAAGTCTCCTAAATATATTTTTAAATCAAAAAAAAAAAAAAAAAAAAAAAGGAAATAGACACCAGAATCCTAAACTGTCAGCATTCTGATTGGTTCTGCCTGTAATTTTTAGCATGCCTCTGATTTTGAGAGAAGGGACTGCCTTTTTTACTGCGGCATTCCCAGTTCTCATTTCATCACAGTGCTCTGAACAAAGTAAATGCTCAGTGAAATATGCTCACTGAATAAATGCATCTGAGTTACATACTGAAATGGGGCCAAACTGTTAATATACTTCTTTTTTCATGTAACAATAAATGTAAGAATGTTTTAAGATTCTTCTAAAACATAAGCTTTGAAGGTTGCATTATATTCCTTTTTTTTCCCTTAGATGATCAGTAATTTAACTAATCAGTATTCTAGGGACATTATAGTTGCTTACATTTTTTTTTTAAAACATTTTTTGGGTGTTACAGTCATTCTCAATTTTTCATAGTTTATAAAAAAGGAAAAACTGACAGCAAGAAGACAGTTTTTTAAAAAGCTTTAAATTTGTGCCACTAAATAACCTTACAGGAAAAGTTCAACTCCTAACAATATACGAAGGTGTTTTTAAAAATCTATCTTCAGAAAAAGAATTTCTCATACATAGATGGGAACAAAAGAACACAATATTTTTTATCTGTTGTCACTGGATGAAAGGCCTTTTGAAGGTTTTCTCATGATCCCCTAGAGAGGTAAACTCTAAATAAATGTTGTAATATATTATTTATCTCTTTATCTATTTAACTCATACCACATACATAGAGTCATATTTGTGAATTCATTCTACAAATGGAGAAAATCAAATTAATTATTGTTCCAAGGTTGGAGGGGGTACCTAAGAGAAGCTGGAGCACATCAAAACCACCAATCAGGACGGTATAGAAATGTATTACAATTTGTAGAAGGTCATTCAAATGTACATTATTATTTCTTTTAAGTCTGTAATTTTCCATTTAGAATACCACCTACTTCCTAAATGAACTGCCAGGAACTTAAACAGTATTATTAATGGTGACATTTTGGTTTGCCAGAACACTAGTGTTTGACCTACTAAGATTGAAATCAATAGTTTAAAAAAAGAACTCCATTCAGATGAAGAAGGAGCTAAGTAACTGATTTTCTTTTTCCTTAAAATACTGAAATGACTGTGGACAACTTTAAGTTCTCCGAGAAAGATCTTTCAAATGCCAAAGAGATGGTCTCGTTTTTGGAAGAGGAAAGAAATGATTTTAAAAATTATCTGGTTGGCAGATAATCTGAATCTTAAAATCTTACAAATCTTACAATCTGAATTTCTGAACTATTGGAGGACTTTAGAAAAGCAACAGGTAGAAAGTGAGATTTTTAAACTATTTTCGACATTCCAAAAAGCTTTAAAAATTGTACAATTACCCATGAGAAATCTGCGCTGATTCCTTGCTTTTGCTTAGGAGTAGATGAGTTTAGCACTAGGACCAAGAGGTATGAATTAGGTAATGAATGTTTGCAGAGTTGGGGTCCCTTATCAGGGAAATAACTGGAGTGTAGCATGTGGTTTAACCTCTGCCATGATCGTGCGGATGCAGTGCTGTCTGAAGGATTTTCTTATCACTGCCTTAGGATAACCAAATGTTGTGCCATAAAACCGAGGAATACCTAGAAGCCAAGTTTCAGTAAATTTTAAGTACTGAACATGTATCCTTTTTATAAGAATGAAATCTTATTTTCTGAGGCAGATAAATTATGTGCCACATGCTCTTTTTGTGATCTTAGAGTAGAAAGTAATTTTGCACATTCAATATGGGAAATTCAGTGCTTTCAAATAGGTGTCAGTTATGGTCTGTGGAACCATAAAATAAGCATTAAAGTATCTCACCAAATATCCTTGCATAAAAAATGCATTTTGATTTGCATTTAGATTTAACTAAAACCATAGGGACTCAACACTAGTCGTGTATTACATCATTATTCTTTGTTTAAATCTCTATTATAAGAAGAGACAGGTACATGGATTCATAGAAGCCTATTCCAAATATTAAGAAAAAACTTTCCTGAGGACTTTCTGAAAAACATGTGATGGCTAGTGAATGACATTAAGTATAACCTCTTTTGAGTAATAAACGCACTGGGAAACCCATAGCTTTATTTGTATCTTAGTTTTAAGTGACTCAAATAAACTGAAGAGACTTTTATAAACTGACTATACTGCCAAAGAATTTCCACATGGCATAAAATTTACATATAACATTTTCTTCCTCTTCTACCATCGTTTCAGAGTTGTGTTTTCTAATCAAACTAAATAGTTCCATTCTTTTTTAGTGCTTGCACACTGTGCTATTTTCAAATTCCTCCGTGTATTAGTCAAGCTATCCCCTATTTTAAAGTAAGTAGTGGCCTTACGGACACATAATGATGCATGTTTATCTTGAATTTCTTTTATTTCTCTTCCTTCTCACAGTAAGAATGAAATACTGAGAAAATGGGATTTGAAATAATAAAACTATCCAAAATGACCCTCTCAGCAGAGGATTCTTTGGTCAATTGGTTCAATGCTATTCACTCCATTCCCTTCCCATTTTTGTAGCAGCTTCACTAGATTGGGCCTGAAATGACCCAAGTATGTAGCTGTTCCCTCTGTCCCACTGCTGTTGGGTTTGCTTGAACATTAAGGAATCAGCAAAGTAGAATAAAATAAATCCCAAATCTTCTTTGTAAGAGAGTAGCAGTAAAGAGGACTAGTTTTTGACATCAAAACATGGTAATAATATCGAAGCCTTTATGAGGGTTTCCTATCTGACAGATTCTGAGTATTTTTCATATATAATTTCATCTACCTTGGACCCTTCTATGGTCTTCTGAGGTTGGCACTATCACTACTCACAAGCTTCCCAGAGAGGATTACCAACTTGCCTAAGGTCAAAAAGCTAGTGAGAGGGACGCCTGGGTGGCTCAGTTGGTTAAGCCGCTGCCTTCAGCTCAGGTCATGATCCCAGCGTCCTGGGATCGAGTCCCACATCGGGCTCTTTGCTCGTCAGGGAGCCTGCTTCTCCCTCTGCCTCTGTCTGCCATTCTGTCTGCCTGTGCTCGCTCTTGCTCCTTCTCTCTCTCTGACAAATAAATAAATAAAAGCTTAAAAAAAAAAAAGCTAGTGAGAGTGTGGCCAGAGACTGAATCCATGTGATCTGGAGCAAGGGCTGAGGGTGACATCCCAGGATCTGATGCTTTGAAAGCTCCTTCCTGAGATGATTAGAATATGAAGCCAGGGTTAAGAATCACTGACTGGTCCAGATGCAACATTGAGGTGCTTCAACTCAAATGCTTACAGGATCATTCGGGTAATATGTCTGAAGCAAGCAGATACAGACCCCATCCTCTAACTTCTAGAATAATGTTACTAAATCTTTTACCTGCCACAGAATCACCTGGGGAGATTGTTATAAATGCAAATTATTAAACCTCAGCCCCATAAAATCTTTGTTCAGTCTCCATCAAAACTACCTATGTTTTATTTTATTTTTAAAGATTTTACTTTAAAATTTGACGGACAGAGATCACGAGTACACAGAGAGGCAGGCAGAGAGAGAAGAAGGGAAGCAGGCTCCCTGCACGGGGCTCGATCCCAGAACCCGAGATCATGACCTGAGCCAAAGGCAGAGGCTTTAACCCACTGAGCCACCCAGGTGCCCCCCTACATTTTATTTTTAAATGCAAATTTCTGGGTCCATAGTAACCACTGCTCCAAAATCACTTTACATGCTAATACATTCTAGTATTCTGATTTTGAGTCTGGGCTCTCAAATATGACATGATCATTTTATTTATTCTAGAAATATTTCCTGAGCATCTATTATAAAAAAGGAATGTGTAGGCACTGGGTAAATAGCAGGGAATAAACCTAACTCCCTCTCCAAAGGGTTCATATGCTGCTGGGGAAGGGGAACAGTATGAGCAAACAAATATATGTCACATGGGTAAGTGCAATGGAGAAAAGTCAGTCAGGGGTAGGCTTTCTGATAAGGTCAAAGGATGTGAGAGAGTGAACCATGGATCCTGGAAGAGTTCAACAATGTCCAGACTGAATTAACAACAGAAAAGTACAAAGTCTGTGAAGGGAGAGTTTGCCTGGTACATTGAAAAAACAAGGAGAGCAGTGTTTGGACAAGAGTAGAGAGAGGAGAAAAGTGATAGTATAAGGTGTTGGAGAGGTAGTAAGGAAATGGATCACAGGGGCACCTGGATGGCTCAGTGGGTTGGGCCTCTGCCTTCAGCTCAGGTCATGATCCCAGGGTCGAGAATGGAGCTCTGCATTGGGCTCTCTGCTCGGTGGGGAGTCTGCTTCCTCCTCTCTCTCTGCCTGCCTCTCTGCCTACTTGTGATCCCTCTCTCTCTCTATTAAATAAATAAATAAATCTTTAAGAAATGGATCACATTGAGTGCTGAGGGCCATGGTAATCTCAACTCTGTGCAACATTAGAAAACACTGGAAAATGACATTATCTGCCTTATGTTTTTAATGGATTAGCCTAGCTACTGTATAGAGGATATATTGTGTGGGGAAACTATAGGAGCAGGAAGACCAACTGGGGAGCTATGGCTGTAGTCCAGGTAAGAGAATTTGGTAGGATGGCCAGCTTGCTGGTAGAGAAGTGGTAAGAAGTAGTCAAATTCTGGATATATTTTAATGAATGCACCATAATGATTTTTCAAATGGATTGGCTATGGGCCATGAATGAAGAGAGGGATCAAGGATGACTAGATCTAATGTTTGGGCATTTAGAACTTAGTAAATCTGGTATAGATAAAATACTCTCCCAGAAAATTCCCAGTTGGCCACCAGTATGAAGCCTGTTTTATTTATAACTTCCATGGATCACTGAAGGCAAAATACAGGAGTACATATCTTCCAAACGACTGTGATTCATTAGAACCCGTATTCTTCCTGACTTGAAACACTGAAAACAAGACAGTTATTTCATTACCAGTAACTACAATAGGAAAAGGTAAGAAGAGCTAATTTTCTCAGTGATATTTATATCAAAAGGGAATTGATTTTTTAATACCAGAAAAACAAATTGTTCCCATAGTAATAAATGGCTCTAATAATTCTCGAGTATGTGGAGGTATTGGAAACATTTAACATCCATCATTAACAATAAAAACAAAACAAGAAAGTGCTTCAACTAAGAGCCAAAAGGTGGAGAGTCCATAGAAAATTCCCCTGCTCTAGATCTCCCATCTTCAGAGTTTACATCCTACCATTATGGATCAAATTTCTACATTTTTAAACTACTATTAGTTACATAAAATATTCTGTTGTTTAGGGTACCTAATCTAAAAATCCACCTTATTATTCTTAATGTTAAGATAAATAAAAGGTTTGTATCTACTAATAATATAAAAACTTTGTTAATAAGAGCAATATAACTTGTTGCATTTGCATGTGTAATAAGTTTTGTTCAAAGCCTACAGCATCCCTTAGGTTCAGAATAATGAATTGTTTTAATAGTCACTCCCCTATTTGGCTCTTGCCTTCTTGCCCTATTTCAAAAGGTTGTGTCCTAGGTCTGTCATTTTATTGTAAACCATATGAAATTCTTTATGGATACAGACACCGTATGAATAACAAATGAATGTAAATCTATGAGCTGACTTTAACATATATATCTATTTTGTACTCTGTATTCTTTTTCTTAATCTCCATTCAAGCTTTGATCATTAAGCAGAAATATTTGTCAATGATTCTAAAATTTAATTGTGCTCCTGAACCTAATCTAATGGGAATAAACACACAGGACTTCCTATCCAATCAAATAAAACCACAACTATGCCTATCCACTGCAGGCATTTTCATGTGACTCCCAAGTTAACACTTTTGATTTTAAAATGTGTTGTCTTCCCTATTTACTGTTATGGAAGCTTGAGACAGAAAGTCATTTAAAAGATAGCTAATCTGGTACAAGATTTTAAATTCTAGGACTCTGCCCTCCAATGGAGGACAAAAATCTGCTGAGGAATAGACATATGTAAAAATAAACTGGAGTTTATCTGCGAGTTCCTATTTCAAAGAAGGGAAAAAAATCATTCTGAAAGTATAGGGGAAAAAAAAAGTATATACCAGAGATTCAGGGTCGTATATAAAAAGGTACTTGTTTAGAAACTGTAGCAATATTTGATGGACTATATTAATAGATGATAAGAAGGTTTTCAATGAACACATGCTCCAAATCTTCAGACTACTGTCAACAGATGAAATAAAAAAAAGTTTTCATACAAGTTGAAGAGGTCTTTCTTTGCTAGCTGTGGACTAGGCCGTCAGGTAAATTCTAATATAGTACCCTGCAAAGTGAACTCAAGCAGAGAACAAAAGCAAGCACGTGCACACACATGCACACACGTGTGCATGCTATACCAATGTGCCTCTATGGCCTAGATTTCAAGGGGGAAAAAACAGACATTTATTAAGATGTTGCTACAGTCTAAAATAGCAGAGTCATCTCTGAACTATCCATGTTTCACCAGCTGGCACATCTGAGGGAGTGCTCCCGTACACATTAATGCATTATCCTTATCCCTGTAATTGATACCTAACACTTCTCAACCCATCATTTGCAGTCCTGAATGGAAGGACATTTATCTCCAAGTAAGATGACCATCACTTTCAAACCCTAAGTGATCTCAAATTTCTAACAGCTTAAATCGCAATACTGCAGAGAAAAATAATACATGGTGCTACTGATTCATTCCCTGGCTGCCAAACGAAGATGTGATCTCACATACCTGAGCAGACTGCAGACTTCCTGTTTAGTGAGTTCTGATACTATTTCCAAGTACCAGAGGGAAGAGGAGAAGGATCACTAGGCCCAGATTTTAGTAGCTGACTAGGCCTTTTTCCTGGAGTGGGAAGGAGGCTTTGACGCCATCCAGAGATCCTGTAGGGCAAGCACAGGAAGAGATATCTTTATTTCCCCTCTAATGATGTTTTAGAACTTTGGGGTGACTCATCATGGCCCTCAGAACCTTTTTTGTAATGAAAAGCATTACAGGAGGCATTCTTTCTTACATTACTATAAATTCCTCCCCGCCCCCTAATGAGTCCTTTGAAGCATGAAAGAGTATTTCAAGACAACTGTGTCATGGCAGAATCCTGATCTGTACTAGAAGTTGGATAGGCCTTCAAGATTCTCATCACCTTAAGAACCTACACTAGATACAGTGAAATCAGGTCCCAGGGGTTTCAGATTTATTTAAAGGGAAAATAACACCAGACAAAACACAGACTAAAGTAATATTATTATTATTATTATGAAATATTATGAATTCTTATGAATAACTGTATTATTATGATTATTAATATAAGGCAATCTATAAGGCAATAAAGTCAACAAAATAGGTAACAAATACATTCTTATAAAATACAAAATTCTAAAACTGTTACAGTAAGAAACAGAATACTTAAACAGACCAAAAACCATGACAAAAATAGAAAGTTAAATAATCAGAGAATTCCCTAAAAAGTCACTTATGCTGAGTAATTACAAACAAGTTTCTCCTTCCATGTATATGGACATAAAGAATAAAGGCTACTTTATAAAGTGACAAAAGCAAGTTGCAGAAATACATTTATAGCACGATGCTATTTTTTAAAAGTATATATGCACATATTTACCCATGCTTAGGGAAAAGAACCTGGAAAATTACACACCAAACTGTTAAAAGTGGTTTCCTCTGGGGTACTAGTAAAGAGTAAGAATTAGTTCAGCTTCATATACTTGATATTGTTTCAATTCTTACAAATACATATTACTTTTATTTTAAAAAAATTCTGGATAAAAACAAAACGGTCAAATATATGGTCAAAATTCAAAACACTGAAAATAATCAGAAGAAACTAGCTATTTCCCCAGATACCAACAAAAGCTTCCTGAAAGTGTATTAGAGAATTGGCTGGATTGAGAGTGACAAGTTGTTACAAACTCATGCTTTGATTTGATTTGGGAAACAGAAGAGCACAGCCAGTTAGATTCTGGCCCATCCCTGTGACCTGTAAGTCGCTACAGCACAGGATCTACACGGGCTCAAACCCTAATCCTAACCCTACTGCGTGGGGACTGCTTTCTCAGGTAGAGAGGTGTATTCGGCTTCTTCTATTCCATTCACACCAGCCTCTCTGTTCATTCAGAAACAACTCCCAATGTGCAACATGATCAGGGGGGTAAAAAAAAAAGGGGGTGGTGGTGGGGGGATGATGCACTGCATCTCGGCTGGTGTAGTTCCCTCAAATAAAGCAGTGTAATGGAGGGTAAAGACAGAAAGAGCGCGTGAACAGTGCATTTTTCATTGTGTAGCAGACTGCCTCAGATTTTCTAAGCTACGCCTTCTCTTCCTCATACAGAAGAGTAAAGGGGCTAACAAGACAATCCAGTAGTATCTAATGGATGCTGCAGAGACTGGAAATTGAGCAAAAGGCTGTACACAAACTACACTGTTAAACTTATGTAATTTTATGTCTGACAGGAAGGCTACCAGTATTCACATGGACAGTAAAGGGGACATGGCTCAAGTGAGGGAGCAACCAATGCCCATCTACTTGTTGCTCCGGAAACAGAATTCTCCTGGCTTTCTGGGCTCCTGATTAAGGTAAGATGCATACATCATCACTGGATAAAAACTAGGTATTGACAGAACTCTTCTTGTTCAAAGCTGAAAAGTTAAAAAACAAAACAAATGAGGACAATGTGAGGGTTTATTAAAAAAAAAAGAGAGAGAAATGACCTATCACTGTAAAGATTCATGTGAGCAGTTTTATCAATTGGAGACAGCTCTGTGACCTGCTGTAACTTCGGACCCCTCCTCTTCTAGACTGAGTGCTTCCTGAAGAAAAAATGGCCCTCTAGCCTTTGTTTCCCCCATGTACCATTGATATTGAAATCTAGCTCTTCATTTACAAGGTTCCTAAACTTTTCCCTGAAGATTTTTTTTTTTTTAAAGATTTTATTTATTTATTTGACAGACAGAGATCACAAGTAGACAGAGAGGCAGGCAGAGAGAGAGAGGGAAGCAGGCTCCCCGCCGAGCAGAGAGCCCGATGCGGGACTCGATCCCAGGACCCTGAGATCATGACCTGAGCCGAAGGCAGCGGCTTAACCCGCTGAGCCACCCAGGTGCCCTCCCTGAAGATGTTTTGAACTAAGAGTTTATATCCCCAAAACAGCAGCATCAGCCTCTTTTTCTACCATCTCCGACAAGCTCGTAACTCAGTGATGGGAGATGGGTACTTAGGTCTGGGGATGGGCTAATGTACTCAGGAACTAGAATCTGGGGTTATTATGAGCAGAGGAAATCAGATATTTGCCTTTTTTGCAAATAAAATATTAAAAGCCTTTTGATAGTGTAAGAAAACATAACACAGACTCCTCTCATAAATCTGTTTCCAATGTTACTTCAAATACTTAAGGGAGGACTCATGTGCAGAAAACCCCATGCTAGCTTTTGCCCCAGAATCCTGGATTGGTTAGCAGTGCAGCCTCTGAACACAGATCACCTGAATGCGAGAACTGACTAGCATTTAGTAACTCTGTGAACTTGGCGAAGTCAGCTCATCAATCAAGCCTCTGTTTTATCAGGAAATGGGTTGCTGTGAAACTCAAATATATGTTAAATGCTTTGCACAGTACCTATTATATAGACAGTTTTAAATATCTGCTGTATTGACATTCCTGCTCTAATTCCTTACCTTCAATCACACTTCAACTCAACACAGGGCAAATAAAGAAAACACATGAAACGTGCATTAATTTATTCTTCATTTATACTGGACTAGGCAGATCTGTATGTCTTAATCTTTACCAAATAATATACATAAGTCTATACATATATACAAATATACAGAAGTATTTGTATAAACCTGAATAGTCATGATTTTAAACTTCACATTGTCAGATAAAAAGCAGACTACTGTACTGAGTTAATATCTCATGCCATGTTCAATCTGAAATACAGATATATATTACATAATGCTATTAAAAAAGGGTAATATAAGTAAGTCAGTGACATTGTAATAAATCTGACTGCTTTATTAGATCAAGGTGGAATGCAATAAGTTCTAATATCACGTAGAAAAACAAGCAATCAAAAGCACATAATTTAGGTCTTAAAAAATGGATTTATCCTAAATTGGTCAACAGCACCGAAAGACAGCAATTCTGCCACATATACTTAAACCACTCCTGTGAGTACCTTCTAACTCACTCAGAAGAGCACTTCTAAACAAGACTACTTGTTTAAGCAGATCCCTTTGTACAAAACCAAACTGCCAGCCACTACATACCTCCCACTCGGTAAAAGCTGAATGAGTTAACGTAAGGACATTTTCTAACTCCACACCTATATTAAATCACTAACACTACTGATATAAAAATCAGGGCAAGGAAAGGTCAAACATGGATGGTGGCGGGCAGACCAATCAGTGGCTGACACATGGAAAAACCAACAGGGAAACTGACTTCTTGTGTAGGGTATCAGAATAGTTTCTCTGAAAGGGCTGCAAGGCATAAATGAAGATAGTCCTTCTTTATTCCCCTTTCTCCTTTATGCCCCTTACAGCGACCATACTGGAAATTTGAGCAAAAGGAACATTTTTAACTTCTTCACAAGAAGGCATTAAGATAACACAATACTATTTGTGAAAAGAACTTACATTGTGGTTAAAATGGAAGATAAACTATAGTTAAACCTTTTACGTGTTTTGTAACAATCTCACAGAAAATAATGTTTTCTAAAATTACAGTATTTTACACATGCTAAGCTGAATGACAATATTAGATTACATCTTCTGCAACTGTGGTGTCAAAAATCTGATAGCAAATTTGCTGCTCCATTCCACTTGTGACATTATATGACTTGATGAAACATTCCAACCATGGATATGCATCTACAAATGAGAAAAAAAGATTACTTAATCATTAAAACTAAGCAAGTATCTCTGAAATATATACCTAACCATAATGCTTAGCTAGAAAAATTAACATTTAACTTAGCTTGAAAAATAAATACACTTACCAAATTTAGTATTATCTACTCTTCCAGATACACACTGGGTTCTTGTTACTGTTCTGTAACAATCCTAATTTGATTTTTTTCCCAACAGAAAACAACAATTAAATGTGGAGTTTTCCAAATGTTTGATAGCAAAGGTAGCAGCCACCTCATTCCCAACTTTTCTTCCTGCTGCTGACCACCCCAGGTTTTTTTTCTTTTTTCTTTTCCTTTTTTTTTCTTGGTTGACTGCAAAGAAACTGAACCTGAGGTTCACATCAGCTCAGGCTTTTATACACCTGTCTAGCTGCGACTCCCATCAGGTACCAGGCACTGTGTCCAGACAATGCTGGCAGCTGTAGATGCTGTTTCCAAGCTTTGGTCATGGCTACAATAAATCTATTTAAAACTTCTAGAAAAGTTTCTTAATGCTTCTTCAAGTTCAAGCTTGAAAGACACTTAATATAGTCAATATTGGCAAGAGTCAAGTAAGACAGGCTTCTTCTCCACTGCTGGTGGTACTATAAATACGTAAAATATTCTTGAAAAGCAATCCGGCAGCGTGAATCAAAAGCCTACAAAACCTGTGGGGTTTTTTTGTTTTTGTTTTTTAAATACTTTATGTATTTATTAGAGAGATAGTGAGAGAGGAAACACAGGCACGGAGCGCTGGAGAGGGAAAAGCAGGCTCCCTAATGAACAGGACCCTGATGTGGGGCTCAATCCCAGGATCCCGGGATCATGACCTGAGCTGAAGGCAGATATGTAACAACTGAGCCACCCAGGCACCCCAAACCTGTGCTTTTTAATCAGAGTTTTATTTCCAGAAATCTATCCAAAAGAATTAAAAGCAAAATTAAAGTGATATCAAATAGAAGTATGTAAGTTAAACCTTGTTACAGCTGTTTTTTCAGAATTGTTATAAGATGTAAAGACTGACCAGGAGAAAATAAAGTCTGATTAGAAATAATTTTAAAAAGTTAAACCGACAGCATCTAAACCTGCAGCTGGCAAAATTTGTTACTGATGAAAAGTTGTTAGAAGAGTCAAACCATCTTACTATGATTGAGGTCTTCAAATTTCAATGTAAACAGAAATAATGGCCACAAAAAGAAGCCAGTGTCAGTAACTGTAATTCACATGATTTGACCTGAAGATCTGGTTGATGGACAAATATCATCCAGAGAACTAAAGCTGATAAAAGAACAATTAGTAAAATAAAATGCATAAAATCTGAAACTGGTTAATACTGAACAGAAATTCATGAATGAATTAAACTGGCTAAATGAAGTCTGTTATAGAAAATGATTGAGAAAATTTCATCTCTGTTGGTATAATTCAAAAAAAATATGTTTGCATAAACACAGTATCAAAATGGCCTCCCTCCTTTTTTATTATTTCAAAAAATTAAAAAATTTTTTCACTTCAGAAACTATGATTCTTTTTTTTTTTTTTAAGATTTTATTTATTTATTTGACAGACAGAGATCACAAGTAGGCAGAGAGGCAGGCAGAGAGAGAGGAGGAAGCAGGCTCCCGGCTGAGCAGAAACCCCGATGTGGGGCTCGATCCCAGGGCCCTGAGATCATGACCTGAGCTGAAGGCAGAGGACGAACTATGATTCTTTTTTTTTTTTTTTAAAGATTTTATTTATTTTATTTGACAGACAGAGATCACAAGTAGGCAGAGAGGCAGGCAGAGAGAGAGAGGAAGGGAAGCAAGCTCCCCGCTGAGCAGAGAGCCCGATGCGGGGCTCGATCCCAGGACCCTGGGATCATGACCTGAGCCGAAGGCAGCGGCTTAACCCACTGAGCCACCCAGGCGCCCCCGAACTATGATTCTTAAACTCTTTTCTCCATGCCACTGTTTTCATCAAAAAGCAGATCAAACAATAATTTACTTAGAATCAGACTTCAAAGTTTTCATCCTCTAAGTCTACAGATTAGACACATGTGTTAAGTACTGTTTCAAGAAAAAGAATGATGAGATTGTTAAAAATATTATTGCCTACCAATTTTTATTCCTGAAGGACAAAACATATCCATGATCATATCCATACTCTGCTGAAGGTCATCATTGATTAGGATTTCTGATGCCGGGATCTGGAAGAATTTGTCCTTAAAAAAAAAAAAAATTATAGAAGGAAAAAAGGAAATTAATGTTTCTTTTTTAAAAAGATTTTATTTATTTATTTGACAGAGAGCAAGAGCGTGCAACTACTGGGGGCAGGGGAGAGGGAAGGGGAAAAGCAGACTACCACTGAGCAGGGAACCGAAGTGGCTCGATCCCAGAACCCTGGGATCATGATTTGAATCAAAGGCAGATGTTCAACTGACTAAGCCACCGAGGCGCCCTGGAAGTTAATCTTTTTTTGAAGTCATAATTAACATGAAAGTATTTCAATATATTCTAATGAAAATGATCTAGACTATTTTATTCTATAAAGATTGTAGAAGTAACAGAATTCTAGTCTGATCTCTTAAAATCTGATTTACTACTTTAAAAACAGCAGTAAGATATACATATAAAAAATCCAATTACTGGGGCGCCTGGGTGGCTCAGTGGGTTAAAGCCTCTGCCTTCGGCTCAGGTCATGATCCCAGCAGGGTCCTGGGATCGAGCCCCGAGTCGGGCTCTCTGACCCGCAGGGAGCCTGCTTCCTCCCCCCCCTCTCTCTGCCTGCCTCTCTGCCTACTTGTGATTTCTCTCTCTCTGTCAAATAAATAAAGTCTTGAAAAAAAAAAAAGAAAAAAATCCAATTACTTTGAATTAATGATAATAATAATGGTATTTAGAAAAACGTGAGGTCTCTCATTCTCTTTGTATACAGGAAAAAATGTCTTAAGTTTAAAAGAGTATAACATATGTTGTATATTTATTTAACTTTTCTTTTCTCTAACATATTATACTATACTTTCTTAAAAGAAAGAAGGGATTTTGTTTGCTTTGTTCACTGCTATAACCCCATCATATACAACAGTACCTAGGCACAGAGCAGGTGCTCATTAAATATTTATTCAATAAATGCACAAATGAATTGTTAAGCAGGAGGGAAAAAAAATCTCTCAACTTTACTTCAGATTGTTTCAGAATGTGTGCAGTAAAAAAATTCGACCTTACCACTAACAGAAATCTAGTTTCTGCCCTTGGCTTCTGGAAATAATCTCTAAGCCCTTAAAATATGCCTGTTAGGAATGTCCTTGTATGTCACACTAGAGATTTAGGGTGGGGAGCTTGGGGCATATGATATTAGCTTGATCTTCAGAGGGGCTGAAAACTAAGATCAGCCATATGGGCTGTGAACCATGACTACATGACAGAGCACCAATAAAAACTCTAGACACTAAGGCTCAGTGAGGCTTCCCTGGCTCTCAATACTAACACATGTGTACTGTTATAAATCATTATTGGGTTGGTAACACTGCCTGCTACTCCATGGGAAGAGGACAACCGGACTCTGCCCTATGTACCTCTTCCCTTGGATGCTTTTAATTTGTATCCTTTAGTTGTAATAAATCATAATAGCAATAATAACTTACAGGAAGTTAATGGGAATCTTTCCAGTGGATTATCAAAACTTAAGGGTGGTCCTGAGAACCCCCAAACTTGGAAGTATTGTTAGAAATGAGGGAGGTTTATGGATAGCTCCCTAGTTTCACATAATATAACCACTGACCTTCCAAAGTAATTTAGTTCCACCTAATAGAGAAATGTGGAGACTTCAAAAACCTAGTGAAATGCTGCTAGACAGAAGGTGTGGTCAATACCTCTGCCTTTGACTCCTGGAATAAAACTTCTGAAGAGTCTCTCCTCAAATCCTATTCTTCAATTTTTCATTACATAGATATTAAATTTACAAAGTTAAACCAAAACAGGATAGATATACAGACACTTCAAGATTTATGTGCTTGCATTTTATTAAGTTGCTTTAAATCCTCTCAGTAATAAAGTGGGAATGAATAAATACATCAAAATTTAAAAATATTTTACTTAGAAATATCTATACTACCTCTGTTACTTACAGAATCCATGAGATAAGCTTCCAATACTCCTGTTCCATCATCAAGAGTAAATGTCATTACAAACACATGTTGAAGGGGTACAATACCCAGTACTAGTAAGGGAAAGAAGATCAAACCATATGAATCTTCTAATCCTTATAATCAAAGTAAAGTGAAAATTGCTTTATGATGTTATGTTAGTTTTGTTTACTAAAATAAATAACTTATATTTATGCCTTTTGTTCTCCAATAACAATATATTAAACTCATTTAGCAGATTCATTTTAGACATTACACTGTATCTATATAGGGACAATGACCCATAAGCATTGATGAAATATTAATATAAAGTATCTTTAAAATGAGTTGATAATTTGATAGAAAACATCAAAACTGATTTACGAACTATAATTCATTGCATGATAGCCTCATGAACGACAAAATACCAGAATGTTCTAAAAAAAACTGCATGCAATTCAATATTTATGGTTTTATAATATATCTCTCCCCTTTGTATTATAAACATAGGGATCACTTATTTTTTAAGATATCATCTGGTAGAATGGATAAAAATGTTAGAAGATGGGATTTCATGATTTGGTAATAAGAGGAAGAAGAAATTAAAGAGATACTAAATGATACGAAAATTCATAGGTTAAAATGGTACTCTGTATTTGGAAATGAAAGACATTTAATATGTTTATAAAATGAAATACTGTCTTCCATTTGTGGAATCCATATGTAAAAGGATTAATTAAGGGGCAAGTAAGAAGAATGAATCAGGGTACAGAGAAATGAATTAGGGCATACAGACATGACTAAAATTATTAATACAGAGGAACCGATTTATAGGATTCTAAAGGTCTCCACAGGTTAAAACTGAGCTAAAACCAAGGGTGCCTGGGTGGCTCAGTGGGTTAAAGCCTCTGCCTTCGGCTCAGGTCATGATCCCAGAGTCCTGGGATTGAGCCCCACATCTGGCTCTCTGCTCAGCAGGGAGCCTGCTTCCTCCTCTCTCTCTGCCTGCCTCTCTGCCTACTTGTGATCGCTCTGTCAAATAAATAAATAAAATCTTAAAAAAAAAAAAAAAACAGCTAAAACCAAGAAGAATGAACATAAAATCTACCCTCAAGGACCACACAAAGACTTGCATTAAGAATGGGATGAGGAGGGCGCCTGGGTGGCTCAGTGGGTTAAGCCGCTGCCTTCGGCTCAGGTCATGATCTCAGGATCCTGGGATCGAGTCCCGCATCGGGCTCTCTGCTCAGCAGGGAACCTGCTTCCCTCTCTCTCTCTCTCTCTGCCTGCCTCTCTGTCTACTTGTGATCTCTCTCTCTGTCAAATAAATAAATAAAATCTTTAAAAAAAAAAAAAAAAAAAAAAAAAAAGAATGGGATGAGGAGACCATGCTGGAAAGCAGGGAGCCTGGAATTTCACTGGACCACAAACAAAATATGAGATAGCAGTATCTAATAGGAAAAAACAAAACAAAAACAAAAACAAAACAAAACAAAACAAAACCAAGTATATAAATAAATATCAATACAATAAAATTTTCAGGCTAGTAGAAGCAAAGTGTCCAATTTTAGAAAAATAAAGGTTTTCTTTATATTCTGCACTAGCCAACATTTGTAGCGCTATTTGCAGCTTTTAATGCCAAACTTAAGAACATTGGTAAAGTGAAATGTTTACTAAGGAGGAGAAACAAAATAGTAGGGAATGTGGGAAAATTCCAAGCGAAGTGAGGGTGCCTAGCTGGAGAAATAAAGTCAGTGAAGGTTTGACAGGTATCTTCAAATGCACAAAGCCTGCTGATCTTATAGAAGGCATGTACACTAAGTCCATGCTGTGGTCTGTGCTAAAATTAGAAGTAGGTGGTTCTGCTTTACTAAGAACTACTTAAAAATTAAGAGGTATGCTGTCTTGCAATGTAATGAGTCCCCTGTCACTGAAAGAGTTTTAAGCCAAGCTGGGTGAAGAAGTTTCTTGCTCCAGATAAAGATGTGTATTGGGTAAAGAGCTGTAAGAGCCATCTCTAAATCTGTTTTTAATCCAAAAATACTGTGAACTGGAGGGATTTTTCAGAATCTGTATTTGTGATTAATAATTAATACTATAACAAATTACTGAACATTAAATACAGTAATGATTAAAGATATTGGCAGAAGCCTGGAAGCAAGTTTTCATATATTTTAAACTTCACTTTATAGTCTTATTATAATCACCGTGAAAGGTTTTGCTTAAGTACAGTTAAACTTTAGCTCAGTCTTTGCTCTGGTTTCACTTGATCGACAACTGAAATAGAATCAGTGAGGTCACCTTATGTGAAGACAGTTACAGTTGCAGGACACAGAAATTTGCTAACCTTCTGCCACAGAAGAAGGAATCCACAGTGTTTTATCAACCAGGGAATTTAGATTTTGTATTGGTCTCAAAGTAGAACATTGTTTACATCTGAAATTAATGACAGAAAAAAAAAAAAACCCATAGGCATTTAAAAATAATTATTATAACTCATTTAATTATAACTTATCTTCGCTGTTCAAACATGCACAGTTTAAAGTTAATTATTAAACAACAGTGTTGCACCTTTCATAGTGTAATGCACATATTACAAGCAGAATTGTAAAAAAATAAGCTTTTCACAATAGAAGCAATCAAAAAGATAGTATGGTTCAGAATAAGTAACTAAGTTGAGAATAAGAGAGAGAGTCCAGATTCAGATTGTTAATTTGGCTGATTTTGTTGGCAAAACGAAAAAGTTGAAAGGGACAATCTCTCAGGACTCTCATTCGATGGCTCTGTGATAACAGCTAAGGTCTTAAGTAAATATAACCAATAGGAGAAAATTATTCTAAGGAAGTCAGTACTAATAAGACTTTGGATAATATATTCAGTGAATGCATATTCAGAGGTTCATAGTTTATAATGCCTAATACTATACTTATCTTTTGTAATAGAAATTAATCTGAAACTACAATATACTAAAAATGCACATTATTTAGTATAGGTATTTTGCTTTACTTACATACAAATAAGTACAAGTAATTACTTTTTACTATATATCATCATAAGATTAGGAGATATTGATAAGAAAATATACTTGAATACAAATATAAAAATCAATGTCCAAAAGGTTCATGCAGACTCCTTTTCATTTCTAATCTGGAGAAGAACAGAGGGTCCCTATATTAAATATTCTTCTTCTCCACCCATCAAATATATATTTCTTCTTTAACAGAGAAAGGCAATAGAATGAAAACATATTATTTCCTCAAAAATAGGCTGTGATATTAAGTCTAGACATTGATAAAGCAAGCATGCAAGCTAAAAATTAAGTGTATAAATTAAAATGTAAGGGTAACAAGTAAATATTAAGTACAGAATTCATTACATTGAAAGCAGTAAAAGCAGAAAAAGGGGAAAATCAAGAACATGTTTATAAATGAATCCAATAGAAGACTACAGGGTAAATAAAAAAATCTTAAAAAAAAAAGAAAAAACCTAACAATAGAAGACTAGAGGGAAAAATAAGCTTAATAATAAAAAAAAAAAGGAGAAAGAGTATAGTGTAAGTGGAGAACAACATAAAATGTAGAAATAAAACCCAAATATATCAGTAATTAACATATTTAAAATTCATCTATTAAAAAACTAAAATCTAGTCTTATTTATTTGAGACTTTCTAAAATATAACAACAAAGAAACATGAAAGCAAACCAGCAAAAGAGCCTCAAAATATACAAAGCAAATACTGACAGAATAAAAGATCACAAATGTTCCACTACAGAGGACATTAAGCACACTCTTGAAGAAGTGATTAAATAGACAAAGTTACAAAGGAAAAAGAAGTTTCGAATATGATTAACAAGCTTGACTAATGGGTGTAACTAAACACTATTAAACATTAAACACAACTATTAAAGAACATATCTTCTTTTTTAAATATAGGCAATATATACAAAATGTAAACATATTCTGGGATAAAGCAAAGCTAAATGAATCTCAAAGAATCATTATGAAATACAGCAACCTATTTGGTTAAAAAGTAATCTAACTAAAATGCAAAAAAAAAATAGTACCTAAAATGCGTGTGTGAAAACTTTAAAATACACGGCTAAATAATTCATGGGCCTAAGAAAAATCATAATGAGAATTAGGAAACATTTAGAAGAGACCAAAAAAAAAAAAAAAGAACAAACACCACTACATATCAAATCTTGGTTTCAAGGGGCACCTGGGTGGCTCAGTGGGTTAAAGCCTCTGCCTCCGGCTCAGGTCATGATCCCAGGGTCCTGGAATCGAGCCCTACATCGGGCTGTTCATCAGTGGGGAGACTGCTTCCTCCTTTCTCTCTGCCTGCCTCTCTGCCTACTTGTGATCTCTGTCTGTCAAATAAATAAATAAAATCTTTTAAAAAAAAAGATCTTGGTTTCAAGCTATGGCCATTTTCTCGGGGGAAATATGGGCTTAAATGTAAATATTTTAAAAATACTAAAAATTAATAATTGAGATAAGCATTCAATTAAAAACATTTGAAAAAGAAAAAACAAAGAAACTTAAAGTAAATAAATGCTGTAAATAAAGATAAAAAAAGAAAAAGCCAAGGAAACCCCCAAAAATGCAAAAAATAAAGATATGAAAAATAATATAAAAATAGAGCACGTCAGAACAAATTTAGTTGCTTTGGCAAAAAACATAAAAAAAAAGGTGCAAGTAATATTTAGTGGATTCAGGAACAAAGTGGAGACTTAAAAATCATCAAAAGTACTATAAACAATTTTATGTCACTAAATTTAAATTTACATAAGAGATGAAGACTTTTCTAAAAAAAATTCATTAATAGATTCGAGAAATAAAAAACCATAGGAGATGGATAACTGTTAAAGAAACTGAAGCATTAGTTTAAAGTTGTTTAAAAAGAATTGGGTCCAGAAAACTGAGTAAAGTAACTAAAGCCTAAGTAAGGAAATCCTTTAAGGTTTCACAAGCATTTTGAGAAATATAATCATATTAATATTTTAAAAATTTATAAAACAAAAGAAACCATGAAGTTAAACAGGTTCAAGAGAGACTACAAATTTCTTGAAACACATGACTTTTTCTAGCTCCTAATATATTCTGATTATCTTCTACCTCCTCAGTGGTAACTAAACTGTAACTTCCTGGCACAGAAATTTTGGAATTCAATCACTTAACTTTTATGAGGATATAGTTATGAACCTTTCTCTGTACCATTATCTAAATCTTTGTGAAAGAAAACAAATGAGTGTTAGCCTTTGGGGTAGCTTTATACTTAGTGCACTGGAGGTCATTGATGCATATGCTATCAAAAGAATAAATATATACCAGAAAAATCTAGTACATATAAATTGTACATATATATATATGTATATATATATTCAAAGTATCCACTGAATATATATATATAGCAACTACTAGGATAAAATAATAAAAATTATTGCTATGCAGTCTTCTCAAAACTCCCAGATTTGAAAGCATACCCGTAGTGATGTACTTTTCCTTGTATAAGGAATGGTGCTGAAAGATCAAGGACTTCCAAGTCTTCCTGGCCAGATCTCACAGGAATTACACTATGAAACTTGTTTGCGAGTTTGTAGATTTCACCGAGTGTACCTCCTATTAACAAAGAATAAATAAATCCTTCTGGGCAAAATTGAGTGTCTATTAAGTAACACATAAGGTACAGTAAAAAAGACTAAGGGGACTGAAAGAAAAAGACAATGAAGGCATGAATTTAGATGATTAATACATTTATACATTTATTGTAAAATATAATAATTTGTAAACTTAGTATCCTGCCTTGATTTAAGAAACTGCTGCACAAAAATGCTAAGACTTGAGCAAAATACAAGGCTTGTGAAATTTTAACCATTTTCCTAAATTTTTATACAAATTGCTCTTTTATGCCTGAACACTTTGGTTAAGTATTCAAAAGAAAATAAAACTGAGAGCCAAAGTATAACAGGGTTCTCATTAAATTTGCTATATACTAATAATGTCTATATACTAAACACTATTAAATATTAAACTTAATTCCTTGTGCCCCTCTAATTACACTTCATCCAGAGGGAAGATAAACTTCACTGTAGAGTTACTGTGTCAAAGAAATAGAAACCAATTCAGTTCCACTTACTACCTGTACTGGGAAAGACCTACAATTTCCCTATGCTTCAGCTTTCTCATGTATAAAAAACAGCTTATAATAGTAACAACTGAATAGGATTATTGTGATGATTAAATATATATAAATTAAATAAATAAATAAATATATAGAAATGAAAATCATTTCTGGTACACCATAAATGTGTTAAAATAAAAGATGTTCATGAAAATAATACCAATGGTAATATTCATCTGTATTCATACATACATACAGACTTAAACAATTACATATTACTTTTATAAATAAAAAATGTCTGTAATAGAAATGATCATAATCTACTGTAATAAAGGTCAGTTCATTTATAAAACTGAACTAAAGATTTCTCTGCAAATTAAAGATAATGTTCTCCTTTTATTATGGAATGTTCTCAAGGAATAAAAGTCTCAAGGAAAATAAAGAAATTTTAAATTTGGCATAGAAAAAAATATTTGGTATATATGAGATAAACATCAGATTAAAATTAGACAAAAGTGGAAAGGAAATGCAAAAATAAGTAAGAGTTTCATTCTTTTAAAACATATGTCTTAAAACAAGTTATTTTTACTTGTTTCAAGGGCCCCTTCCTTGACTTGTGTATCAATAGATGACTTTAGTCATTCTACTTTAATGGAACAACAGTGACATCCAGAGGCAAAAACAGCAGCAACTGTATATAACAAGCAGCCTCTTGATACTCAGCTCCACAATGAGCTTGAATCTGATTAAGATTATATCCAACATCTAAGATGGACAAATACAAACACCTGAGTTCAATGCGTAACTCCAAAATGTCATTCAGATTAATTTCTATATGTGTGTATGTATATATTTAAATCTACCTATTATATATAATATATTCCATTTTATGGGATTTAAAATAACATTTTGACTTTATATGTCCTAAGTTGCCCCTAACGTGTATTTAACAATCATTAATCACATAAGCAAAAGCTGAATTCTAGTAAAACAGTTACTTAAATACTTTACCTTCTATCAAAATCAGACAGTCATTTGAAAGTGGAAGAATACCGTTATTTTTTACAAAATGAACCGCGACTTTTCGTCCTCCTTGATCTGTAGTGGTCCACATTTTCGAATCATATAATGATGTATTTTGTAGTTTGATATCTGGGATTTTACTTGCACCCTCTTGTAAAATTGTATCCAAATCACCCTCATGTGGAACTTCTTGCCTAAAATCATCACAACGAAATAATACAAAATGATTGGTATAAGCTTAGAAATTCAAATTTAACAAACTATCCAATTTAAAAAAATTGTTCATATGCTGATGGGCCAGCTACTTATTTTAAAATACAGAGATAATTTACTTTGCAGATTAAATGACTGACTCTTATTCAACCAAAAATGTCACTGAGTAGATCCATATCATAATTACATTAACTGCCAGCAATTTCCTTATCTGATTTTGTGATAACAAGGATCTTACAACTATTTCTAGCACCAATTCATTCTCCTCTTGTAAAGAACATTAAAATTATCTTTGGGGGATAAAAAGACAGCTGCCCATTAAATATCCATTTATCACCTAAGTAATTCCCCTTTCATAAGGGACCTAATTTTAACTTAGAATAATAGTTTCAAAAAGTCACATGGTAAAGTATGTATACAATAGAAATGGCATGATCTGGAATCAAAAGGGTTTTATCCTCATCCTGATTCTGTCCCCAACCAGCTGTGTAACTTTAGGTAATACCTCTTAACCTTTGAGATGGTTTTATTTGTTTAAAAAAATGCTCAGAGAGGATGATTTTGTTTGGCAAAGCTATATGACTTTAGAGAATTTGACAAACTCTAATTTAGTAATATTTCAGCAAGTACCTAAAATCTGTATTTATATTTTAATTCCAACTATCATTTTAAGCTCAAATGGGCAGCAGATGATCCCCATTTTATTTAAGGTTTGATGATCAAAAATCTCTACAAACATGGGGCATCTGGGTGGCTCAGTAGGTTAAGTGGCTGCCTTTGGCTTGGGTCATGATCCCAGCATGCTGGGATCAAGTTCCACATCCCCGCCAAGCAAGGAGCCTGCTTTTCCCTCTGCCTCTTCGTGCCTGTGCGTGCGCTCTCTCTCTCTCTCTCTGACAAATAAATAATTAAAAAAAATTTCTACAAATAGTACCACACTCAGATTTTGAAGGGAAAAATATACATATATATTAGTGTACACACAGATGTGTACATACAAATAACATACACACACAAATATGTGCTTTAAAATGGAAATGTACTTTATTTACACATTATATATTTAGAGGGAAGACAGTCAAATTGTATAAAAAAGAAAAAGCTTAAAAATAATTTCAGATTATGTCTTGAGCTAATAAGTAAATATTCATTTTATTGTCTCATAAATTTATTTATATATAATAAATGATGTTTGGAATAAAGTCTGATGCACTGGGAATTCTCAATGATTAACAAAAATTTAAATTATATTTGCTATATTTAAGATAGAAATATTGCCAACAAGGCTTTCTCTATAACTTACTTAGATATTTCATCTAAGAGTGCTTGGGTGGCTCAGATTAAGTATCTGCCTTAGCCTCAGGTCGTAAGCACCACTCCAGGGATCAAGCCCCAGGTCAGGCTCCCAGCTCAGCAGGGAGTCTACTTCTCCCTCTCCCTCTGACCCTGTGTGCACTCTCTCTGTTTCTCCTTCTCAAATGAATAAATAAAATCTTAAAAAAAAAAAATTCTTTTAAAAAGAATTAAAGAATTAAAGAAAAAAAAGAATTAAAAAGAATTTAAAAAAAACCCCAGAATTCTTTTAAAAATTTTAGTTATTAAAGGTTTACTTTTTTTTTCTTTTTTTTTTGTCATTTGGTTAATTCTTTTTTTTTTAATTAATTTTTTATTTTTTCAGCATAACAGTATTCATTATTTTTGCACCACACCCAGTGCTCCATGCAATCCGTGCCCTCTACAATACCCACCACCTGGTGCCCCCAACCTCCCACCCCCCACCCCTTCAAAA
The DNA here is from genome assembly GCF_902655055.1 of Lutra lutra. Lineage (NCBI taxonomy): Eukaryota > Metazoa > Chordata > Mammalia > Carnivora > Mustelidae > Lutra > Lutra lutra. The sequence goes on from NC_062288.1 coordinate 82,103,624, forward strand.
TTCTCAGATCGTTTTTCAGAGTCCATAGTCTCTCATGGTTCACCTCCCCTTCCAATTTCCCTCAACTCCCTTCTCCTCTCCATCTCCCCTTGTCCTCCATGCTATTTGTTATGCTCCACAAATAAGTGAAACCATATGATAATTGACTCTCTCTGCTTGACTTATTTCACTCAGCATAATCTCTTAAAGGTTTACTTTTTTTTTAAAGATTTTATTTTTTTATTTGACAGAGAGAGATCACAAGTAGGCAGAGAGGCAGGCAGAGAGAGGAGGAAGCAGGCTCCCTGCTGAGCAGAGAGCACAACTCGGGGCATGATCCCAGGACGCTGGGATCATGACCTGAGCTGGAGGCAGAGGCTTTAAAGGTTTATTTTTAAGAAGTTTTGTGAAAAAAGAGTCTCCCCAAATATATATATTTTTCTCAAGATTTGAGAGAGAGTGCGCGCCCTCAAAGGAGAGTCAGAGGGAGAAGCAGACTCCACTGGGCGGAGCCTGACATGAGACTGGATCCCAAGACCCTGAGATCATGACCTGAGCCGAAGGCAGATGCTTAATTGACTGAGCCACCCAGATGCCCCTCCCCAAATATTTTTATAGTTTATTATTTGTTTGCATGTATCAGAACTACTAAATTGAATTTCAGATTTCAAAAAAGCACCTACTTTTATTTACCAATAAAAGAAATATCAGAACGATTTACTAATATTTTAGTATTTTCTCTTAAAAATGTTACCACTCTTTCAAAATACAATACACAAAGTCATAATCTACTCATTGCCAGGACTTAAACTGATATATTTGAAACATGTATTCATGAACATTATGAAATAAAAACTTCTGTTTTATTATGGAAAATACTTACAGTGCATGACATTTAGGACAATGAAGTTTAACAGACTGAAAGAGTATTCTGGGCTTATATGACCTTAATTTTGCTCGAATACGATACTGTTGAGGAGCTTTTTGTTTCAAAATAGCACATATTGGGGTTTTCTCCAAATACTGATGATCTGTAAGTACTGAAAAGAATTTTTAGATTAAATTAGGATAATCTACAAGAATAAGAATATTCATCTTATGAACTCCCCCAAACCAGACACAGAATTGAATTAAGTTATCTTGTCAGCTTTATTTTGCCACATTTATCATCATCTGTCTTTAGCTCTCTCTCCATGTATATCTCCTTACAGATTCATATATATGAATCATTTGAGAACAGTTTGCAGATATCATGCTCCTTTTTCCCTAAATATTTCAGTGTGTATTTCACAAAAAATTTCATTGACCTATTACAGTGTAATTTTCAATCTCAGAATGTGTAATATTGATGTAATATTATCACTGAATCAACAGACATTATTCAAATTTCTCCAAATGTGCCTATAATGTTCTTATTTAGATTTTTTTTTTCAGGTCCAGAATCCAATCCTGAACCACGCATTGCATTTGTTTTTCCTGTCTCTTTGGACTCTTTTGATGTAGAACGTTCCCTCAGCTTTCCATCTTTCACGACACTGATAATATTTGGAGTAGAGGCCATTTATTTGGGTGTGTCTGCTTCTGCTCACAATCAGATACAGATCATGCATTTTTGGCAGGATACTATATAAGAAGTGCTACAAGTGTCCTTCTCTGTATCATATTAAGAGGCTTATATATATATATCATATATAATAAAAGTAATAATTTATAATTTTATATATAAATTTAAAACATATATTTATATAAATATATAATTTTATATATAAATTTTAATATTTTTATTATATATAATATATAATAATTTATAATTTTAGTTATATATATAAGTGTATACACACACACACACACACATATTTTTTAAGAGCCATATATGTTATGAGTGTTTTCACTCCTGGGAATGCTAACTTTGCTCAGTTGGTTATGGTGGTATTCAGCAGGTCTCTCCACTATAAATTTATTATTTTCCCCTTTATAATAAGAAAGTACTTGGGGAAATACAAATATCCCACTCCTCAGTAACATTTAGGATCCTGACAGTTTAGGGCCCACTGATGATTTACAGCTAAATCAATTACTACTATCCTGGTTGCAAAATGATTTTCTTCCCTAACTTCATCATTCCTTTTACATTTATTAGTTGACACTCCTACTTTAACTAAGAGCTTTCCATTTCATCTCATTTGTTTATTCATTCGTTCTTTTGTTTATTACCCACATGGACTAATGGATTCCTACTTTATTCAGTTTTATTTCATCGTTAGTACTTTTCATTTTGATGCTCAAATTATATCAAATTTGGCGTGCTCCATCATTTACTGAGCATGGCACAAGATGTTCCAGACTCATCTTGGAGTTCTCCTGCCCCAGTCCTGGAGTCTGATATTTCTTTAAGCTGTCCTGATTCCTTTTAAGGGGGAATATTATTTATAAGCCAAGATTTGTGTACTAGGTGCATTCATTGCTAGTGGGCTGTGCCATTATTTCGAAGCCTTTAACTGCACAGACGTAGGGTATATATACACACACGTGTTCATACCTATACTTGCACACATGCACCTATATATGTATGAGTATGTATTTGAATGAATACATATATACAAAGACCTATCTACATCTACTTCTGTATCTATCTATAAAACCATGAGTACATATGGGCACTTCCTATTCCAGTAATACCACCACAAACAAGCTTCTTTCTTTGAGCTTCCCCCATTTCATAGTTATATGTTCTTTCTCCAATAATGAGAAACTCAAATTTTTATTTTTATAAGTATATTACAGAATTTCACTTAATAGACTTCTGCTTAAAAATATTTTTTCTTCAACTTTTTAACCTTAGCTGAAATAACAGAAAGAGGGCATCTGACAGATTTACTATCACTGCTAACATTAAAGTTTGGGGGTATATTGTAAGGAGCTCCTTTATGGGCACAGAGCTAAATACACAGGGTGAGCAGATAAAAATTATGTCATATAAGGTATTTTACATTCTCAAAGAAAACCCCACTGCACTGTTAGATTATGTTTCATAAATCTACAGCTATGTGACTTAAATATATAGTTGATTTTAAAACATTTATCTTTCTGGGTTCCATTTTATGCCACTTACTATTGAGGGAGGGAAATAAAATATAAATAGGGCTATATTTTTGCCCTCATGGATATCTGCTCTCAAAATTAGAAACAAATTAGTTGGTAACAACAGACTTTATTATGCACAGTATTACACCCACATTTCAGAAATAAAACATGGTCTTACTTGTAGCTGATAGTTGCTGACATCTTTCTACCTCATATAGCGATACTGATCCAGAGCCTACATGAAGAAGGGAAAAAGAGTTATACAGTTTTAAAATCCATTAAAAATCCCATGTGGCATTGAAAACTGTAAAACATTGCTGACAGGAACTGAAGAAAATCTAAACAAGAGTAAAATTTGCTATGTTCATGGCCTAGAAGGCTCAAAACTGTTAAGACATCAATTTTCCCCAAATTGAACTATAGATTCAATATATTCCTAATCAAAATTGAGGAGGTTTTGCTGCAGAAAAAGACAAGAGGTTCTATCACTTAAGTGAAAATGTGAAGAACCTAGAATATAAAATACAATCCTGAAAAAGGAACAAAACTGGAAGACTTATACTACCAGACTTCAAGACTTACTATAAAGCTGTAATAATCAAGGAAATATGATACTGGCATAAAGACTGACAAAAACCTAGCAACAAAATTACAAAGAAAGCCTACAAAGAAACCTGCATTTCATTTTTGATAAAGGCAGCAAGACAATCCAAAAGGAGAGCAAAACTCTGGTACTGCAACAATCTGGAAATTAGTATGAGGGAAAAAAAATGCTTACTTCACACCATACTATTGAGCATTTCCAGCTGGACAGCCCAGAAATAAATCCATGTTTATATTCACTTGATTTCTGACAGACACACAAGTAATCTTATAGAAAGGAAACTAATGGTGCTACAATGACTGGAAATTCGTATTTAAGAAAATGTCTACCTCATGCCATACTACTAGGAATTAAAAAGGAACAAACTACTAATACATGCAATATGGATGAATTTTAAAAATATATAGTACATAAAAAAGAGTACATAATATATTATTCCATTTATTGGAAGTTCTGGAAGAGGCACAATTATCTATGGTAGAAAAAAAATCAGAATTCATGGGCCTGGAGTGGGGATAAGGATTGACTGGGAAGAAGCACGAGGGAACCTTCTTCAACAAGGGTAATGTTTAGATTTTTAAAGGGATTTAACTTACATGGGCTTATATATTAGCCAAAGCTCATGGAATGGTACACTTAAGGTATCCATTTCACTACATATAATTTTACACCAAAAATTAAAAAAAAATCCTCAACAAATATTGAATTCTAGTTAATGATATTTATTCTGAAGTGCTTAGGAGGTACATTTACAACTGCAACTTACTTTGAAATATGTCAAAATATAAGATGGACTGATGGATTAAAAGACAGAGAGAAGTATATGACAGAGCAAAGAAGATCCAGGTAGTAGGTATTTGAGTGCTCACTGTACAACTGTTTCAACTTTTCTGTATGTTTGAAAATTTTTATTATTTTGGAAAAACACATTGTAAATGAAACAAAGGGAGAAGTAGGTAAGATATTAATTAAACTTATTAAATTGAATAGGATGACTTGATGAACACCATAACATAGGATTTACTTTAACAAGAAAGCAGAAGTAGTGAACAGAGCAGTAGGTTTTAAAAGTACTTTCATTTTAAAATGAAGAGTTTGAGACTAAAAAGGTATCCATATTTTGCGATTACTTTAGCTTACATCCTATTGCATATAATAGTATAGTAAGTTCTAATTTATTTTATGTGGCATCATATATAAACATACGATTTATTGTCCTCCTCCTTCAACATTACTAAGAAATGGCATAAGAATCCATGACAAGAGAACCTGAATGGACAACTCAAGCTGGCAAAGTATGATTTCAATGAATCTGATTCCTTAATATCAGCCATTCTGCATGAGTGAAAACAATGGCAAAAACCTTAAAAGCAGTCAAATAATAAGAAAATCAGTGTAAAATATGTACATGGTCTCCCACAAACTGAGGGGAAAAAAAGGTTAAAAAATCCAACAGAAAATCAGGTAAAGGGTAAGAACAGACAATTCAAAGAAGAGGAAGTAAAAAGGGCTGATAAATATGTAATATTTTCAGGTTTCCAAGCACTCAGGAAACTAAGTAAGATATCACCTTATACCTGCCAAACTGTCAAAATTTACGTATACTGCTAACCTCCAATACCACTGAGAGTATGAGGAAAGGACATTTTCCTAGAGTGTTATTTGCATATGAATCTTATGACATTCTGTCATATAATCTGACAGCATCTATTAAAATAAAAGATGTGCTTACCCTTTGATTTACCAACCTGTCTTTTAGGAGTTTATTTTAGAGAAAGAAAAGCAGGTACGTACAATTGTTCAAGGATTGTTTTCAAAGCATTATTTGTTAAGAGCTAAAAACTGGAAACAACCTGAATGTCTATCAAATGGAAAATAGCTGGATTTACAATGTTAGAATCGTATTATGAAATACTGTATACTATTAAAAAAATGAGTTCAAGTAACATGGATTAGCCCATAAAAGGTCTATTATCTACTGTTAAAGAAAGCAACAATAGAGTATGGTCCCATTTTTAAAATTTTAGTAGGCTTTATGCCCAGAGAGGAGCCCAATGCAGGGCTTAAACCCACAACCCTGAAATCCAGGCCTGAGCTGAAATCAAGAGTTGGGACGCTTAACCAACTGAGCCACGCAGGTGCTCCAAGTTGACAGATATTTTATTTTTTTTTTCAAGGATTTTTTATTTATTTGACAGACAGATCACAAGCAGGCAGAGAGGCAGGCAGAGAGAGAGAGACGAGGAGGCAGGCTCCCTGCTGAGCAGAGAGCCCGCCGTGAGGCTCGATCCCAGGACCCCGGGACCATGACCTGAGCCGAAGGCAGAGGCTTTAACCACTGAGCCACCCAGGCACCCCTGACAGATATTTTAAACAGAGGGGGAAAGTCGTGTCCGTCTATGTATAGGTATATATATTTGTATAAACATGAAAGTGTTGAAGAAACCACACTAAACTATTAACATAACCTCAGAAGTAGGCACAAGGGCATGGGGAAGCTTTGTAACTTGATATCATGACATGTATTAACTTTATAATTTAAAAACAATTTAAGAATCTTTGTAAAAGGAGAAAAGGCATTTCAAAAAGCATAATTACAAATTATACTGTCCCCAAATGACTGTCAATTGAAGTAGATTGGCCTGTTAATGGTAGTTTAAGTAATCACAGATTGGCTAAAATGCCATCACCAAGATGCTAGGAAATGTGGAGAAAATAAATAAGGCAGAGAGAATAAAGAAATAAACTTAAAATATGTACAAAAAAAAAATAAGCTGCACTTGAATCTGACTTCGCCATCTGTTAATAGTTTAGTAACCCTGGGCAAATTACATGACCCCCATCACTCAAAGCCTCAGTTTCCTTTCTGTAAAAGGGACAAAAAAATTCAAACTCAAAGGAGTGCTATTAAGATTAGGCACTGAGTAAGTGGCTAAACCAAGTAATACATGTTAATATTAATGCTTATCATTACTGGTATAGAAGAGAAAATACTCATAAAATAGTTAATATCATAATGGAAGGAATTACATTGAAATAAAAAATATGGGATAAAAACAGGACATAGATTCTAGGTCCCAGAAAGTGCCAGCAGATATGAAAGCAAAATTGTGGAGGAGAAAATCTGTAAAACTTAAATTTGGATTTGAATAGTCACCTCTTCAGGTAGGCAATAATATAAATATAGAACCAAGTGTTTGCTTAAGATCCTGTAACTAGGAACTTGATGAATTTGATAAAGATTGGAGACCATGTATATTTCTAAAATATCTATGATCAAAAAATAATCTAGCTCTTTGAAATGAAGCAGCAAAAACAACCACTGTTCATTTTAGAAACTGGCAAGTGGTTGCCTAGGAAATACAGAATTTTAATGAATACATACACATGTACACATATATACACACAACGTATCATACATACATAAATAACTACATATATCACAAATTAAGTAATCCCTACCATTCCAATTTGAAAATGCAATTATACAATTAAGGCAGAAATAATGTTACCTTTATGTAGGACACAGATATAGATTTACCCTATTCCTTTACAATGAATATGGATTTAACCAAAAAAGAGAGGCAGAGATGGGACGATATTAAAAAAGAGAACTAATACTGATAAAGCCATTTTAGTTAACAAGGACTAAACCATTAACATTAAAAACTGTCCTTACTTGAAAGAGTCCGAAAGCTGTCCTCGTGTTCTGAATGGCATATACCATCAAAACACTGATTGGCTGTCAAATCGGCAGATTCTAAAACCCTATAATTGAAAGAATATAATTTCAAATCAAATTGCATAAAACAAAGTCAATATGATCAGTTTAGTTCTATCCTTATAAACCAAGAAATCAATGAAATTGTATAAAAATTATGTGGGTATGTGTATCACTTCTTCAGTAGAAGGTCTATGGCTACCCCAAAGGTACTCTAAATTTAAAAAACTTGATTCTACAAAGATATGAGTAAAACAGTAGGATGATGAAATGCTGCAAACAAAAATAAACTGGGAATTTAATGATGGCATTCTGTTAGAAGAATCTCATTCCAGAGTCCAAAAGTGAAAGTGCTCTATATCGGGCAATATAAGAAATAAGTAAAACTGAGACAAGATTATTAAAATAGCTAATTTAATTGGTTTTAAAAGTCATGCTGATTTCAATACGTTAAAATGTAAAAATAGTATTTCATTTCAACTTACTGAATGGGGTTTATTTTCTAGAGCTCTTTAAGATATGCAGAAGATTTATTTTTACTTTTGTAGATTACTGGTGAAAAAGTTTCTGTACACAGTGAGCATTAGGGATGTGTCACAAAAAAGAAAGCTGCCAATGTAGCAGGACTTAAGATACTATTCACTTTCTGGGCACATCGAAAAGTTTTTAAAATATGATACTCCAAAACACTTATGATACCGATTTTATCAGTCACAGGCACTTTAAAGAGATAATATTTTTCATGGCAGGATTACGTATGTTTGGAATTCTAGATATTTATCAAGTCTTCCAAACTCTAGCTAAACTCCAGTTTCAACTGTCTGTTGGTGTACTTGGGAAATGTGCCCAATGGTGGAAGAAAAAAGAGCACAAGCACAGAGTAGACCTAAATGCACAAGTAACTACTGGAAACCTAAGACTACATTCCTAGCTCTGCTATTATTTAGCTATTTGAACCTGCGATTGCTTGATTTGTTTCATTTGGTTCATCTATTTAAACAAATGGATAGTTGGCACAAGTCATGAGGATCGATTACAAAGAACTTACCAGATCCATCCACCCCAGTCCAGTACAACAATATCTTGGAAGCAGCTTAATTAATACCTTATTTACAATTTCTAAATAGGCATATAATATGCTTACTTTTTCAATTGATCCACATCAGAGTTACTCTCTGGCAAGACTCTGATTCCCCGGCCGTAACTGGTACCGCCATGGAGATGAAACTCTAGAGCTAACAATGTTGCCTGGTTCTCCGAATTCACTGACTGAAGTTTGGTATGGAGGCTATAAATTCTAAGAAAGCTTCCAACCTAAAAATATATTATTTATTATTTAGAAAATGTCAAAAAATCAAACAATTTCTGATACATAAAATACTTAACAAAGCAATGTGGGGCATAAGACCAACAATCAGGGGTACTTACTGATCAGAAAGGTCCTGGTGTGTTATACCGGTCTGTGCTAGGTATTAGCCCTAAGGACACTGTATCAAAACCAAAATGTGGGGGCGTCTGGGTGGCTCAGTGGGTTAAAGCCTCTGCCTTCGGCTCAGGTCATGATCCCAGGGTCCTGGGATCGAGCCCGGCATTGGGCTCTCTGCTCTGCGGGAAGCCTGCTTCCTCTCCCCGCTCTCTCTCTGCCTGCCTCTCTGCCTACTTGTGATGTCTCTCTCTCTCTGTCAAATAAAGAAAATCTTTAAAAAAAAAAAAAATCTTTAAAAAAAACAAAAAACAAAAAACCAAAATGTGTTTCTGTGTGTGTGTGCATAGAAAAGTACATGGGTGTATGTGTGTATATATATCCATATATATACACACACACATATAAATATATATGTATATGTTTACATAAACGCATGTATACACATCTACATACAATATATAAGTACATGTATACATGCATGTATCTCTCTATGTATGTATCCATCTGTATGTTTTTTTCCAAATGGAAGACATATTTCCATGTCAGAGATATCAAAGTGTGAAATAAGACTGAGTCTTAGCATTAATAAAATGCAGTAGTTAAGAAACCATTGCTTAAACTCAAACTCAAGCCCTCTAATTGATTTGGAAAACTGTTTGAGATTACTGAAAATAACTTGTTTTAGCTACTTTAAGGTAAGATTTGGAACGCCTGGGTGGTTTCAGTTCGCTAAGCGTCTGCCTTTGGCTCAGGTCATGATCCTCGATCAGGCGGATCAAGCCCCGCCTTGGGAGGGGGTTCCGTGGTCAGAGGGGAATCTGTTTCTCCCCCTCCTCTCTGTTCATGCTTACTCATCTCACTCGTGCGCTCTGTCGCTATCTTTGTCTCTCTCTCTAATAAATATAAAAAAAAATCTTTAAAAAAAGATTTAATTAAATGATTGCTAAAATACTCTCATTATGAGAATACTAGAATTTTAAAAAATGTAATATTAAAATATTCCCCTATTCCACAAGTTTTATGGAAAGAAAACTTTTGTAATAAGCACTGTGCCTATACAATTCTGAGTTCAAATACCAGATTAAACCAATTATAATTTTGAACTAAATATTCTATAATTGTAGATACCTTGCTTAATCTTAAAAATGTCCTTTAAATGTAGAGTATTTGATATTCTTTTAATGTAGAAGACTTAAAATGACAGATATAGAATGTTAATCAAAGAAACTGACACCTACTCAAAGAAAGAAGCTATATAAACTTTTTCCTCCCAGTACTGTTTTTGTAAGGAGGTGGGATTTAGGTCTTTTTTTTCTTTTTCCACTGACCCCTACAATATGGCACGGGTGCAGGATAAAAAGAGTCAGAGAAGGAAAACACAGAAAGAAAAAAGAAAAGACGACAAAACTGATTTTCCTCATGGTATCCAAAGTAGACACTGGAAGAAAAAACTTCTATTTACTTTTGTCTCACTCTTTCTGGACATTTATCATTCTGTGATTCTTTTAAAATATAGGTAACACACCAGTATAGTATATAAAAAGAACTTAAAGAAGACCTAAACATGTGCTGGTCCATGGCTGGCTTTGTCAGTAGAGCATGTGACCCTTAATCTTGGGGTCATGAGTTCCAGTCCCACACTGAGTGAAGAGTTTACTTAAAATAAATAAATAAATAAAACCACCTCCCTCTAGAGATATGCCCTACTGTGTAGATATAAAAAAAAATTTTTAAAGGCCTGAACACATGGAGAAAGAGATCATATTCATAAACAAAAAACTTCAACATTATAAAGATAGTAATCTCCCCCCCCAAATTAATTTTTAAAATCAGTGTAATTTCAATCAAAATCCCCAGTGTCTTTTACGGAATTTGAAAAGCTGATCTGAAAATGTGTATGAACGTGAACAGCAAGTCAAGTCTGAAAACTAAACTGGAAAGGGAGAGGGGAAGGTTTGCTTGATCTACAGAATATTATTTATTTATTTATTTAATATTTATTTATTTATATGTCAGAGAGAGAGACGGAGCACAAGCAGGCAGAGCGGCAGGCAGAGACAGAGAGAGAAGCAGGCTCCCCGCTGAGCAAGGAGCCCAGTGTGAGACTTGAACCCAGGACCCTGGGATCATGACCTGAGCCAAAGGCAGCAGTTTAACTGACTGAGCCACCCAGGCGTCCCTACAGAGTATCATTTAAAAATAAAGCTATAAAAAATAAAAATAAAGCTATAATAATTAAGACCCTGTGGTATTAATGCAGATACATATATGAACATGGATATATCTTAAAAATGTAATTTCAAAGAAAGTAAATTAGAGAATAATACATATATTATATGTATTTTTCAGAGATAAGTACTTAAAGCATAATAAACATGCGTGTACATAACTATGTATTAGGATAAACAGAAGGAAGATACTAGGGAGCAAAAACTAAGAATGAACAGAGGTACAAAGAAGATTCAGTATGTAGAGATTTATGTTCTAAAAATTAAAAGTACCTGAAATTATTGTAATAGAACATTTAAAAATGTTAAGTTTAAAAGAAAATGTTAAGTTTAGATGATTGATAGGCACATGGATATTTATTACACTAACTTTTCTACTACTGTCTTTCATATAAAACAACAAAGACCAAGAAAGAATTTATTTATATAGTCTATCAAGATCACAAACTGTTATTTCCAGAAATTCCTTCTGGAGGAGGCATTGTATTTTTTTTTTTAAGCTTGCTAAATATACTATGAAATGTGCCAGATGTTCTACTATAATAGACACATATCGCTTAGTCTTGTCAGTAATGGGGTAAGATTCTAAACATAGAAGTGAGGGAGTCATAACCAAAATTATAAAAATACACTTTCAAAAACTGTGATAAAATCATTTCAGTAAACATCAAAAATAAAGCAAAGCAAATAAAGCTATTAAAAAATTATTATCCCTTTAGAAATAATTTTAATATTCATTACAAACAATCGAGAAATTCCCTCCATATGTCTGAAAATAACCAGTCGAACTATAGCTCTTGGGTCACTGAAGGCCAAAACATAATTATGACTAAGTATTTTTATAATTATTTTTAAATTATGTCAGGATAGGACTGATGATTGGGAATCTAACAGTTTAATTTCTAGACAAAAAGTTCAAAATATTTGTGTGTGTGTGTGTGTGTGTGTGTGTGTGTCTTTCCATGTATATGTGGGTTTATGCATGTGTGCCTGCGTTAACACTTAAAAGCAAAATTGAAGAAAAATGTTAAGAATGATTTCAATTATAAAACATATATAAAAGCCAATTATATTATACTTTAAGATTCTTTTAATTATTCATTATTAAAAATAATTTTTCCTGTTCCTATACAACAAAAATCTGTTCCATGTATTTCAGTATAAAAATGCAATTTCGAACAGCTGTCTTCAAGTACTGATAAGAATTCATTTGTATCAATGTCATCTGACTCAGGATTTCTTAATATCAAATTGTATAAAGTTGTCTTAAAACAAATAAAATGGGATGCCAATATACATTAAATAAAAGCCTCCAGTTACATTACTTACAGAGAGAAAATCCTTTTCATTTTTCTATTATATTACAGATAAATAATGTAATGTTATGGTATTTTCAGAAAAAGATTAAGTGCCCTATAGTTTCTTAGTAATGTGTGCTCAGAGCACCCTCTAGTGGGTGAGATAAAGCAGACAAAAAGGGGTCTGAAAAAAATCTGACATAAATTCACACTCATTCACTAGTAGATATTATTTACTTCATCCTTACTAAAAGGAAAACACTGTGCTAGGTGCTGTTCAGGACCTGGACAAGGGAATCAGGACAAGCGAGGGAGAACAGAAAGACCTATAAAAGCAGCACAGAGAAAGAGAAGGGAATTAAACTGTGAAAGTAGAATCTAAAAATGTAAATCTTTTTCATTCATAAGAACTCTATGTGTATTTTTTTTTTAAGATTGTATTTATTTTACTTGAGACAGAGGGATTGAGCACACAAGCCGGTGGGTAAGAGAAAGAGGGAAAGGGAGAAGCAGGCACCCCGCTGAGCAGGAAGCAGGATGCAGGGCTTGATTCCAGGACCCCAGGATCATGACCTGACCCCAAGACAGATGCTTCACCTACTGAGACACCCGGGTGCCCCAAAACTCTGTATTTAAAAAAGACTCTGAATTGGTTTTATCATTACATTTGTTTTCAAAATAAAGTAATCAATGTAGAGAAAATTAGGGAAAAGCATCAAAATGCATCTTCAGCGTCATTTTATCTTTATATGTTGGGTATGAAAGCATGTACACACACACATAAAGGACAAGAAAATTCAGTTATCACCTTCCTGGATCCTGACTTTAACCTAATTTATTGATTTGAGTTTATTTGGGTGGGTTTATTTGTGTGTCTGAGGAACGATTTCCTTTTTCAAGAACATTTATTTACAAAGGGAAACTGGGCATAAAATTCAGATCTAAAACAACTGCAATTCACTTTTACTGTTTTCTTCCCATAAGTAGGCCATATAACTTTCTATAAGTAGGCTGTATAACTCCCTAAAGGTAGGACAGAATCTATTTGCAATAAAGAAAGTCATTTCTTTATACTGCTTAAAAGGACTGATCCTGGAAACAAACACTATGTTCAAATACTGGCTTCACCCAAGTAGCCATGAAATCTTGGGCTTAACCTGTGACTGCTCAGTTTTCTCATTTGTAAAATGTGAAAGGTGACAATACCAACTGCACACGATAGTACTAAATACATATGATGTGCTTAACAAATATTACTATTATTATTGCTATTATTGATGCCACTTGTTGCTAGAAAAGATACTTGCAAATAAAGGAATTAAAAAAATAAAATAAATAAAATATTCCCAATATTAATAATCAAGAAGTGCCATATCTGGACAGTTCACTTTTACCTAAAAAATAACTCAAAAGCAGTGAGCAAATTCTAATAAACTGTATAGTATAAACACACACAATTTATGAGGTGGATTAACAATTTCTGAAACTGGGGCACCTGGGTGGGTCAGTGACTTAAGCCTCTGCCTTTGGCTCAGGTCATGACATCAGGATCCTGGGATCCACTCCCCCACCCCCCACACCCACAACTGCTTCGCCCCCCACTTGTGATCTATCAAATAAAATATTAAATCTTAAAAAAAGTTTCTTAAATTAATGAGTACAAAGTTGTAGGCTAGATTTTGAAAAATCAATTAGTAAAGCTTACCATTTAAGCTTACGAATATTTTATACAACTTCATACAAAAAACTTTTCCTGGAAATTTCCAGGGAATTTCTTTAATTCTACTTTAAAAAGTTGTTAAACCAGTATAACTTAATGTATCTTCCAATAATTGAGTTTTTTTCTAATAATTTGTTTTCAAAATATTTTACAAATTAAAAATTAAAGAAAAAATAAATTCGGAGTTAATTTCTAGACCTCAAATATCACCTGTAAATGAGATTTAACCCGCATTTATAAAAACAAAAAGAGCAAACACTTGCTACTCAACATCACCTTCAGAGATTTTGCCACTTGAACATGATTATCATAGACTAAAATGTCTACTGTCAGATTCTGCAGCCGATGGATATGACTTAAATCTCCTTCAAGTACAAGGTCTTGTATTAAGACTCTCCAAGATGGGAACGGGGTCCTGGTGCCATCCCATACCTGCCATAATAGGGTAGAGCAAAGTTTAATGATCATTTTGTGTAACTGTAAAAGATTTTTAAAAGAGTTTTATTTGCTGTTAATAATTTAAACTTAAATAAAGGTATTCCCCCAAATACCTGCTGAACTTTAAATATGGTGTATATTCTGGTTGTAAAGGACTGCACAGATATAGGACATGTAGTAAATGTAAAGAGGAAAAAAATTCACACTACTTAGAAAAAAGTACTAACATATTGTTGAATTTATCCTTCTTACCAGCTTATATATAAACCCTTATGACTATATCTGCTAATTTTCTTAAGTATAAATCCCTAACTTTTAGAAATGTATTCTAAACTTTGCTCATTTTTTCACTTTGTTCTAATTCAGAAAAGGCCTTTAAAGTACAGATAGAAACATTTGGTTTATGGTAGAGGCTATGAATTCAAATGCCTGAAAATCATGAGTGCAGGAAAAGGAAAAGATATATTGGATTGCTATGTAAACCATGCTGAGACAAAGGGCACAGGATGAGTAAGTATGTACTACATCACCCTCAACATGTCAGCTAGCCTGTGTTGTGCTAGGCTTTTAAGACACTGCTACGCTTTGTTATAAAAGGGCATGGCAAGAGACATCTGGCATGAGGTAAGAAATGCCTCTGTATGTAAGAAATTTGGCTGGACAAGAGAAACAGGCTTACTGAACAGAAAACACTGATATTTCTACAAGAGAGGTTGTCTGCCAGGGTCAGCTTACAGAGGAAGTATTCAATAATGTTGGTGACTGGCCAAATTTCAAATAAACAATCGCTGAGTTTGGGTCACTCACTGTTCCCTAGATTATTCAAAAAACCAGAACAAACACTTTGGAAATAGTTACATTATATGTCCCAAACATTTTTCTCCCCTTGGAAACTGTTCCTTCATTTCACATATACTGTTTTTGTGACTTCAAAATAGCTTTCTAGACGAAGCCACCAGTCTTTTGGGGGAGGAGCTGAGAGAGTAGAGTGTTGCTACATTATTTTTATGCTTCAGTTTTAATCACTTACAACCTAGTCTTTTTTTTTTCTTTTTAAATAAATTCTAGAACTTTTGTAATTTTATATCAATACTTAATCTGTTAGAATTTGTATATTTTATAAATAGATCTGACTCCTTTTTCCAAATAGGTAACAATAACCATTCAACAATCTGTCTTCATCAATCTGAAATGACACTTGTTATGTTTATCATGAATATATTATTTGTACAGTGTAGAGTGGTTTTTTTTGTTTGTTTGTTTGTTTTACGATTATTTATTTATTTGAGAGAGAGAAAGAAAAAGAGGGAGCACAAGCAGGGGGAGTGGGAGAGGGAGAAGCAGGCTTCCCACTGAGCAGGGAGCCTGATGTGGGCCTCAATCCCAGGACCCTGGGACCATGACCCGAGCTGAAGGCAGACACTTGACTTTTTTTCTTTTTTAAAGACTTTATTTATTTATTTGACAGAGATCACAAGTAGGCAGAGAGGCAGGCAGAGAGAGGAGGAAGCAGGCTCCCCGCTGAGCAGAGAGCCCGATGTGGGGCTCAATCCCAGAACCCTGAGATCATGACCTGAGCTGAAGGCAGAGGCCTTAACCCACTGAGCCACCCAGGCACCCCAACTTAACTTTTTTTATAGCATGCAATTATTTTTTGAGTATTTCACGTGCATATAAATGTGTCACTTTCAACTTTAAAAACTTCATCTTTTATTCAGGGATTTCTATCTTCCCCATTCCTTCAAAAGGGCAAGGTATAAATGATGATAAAGCTAAACCCAATACTCGTGCTTCTGTACTCTCTTATCTTACTGTTTGAGTCAGATAGGAGCAGAACTGAAGCAGTGCTTGTTTAAATGTATTCTGCATAGGATGGGTAGACGAGGATTAATATCAGACAACTGACTTTTTCAGAAGCTATTCATGAGTCGGGGAGCCTGGGTGGTTCAGTCGTTAAGCGTCTGCCTTGGGTTCAGGTCATGATCCCAGGGTCCTGGGATCAGGCTCCTGGGACTGCGCTCCCTGCATCAGGTTCCCTGCTCAGCTGGAAGCCTGCTTCTCCCTCTCTCAGTCTCCCTGCTTGTGTTTCCTCTCTCACTGTGTCTGTCAAATAAATAAATAAAATCTCTCTCTCTTTTTTTTTTTTTTTTAAAGAAGCTACTCATGAGTAAATTGAGGTAGGTATAAACAAAGATCAGATGGGTCTTACATTACTATTTATTTATTTGTTTATTCAAGATTTTTTTAATTTATTTGACAGAGACAGAGAGATAGGGAACACAAGCAGGGGGAGTGGGAGAAGGAGAAGCAGGTTTCCCGTTGAGCAGGGAGCCTGATGCGGGGCTCAATCCCAGGACTCCGGGATCATGACCCGAGTCCAAAGGCAGACGCTTAAGAGACTGAGCCACCCAGGTGCCCCTTACATTACTTTTTAAAAATCATGCTGATACGTATTGCATGGAGTACTGGGTGTGGTACAAAAACAATGAATACTGTTATGCTGAAAAGAAATTTAAAAAAAAAATCATGCTGATTTAAAAACAAAACAGAACAAGAACAAAAATAAACACTTCAAAACTATCTGTGATCTACCCAATGAAACAGGCAGTGAAATGACATGGGAAAAGAACCCAACATGAATTAGCCAAGAAAGTAAATAGGAAGGCTACCCTGACAGGGAAGCAGAAATACGAGTATGTAGAACTGCAACTAAAATATAACATAAAAAACAACTTTATATTTTATTAATACTAAAATAAGAAATAAATAAAGCATAAACTATATTTAAGCTATTGAGAATGTTATTTTTCTCTGAAAGTATAAGTTCAAGAGTAGAGTTGCATGAATATCCAGGCTCATCAAAAATGGTAAGTTAGACTTAAAATTCTTAATATAATATATAGTATGCACATTTATCCCACCAGAATGAAATATAAGCTCTGTTTAGATATGTAGGTGGGGCTAATTTATAATTTCAAGTATTTAAAATATCTACCTTTAGAAGAAATGATGCTCCATCCACTTCTGCTTTGCCCAAGAGCTGACAAGTCAGGTCAAAATACTGCAGTGGTTGAACATCACACAATTTTACCAATGTCGAAGAAGGTGAAATATGAGTTGATGCCCAAACACGTAAAGCTTCTACCATTTTGTGGTCCTCGGCAGTGAAGTTAAAATACTTGCTTGAAGTACGAGGTATGATAGGAGCTCCCAAAGTTCCCTCAAATGTCAAAGACGCAAAGCCAGAGCTGGTGATACCCTGAGTCTCCTTTTTATACACTTGGATCTAACAAAATTGGGCAAAGCAGAAAACAAAACAGCTTACTGACGCAGAACCCCAAAACTCAAGAAATTTGAAAGATTATAAAGTCTTGCCAGGATAGTTAATAGAAGATATGCTTATTTAATATATTTTACTTAATTAGCACACAAAATTATAAAAGTCAACTGGGCTGTATCAAGATCCACAAGCAGCATGTAAACTTAGAACACTATGTAGTATTTATTTCTATTTTTTAAAGGTCTAGGTAGTCGACTCCCTGATCCTACCAGGCTTGCACTTTTACATTTATTACTTTTCTTACTAATGTGTAATTTACAAAGGGAAAAGTAAGTAAGTGACAATTATTTATGACCATTACAAGGAAAATCAGAATGCTTAAATACAAGACTTCAAAGTGAATAAAATGCAGGGAGGCGAAGGTGTCACCAGTCTGGCTGAGGGACAAGTTAAGACACAAAGATTGGCTTTCGAATTCTGAGGCCTGGCTGGGAGATGCAGGTGCATTTAGCATGGTTACATCTTCATTAAGCAATCTTTTTATCCTTATGAAAATCCCCCCGCTTTTAATCTCCCTCAATACTCCGTCTGATATTAATATAGTGCTTTCATTTTCCTTATGCTTATTGTTTGCTTGGTGTATCTTTTCTATAGTTTTACTTATAACTTGTTTGTGAAGTCTTCATTTCTTGTAGGAAGTTGGTATTTATTCTTTTTTTATTCAGTCGAGTGTTTAGTCCATTTACATAAAATTATTGATATGATTATATTTAAGTCTATCTTACTTGTTTTCCTTTTGTGTCCTTCTTGCCTTTTAAAAACTGTTTTCCTATTGTTCCTTTCCTGTCTAATATTGAATTTACTAGTATTGTTTACCTCCTCTGAGCTATGAAAGAATCCTTATCTCAAAGTTTATTTGGGATCAATATAGTTCCACTGTATTATCCCTCCTTTCCATGTCATATTCCCCACTTGTCCATATCCCATTTTACACTTAAAGTGTAATAACCTTTGAAGGTATGTACTAACCTTTCGGTGGTTAATTCCACTTAACCACCCTAACCATTCTTTGTGCTATCGTTCATATTCTTCTACATATTTTATAAACTCCATGTTTACTAATGTTACCATTTTTCTTTTAAACAGTAATTTATCTTTTAATGAAATTATGGGAAGAAAAACTAAACAGTGTCTTTTATCATTTCCTTTGCTTTTAGTTATTTCCTAACCATCAAGTTCCTGGCTGGTAGCATTCTTTTTTGTCCTGAACACCATCCTTTAGCATTCAATAGTAGTAAAGATATGCTGACCGTGGATTCTCTCATTTTTGAAAAATATTTTCTCTGGATACAAAATTCCAGGTGAATCAATTTTCTATCACCACTTTAAATTTATCATTGCTTTGTTCCTCAAGTGCCATTAATTCTGATAAGAAATCAAAGACGGCTAGTATTACAGTTTCCTATATGGAATGTGTTATTTCTCTGCCAGCTCATTTCAAGTTCTTTTTTCAAATCTTTTTCAATGGTTTCACAGTGATTTGTTTAGGCATGCTTTGCTTTGTGGTGCCATGCACGGAGTGCACTGAGTTTCTAAAATCTGTAAGTCAACATTTTCCATCACATTTAGAAAAATTCTGGTTATTTCTATGTATTCCTATAAATATTTCTGTTTCCCATAGTTTTCTTGTGCATCTCAAATGATGTTTCAGAATTTGATATCATTGCACAGGTCCCCAGGGTTCTATCAATCTCTTATTTATCCTTATTCTTCAGATTAGATAAATTCTATTATCTATGTTCAAGTAAACATGATACAGCTAATCTATTAAGCCTATCCAGTAAATTTTTCATTAATAATAAAAATATTAATATATATATTTACTAAAGGATATGTATTAGACTGTTTATAGCAGCATATTATCCTCAAACTGAATGTCCCACAGAATATATAAATTCTGATGCATTTGCACACTTAACAATGAAAATGAACAAAGTGAAACTATATGCAGTAATATGGTTGACTCACATAAGTATTAGCCAGACATTAAAAAACCAAAACTTACAGTCTATTCTCTTTAAAATAAATAGAACTGAGAGATGTATATCCTACTTCAGTTAAACAACAGCAAGAATAACAACTAAAAACATGAGGAGGGAAGAGTGCACTGTCTGAAACAATAATATGTGAGAAGTAAGTTATTTTTTGAAGTTGGGATAAATTTGCTACGATGATAATATTTCTATTTCCTTTTTAACTTTACAAAAATATTCTCTACTATTCATCTATTCTCAGGGAAAGGGATTAGAGATAAAGAAGGTAATTCCCACCAAAACTAAGAGAGAACACACCAGAATATTGTGCTCATCTAGGGGCATTGCACTGACCATGAGGGACACAGATAAACTAAAGTATTAGAAGAAAAAAGACAACCAAGATAATGAAAGAGCTTTATGGAAACCCATATAACAAGAGGAAAAGATGAAGGGATTGAAATGCTTAAACCCTAAGGGATTTAAAATATTAAAGTATTTATTTATTTTTTTAAAATCACATACTATTTAATAGCTTAACCTTCATATTAAAGGTTTCCTTACATTCAGTTGATAGCATAATTTTAAAAGTACCAACATATCTGTTCATATTTTAACACATCTTTCATAAATGAAGTTCAACTTACTTTGATTTTATACTTAATGTCTCAATGCTTTTCACTGTACTTGAATTAATACAACAAACAGAAAAATAATACAACCTCTCAATCATTGTATAATTATTTTATAAAAAAGTAAAAAAAAAAAAAAGCCCTGTTGACTTAGGGTGTTTTTTTGTTTTTTTAACCAGCTCTACATGGAAACTTTAGACTATCAATCTACATTCAGAAGTGATAAGACAGCCTGCAATGAGGCTAAATCATGGCATCTAATGCATTTCTTGTGGAGGGAGGGCAGGCAGTTTGTCCAAATGAAGAGGTTTCTGAATATTAATATTTGATGTCTAATATTATTTATATTTGTTCTTGTCTCTTGAAAAGCTTACTGCCATGTTCTACCACAGCAACTACATAATTAGGGCTAACTAGAAAAATACACAGTTCTCTTCAAACAGATGAGTTCTGGACAGTACGAACTATACCTTCAACCTATGAAAGCGAACAATATCTCCATTTTTATAAATTATTGGAAGGGCTTCATAATTTCCACTAAAGAGCAGGCAGGTTAACTTTACATTTGTCTGGTCCACAATTGTTACAACTGAGCAATAATCTGGAAAACACAAAAGTATTTTACATTTTAGAACTTCAAAGCTTTTGACAAAGTTTAAGAATATGGTTGAATTCAAACCACTAAACAAACTCTTATCCCTCCTTTTAATTAAAAGTTTTGAGAACAGGATCAAAATACAGAGATAGTTTCTTGGCTCTCAAAATGCACTGCCAAATTATTCTGCAAGAGTGTTCCACAAAAATTAACTTTAGAAAGTTTAGTAAAACAAAACTAAAATTCTTAATTAGTATAAATTGTCGGGAGGGGTAGTAACTTTTTTATTACTTCAAAGTTTAGAAATCATGAAGCAGATAAACATGTGCAATTAAAATATAATTTTTAAAATAAATGTAATTAAAATTAGGGTGAAAACAAAGACTAGAAAGATATTTGAAGCAAATGTGATGAAGAGTCAGCATACTGCATAAAGAATCTATGAAAACTGCTTATAAAGCCCAGGACTTTACTGTGACTATGAAATTCAAAGGAACAAACAATTCATAGAAAATTACAACAACAGTTCAAAAAAAATAAGGATTTGCTAGTTTCTTACAGAAGATTACACATTAGAACAAGAAACATAGACACTTTAGCTGGCAAAATAGATTAATAGTTGGGATGTTGTGAAAATGAAAATTTCAAATACTGGTGGTAGTAAAAACTGTAACAGATGTTGCCTTTTGATATGCATGTTTCAGAAAGGTGCACACTGAGAAAATGTGTTGCCTTCTAGTCCTACCTAGTACCACAGTAATTACAATATCAATATTTGAAGAGCATAAACCCAGAACAGTGAAGGAGGAGAGGAGAAGGGAGTGAAGGAACAGGGGATTTTTTCAGGAATGTTTCAGGAAGATGGGAAAGCAAAGGGTTAGGGATAAAAAGTAGAGGGGAGACAATCCAGAACATAGCATAAAGTGGCTACAGTGAAGATGGGAGTCATTGGGATTAAGGGTGGAAGTGAAAAGCAGAGCCAAAATCAAGGTTAATTAAAAGTTGACACACACGGGGCACCTGGGTGGCTCAGTGGGTTAAAGCCTCTGCCTTTGACTCGGGTCATGATCCCAGAGTCCTGGGATCGAGCCCCACATCAGTCTCTCTACTCGGAGGGGAGCCTGTTTCCCACCTCTCTCTCTGCCTGCCTCTCTGCCTACTTGTGATCTCTGTCTGTCAAATAAATAAATAAAATCTTAAAAAAAAAAAAAAAGTTGACACACACAACAACTGTTTCAATAACCATGCATCCTGACCTCTACTGCCCAGGAAAATGATTTCAGGTTGGGAGGCAGAATATTTAAACTGACGACGTCCAGGAACACAAGCTGTTTTTCAAGGACATTTCACTGATTAACCAGGAAGTACTAAGGCTTCCGGTGTGGGAGTTATCACCCAGAATAAGTCCCTCTGCATTACCACCTTAGGGAGCCTACAGCCAGACAGGCAGCTCTCTTCCCACCCACCCCACAGTGACATTATCAATCAAGGCGCCTTATTAAAATTCTACTTGTCTCGGATTTCCCACTCAAGGAGGAGATAAATAGGAAAAGCAATCTTGAGAAAGCACAAAGCTGGAGGTACCACAATCTCAGACTTCAAGATGTACTACAAAGCTGCAGTAATCCAAAAAGTATGGAAAAACAAAGTACTTACATACAAAGCAAACAAGATGAGTGTCTATAACCTAGAACAAACCATACCTACATTTTAAAATATGAAGACAGTAAACAATTACCAGACACAGAGCAAAAAATGGAAGGAAGGAAGGACAATGCAGAGTGGAGGGGAGAGAAAGAAATGGAGCAGAAGAGAGCAGGAATGGAGGGACAGGGAAAAAGGAATGAGAGGGGAAAAAGAAGAAGAGAGGGGAGGGAAGAGAGAAGGAAGCCGGGAGGAAAAGAAATTTGCTTCTTTGAGGAAGGGGAAATAATTTAGAGAACATTAAAAAAACTTAAAATCAAAATCTTGGTAAGCATCTTCAAAGAGTAAATAATATTACATCTCATTTCTTAATACATCAGCAGGATCCACTGAAACCAAGTTTATATTCTGAGTTTGCTTTTTCAGTAGCTATATTTGTGAGGAGTATTGTTTCAAGACATTTTTCTCATAGCAGTCTTAAAAAAAATCAAAGATCAATTTTTTTAACAGATTGACACATTCTTTTTTGCAAGTATCATATGGCTCTACTGTACCCTTCTATAAATCCAAGATGCATTATGGCATCTTGATCATCTCTATTCCTGTATCTTGTTTTTGTTTCCAAAAAGTGACTTGGTGGACGGCAAAAGACACCATGGGAAACTGAGATAGGTCCACTATCTACAGAGTCTTTATAAGGCAACCGCTAGCTTTTGCACTGCTTTCCTGCAAATGAGAAAAAGCCTTTCCTTCTTCAAATAGAAATACTGCACAACCCAAAAAGCTTTCCAGAGGTTGCTTACTGAGCCCAAGAGAGTAGAAGTCTTGGCTGCACCCACACATGCATCTATATCTGGCTTTTTCTTAAAAACCATCAGAAAGAGGGACACAAATGCCACTTGCAATGTACACATTGCTTCTCTAGACCCTTCCCTCTCTCCATTCCCCCAGTATCTGTGTCAGGTTCAGAGTTAGGGTGGTTAGGATCTGTGTCAGGTTCAGAGTTGGGGTGGGAATGGACTGTGGAGAGACAAAAGCAACCTCAGGGGATGCCCAGAGAGCATCACAACAGGTATGTGTGTACCAAATGGGTAAGGGCATGCTCAGAATTCTGAGTGGGTAAACGGGCTGGCTCCATGTGCTGTGCAGATTTGTGTGGAAGAGGGCACTCTCCAGCTGCATCAGGACTCGAGTGACAAGCCTAAAATCGCCACACTTGCATGTTTTCATATAAGTGACTATGTGGATGAAAGTGGCATCTCCTTACATGGAGCATATTTGTACACCATTCATCTGAGCTATCATACACTAAGTCTCTGTTCCTTACTCTTTTTCTCTTGGCTTATATATATTTTTGAAAGTATCATCCATGACTTTTATCAAGTTTATGATTTCAAATTCTTTAATATGATTTTTATTAACAAAGAAAGAAGGAAACAAAAATTCAGATTCAAGAAAGCAAGTGGCATTCAGAAAAATCTGTCCAGAGGTGCCTGGGTTTGTCCAACTCTTGATTTTAGCTCAGACTGCGATCTTGGGGTCCTGAGATTGAGCCCCAGGTCAGGATCCGTGCTTAGCAGGGAGTAGGCTTAGGATACTCTCCCTCTCCCTCTGTGCCCACCCCTCCCCCCACAGATGTAGGCTCTCTCTGAAATAAATAAAATGTTAAAAAAAAAAATCTGTCCAATAACTAGCTCTCAATAACAAAAGAAGTAACAATCTAAATGAAATATTAAATAGCTTTCAGGTTCTTTCAATTAGCATGATTCATGAGTAGAAACCAAGCTACCCATTTTAACAAATACTAACAAGGCAAACTGCTAAATGTTTTATTTTACTGCTTCAAGGAAGTGAAGTGTCTTACCAAATAAATAATCCATCAAAAAAGGCTACAAAAAAAAAAGGCTACATAAACTAATAAAAATAATTTCTTTCCCAATACCTCATTTTAACTTATTCCCAAATGTAGGAAAAATAACTTGTGAAATTACAAAGAACTTACAACTTTATATTTTAACAATGAAGTTACAAAACTAAAAGACAATAGTCCATTTTGATAGTTAACACCAGCAGGAAAGTTAGGAAGAGTAGAAAGAGCTTCCATAAATCAGTATTCTTACCTTACCTACCTAAATAGTACATTTAGGTGCTAATGTAATATAAAAATAAATATAAATTACTTAAAATACATTTTAGGATATTAAAATATATATTTAAACTTGATAAAGACTTGACTTTAATGCTTTAGTAAGACTTCATATGTAAACTGCTAACAAAGTATTTAACTTTTAACTTCATGTAACCTGATTAAATCTGGAAAAGATAACAAATGATAAATTAAGTCCTATATTCTGCAATCTTGAGTAATTCACCTAATTTCATCAGCATGATTAAGTGTAAATTCCCTTGGAGTTTTATAAGGGAAAGCTGGTAATTCATCCAATCAAAGAAGCATGGATGCACGTACAAATTATACAATCCACAAGAAAATTCCCCCATGAAAGTTGTTTTACCTCCTTTTTATCTACTATAGCACTGTTTATAAACCAATCAGTATTTCAGTAAGTTTCCATTTATATAAAAGTTTATTACTGAAACACCCAAGTAAAAGTTATGAAAGCAAATCACTGAATCAAGACAATATTATATACTACAATCTTATAATTTCACAGGGAAATTTTATATAGTAGCAGTTGCTTTATTTTTTATTTTTTAAGATTTTATTTATTTGGGAGAGAGGAGAGAATAAGACAGAGTGAGCATGAGAGGGGGAAGGTCAGAGGGAGAAGCAGATTCCCCACTGAGGAGGGAGCCCCATGTGGGACTCGATCCCGGGACTCCAGGATCATGACCTGAGCTGAAGGCAGTTGCTCAACCAGCTGAGCTACCTAGGTACCCAGCAGTGGCTTTATTATGTTGGTGTGAAATTACATAAATATCCCCTCATGTTTTGATTATACTGAAAAAGGTAATGGAAGGAAGGAAAGAGAAGCATAAATATTATGCTAGAAATATACATACCAACATTGAAAAGAGAGCTACCCTATGACCCAGCAATTGCACTACTAGGTATTTACCCTAAAGATACAAACATAGTGATCTGAAGGGGCACGTGTACCCGAATGTTTATAGCAGCAATGTCCACAAGAGCCAAACTATGGAAAGAACCTAATGTCCATCAACAGATGAATGGATAAAGAAGATGTGGTATATATATACAATGGAATACTATGCAGCCATCAAAAGAAATGAAATCTCACCATTTGCAATGATGTGGATGAACTAGAGGGTATTATGCTTAGCGAAATAAGTCAATCGGAGAAAGACAACTATCATATGATCTCCCTGATATGAGGAAGTGGAGATGCAACGTGGGGGACTTGGGGGGGTAGGAAAAGAATAAATGAAATAAGATGGGATTGGGAGGGAGACAAACCATAAGAGACTCTTAATCTCGCAGAACAAACTGAGGGTTGCTGGGGGTCGGGGGGTCGGGAGAGGGTGGTGGGGTTATGGACACTGGGGTGGGTGTGTGCTGTGGTGAGTGCTATGAAGTGTGTAAACCTGGCGATTCACAGACCTGTACCCCTGGGACTAAAAATACATTATATGTTTATAAAAAAATTGAAAAAATTAAAAAAAAAAAAAAAAAAAGATCTCTCCCTTTGCCCCTTGCCACACTTGAGCTCACATTCTCTCTCTCTCTCCAAAATAAATAAATACATAAATTTAAAACAAAAACAAAAAACAAAAACCCACAGAATAGATAGGTATGTAGGCTGATATTTCATAAGTTCATAAATGTTATTCTGGAACTATGTTCTGGAGTTTTACATTTTACTCCATGTACTGAGTAATCACAATAGATGGTATCCTAGGTATAAGGATTTATGGTAATACTTAGCAATGGTCTCTATCCTCACAGAGTTTGTATTGAAAATAAGAAAGACAAAACAATTAGAATAATTTTTAAAATAATTATAAAAGTATATTGATACTCAGCAAAATGAATACATGCTACAACATGAATGAACCTCAGAATCATTACATCAAGTGAAAGAAGCCAGAAGCAAAGACCACATGCTGAATAAGTGCATCTATATGAAGTGTCCAGAAGGGGATAGAGACAGAAAGCAAATTAGCATGGATATTGCAAATGCAAGCAACATATTCCTCGAAGTCTAAAAAAATACTAAAATTATAAATGAAGAACTAAAAAACTGAATTTAACAATAAGACTGTATTATTATATCTCCAAAAAGTTTATGTGGAGATTACAGCAAATACTCTAATGATTAAAAATTGGAAAACATCTGAATAGTCCTCCTCTCAGTTAAGGAGAACTATCACAGGGTCACATATTGTGAGAAGAAAATTCATCTTAGGCTCTCTGTTAAGTGTTGCTTCACAGATCTTTATGTACAGGTATGTATATTGTACGTGACTTACACATCACATTATTTAATAAATGATTTTAAAATAAGTGAGCTGCCACCAAAAAGATCATTTTGAACTACATACAAAAACAAAATTCCAGGAAATATATGCAATATCTGTTTTTAACAATATAAAAGAATTTTAAGAAAATCAGGACTACTATTTTTCAGATCTTATAATGGGTGGAAAATCCGCTCTAAAAAAAATTACAACTCCAAATGTAGGTTAAACATTTGTATTTCAAAGACCATCAGTACTCTAACTAAAATGCTGGGTAAAACATCTTAACACTTATGACAAAAAAAGAGACTAATATCATTAATACATAAGAAGCTTCCAGAAATTGTTGAAAAAAAGACAACCAAACTGAAAAAGAGTATACATTTTGATTTTCTCAATCATGATTTGTAAAGTGGAGGGAAACCAGTAAACTGAAATAGAAGAACTTAAAAATGCAGATGGAAAGCAAAGCAATTTGTAACTTGAAAGTAATTTTACTAGAATCCATCTTACCTGAGAAGTAATGTAGCAAAGCATTCCACTGATAGCTGCTTAAAACATTTTATCTGTAATAATTCTGAGAACATCATCTTTCAAAGGCCAACTGCCAACTATATTATAATTCTATCATATAAATAAGGTTACCGGTTACATATTTATTAAAAATCAGTTCTACCATATATAGAAACCATAAATACAAAATATACTTTTAAATTATGGTCTAGAATATAAACAAAGTGTACAGCGCAAAGTATCCTAAGTCTTTAATAATGATCCCTGAAAAAGACTGCCACAAGAGCATGAAATCATGCATCAGTATCCTGCAGACATTCCATTGCTTAAAATTATACTTAAGTCAGCTTCTTCAGCAGTTAGCTTTTGAAACTGAAAGTCCACATTTTCATTATAAAAGTCTGACAACTGCTGTTGCAATTCCAAGATCTGGAGTGTTGGCCTCTTCTTCCTCATCTATCAACATCCAATTTATCCTCAAAAGTTCAGCTCAAATTCAGTATCTTTTAGAAGGCTTTCCCCCTGTTAGCATTAATCTCTCCATTCTCACTCCCGAAGCACTCTGCTTGCTTCTTTAGTTACAGCATACAACTGTGCCTTAGCCAGTTGATTAAATTTAGGTCTTCCTCATCTCCCTTGATAAACTCTCTGAGAGTTTGGACAACAACTAAGTCTAATACAATGCTATATCACTATGGACAACAACTAAGTCTAATACAATGCTATAAGGGCTGGCAAAGAAATTGTTTAATTAAATGAATAAAAGCATGCAACCTAAGTTATAAGAAAGAATGAGGAAATAATAGTACTGATTTTTATGATCCACTAAAGCAATTCAAATTATAAACTAATGAAACATAAGGGTGATTTTCTAAATTAGCAGGCTAATAAATTTCTTAGAGGAAGAGGTCATAAAAGACAGACTCAGTCCTATGATATGAACTGAAAGCCAGATGGAGACCTCAAGCTTCATCACAGTCATTCCTGAATATAAGCAAGCAAGCAATACAAACGTTCAGAGACAGGGGAAGAAAGGTCTTTCTCCACCTTCATTTTCCAAGTGGAAACCAACTTCTTACTGTCATGGACAAAAAAGCAGGAAACAGTAATGAAGAGAGGCTTAGCTCACCTCTCCAAGGCCTTAAGGAGGTAAGTAATGACTAACCATGCCCCCTAGATGCCTTCCATTCCTGATGGACAGCCAAGCACTTGTGAAGAGTCTTATCTTGCTCAACTAGACATAACTTTTTAGCTCTTGGGAAATGGAAAACTCCATGCCTGCCCAATCCACAACCTCTAGCCTTTAGAATAGGTAAGTAAATTCACTGTTCAATTTTTAATAAAGAGTCTATCTTAGATAGCCAACAATAAGTGCAAAAATAAAAGGTGAGTCTTAAAAATTGAGGAAAGACTAAAAACAAAGTGAAATCATGAACAATTATAATCACTGTATTGTAATTACTATCTGTCTTAAACATTCTTTGAGGGTAGAAACAGTGACTTAGATATCTTTGCATTTCCCAAGTCTAGTGTAATACCTGGCATATAAAAAGTACTTAATAAATGTTTGTTGAATAAACGAGGAAATGAGTGAATGAAAAAAAAAAACTATAAATTTATTTATTTTAAAAACCATGCATTAAACCAAAAATATATTTGTGGTTTTGATATTGGCTGAATATTCAAGTAACATATGAACATACCATAGATTAGTAGTTTGCAATCTGGGGTTCAGAGGAGGGGGGCATGAACTTTTGATATGGTAGGTTTAAGTCTTTAGGCATACATGTGCATTTTTGTGGGGCAAGCTCTACAGCTGTCATCACATTTTTATAAGGGTAAAGGACTCCTAAAAGGTTAAAACTTCCAAAGATATACACAATTCTGGTCTTCAAGCTGTAATCATCAAGACCATATGGTACTGGCACAAAAACAGACACACAAATCAATGGAACAGAATAGAGAACACAGAAATGGACCCGCACCTCAATGGTCAACTAATCTTTGACAAAGAAGGAAAGAATATCTAATGGAAAAAAGACAGTCTCTTCAACAAATGGTGTTGAAAAAATTGGGAGAACCACATGCACAAGAATGAAACCGGATCGCTTTCTTACGCCATACACCAACATACATTCAAAATGGATGAAAGACCTAAATACGAGATAGGAATTCATAAAAATCCTAGAGGAGAACACAGGCAGCAACTTCTCTGATCTCAGCCACAGCAGCTTTTTTTTTTTTTTTTAAAGATTTTATTTATTTATTTGAGAGAGAGACAGTGAGAGAGAGCATGAGCGAGGAGAAGGTCAGAGAGAGAAGCAGACTCCCCGTGGAGCTGGGAGCCCGATGCGGGACCCGATCCCGGAACTCGAGGATCATGACCTGAGTGAAGGCAGCCGTCCAACCAACTGAGCCACCCAGGCGCCCCCACAGCAGCTTTTTATTAGACATGTCTCTGAAAGCAAAGGAAACAAAAGCAAAACAAAAACAAAAGCAAAACAAAACAAACAAAAAACTCAACTACTGGGATACGTCATCAAGATAAAACCTTCTGCATAGAGAAGTAAACGATCAATAAAACTAAAAGGCAACCTATGAGATGGGAGAAGATATATGCAAATGCTGTATAAGATAAAAGGCTAGTATCCAAAATCTATAAATAACTTATCAAACTCCACATCAAAAAACAAAAAAATCCAGTCAAAAAATGGGCAGAAGACATGAACAGACATTTCTCCAAATAAGACATACGGACGGCTAACAGACACCTGAAAAACTGCCCAACATCACTCTTTATCAGGGAAACAGAAATCAAAACCACAATGAGATACCACCTCACACCAGTCAGAATGGCTAAAATTAACAAGTCAGGAAACAACAGATGCTGGCAAGGATGCGGAGAAAAAGGAACCCTTTTATACTGCTGGTGGGAATGCAAACTGGTGCAGCCACTCTGGAAAACAGTATGGAAATTCCTCAAAAAGCTGAAAATAGAGCTACCCTATAACCTAATAATTGCACTACTAGATATTTATCCAAAGGATACAAAAATAGTGATTTGAAGGGGTAGAGGCACCCTAATGTATATAGCAGTATCACCAATAACTAAACTATGGAAAGAGCCCAAATGTCCATCAACTGATGGAGAAAGCAGCAGCAGTATGTATATGTACACACCACACACACACACACACACTATCAAATACTGCTCAGCCATCAAAAAGAATGAAATCTTTCCATTTGCAACAATGTGGGTGGAACTAGAATATAATATGCTAAGCAAAATAAGTCAATCAGAGAAAGACAAATATCCTATGAGTTCAATCATATGTGGAATTTAAGAAACAAAACAGATGAACATAGAGGAAAAAAGGGGAAAAAAGAAAAAAATAGAGAAGGAGGCAAACCATAAAATAGGGTGCCTGGGTGGCTTAGTGGGTTAAAGCCTCCCTTCAGCTCAGGTCATGATCCCAGGGTCCTGAGATCGAGCTCCACGTCGGGCTCTCTGCTTAGCAGGGAGCCTGCTTCCCCCTCTCTCTGTGCCTGCCTCTCTGCCTACTTGTGATCTCTGTCTGTCAAATAAATAAATAAATCTTAAAAAAAAAAAAGACTCATAACTACAGAGAACAAACTGAGGGTTGTGGGCAGGGAGGAGCATGAGAAGATGGGATAACTGGATGAAGGGCATTAAGGAAGGTACGGGATGTGATGAGCACTGGATGTTATATGTAAATAATGAATCATTAAATTCTACCCCTGAAACTAATAATACAATGTGTTAACTAACTTGAATTTAAATAAAACCTAAAAAAAAAAAACAAACCAAAATCCTTTCAAATATGCATTATAAATTTTAAAATATAAAAAATATAATTAATATACATGTAATTTTACATCATACTAGATGCTTTAATCTCTCTTTGATGAATAAGAAGTGTCCTGGATCTAATGGAACACCAATGAGTTATAAATTATTCAGTAATTAATAAATTCTCTTTAATGTGGAATATGTAGTTTGTTATACTTTTAAAAATTAAAAGATACTACATAATCATTTAATATGCAACCAATATTACTCATACAAAAGAAAATAATCAAATAATAATGCTAATGACATTAATGTATATGTCAAATCATTCTCCTGAGTGAAAATATTTTTACACAGCCAAAAATAGCCTTCTAGAGCTAGCTGGGATGTTCTATAGACAGGAAAAAACTCCTAGGGCCCTATATCCTAGCACCCTATCCCAAGAACTAAAAGAAAAAATAGACAAGGTCTCTCAAAAGTCCAGTGTTTTGGATACTGCTCTAAAAATTTGATTATAATGCTCAGTTTGCCTCTAAAAGAGGTATCCTTTTATAAGATAATGAACAGCAAAAGAAAGATGTGCTTCTCGAAACACTGTAACATCCAAAACTGTTCAAGATTAGTCAAACTGCTTTCCAAAAATGGAGACTTTTAACGGGAGGCAGGTATGAAAATCAAGTAATTTTGGAACATAACGCATTCCTCTGGTAAGCTAGGGAGTAATAGGCAATGTGCCATATCATGTGGCACAAAAAGGCTGAGACCTGTAGGATCACAGAGTTTGGGGAAAGAAAAAAAAAAAAGGCAGGAGGGAGCAGAGGTGGACAGTCAAAAAATGATAAAATATTTTGGCTATCCTCTCCTTTCCTCTGGATTCAAATATTAGAAAAGTAGCACAAACAGAGTTCCCTCTACTCCTCCAATTTGCTCACAGAATGAACAGGCATTATGATACTGATAACAAGCAAGGACAAGTCACATACTATTAAGCCTGGAAGTATTTTATGGCCAGCTTACACTGATCTTATTTAGCAAGAACAGACAATAGGAATAGAGTAAATGTGTCTCAAGCTTAAAGAAATTGTAGGCTATTTCTTAGAATCTGAGACAAAGCTAAAACTAAACTTCTTAACAGACATTAACTAAAAAAATATGTTATCTGTGTAAGGCAAAAACTGACATACCCAACTGTGTCTAGCCAGTTCTCTGAAGCAAAAGTAAACGCGAGGCTTTCAAAGATAATTACTATAAAATTCTATAAAATCTCAAAATCCTAAGGCAGCAATGCCCTTGCCTTCATACATAAAAGAGGACATATTATGTAGCCCTGATGAATCATTATCAAAATCAATTTTGATGATGCAATTATCTTTTACTAAATGTTTCCATAATCCTTGAGAAATTCTCGGTTTTCATGATGAATCTTATCACAACTGAATAAGAAAGAATGTAATTATCTATATTGTCCTTTTAACAACACGACTGACAGACTTATAGAAAAAAAGCTACAACTTCTCCAAGACTGAATATAAAGATTGGGGAATAAAAATTTGCTACCAGAAATAAGACAGGAGCATGTAACAGGTCATATGTAATCACTATTAGAATGAAGAGGAAAGTCTTGAAGAAAAATTTTAGTCAAGAAGTACAAATGCTAGAGTGCACCAAACAGCCTCAGTAGCACTGAATTTAACATTTATAAAATAAATTTTAATGAAAAATTCCAGCTAATGATACAGGACAGAATAAACTTCTTTCCATTTACCTAAATTTGAGCTGCATAAAGGTAACTTTCCTCCAAATAACTAGTTATGTACCTCTGGATGTAGTATTTAAGATGTGGTCCCACATTTGCAACATAATATTGCTTTATGTAATACAAAAAAGGCAGAGCTGTGGATGGTTCCTGTACATTTATTCTGGTACATCTCAGTAATACTAATGAAGTTGATCCTTTCCTCAACAGGAAAATGCTATTTGTCTGACTCTCCTACAGCATGTTGAAGGATGAGTGCTATCAATAGAAATAAAAAGTGTAACTAAAGTTATGTAATAGATAATTTTAAAACTTTACCATCTTGCTGGCAGTAAAGACATGTGACTTAGAGTTTCAATGAATATAGTTGTGGTAAAATTGATGGCATTCATTTTAATTCAGTATCTCAGAAAAAATAGAGAAACATATTATCGTTGTAATAACAGATGGTTCATTACTACTCATGAATTTTTTTATTAAGGGACTGGATCCAACTAAACGTATCTGATAGACACATAAAATACATATGAATATATAATAAAAATAATAGTTCCCCAAGGCTTTCATTATATACACATGATTTAATAACATTGTCAGAAAAAAACATGATTATGCTGTCAAGTAATAACTTAAAATTAATATTGAGTCACCAGTGTTTTAAAAACTATCATTTTAGTCTATACTATTATTTGTTATTCTTGAATACATTTGTTGATTGATTTAATAAAAACTTTCAGTGACAAGAATTAGCAATGTAACAAGTTCAAAAAGTTTTTAAGTTCTATCTTTTGCCAAGTCAGATGGACATAACTGGCAGTCCACGTAGCTTCTTCATAAATTCAGCAGGCCAATTAGAGCTGCCAGATAACACTCACAACCAGAAGAGGATCACAGTGATCACACCTTTATAGCAAATTTACAGAATATTAAGATTCAGGGGACAATAAACCTGATGGCGTAAACAAACCACCAAGATGAACATATGCAAGTAAATGTTGAAAAGTATGATAGCTTGGAGAATGCAGACTGTGGAAATAAAGTAAAGTCAAATGAAAATATCTGAGAAATAAACACTTAAACAATAACTTCTCTGCTTCAACCTTACTGTTTAACATTCCCTTTCTGCTAAAACAGAAATCGCCAGAGTTTTCAATAACACATCCCTCTGACGCCTTCAGACTTAGTTGCCACCTATTTCAAATTTCTCTGGATTTCATAGTCTTAGGTCACTTTCACAGAGTAAGTCTTTCCATTGTGCATTAACAAAATCCTCTGACTACATGAAAATATAATGGTTCCCTCATCTCCCACTAAAGAGTACACTTCGAGTTCACTCCACAATAATAAAATTTACATATATATAATTTAATAAAATATTTTTTAAAATATAAACTCAATGTGAACATCTTTGTGTTTCTAGGAAGAACCACGGCACCTGGCATGCAGTAGATAAAGACAGTATTTCATCAACAACACCATTGTGCATTTTTAATATCTCTAAAATATGGCTACATCTTAAAATTAACAGTGAAGCATAACTTAATTGGCAGAGCTTTTCTTGATACATACATAATGGTGCCTTTTATAAATGCTGTTTCAGGTTAGATTAAATAGATTAGTAACTGTTAAATTCAGTTGAACTGAATTAAACCAAGGTAAAGCTATATGGTGTCTTTACTAAATTAACCCTCAGAAAATTGAAATTCATGTTTTTTTATTCTTTTCTATGTCAGTTGTTTAAAATCAGACTGTTTAAACTGTTTTAAAACTGTTTAAAAAGTAAATAAATAAATAAAGCTTGTATTTTATAGAATTAGTAGGTTATACTTTAATTATCTTTAAAAACAACCGAAGTATTATGCCTTTTGACTGAGGTATTTAATTTTTTTTACATTTGAAGTTATTACTGGTAGGAAAGGACTTAACTACTGCCATGTGCTAACTGTTTTGTCTTTTAGCACTTGCCCTCTGTATTTCATTGACTTTTTTTTTTTTTTTAATGTAGCAACATACTCATTTCCTTTTGTGTATCTTCTGTAAGTATTTTCTTTCTGGTTACCATGGAGTTCACATAAAACATCTTAAAGTTATAACAACCTATTTTAAGCTAATAAATATTATATATAAAAACTATACTTCTACTCCTCCTCACATATACTTTGTTATTAATGTTATAATTGGTATCTTTTTATATCATGTATTCATTAACATGTTCACAGGTACTTATTTTTTATACTTTGGTCTTTTTTAAGTTCTATACCAGAATTAAAAGTGATTTATATACCACCATTACAGTACTAAAATACTTCATATTTAGCCTATGTCATACTTTTATATGCTGTCATGTTGCAGTTTAGCATCCTTTTCTTAATTTAGTCTTTGGAATCTAAAGACCATACTTACTTTATAAGTGAAAATGGCCAAAAATGTGCATATGAATTGTTTGGCAATTATAAATCAGACCTGAGGGGTGCCTGGGTGGTTCAGTCACTGACATGGCTAATGCTGGATTTTGGCTCAGGTCATGATTCCAGGGTGCTGGGACAGTGCCCTGTGTTGGGACTCTATGCTCAACGGGGAGTCTGCTTGAGGATTCCCTCTCTCCCTCTCCCTCTACAACCCCTGCCCCCACTCACATGCAACCATGTGTGTGCATATGCTTTCTCTCAAATAAATATTTAAAAAAATTAAATAAATGAGAATTGAGCTTCTAAGACTTAACAGTATTGAAGGAGCTATGTTTCTGAAACCAATAAAGCAGCTCCAGCCCATTAAAATCTTTACCAATTTTAATACCTACCAGTTCCTTTGCTTAGATATGGAGGTTTAAAGAACTTCACAACACCATAGACATTGACAATTGTACCACCCTTAAGTTGATTCAGGGGTGTATATATATAATGTGTTGCTGGAACCTAAGAAAGCGAAGACAGTGAATATATCAACACCAAGTATTTACATTTTAGAATAATTTTATAATTAAATTTTTAAAACAACAACCGATCTAATTGCATTTTTTTCCTTTTAAGTGTCTAAAAAGAGGATATAGCCTGAAAAAAAAAAAAGAAATACACAGCTTATAAAGGTTACTGTACAAACCAACCAGTTTTTCTTACAAAGAATTTTGATTATAAATTATGTAATTTGTACATAATTCTAAGAAATGCAATTTAAGAACTTTTGGTTCTGGATTTTAACTTTGAGTAATATCACTTCAAAACTTGTGGTATATATTTCTTTTTTCCCCCCTATATTATTATAAAGATTTTACTACAGGTTTTGATTGTAAATGGTATAAATACATTAAAAATGGGAAAAACAGAAAAGAAAAATTGTCTGAAATAATTGTACACAGGTTTGGAAAGAAAGGGGAAAGTGATTTACAAGGACATGTCTGTGTATTAGTCAAACAATCACATCTGGCCCCATCACCTATCCATCCCACCAAAAACCAGAAATAAGGTTACTACCTACTGCACTGTAAGTTAAAACTTTAAAATTCAAATCAAAATGAGTTAATTGTTTTTTTCAAGGAAGCTGATCCTTTAGGTCAAGTATAAGAAAGGTAATGCTTAGAAATCTCATCAAACTTTGATATAAAAAATGTTGTAGCTCATAAATGATGGAAGAAAAATAATGGACAGCATATGGGACAGAAAGGAAAGATATGTACCTAGCTGACAAATAACTAGATCGAAGATATTAAAGTTATCTCCCTAATGTATAGATGAATGGGGCAGGCCAGCATATAGCTCAATGACACTAACCATTATGGTGATCCATGCAATGTACTTGTTAATTCATGAACAACAAACAACTTCTTGATTATAATGTGACTTTCCATGTAAATAACCTAGTATATACATGCAGATGATCTAAGTTATAGTCTAATAGATCAGAATATCTGGGGATCACTGAAAAAACATTTTTACCAATTTCATAAGTTCTTTCCTTTACTTCTTCCTTATATACAGGTTTGTGGATGTATCAAATATTTGAAGCTGAGCAGTCTAAAATAATTTTGAGAAAAACTAATACCTGCAGCTAATTCATGCTTTTAAAAAAGTGTATCAACCCTTTTATTGGTTACAGTTTCTTTAAATAACAAATATGAATTATATTTCTATATAGTATTATTCAGAATTTAAAAGTTGTACCCCATAGTCACTGTTAACTAAAACAAAGTTCCTGGACTCTGTCGATTAGAAACAAAAGGTTTAAGAACATAGGCAGAAGGTAAACTTTATATTGAACTTCATCATATATATTACCCTTTTTCCAGTTTTACTCAGCTACATGTAGTTCACCTATAAAATGGGAATCTTCCTATTGCTTTAACAAAATTTTATAAAATATTAAAAAAAGATAAAGAAATGAAAAATGTATCACAAGTATAATAAACTTCTTAAAATTAAATAATTTGTAAATCACAATTTGGTACATGATATTGTTTATAAATACAACTGATAAAGAAACAAAAGTATCTGCCTGAGGTTTAAAAGTACTAATCCTAGTATCTTCACAAAATAAAATGTTTTTCCCTTTTAATTTTTTTTTATGTGTAGCTTATAGAAAATACCAACAGATATTTCAAATAAAAGAACAATCAGTTATTAATTACTAGGTAAACATATAACTCAAATTTAACATTATTAGATATCAAAAAGGTAGATATTTTGTTTTCCCATTATATTACTATTTTAAAAATTAGACTATAAGTGGATATCATATATATATGAAATACATACATGTGTTTTATCTTTATATGTGTGTGTGGGTGTGCATATTTTAAATTGAACTGAGTATTATCTTACCAAAGACATTGATTCTGCAGAAAAATCTCTGACAGATTTAACATAAACCTGAAAACAAAAAAAGAGGATTTACTTGTATACAACCATCCTCCAATGTGATTACAGACCTTTAACTGCACCAAAACTACACACTTAACTGCGTAATATTCAAATTCACTAGCATGGCACAAAACTATGCCTTACAAATTAAGACTGACATGTGCAAAACTGTCTAAGGTTCAGTATAATCCATTAATTTCAGTATCAGAGGATCACCCCTAGCCCATATTTTGTATACTACAGAAAATCAGGCAGATGGTGGCCTGTAAACACAGGACTTGGCCCAGCTTTGCTTCTCTGACAGCCTTGACCAAACTGATGGTCTCCATGTGTGCACATGCACACATGCACGCACACACAGGGCTGTGGGAGGAGGGGTGAAGTGGGAAGCAGAGAATCAGCATCTCTGTAAAGAATAAAATAGAAGGAAATCAGTTTTACCTAAAAAAGGGCACTTGATCAATTTAAAGTGAAATCAAGTAGACCATCAAAAAAGGCTGATGATGTAAGAGTAAAGAATGAGATCTAGAGTACCTACAAAGTTTTAAAAATTCCATTAGTAAATAATTATTTTTAAGGGATCTTTCTTTTCTACCTGGAATCATTCTAAACATAAAGCTGAGAAGAGAATTTTTGCTTTAAACTTGAAATATTTAATTAAAATAATTCAGTCAGGCTAAATAGTTTATCTGCAGATTTACAGAAATACTGTTCCTATTCCATCCCCTTAACTCATTAAAACCACAAAATAACTGGACTAAAAGTTATACACTTACATAAACAGTTGATCTGAAGTCTTCAAATGCTTTCAAAAATAAGCGATGTTTACCATCTCTGCTTGTAGATGAAGATGCCGACAACACAGTAAATCCAGCTACTGCAATGGTGTCCTACAGAGGAAAAAATGGTTTTAAATCATCAATATCTGTAATTCTGAATGTCACATAAATGCTTATTTTTATTATTATTTAAAAACAGGAGTAATTTCTACAACATGGAAAACAGGTCAGCTACATGTGTTTAATGATTCCTGAATATACGACCGAGACTACGACTTCCTCTAAAAGGGCTTCAACATAGTCCTAGACAAGCATAATGTCTAACTTCACAGACCAGGAAAACACTAACTAAATCACTCAAAAATTTTTATTTATTTAGTGGGACTTCAAAAATCAATGTTTATCTCAATTTATATGAATAGGTTTGCAGAAATAATGAAGAGATAACAGATGATCCAAAAGTATTAAGAATGAAATTTAAATGAAACTAAATGTCAGAGTTGAGAGACTACATTGAGAAAGACATGCCATTAGTATTAAAAACTCCATACTGTCACAAAGCTAATACATCTGCATATAAATCCAGGGTATGAGACATAAATAAGAAATTTCTACTTACCTACTAATAAGAAAAAAGTATTTTCCTTCTTCTAAAGTAAGAAGACAGTCCCCATTTATTCTTGCCTCTCTCATTCATTAGTTAAATCTCCTTTTCTTAATTTTCAAATATTGGAACATACACATTCAGCAAATTTTGTCTTGCTGCCCTATACATATGTAATATATAATATGCAATAATATATGCTACATATATATATAATTATTATCCTACTCTTCTAATTTTAGCACCAAAACCTTAAATACACAAAAATTCCTGGGTTTTAGGCATCTTCCTTCAATAATCTTAATTTCTACCAAATGGAAGTATCCTGCATTACAGACTTGCTTTGCACATTTGAGGAAGGGTCTGGTGTCAAGTCCCAGGATTCTCTATTTAGATCCATTAAACAAGGTTGTGAACACCCTGAAAGGCAGGGGTCGTGTCTTTTTTTTTTTTTTTTAAGATTTTATTTATTTATTTGAGAGAGAGGGAGAGAGAGAACGCACTAGAGCAGAAGTGGGAGGGAGAGGAAGAGGGAGAAGCTGGCTCCCAGCTGAGCAGGGAGCCCAACACAGGGCTCGATCCCAAGACCTTGAGATCATGACACAAGCGGAACACAGACACAGACACCAACATAGCCACCCAGGTTCCCCATGCAGGGTCATGTCCTATTCTGCTCTATATTTATAAGGCTTGGCACAAAGTAGGCCTGCCATTAACAAACTGTGACTCAAAATATGGATCTTATATGGCCTTCCTAAAATCTCGAGCCCTGTTCAGAACTTTTAGCTCTGCAACTTTCTACATTTTTTTTCTTTACATGAGACTATGAACATAACTGTGTTTGTGCTGATAATGCTAAATAACCACAACTCTTCACAGATAAATGGGAGAAAATATTCCTTTTCACTGAATATTCTGTTTTGACCATGTTTTTAGGCAGTATGCACGTATGTATGTATGTATTTATCAGAGAGAGGAAGAGCGCATGCACACAAGCTAGGGAAAGAGCAGGCGAAGGGAGAAGCAGGCGCCCCACTGAGCAGAGTCCAATATGGGACTCAATCCCAGGACCTTGAGATCATGACCTGAGCTGAAAGCAGACGACCCTTAACCGACTGGGCCACCCAGGGATCCCCAGGCAGTTTTAAAGGGAAGTAAAATAAAAAGTGAGACTGCTTCTGGAATATATTACTCTTAAAACTGAAAAATAAGCAATGGTTTCAACTGCCTAAAACTTCTGATTTAAATGAAAACTTGAGATTTTAGTCAAAGATTTAAAGTTGTTTAATCAAACTCACAGGGAAAGATAAACAGAAGTAGGGAAGTTTTTCAGTTCTAAATTCTCTTAAAAGCACACACAAAAAATAACCTATCTCATATTATTTTCTATTTTACTGAAAAATGTCTTAAATATTATATGAAAAGAAATACATAAAATGCAAACATTATTGTGCAGATGAATATTTTTCTATTTTCCCATATAATCTAAACTTAAGGAGTGTTTATTTTATGATGGAGAAAACATTTTAAATAGAAAAAAATCACTAAAAGCAGGACATCAGCATTCATAAGAAAATTCTCTTCAAAAGTCTAATTCTATTTCAATATTAGCAATATAATTCAGTAGAAGGCTGTAG
The DNA here is from genome assembly GCF_902655055.1 of Lutra lutra. Classification (NCBI taxonomy): domain Eukaryota; kingdom Metazoa; phylum Chordata; class Mammalia; order Carnivora; family Mustelidae; genus Lutra; species Lutra lutra. Next base: position 82,144,696 of record NC_062288.1, read on the forward strand.
TATAACTTTTCTTCTAGCACAAATTTTACAACATAGAAATAACCACCAAAAATATTTAAGGAAACTAATGTGTTTAATTTATTATACTTCTAAACATGAACTTATATTTGAATATATCTACATAAATTATATGGAAGGCCCTCAATGATCCTATCCCAATCTACCTGGCCTATTTTATTTCCATGTATGTCTATTTAATACTATAAAAATCAGATTCTCTTACATTCATAGTGCTTTTCCATGCATATTCTCTGCTTATTCTGAGCCCCCACTAATAATAGCATTTTTCTCTTTTGCATGTATCTGATCCTATCTATCTTTTAAAACCCAGATTGTAAAAACTTTTCTTATGAGGTCTTAGATTGTTTCTCTCTGAGAAAAATAATTCTTCCTTCCTCTGAACTCTCCTATGCAGTATTTTAATATATTTTGCCTGTGTATTATTTACAAATGATTCTTCATGTTTTTAATGCTTTTAAGTCTATAAGCTCCCTGGGACTAAGAATGTCTTATCTACCTTTATATACCATAAAAGTGGCTGGAAGGAGCTTCTGTTCATAGTACAAGTATATGTTGAATAAATTAATACTGGTAAAATTAAAGTACAAACCTAAACAGAAGAGAGAAAAAAATGAATGACGCTTAGAATCGTTTCTTTTTTTTTTTAACAAAGTTTTTTTTTTTTTTTAAGATTTTATTTATTTATTTGACAGACAGAGATCACAAGTAGGCAGAGAGGCAGGCAGAGAGAGAGAGGTGGAGGCAGGTTCCCCGCGGAGCAGAGAGCCCGATGCGGGGCTTGATCCCAGGACACTGGGATCACGACCTGAGCCAAAGGCAGAGGCTCAACCCACTGAGCCACCCAGGCGCCCCTAGAATCTAGTTTCCATGAATTTACAAATTGTAATAGCTTTAAATTAATTCAAATGCACAGAGGATAAGAAAGATAAACATATAATAGGCAGTATTAGTTTGTATAAACACTCATTAGACTGAGTTGAAAATGAGATTTAATATGCATTGTTCTAAGTTCTAAGCTTCTGAAAAGAGCATACTGAAGCCATTCAACCAAGAATAGGAATTACACAGTTCAGTGCTAAGAATGCATTCTGATATACAGAGTAGGTATTTGATCTCAATCTGCTGAAGTTATTAGGAAATCAGCCTGAGAAGAATACCATATTACTGAAAGTAATAAGGCTTTATCAATATCTGTGTATCAATGTTCTAAAAATAAAAACACATTGGTAGACCTGAAATCTTTGAACTCAGGATACTCAGATATCAGCAAGTGGGGCATTTTCTTTTTGTCTAACCTACCCTGTCAATGTCTTAAAAGGAGTGAGACTTGGTCATTAAACAACTTCCTTTTTGGGTTAGCCAACAGGAATATTCTACTGCAAACCAGTTTCAGAGAAAAAAAATCAATGAAAACAGCATAGATCTTTTTAACATAAAGAAGTGTTCTTAAAAATCAACAATAAAAAAAAGAGCAGACAACTTATTTGCATATTAACATGTCATTTTTACATGCTAATATCTTATAGAACATAATCAGTGGTGGAACAAGAAACAAATCAGTATGTGATTAAAAAAAATGTAAACTGCAAGACTAGTATATTAACTTGTTAATTTTTAATTGATAGTGTATCCAAAATTCCCACTTTATTATACTTTCAGCAAGCAGGAAAAAGACACAGGAAATATGAAACAACTGATAATCCAAAAAGAAAAATACCTATCTGACTTTAACAGGCATTAAGTGATTTTTACTATGCCGCCCTTGCAAATCCTGTTATTATATTTTAAAACACCAATTAAGAGTGAAAGAGTGAAGGGAGAAGCCAGGAATCTGATGCCACTGATAACGCAGTGACTGACAGAAAATGTTTCTCTAATATAAAAAATGTATTTTATGAACATTAACATATTTGGTTATATAATGTTAAGAACTTAATTGGAAGTACTATAGGCAATATTAGCATAAAATCCAAAATCTGTAAATGGTTTACAAATCCCTGTGTGATCTGATGCCCACCACCTCACCAGCTACCTATGTATACCTATGCATACCTATGTATGCAACATACCCCAGAATAGTTCCTTTTTGTAATTTTTAGCATTCCAGGCTCCTCAGTTAGGGGCTCTGTACATGTTGTTCTCTTTTACTAACCCACTCTCCCAGAACCCATCTTCATTCTTTCTGCTACTTTTCTAATTCTACTACTCAATCTCAGTCATATTACATCTGGATAAAATAATCAATTACATAATAACTGTTTAATTTCCTCTGCTCCACTAAGCATTGTCCCATGATGGCAAGGTCCATTACCCTCTTATTCAGGGCATCCAGCACAGAAGACCAAAAACAATCAACAAGTATTTGGACAATTAAATGAATAACCAACTCATGGAATACATATTACTTATATATATGATACCTTCATTAAATCTTAAATAAACTGTATGAGTACTACGAAACTTAATTCAAAAAATCTCAGCACTTCAGAACTGAAAACAGGACTTTAGAGATCATGTAATCAAACACTTTCATTTTTCAGGTAAGAAAATAAGGGCGAGAGAGAATAAATGAACAGTCTAAGGTAACATTCAGCTAAGTAGTTGTAGATCAAGACAGGAATCAAGATCTCCTAATTTCCAAGACAGGCACTACTCTACAACATCCTTCAGAATTAAATCTCAAACGGAGGGAAAACAATGTATTGACAAACGTCCGTAATTCTGATGGTTTTGCGATAAAATATTTCTTTAAACTTTCAAAACACTTTAAAAAAGTCCTTCCCCATATTTTATGTCCATTTATTAAATGTTAAATCTTACTTTTAAAGGAAAGCTAAAACTCATACAAAAAAAGGTTCAATTACACTGTGTATATTCCTGTAAAATGTATCATTAGTCTCACAAAGCAAGGATTGAAATTTTGTTAAAATTCATTTTAATGTTTACAAATTTTTTTTTTCTGTAATCAAATGTGGAGCTAACCTTAAGGGAATAAGCCAATGACAAATAACAAAGGTTTAAGAACTGAATGAAGAGTGTTTGCTTCAGCAGCACATACACTAAAATTGGAACAATACAGAGAAGATTAGCATGGCCCCTGCGCAAGAACTGAATTAGAAAATCCATTCTTCTACACAAAGAGTTTTACCTTTGACTTTCAATAATTTTTAACCTTACTACTATAAACTCTTAAATAAATAGCCTAATTAGACCTCCCCAATGAGCAGCATTCATGGATTTTAAACCCAGAAAGATTTTAAAGTAAACTGTGACCTCAGTCTTATATAATTATATCTTAAAAAGGAAAAACTCTGGCTTACCATTATTAACATTCTAGGTTAGCTGACAAGTACTAATTAGCCAGTATAGTTCTATTCTGTTTTAATGAATACTTATTTAAAGTATATTTCAATTGCAGAAAACACCTTTCATATGTCAGTTAGGGAAAATACTAATATCTCATACATTGCACATATTTTGTAGATGCACTGCACATATTTTGCTAGTTCATTGTATTATAACCCTTTTATTGTGTTTCCAAATAATCATATAAGAATCTTAAAGGAAAAGATAAAAATGTATTTAAAATATAAACAGATCCCTAATATTCAATACCATGTATTTTTAAAACCCTTCTCCTCTAAAGATGTGCTGTTAAATAAAGCAATTTATAAAACATGAATAGTACTGTCATTTGATGAAAAATGCGCATGTATGAGCTTATCTACATGCATATATAGATACAGACATACACGCATAAGTACACACAGATATACACACATACACATAAAAGTTGGAAAGGTCGTGGTAAAGAAGCAGGGATTTTATCTAATCTTATCACACTAGGCAATATGAGTGGCTTCAGAGGGAAAGGGGCAGCTTCTGCTTTTCTGGTTATACCTTTCCACACAACTTGAATGTTTTTTTAAAACCTTCAAGACCGGGCAAAAAGAACAAAATCTTCTAAATCAAACTATTTACAAGATCTAATCCAAGTCCATGCTACCTTCCTGAGCAGGAAAAGAATACAGTTGTGGAGACAGAGCAGTATCTCCACTTACTACAAGTTCTAGAACAATACTTAGGATATTATATTTGTATAGAATCTTACAGTTTACAAAGTGCTTCGAGACATGTTTATCATTTGAGCCTTTAGTAATCTTCCGCAGTAATTGTCATCTGTAGTTTTATGAAGACCGCCACTGTAGAGCTAAGGTTTGTTATAGGACTTCCACTAAAAATAATACAGGATATTTACAAGACACTAATTTCCAATATCAAATCATTATTATTTCTGTATATGGGCACATAACTAATTACTCTTGGAACTTCAATATTAACTCAACTATATACCATAATAGAATCATATGAAATTCTGTCCTTAAAAAGCAGTTAATGATCATGGGTTCATGGATCTTTCTGAGTGTAAGAGTTATAAATGACCTTCTCAGAGAGGGGAAAAAAAATACATACATACATTTACATACACATTTAACTGGTTCAAGAACCTCTTCTGAGGCACCTGGGTGACTCAGTCAGTTAAGCATCTGCCTTCAGCTCAGGTCATGCTCTCTGGGTCCTGGGATTGAGCCCTGAGTCGGGCTACCTGTTCGACAAGGAGTTTGCTTCTCCCTTTTATTCCCCTCTGTGCTCTCCCTCTCTCTCAAATAAATAAATAAAATCTTAAAAAAAAAAAAAAAAAAAAAGGATCTCTTCTGATGATTTGTACACTGTTGGGAGTTCACTGAAGATCCCTGAACTCTAGAATACTCTTCTTTTACAAACGGATATCCGGTCTTTTCACAAAAATTAATTTTACAGCTAGTTGACTTTTTTTTTTTTTAAAGATTTTATTTATTTGACAGAGAGAGACACAGTGAGAGAGGGAACACAGCAGAGGGAGTGGGAGAGGGAGAAGCAGGCTCCCCGTGGAGCAGGGAGCCTGATGCGGGGCTTTATTCCAGGCGGGAGCCTGATGTGGGACTCAATCCCAGGGCCCTGGGATCCTGATCTTAGCCAAAGATCTTAACGACTGAGCCACTAAGGTACTCCAGCTAGCTGACTCAAAAAAAAAAGGATGCTAGAGCCTCCCTCCTTACCATGCATTACAACTGTCTTTTTTCTCTGGCCAGAATTTGAAGCAGAGAGTTGAATATCTTACTTATTAAAAAATATCAGGACAGAAGAAAGGAAAGGCAACTTTAATGATCTTAGCAAGTTGAAAGGATGGTCTGTGAAATCTTTAAAAATGCTAAAAGTGGACCTCTTGGGGCAACTTGTGTCTTGGTTAAGTGTCTGCCTTCGGTTTGGGTCATGATCCCAGGGTCCTGGGATCAAGTCCCGCATTGGGCTCTCTGCCTAGCAGGGAGCCTGCTTCTCCCTCTTCCTCTGCCTGCTGCTCCCCCTGCTTATGCTCTCTCTCTCTCAATCTCTGTCAAATGAATGAATAAAATCTTTGGGAATAAAAAGTGGAACTCTTTACAGAATGGAAAGAATCATCCGAAATAAGAACATAAAACTATATTTCATATTTATTTCATATATTCTGTAATTCTTGAAAACTAAATATTACTAACTCAATGTATCAGGGCAAAACTTCCCTGTGTGTGTCTAGCAGCCTGAAGAATAAGGAAGCTGTTAACAGCATTTATTTGGTTTTGTTTACTTTTTTTTTTTTTGAAGGATGGGGAGTCAGAGAAAATATGTTATAGCTTAATATCACATGCAAATTCGTCACTGAACTGATGTATTTTTCTTTTTTCCCTATCTCAACAAAGCACTATAACATACTGTTTTCCAGTTCAAAGGAAAAATGTTATATAAGTTATTTTTCTTAATGAGTGAATCTTTCCCTGTTAAACACCTACTTAATGTTCTCACTTTCACCCATATTCTCTCCCTTTTTCTCCCTCTCCACTTCATCATTTCTGGAGACTATGGCCCTTAAAAAAAATGGCATGACTTCAGATCTCCTTGAGCACTGAATTCTTAATAATTCAGAACTGTCATCATGAATATTAATTATTTTACCTAAGCTGAAATAAAGTCATGCCTTCAAGGGCAAGAATAATAATAATAGGAACAATAATAGTAATGACAACATGCCTTTACTGGAGGCACCCACAAAAAGTGCCCCATCAAAATAGGTATATAGAGCTACTGATTTCTACCCTACCTAAAGTGGCCTGAAGGAAACTGTCAGATAACACCTCTTTCTTAGTATATTTGCTTCTGGAACTTTGCTATGCCATAACAACTAGATTAGAACTGTGTATCTCCAATTTTTAAAATTGCACCTAAAATTACTCTATTTATCATCCTAAGAGACAGTCTGATGAAATATCATAGGAGTTTTCGGATGTTAATCACACAGGAAATACTTATTTCCTTAAATTCTAGAATTTTAAAATACACCAGGGATTTAATAACAAACTTTTCACAGAAGTGAAAAATCACTACACTGATTCTCCTTTCCTTTATTCAAATTATGAATTAGGAAAACATTAATGGAGTTACCACCTCTTCTTTGTCTTTTTGGCCAAAAGGACAAAATTTGAGTTCAGCAATCTATTCCCAAAACGCTGATTAGAAGAAAAAAAAAAAGGTAGATTTTCTGACAGTTAACATGAAATAAATCTTTATTCTAGACTCCAAAGACAGGTTTTACAAAAACAGCATTTCTCAAGTCCACTAAATCATTTATAAGTGGTAAGTTTCTGAAACCACAGTATTCCAGAATTCCTCAGAATTCTCAGCTAATCCAACATTCTTACTTTATATTTGATTAAATTTACATCTGGAGATTATCAATGGTTACTCAAAAGCCAGTAATTAACTGGAAGCCACACTTCTGGGCTCAGACCAAGGTGCACTTTCTCTCGCTGCTTTTCCTCATTGGGGCTGCATCTAATTACAGTAAGATAAAGAGTCATAACAATAATAACAGTGGTCACACACTAAGTTCCCACACAGTGCCAGCAGTAGGTACATTTATCTCTAATCCTGACAACAATCCAGAAAGGGTGGTATTAATACTATCTTGATTTTTTAAAGAATTTTAAAATTAATTTTTATTCATTTTAATCTAAAGATTAATTTTTTAAACAAAAAATTTTGAATAATTTTTTAAATCTTTCAAGATTAAAATTGAAAAACACTGAACAGAGTTAAGCATTTTGCCCCAATCACACCTGCTGGGATTTAGATACTGACCCCCTGCTGTGTCTGGAACATGCACTCATACTTCTCAGCCTTTACACTTACAAATTCCTGGTTACTCCAAATATCTAAGGACCACTTTACTTCTTTCAAGTTTCTGCTCAAATATCACCTTATCAGAGTCTTTCCTTCATCAAATTAAAACATATCCTCTCTCCCCCTGCTTTATTTTCTCCACAGCACTGTCTGCCACTTAGAAAATTATGTTTATCTGTTCACTGTCTACCTTTCTCCAACAGAAAGCATGCTGTATAAGAACTGTGAAGGACTCATTTTCTATTACATATCTGTATTGCCTAAATATTGCACTGCAGACATGTATTTTTTTAACTGAAGCAAAATATAATGGAAAACTTGCCATTTAACTATTTTTAAAGTTTTTTTTTTTTTTTTAAGATTTTATTTGTTCATCTGACAGAGAGAGGGAGAGAGAGATCACAAGTAGGCACAGAGGCAGGCAGAAAGAGACGGGGGAAGCAGGCTCCCTGCCAAGCACAGAGCCCGATGTGGGCCTCGATCCCAGGACCCTGAGATCATGACCTGAGCTGACGGCAGAGGCTTAACCCATTGAGCCACCCAGGTGCCCCATTTTAACCATTTTTAAGTGTATAACTCAATGGCATTAATTACAGTCACAATGTGTGCAACCATCACCACTACCTATTGTCAAAACTTTTCTTCACCCCAAGTAGAAATTTTTTAACCATTGAGGAAAAACTCCCCATTCCCCCCCACCAACCCAGGCTCTTGGTAATCTCTCATCTACTTTCTGTCTCTGTGAATTTGCCTATTCCACATATTCATATAGGTGGAATCACACAATAGTTGTCCTTTTGTATTTGGCTTCTCTCAGCATAACATTTCCAAGTTCATCCATGATGTGGCATGTATCAGAACTTCATTCCTTTTTATGGCTGAGCAATATTCCATTATATGGCTATAGCACATTCTTTATCTATTCATCTGCTAATGGACACTTGGGTTCTGGCCACCTTTTGGCTATTATAAATGAGGTAGTCCCCCCTTGTGTGTGATTTTGCTTTCCATGGTTTCAGATGCCTACTGTCAACCATGGTCCAGAAGCGGATGATCCTCCTTCTGACGTACTGTCAGAAGGTTAATAGTAGCCTAAGGCTATACTGCGGTGCCTACACCATTCACCTCACTTCACCTCATCATGTATGCCTTTTATCATCTCACATCATCACAAGAAGAGTAAGCACTGTACAATATTTTCAGAGAAAGAAACCACATTCACATTAATTTTATTACAGTATATTACCATAAATGTTCTATTTTATTATTGTTACTAATCTCCTGCTGTGCCTAATTTATAAATTAAACTTATTATGACAGATGTGTATATATAGGAAGAACAATGTATATAGGGTTCAGTACTATCCACAGTTTCAGGCTTCCAGTGGGGGTCCTAGAACCTGTCCCCACAGATAAAGGGGGGAACTGCTGCAATGCTCCAACCAAACACTCGTGTACAAATATCTGTTTGAATTCTTGTTTTCAATTATTTTGTCTGTACATTTATTAGTAGGGTTGCTAGGTCATATCATGATTCTAAGAAGAAACGTCCAACTGTTTTCCACAGTGGCTGTATCATTTTACACCGAATGGATGTTAACACCTTTGTCAAAAATCAACTGCCCATAGATATATGGGTTTACTTCTCGACCCTTAACTCTATTCTGTTGGTATACATATCTATCTTTATAACAGTCCCACAGTGTTGATTACAGTATCTTTGTGCTGAGTTTTGAAATCAGGAAGTGTGAGTCCTCTGACTCTGTTATTCTTTTCCTAGATTGTTCAGGGTCCCTTGAAACTCTCAATGAATTTGAAAGTCGGCCTTTCCATTTCTAAAGTCTGATAGAATCTTGATAGGGATATTACACTAAATCTACAAGTCACTTTGGTTGGTACTGATAGCTTAACAATATTGTCTTCCTACCCAAGAATACAGATGTCATTCCACTTATTTAGGTCTTATTTAATTTCTTTTAGCAATGTTTTTTAACTTTCAGTGTAGAAATCCTTCACCTCATTGGTTACATATACTCATAGGTATATTATTCCTTCAGATGCTAACACACATAGAATTGTTTTCATAGCTTCCTTTCCAGACCACTCATTATGGGTAGTAACAACGGATTTTTATGTGTCCACTTAGTACCCTCCAATTCTGCTGAATTCATTTATTAAACCTAGTGGCTTTCTTTTGGATTATCTGGGATCTACAAAAACAGAATCATGTCATATGAAAATAGAGACAGTCTTACCTCTCCCTTTAAAATTAGGTGTCTTCTACTTCATTTTCTTATATAACTGCTCTGGCTAGAACTTTCAGTGGAATGTTGAAAAGCAGTGGTAAAGTAAGCATCCTTGTCTTGTTCCTAATCTTAGTGAGGAGCTTTGAGTTGTTCACCACTGAGTTTGATGTTACCTGTGAGTTTCTCATAATTTCCCTATATTGTGTCGAGGAAGTTTCCTTATGTTCCTAGTTTCCCAAGTGTTTTGATTACAAAAGAGTACAGGATTTTATCAAATGCCTTTTGTGTATCAGTTAAGATGACCATCTGTTTTTTCCCTTTTTCTATTAATGTGATATGTTACATGGACTGATTTTTTTATGCTGAACCAAACTGTACTCCTGGGACTTTGTCATAGTGTCTGCTCCTTTTAATCTGCTGTTGGCTCAGTTTGGTAGCATTTTGTTGAATTTAACAGGCATGTATTTTGAAACAATTATCAGAAAATAATATAAAAATACAGTTATAGCTTATATATTTTTTAGTTATTAAGAATTATTTTTTAATTGAGGGCAAAATGTACATATCCTTAAGACATTCTGTTAAATATTAAATATTAAAATGAAGTGAACGGAAAAATTGTCCCTTTTTATGTCAGTGTTAAGTTTTATAATCTCTTTGGAATGTTACAATTTTAAAACTATTTCTGAAATATCCTTTTTATATACCTGCAAATACATAATGAATCTGTAAAACAAAAGAAAATAAAACAAAAAAAGATCTACAGAATGAATATAACATCAATAATTTTAAATTATACTCCTAAAACAAAAAGTAACATGAAAATAATTTACCCCTTCATAGAAAACTTTTGCACAGTCCTTTGCTAATTTTCCAAAAAATAATACATTGATGGTGTTGCTCTCTGAATTTGAATTTTCTTGTTCTATAGAGGAAAAAACACATACAGAAAAACACTAATTAGAGCAGTTTTACACACATAAGAGAACTGACTGATAACTACATTCTAAAAACTGTAGTTACTTCAAAATATAATTATGAAGAATAAGTAAAATTTTTATAAATCACTTTTAGTTTAACGTCGTAAGTAATGCAAAGATAATGCACAGAATACTATTAGGTACTGAAACCAAAATTATAACAAGATTCAACTAGAATACATTTTATAAATTTCTATAAATATTACATTAACAGCATAAAATATCCACATTCTATTTATTTTCCATGTTTATAATAAAAAGAAATTGAGTGTGGTAATTATTCAATTTTTACACTATATAACATATCACCCCCCAAATAGTTCATTTTCTGAACTTCCAGCAATCTACAGTGTCAGCACATTAAGTTTTAATATAGATAAGTGTGATTTTCTCCTCCAGCACACACAAATTAAAGAGTAAAAGAATAGTGTATGTGTAAAGACCAAACTATCTATGATTTTGAAAATGAAACTCAATTGGGAAAAAAAAAGAATTTCCACAATTTTCACTCTCCAGAGATCACCTTCTACAACCAGAGCAGCAGGGCCAAATGCTAAGACTCAATTATATCATCTAAGGAAAGTCTCACTCATATCAGCTTTCAAATATTCAACTACTCCAAGAAACTGCCTTTGTATCAGATTTTTATGCATCTATAGGAGTATATGAAAGATCTTTCCCAAAATGATATCCTTTTTTGTGTGACTTAGAATTCTTGAATCTGCTACTCTGTCAGGTCTGGTGGCATGCAGCAGTGAAACAACTGCCTCACTGCTGCCTACTGCCTCCCTTTACTTACCTCTTCAACTCCTCAAAACAAGCATATACATAAACTGAATCACTAATGTGTATCAAATATAAAAACACAGTGATTTCTAACACTGTTAATATCTTAAACGACCTATCAGATGTCTGTGTCTGGCCATGATGGACAAATAGAGACCGGGTTTATTCTCCAGTCTTAAAATGACTAGAAAGCTAAGGAAAAATATATGAAACAACAGTTTTCAGGTACCAGAGAACAGGAAGTGCAGGAAAGTGTTCTGAGAAGGAAAATAAGGCAATACCCCTGGCTTACTTCCTGAAGAATTTCCACGCAGCAGAAAATGGAGTTAAAATGCAACAAAGCTCAGCCAGCCTTCACCAAATTCGGAAGAGTTCAGATACGAGGACAGCAAGGTGGCTAGAATTTGCAGGGCAGAGTGCCAAAAACAGCAACACAGACAGAGAGTGCTCTGCACCCTGAGATGGGTCCTTCAGGTCTTTGCCTGAATACTTATCTCCAAGTACGTGGAAGATAAGTAATAAGTACCTCATGAAGAGAAAGAACCACATGAAAGGAAAAGGCAGAACAATTCTGAGATACACAGGGCTAGGAATTGTTCTGGTTCCAACCACACAGAATGGAATCCTCATACACAAGGCAGAGAGCAGAATTGTCAGAAGGGTATTTCCTTAGTGATAAGGCCAAATTAGTCTGAAAATAAAGGCTGTTCGATACCCACCCAACAAAGCGAATCAAACTGATTCCAGGAAAATTAAATGTATCCCAAAATAAAGACAAGTAATATTTAAAGGATGGATAACAAATAAATCCAACATGATAATATAAAATTCTAAATGTTTGGTGTCCAGTAAAAAAAATTACCAGCCATGAACATGATTAGGAGAAATGGAAGGTATTTAAAAAATCTCAAAATGAACTTTCAAAGTTGAAAAATATAGTATTAGAAGTTAATAGTACATTGAGTGGAAATAATAGCAGATTAACAAAAAATAAAATGTTACAGAAAACTAAAAAACAGAAAAGAATCAATGAAAGAAAAGGTGATTTTAAATATCAATAAAATAAATATCTAGCCAAAATGATCAGGGGGAAAAATAAGAAAGTAGTCACAAACTATCAAATAAATGAAACAGGACATCACTGTAAGTCCTACCAACATTAAAAGTATACCAAAAATATATTATGAATAACTTTATACCAATATTGTTGACAACTATGATGAAATAGACAAATTCCTTCAGAAACAAACTACTGAAGCTTACTCAAGGAAAAAAGAAAAAAAAGAAAAGCCCTATTAATAAATAAATACACTGAACTTAGGGTTTAGAACTTTCCCATAAAGAAATTTCCAGGCAGTTGGCTTCACTGATGAATTCTACAAACATTTAAGGAAGAAATAAAAGCAATTACAGATAAACTCTTCCAGAAAATAGAAGAGAAGGAGGCACTTAACAGCTCTTACCAGGAAGATAGCATTACGCTGATACTAAACTCAAAATCATTACAAGAAAAGAAAGACATGGAACAACATCCTTCATAAACTTAGATGTAAAAATCCTTAATTAAGTATTTACAAATTAAACCTAACAATATATCAAAAGAACGATTCATCAGGCCTACTACCTTATTATGCTTTATTTTTCTTCAGACCACATTTCTATCTAATACTACATATGTAATTATTTATTGAATTTATGTACCCCCCTAAAATGTAAACTTCATGAAGGCAAGGGCTTTATTTTGGTCACTGCTGTATCTCCCATACCTAGAACAGTGTCTAATATATAACTGGTTTTCAGTAGTTAAAGTATGTTGTAATTCAAAGTCTGTTTCCCACTGACTGCTGCAGGCCATTCTTCAGTCCAATTTCACGACTCGGATGAGACCTATTCTGGTTCTCGAATACTCCATGGCAGCTCTTCCTAGCCTACCAGGATTATTTCACTGTTACTAGGAAGAAGGCATAATCTCATATAACTATACCTAGATAACAAATAACATGCTGAAACAGTGTTTTAAGTTTGCTAAGCTGTTTAGGTCACACTAGTGAAACTAGAAGCAGGGGGACCAGTTAGCTATTTTAACAGTTTAGATGTGAGATTCAAGGAATCTGAAATAAAATAGAAGAAATGGGTGAGGGGAAAGAGGATAGATGGTATAGAAAAATTTATTTCATTCTACAGTTTTTTACACTACTGTATATGTATTACCCATTAGAAATCATTTCTGTGCTCATGCGTGTACAAATATATATTAAGTTATCCATTTGTAGATTATAAGATTAAAAAAAAAGGTTAAGCAGAAATTGTCTTATTACACTGTATACCTTGTAGTGCAATCTTCAAAACAGCTGTTCTGTTTCCACCATAAGTTAAAGAAGAAATAAGTGAGAGTTTTCCCTAAAATGAGAGAAAAATTATTATACAGAAAACCCAAGAGCTTATTATAACACCAAGAGATAAGTTAAAATTGGAAAAACTATTTTAAAAGCAATAAACTTTTATTTTTCCAAAAAAAATCAAAGTACTATGTTCAAGTCACCATATTTAAGAAATGATTTACTGAAGAAATTTCAGAAGGCCTAATTATTTAGGGTCAAAACTTAATTTTTTAAACAATCTTATTAGTTAAATATTATACAATTCCTCATTTTACAGATAAAGATGAGCTAGCTCAACTTCAGCTTCCTTTTAACCCCCATAAGGCTGTTCTCTACAGAAGAAAAATGAAGTTTGCTCCTAGAAAGAAATAAACACTAATTTAAAGAATTAAAAAATGCAAAATGGTAATGTCATAAATGAGGGCAGTGCAGACAAAGCAATGAACTAAAGCACACAGAGTTTAGTCCTCATTCTTCTATAACTAACAAAGTCTGTCACCTTAAAAAAGCTATTTAATCACAGTCTCTCAGATCAAATGAAGTATTTAATGTAGGTAGTTTCTACACTTTCTTCTGGCTCTAAAATTTAACGATCCTATGAATAAAATACATTATAGATCTCTTTGAAAACTTCCACGTAGAAATAAAATGTATTTAATAAAATTTAAAAATGGATCTCTGGGGTGCCTGGGTGGCTCAGTCAGTTAAGCGGCTGCCTTCGGCTCAGGTCATGATCCCAGGGTCCTGTTCAGCGGAGGGCCTGCTTCTCCCTCTCCTTCTGTCTGCTGCTCTGCCTACTTGTGCTCTCTCTCTTTCTCTGTCAAATAAATAAAATCTTTTAAAAAAATAAAAAATAAAAATGGATCTCTAATACATATCTCCCACACTAATATTCCAGATTTTGATATAACCAGCAACAACAAAAACCTACATTCCTACACCAATTTTACTTATAAACTAGGAATTAAAAAAAATTAAAATAAGGCTATCAGTCACGCATGATTCAGTCAGAAGTAAAAATAGTTCCACTTGGAGGTAGAAAGCTGGAAAGTACAACAAAAGGTTGGACAATGTACAAATTTCAACCTTTTTTTGACCTGCCAGAGAACTAAAATCAAAAGACAACCAACTAACCAGAAATCTAGGAAAAGAGAAGCATCTCCACTAAGAGAGGGGCAACAGTGAGTTGAGGTCACAAGGTAACCAACTAATCAGAAATTTAAAGAAAGGGAAGATCTTCAAGAAGAGATGGGTGGCCAGCAGTTGCTCACCTGAAGTAAATGGCAAATGCTGCCTGACATCTGTCAGAAAACTCATCTAACATTTTAACAAGTTGCTAAAGGCTAAGTGTGGGCTACGGAGAAGACCTGGAATCTGTGGGAGCTGCAAACACAAGTGGGAATTCACACCCATTTATAAGCTCTTCTCCAAAAATCTGATGACGAAGGTCAGGCCAGGAGTCAGGGTAAGGATGGTAGCAGTTATTGTAGAAAACCCTGCCTGGGTTCCCCATCTCCCTTCCCCATATTTCTCTCAAAACAAAGTCCTTAAACTGCTTAGGAGGGCAAAGTTCTTAAACTCCTAGGAGGACAAAAGCTATGACTCTCGTTAGAGCTTTTGTGAACACGTACTGCAGAAAATAACACTCTCTACTCTTCTAGGGATAAGGAAAAAGGGGTATACAGCTGTGAGCGCCAGACCTACAGCTAGGGACAGGGCAGAATCACTAGCAGAC
Source organism: Lutra lutra (assembly GCF_902655055.1). Classification (NCBI taxonomy): domain Eukaryota; kingdom Metazoa; phylum Chordata; class Mammalia; order Carnivora; family Mustelidae; genus Lutra; species Lutra lutra. The sequence continues at coordinate 82,160,099 of NC_062288.1, forward strand.
CTCACCTGCAAGACCCAAGTCACCCTGCCTGAGTCACCTTGCCTGACAACACCAAGACTAAATCAAAACAAAGGACATCCACTTATCACAAGATTAATCAACATGATGTACTACTGGGACAGAGGCACAAGAGCTGGGAGAGAAACCAGCAGAAGTTAAGCACAAGGAAAAGACCTAACTAAAGACAATGAGAAAACCCCTCTGGCCAACCAAACTTCCTTCTAAATACAAAGAAATTCTAAAGGAATTTAAAGCTTATAGCACACTGAAGTAACCAAAATAACAAAGCCGAAACCTCACTCAACTTCTAACTAGATTAACTCAACACACCACACTAAAGGCCTCTGCAGAAAGACCCACACATTCCCAGGAATAAAAAACTACTGCCTTTGGTTCCACTGCCCGTCACAGGAGGTACAGCCTACAACAACAAATTATGAGGCATATAAAAACACAGGAAAGGACACACTATCAAGACACAAAGTAATCAAGAGAACTTTGATCAGATTAAATTAATCAAAATGAACTTAAAACGGGTGCTTTTGTTACTCTTCCACTTGATCCACCTGGATGAAAGCTCTAAGTGAGAGAGTTCAGAATGACTGAAAAATGATATTCTGCTTTCTGGAATGGGACACACAGATTTTATAACAATGGAGAGCTAAAAACTCAGGCACCTAGGGAGAGAGGCCCAGCACCTGGGGAGGAGCCCCCAAACCTGGAAAATGTACTCCTCAAACATCAAGAGAAAAAAGTGGAAGTTGAACTAAACAATAAGCTTCGGAAGTTTAAGGATGACTAAATAGTGAGAGACTTCCAGGGAGATTTATGTCCTCAGAGTTATGTGTTTACATTTCAATAAGGGATGGAGAAACCCTGGAGACAGTTCTTTACATTCTCAATGATGTATTTACATTCAGGAGATGAGGTTTCTGTCCTGTCTCTCAGGAGGAGAGGGTAAAGCTGGAGAGCTGTCCTACATAATCTCCCAGATTCATAATTTCAAGGTTCCTTTTCTACAGTCCAAGAAATCCAATTTTCACCCACAGGAAGACTTTTGATCCTCACCACATTGCCGTGAATGAGGAAGATGGGGGATAGAAAACTGAGTCATTGCGGAGAGTAAAAATTATAGTTGGCCTATACTCCAGAAATCTCATTTTAGCTTTCAGGATAAAAGTGGATATTAGATATTAAATGTATCACCCCCCCCATTTTTTTTTTTAAAGATTTCATTTATTTGACAGAGAGAGACACAGAGAGAGAGAGGGAACACAAGCAGGGTTATGTGGGAGAGGTAGAAGCAGGCTCCCTGCTGAGCAAGGAACCCAATGTGGGGCTCGATCCCAGGACCCCGGGATCATGACCTGAGCCTAAGGCAGACACTTAATAACTGAGCCACCCAGGTGCCCCGTATCACCCCCAATTATAAGAAGGAATACTAAGCAAATTCATCTCTGGCTGTACTACAAGAAATGCTAATGGACATTTTTCAAGATGAAGGGAAACTTGGGTCTACTGGTAAAAATAAAACACATCAGAAATAGTAAATATGTCAGTCAGTATAAAAGACTATATTTTTGCCTTCTCTTAATTTCCTTAAAAGACAATTTCCCATTAAAAAGCAAGAGCTAACATTGTAAGGTGGAAGTTTATAATACACATATAAACAGATATATCCTAACAGCTCAAGGAACAGGGGAGTAGGAAATGGAATTTTAATGCTGTAAAATTCTTTTATTTGTCAAGTGAGAAGAATGAAGCAGAACATGAGAAATAAAAAGTATCATGTGAAAAGTGTACAATATTAACTCTAAGTAGATTTTAATAAGAATGTATATTGTTAGTACTAGATTAACCATTAATAAGGCAGGTGCTGTTCAAACCAACAAAGAAAATAGAATAGAATGGGAAACAATATTTAACAGAACCCAGAGAACTCAGGAAGGAATGAAAGAGGATCATAGGAAGGACAAATGGAAATCAAAGAGCAAGACAGTATTACTTAAACACCATTATAACAATTACTTTACATATAAATTAAGCACTCCAAATAAATGGTGAGTGTAAGGGCCTGTTTAGCCAGAGCGGCTCCATCCAGTAAAACAGTGATTTTGTTGGACTGACAGACTTGATTAAAAAGCATGATCTAATGAATGCTATCTAAGGGATGCTTAAAATATAAAAAAATAAATTAAAAATAAAAGATATACCAGCCAAACAGTTAATCTAAGAATGCTGGCATGGCTATATTACCAGATAAAACAGATGCTCAAAGAGTTACCAGAGATAGAGACAGCTGATAATGACAAAAGGATACATTCATCAAAAAGAAATGACAATCCAAAATACATAGACACTTAATAAAAAAGCTTCAAAACAGATGAATATTGATATAACTAAAGGAAGAAACAGACAAATCCACAATCATACCTGGTATTAACACCTCTCTCTCAGTAATTGATAGAACAAGGAGAAATAAAATCAGTACAAATAGAGAAGACCTGAAAACACAATCATACAAGTTTATACCATTAACATTCACAGACCAACAGACCAGACAATTGCTGAAAACACATTGTTATCAACTATAGGAATGTTCAGGAAGGCAAACCACATGTGACCTATTCAATTAAGTCTTAATAAACTTCAAAAAAACTGAAATCTTGCAGAAATTACAAATCAGTAACAATAACATATTTAGACAGATCCCTGTGTTATTAACTGTCCCCAATGTTATTAACCCTTTAATCTTACATCCTCTTTAAATGCATCCCTTCCTCTTCTTTCCTTTACAACAAAATGTATTCTTTAATATGAAATGGAATATTTAAAGTGAGAAATCATAATTAGTTTGTTATTGATAGTTTACAACAACTGTATTTACTTCACCACTTGTTATTAATAACATTGTGTAAATTTTTAGGACTGCTGACAAGTTTGAAAAAATTTCTATTAAGTTTCTTTCCTATATAAGCCTAAGATTTGTAACAACTGTCCTTGAAGTAGCTTGATTCCATTGTTTCGGTACCTATTTTTATCCACTAACTATACATCCCATGCTAGGTTTAACAGTATATATTCATACCCTCCTACAACTTCTGACTCTGTACTTTACTTCTATACTACCCAGTGAGTGGGAGTGTTCCTGGAGAACACTTCTTACACCAGGAGAGCTGGTGGATCTGGCTATAAATGGAACTAACTGCAAAGCACACAAATACAACTCATTAAACCTATTCAAGTCAACTTCCCCCTACCTACATGTTCCAAAAATGTTCTCAGCCATTCCAATGTCACTTGATAAGACAGGAAAGGGGATGGAGGGGGAAGTCAAAATGGAAAGAGACAGCAATCTTAACCATTTTAGGTTAAAACATTCACTTGAGTATATTTTACAAATATGAAAATGTAAATTCGTTTCTAAGACTCCTAACATGGTATTGGGCTTGTTCAAGTAAAGCCTTGGAAGCTTGGACTTCACTAATTGCAAAATCATCCTGTCTCTGGTGAATGAGATTATGATATATTATTTTCACTGAAAACTATGAGATTAGGTAAATTCCTTGTCCAAAGGCTTGTTAATGATACCATTATACTGACCACAGTAATCAGCACTTACTGAATACTTAGAATTCATTAAGTACTTTACATTTAATCCTCATTGCATTTCTATGAAGTAGGTTCTATTACAGTTCCTAGCTTACAGATGGAAAAGATAAGGCACAGGCAGATAAAATTACTTTCCCAATTACATCACTAGTAAATGGTGGGTCTATCCTTGAATCCAACCAGCCTGGAAGTCTCCAGGGCTTCCACTCCTTTTCAGGGTGCTAAACTGCTGTAGGATAAGTTTGTGAACATGGTCTATGAGTTTTGAGTGTGAGTGTACTGGGAGGAAAAGGGGACAGAGTGAGGAAAGAATAGAAGAGGAAAGGAAATGCAGATAAATTTTTAAAAATGTAATGTGTTTTATTTCACTTTAGTGCAGTAGTTGTGAAGCTGACTTTAGTATAAAAGCCAGTCACTGTTAACCCAATGCAAAACTGACTCAGCTAAAATTAAAAAACTTTCTGTTCCTATTACAGGACTATGACTTCCATAATCAAAATATCTAAATACCACAACATACTCCAACTCCTTGAAAGACATTTCCTGCTTTCACTTTCTCACCCAACATTGAATCCTCAAACCACTAAAAGCCAACCCAGCAACATCAGTCTTTCCAAGTGACCAGTACTTTCTTGATTATCAAATCTAACAGATACTTTCCAAATGTTTTTGCATGTTTAGCAGCAACATAATGCTTTGGTTAGTAGCAAAGACAATGAAAATTCAAATCACAGCTCAGCCACTTACTAGCTAACCTTGGATCTAACATTGGATGAATTACTTAACCTGTATCTGTTTTCCCAACTATAATATGGGAATAATAGTATCTATTTACAGGGCTCTTTCAAGACTTAAAAGAGGGAACATTGTAAATCACTTGAATGTGTGTACCAGAAAGCAATTTATCTAAGAGTTACTACTTGTGAGTTACTAGTTATGATACTACTCCTTGAATCTTACCTTACTAAGTATACAAGACACCACTCTCTCCTGGTTTTTCTCCTACGCCTCTGGATTATTTATCTCTTATTCATGCTACTTTCTTAATATTGACATCCTTCAACACATCTTCTCATTCTGTTCTTTGGCCCAAATCTCCCTGAGGAGGAACCCTTTGAGCTCCAGAACCCCAAATCTATTTGCCTACAGGACATTACTACCTGGATACATCTAATAACCTCTGAAAGATATCCAAAACCGAACTCATTATCTTTCTTCCTAAATGTATGCCTATTATTCTCCCAGGGTTGACAGGACTTAAAACCAGGGAAATTTCCTGAACTCCTTTTTAACCTCTCTCATCTACTCATCTTCCAAGACCTATTGATTCTACTTGTCAGTTCCAAAGCAAGAATGTCTAAATTCTAACACCAGCTCTACTACTTATTAACTGCATGTTAAGCAGTTAAGCATGTTAAGCCAATTATTTAACCTTTTAGAAATGCAGTCTCCTCACAGCCCAAGAATAATAGTACCCAATCCATACGGTTTTGTGATGATTAAATGAGTTGATATACATAAAGCACTACCAAGTTCCTAAAAGGGCTTAATGTTAAATTTTGTTATTACTATTATTTCATTACTATTTTGTCTGTCTCCATCCCATCATCTCCTCTTGCCCCTGGTTCAGACCAACATCAACTCTAAACTAAATTACTGCAACTCTGTTGCCCTTTCTGATATACTCTTCACCCAAAAGACAGAGTAATCTAAACTCAAATCATGTCTTTATCCTGCTTAAAATCTATTAAGGGTTATTATTAAGGGATGTTATTTACGGTAACATCCAAATTCTTCAACATGCACTTGAGGGCTGCTTATACCCAAAATGAAAGGTATAATTTCAGTCATCCTTTAAGTTCCAGCTCCATTTTCCTGACCTAACTTGTCAGAACCAAAGGTTCTCTCCTAAACGTTCACATACCACAATGCTAGTACCAACCTATTAATTATAAACAGAGATTAGGTAAACTATCCAAACCCAAAAGAATTCAGTCCCCTTTAGTTCAAGGATCATATTCATTCATCTTTGTACCCTCAGAATTTATTCCACTGTATCACAGAAGAATTCAATAAATGTTTGCTAAATGAACACTAAATAATTAAGAATAACAGCACCAAATAATGACAAACATTGTGACACACCTAAAACTATTCCTAAAACAACTCTTAGAAATAAGCTAAACATAAAAATAAGCATTCATTTTAGAAGAAAAAAGCATTCTGAGTGATGAAAATTCTTACCTGGATGTATTTTTTGCTATAATCACAACCTGGCTGTAGAGAACTGATATCTACTTTGTTTAATTCACTTAGCAGCTCAACTTCAGGCACTCCATTGACTTCTTTTATTAATTCAAGTGGCATATCAGCTCTGTTTCAAAATGTTGTCCAAAGCAAATTCAACTAGGAAATTGACAGCCTGCTGCTGAAAACACAAAGAGCAATGTTTTACCCAAAGTATAGTCAGTAGTTTTAAGTTTATTTGACTTAGTTTTGCTTTTTCTTTCCTTTAAGTTAGTAATCACTCTTGGGGGTGGAGTGGATTACTCTGTAATTTTATTACAAGGGTTATTATACACCTTCCCCTAAGACACTGAAACTCAAGCCTTTTCTATTTAAAGAAGTACCTCTAAAAGCCAGTTTTTGGACCTGTGGAAACTGCACTGACAATGTCCTTTGGCAAAACTGTGCTTTAAAATGTACTAGTTACTGGGGAAGGGGAGGGGGATTGAAAAATTTGGTTTTCTTTTTTCATCCCTTAGCAGTTGTAATATTGTGTACTCAAATTAGGCACCTGAGATGCCTGGGTGGCTCAATGGGTTAAAGCCTCTGCCTTCAGCTCAGGTCATGATCTCAGGGTCCTGGGATCCAGCCCGGCATTGGCTCTCTGCTCAGCAGGGAGCCTGCTTCCTCCTCTCTCTCTGCCTACTTGTGATCTCTGTCAAATAAATAAATTAAATCTTAAAAAAAAAAATTGGGCACCAAAAGGTTATTACTCCAAAATATATGTTGCCTCCTGCCTCCAGCCCCTATACACTCTCAAGGACTATTAAACTGATACTAACTTGTGCTTTCTGGTTTCAATCTTATTTCTCAAACGTCTTGAGTGGGACACGCACCAGTGCCAAAACTTAATTTTAATATGTGCGCATCAACCTTCCCCAAGCCCCTGGAGCTCTGTGAGGGCGAGGACTTAGACTAACTCAACTCAGAGGCTCACAAAACGCCAAGCAAGATACTGAACACAGCCCTCTCACGCTAAAGACAATTATGAAGGGTCTTTTTGCAATAACGACACCAAATTTTGATCTAAACTAAACCAGTTTTTTTTTTGTTTTTTTTTTTTTTTTTTTAGCATACCCGCTCACAAACCGAAAGACTTCACACCCATCCAACGAACTCCAAACCGACGTAGAAATTCACTCACCTACGCACTAAAGAAAAACAAGGAAGTTTAGAAGGGCGCGCAAGTGACATCACACGCAAGCGGCGGCCCAGTTCTCACGCATGCGTATACGGTCTCTAGGGCTGAACTTACTGCTCCCAGGCCCGCGGAGGACGAACTGCATGCATGATGGTTTCTAGGCCTAAGGTATCCTGGAAGTTTCGCATTTTACGTAGATGGCGCGGGCCAGGGGGAGGACGGGTCCTTAGTAGAGTATCCGCCAGGAATTTTCGTCCCAGCGCCGGGCAGTCTTCTACGGTCCAGGCTGGAGGCGCGGGCAGGGGAAGCGGGGGCGGCCCGCTGGGCGATTCATAAATCCTGTAACCAATAAAAACTCTGTTCCAAACCGGGGGCGGGATTTGAGATTAGAAGCTCCTGTGGGCAGGGCACTTCCTGTGCCCCTCCGTTCTCCCTGCCCTTAATATGCTTAGGTTGTGGACAAATATGTTTAAATGCCAAGGGGAAAGAATAAGGAGAAGTTGGAAATCTGTTGAGAGAAGATACATAACTCATGATGGTAGGTGAAATGAAAGTGGCCAGAATCCGGAGCCAAGGTGGAGGATTTCACTTAGGGAGAGAAGGCACAGTATTTCTGAGTTGGGTAAGACAATAAGAACTAGAAGAGGATCTAAGCCTTACTTAGCATGGTTTTTTTCAAATGGACAGTTCAGCTCCTGAGCTCAGCTTCTTGTCCCCGCTGATTTGTGCACGGTATGTGAATACAAGGGCGTGAGGGGAAAGAGAAGGTGGGCTAACAGAATGCTTCCTGCTTAAAAAATAGTTACTTTAAACATAGCTATTTCCTCCTGCAAATACGTATCTACAGCGGGTATCTTAGTCCAGATTAGCCTTGGAGATATTTATGCAATTATTTATTACATCCTGTCTTTGCATTGAGGTGGGTTTCACTTTTATCAAATGATCGGAAATATAAATAGGAAATTAGCAAAAGATTCACAGTTAATAATACGTCTTATTAATTATACCCCCAAGCCATAGTCCTATAAACCAATAAAGACGTTAATCCAATCTATCTAAAAATAGCATTACTCATTGATTAAGTTATTTCTCCGTAATATCTGGGCGCATCTGGGCGACTGCGTCTTAGGTAGAAAAAACCGGGGGTACAGGAAGTTCCCTGCCCGCAGGAGCTTCTAATCTCAAATCCCGCCCCGGGTTTGGAACAGAGTTTTTATTGGTTACAGGATTTATGAATCGCCCAGCGGACCGCCCTGCTTCCTCTGCCCACGCCTCCAGCCTGGACCGTAGGAGACTGACTCTGAGCCACCAGGCACCACCACCACCACCACCCGCCCCCCCCAGTCCAAAGTTTTATAGTCCAGTTCAAAACAAAACAGGTAAAGTACTTTCTCTGCAGTGAACCCTCTGGCTCTATTTCAAAATGGCTGCAGTCGTGTCAATTTTTCATACCACGATGTGAAATGCTCAATTTTTTAAAAGTTAAAATGAGATTCTCACTAATAAATAATGAGCACTAAAAGTCAATAAGTATTTTTTTTTAAAGATTTTATTTATTTATTTGAGAAAGAGAGAGAGCAGGAGAGCTGAGAAGGTCAGAGGAAGAAGCGGACTCCCTATGGAGCTGGGAGCCTGATGCGGGACTCAATCCCAGAACTCCAGGATCATGACCTGAGCTGAAGGCAGTCACTTAACCAACTGAGCCACCCAGGTGCCTGATAGGTATTTTTATTAATAAAAACATAAATATAAAGATATGGTGCTGTTTATAAGTTATTAAGCAAAGATAAAAGGAATTAATCTGCATATTTCTGGTACTTCTGTAATGGAGACCAAGTTCTTTCTGTTCACTGCACAGTAGGCCTGTCAAGAGGAAAGATGTTGGGTAAGGAAAGCAACTTTATTTGGAAAGCCAGCAAACTGAGGAGATGGTGGACAATCATCCCAAACAACCATCTTCTCTAGTATGAAATTCAAGTTTCTTTTATGTTAGCAAAAGGAGGAAGTCAAGGGGAGGTTGGAGTCAAAATGATTACTGACCTCTGTAGACATCTCAGGAAGCTTGTATATCTTCTTTGTCTTTGGTCAGTTGATCTTTACATACAGGAATCTGGTCATGCCATTTCTTAAACATAGCATAGTCAATTCTATATGTATTTCCTTATCCTTGGATGGGGTAGATTTGGGGAAAAATCAATTTTTATAAATCTTAGTTGTAGCATGCCTATGTGCCGGGCTAAGCAGAAGTTTCTAAGCTAGAGGTCACAGCATCAAAAGAAACAAGCAATATGGAGTCAGACATGCTAAGTTTCTCCCTGATACACTTCTTTCTTGTTAGCATTTTTACATTGCTCATTACTATTTACTTTTTAACCTGAAACTCTGAATTGAATTTCCTAGTCACCCAGTACTTCAGATTTATTTTCTTGGCAATAATTGCTGCATCATTAGCCCATTACTATTGTGATTTACAATCTTCCTGCAAGCTGTTGTTTGCACGTTGCATCCCTACGGTTTGACAATATCATCTTACATTTTCTGAGATTCCCTAGCAGATTTCCTAGCTAGGTGACATTGGTTAGAGTTCATTTCCTTGTAACCTAAGGGAATTTTTGTCCAACCCTATTGAACATCTAGATCGATTTATAAAATCCTATTTCAGTAAAGCATCAAATTTTTATATGATATATTTGAAACAAGATAATTCAGACGTAAATTATAGCAAATTTATGTTTAAATTAATAAATTTAAATGATGAGATCTGTAATCACTTAGTACATATTAGGAAGGTAGCATAACAGGGAATCTAAATGTGCAAAGCAAGGCCTGAGCTAAGCAAGAAGGGCCTAGATTTTCATATGAGGAGGAAAGGGTCATTCTCCTATTTTGGATCCTGCCACATGGCACCTAGTGACTCATACTGAGTGAAAGGGTTAAGATAGGCTGACTCCACAGAGATAGCCTTCTGTTGAGTTATACTAATGATATATGTTAAGATGGAAAACAAAACCTCCATTCAAAAAAATTAACATGAGTATTAATTCAGAAAAAGATTCTCTGACAAGTTGGCTTATAGAACAAAACCAAGACTTGCAGGTGCCTATGTGTGGGAAGAACCATGTTGCCTAAAAATATGGTTGGTTCTTCAGGTTTCTTTGTAGAGGTAAAGAAGAGAAAAATTAAAGAGGAACCATCAAAAAGCTAGATGGTGTGTACTCTCTGGTGCTTGTGCTGTCTTCCATTCACAAATTAAAAAAAAAAAAACTTTACTAGAGTAAAGTTACTGAGCTCACAGTAAGGAAGCAAGGAGCTTTGTTCATGTTCATATTGATACCAGTATAACCGAGGCAGCACACAGAAGAGATGAAGAAATATAAGAGGAAAAGACCTGCTGGAAATTAACAAACATGAAGGATAAATTAGAAGATCTTTCAACTTAGCACTGTAAAAGTAGGGGTTTATGTCTAGAGTTTAGAGTGCCTCTTTTTTACATGCCCTATATTTTATACCATGAGGATATGTTCTGGAAAATCCTGCAGTAACACTCACATATAGAACCTCATTTCTATGTAATCTTAGAATAAAATATTGCATTGATGGCTTGTTTGTTTTGGAAAGTCAGTCATCTAAAAGTTGGAGAGCACCATAGCAGGTAGCTATTTATCTGCCCAATATTTTTTATCTTTTTTTCCTTTCTTTATTGATTGACCCAAAATAGGAACATTTTTAAAGCCTTTATAATGAAAGATTTTAAGTAATGGAAAATTGATTAGAAGGTTGCATGTTTTTTAAATTCATCATGGTTATTTGGAATAATAGAGAACCATTTGCTTTAGGTTCAACATGCATTTTTAACACAAAAAGACATTTCCTAACTTTGTCAGATCTTCTATTAAATAGAATCTGCATTTATTCATTATATTCCTATTTTTTTTTTCAGGAATGGAAAAGCCAACATCACAGAGTTCCCTTAATGAACATTGAAGGTATTTTATTCATTTTTCACCTGTGTACAATAACAGTGAGACTTTCTATGGCTAAATGGCAGTATATCTTTTCTTCCCACAACTTGCCCATCAAAGATTATGTGTTGTTAGAATGATAGGGCTGTAGCCAACTGAATTAATTTGAGAGTAAAATATCATTTGTGTTGGCCCTACTTTTATCTAGTTCTCCATAGTAAAAAATTAGTCTAAGACATCCTTCCTATGATTACAGCAGAATAGAAATGATTACCATATAATCACATTTGAAAAACTTCAGTTTAATTAGGGTATATTCAACCCAGAGTGCAGTGTCAGAGTCTGGCACAGCCAAAGGAATACAACAGATGGAGAAAAACAAATCCTCTGCCATTCCTACTTACTTTCATATTAAAATGGTGTAAATGGGTCCAAGGTCTAGAGGCATGCTTATTTAACAGTCTTGTAAGTGTATTAAAATTTTTTAAAAAGATAAAGAGGAAATACATTCTTTTTTGTTTTTTCATTTTTCTCTAACCATTAAGATTTTTTATGTATTCCAAATAATCTGCTAATTCTATACAAATTAGACTCCCAAATGCTAATAATAACTTTGATCAGTCTCATCCTAATTTTTCCTTATCTTAGAAATGCCTCTTTTCCTTCCATTTATTCCTGATTTTTTTTAAAGATTTTATTTATTTATTTGACAGAAATCACAAGTAGGCAGAGAGGAAGGCAGAGAAGGGTGAGGAAGCAGGCTCCCCACTGAGCAGAGAGCCCGATGCGGGGCTCAATCCCAGGACCCCAGGATCACAACCCGAGCCGAAGGCAGAGGCCCTAACCCACTGAGCCACCCAGGTGCCCCTTCCTGATTTTCTTTATATCACGTCATCTATTCCTCCCTCAAAGAAATCCTATCCTCTTTCCCACAGTTAAAGATTCAGGAAGGAGCACATAACCTAATGTATTCCAAGGAGAGATGAAGAGATATTTGCTGGAGACTTACCTAGAAAAGATAAGTCTGTAAGTTACTAAATTACCCTCTTGAAATGTTTAACCCAGGCCACAGGAAAAAACAGGTTTCAAATCAGTAATCACAGAAGTGTTGAACAAGGACATTGGATGATGATGGCTAACAAAATATAAAAACTCTCTCCAACACAAATCACCTTTAATGGCCATAAATATTACAAAATATTAAATCTAAAGTGGTGATGGAAAACTAGAATGTCTTTTATCAATTAGTCATGTAATATGAGGAATCCATTAAATACAGAAAAAAGAAGAAAGAGGCTTACAGAAGAGGATTGAGCAGCAGATGTGAAATGGTACCAAAGGATGCTTCATGCCCAGAGCAACACATTCAAACAGTTGGGGAGGCCCCCAGAGAAGGGATTATTTGGGTGAATGCATGTGGAATAGCTGGACAGAGTGCTCTTCTTCCCTGGGCATCAGCTACATTTGTCCTTGGAACAAAGTGGCAAGGGTGAGTGCCTGCATCATTGAAGCCAGACATAATCAGACAGAAATTTTTGGCATAGTCTACCAGCATTTTGCTCCCACAGTCTCCTAAGGCTAGCTCTTATGTCAGAATGTATATCCACAGCCAGGCAAAAACAAATTATCAAACAAAAATATCAGGAGCTAGCAGAAGTATTGCCAAAATTTTAAGAAAAATATGCTTTACTAACGTCAGTTACCAAACCCAATCTGACAAGAAATGAATCTCAAGATTGTAGAGAGCAAACAGTAAGTAGACTTTAAAAGGAATCTAATTAACTTATTCAAAGTGAGTCAAAATGTTACAAAAATATCAGAAATAATAAAGGGACCTATTATAGATGTAGGATATTAAATGACTATAAAATAATTGGTGTGACAGGTTTTTTGAAAATATGAAATATTTTGTATGTAAATATTAAACAACACATTACTGCACAAGCAATGGGCCAAATAAGAAATCAAATGGCAAATCAAAATATGTCTCAAAAAAAAGTATGTCTTAAAACAAAAGAAAAAGAAAATGCAATATTCCAAAACTTATGGGATACAGCAAAAGCAGATGAGTGAAATTTATGCAATAAATGCTTGTATTGAGGAACAAAGTTCAAATAAACAACATTAATTGTAAAAATTTACACCAATAAAATTTAAAGGCTAAATGAAATGGATAATTGTGGGGGATATAAATTATCTAGATTTGCTCTAGAGTGATAGAAACCGAATTAATGAGAAATTATAGATAAAATGGAAGAGGCAGTAAAAGATCGACTTTTGAAAAATACACGAGTCCCTGAAAACAATACATTATCTGTTAATAAGAAAAAAAAATACTCGATTAAAACATTTCACTTTTAAGCTGGGGAAGAAACAAAATCTGTCCACTTCTAACAAGGAAAAATGATGAAGTAGAAATTTTATATTCGATGATAATAGCACAGATGATCCCAAACTTCAAAATATTTTAACAAGTCATACCATACGTATTGAACCAGGGGACCGTTTTGAGAGAGAAGGCTGAGAGATCATTGACCACTTCAGATCCTGAGCAAATCTGTCAGAACAGCATGTTTCCGAGTAGTTGGTGCCATCCAGTGAAAAATTAACTCTTGTGTTAGACATCAGGCTCAAGTGTGTGGGCCGCAAAAGCCTTCCTAATCCTTTGTCCTCATGGAATGGCAAGGGAGTTAGAGTTGAAGGAAAAAAACCTACATATATTCCATTTTTGCAGCAAAGCATTTTACCAGACTCTTCTTCATGTTAGCCCCCAAAATTCTCATCTTGTCTCCTCTCGCATCAAATCCAGTAAATAACTGAAGCCAGAAAGAGCTTCTCACTTTCACAGGTATGCAGCATTATAGAAGGAACGTACAAGGCAAAAAGTCATTAAAAAAAATGAAAAGCTAAAAACAAAGCCAACAAAATATTTCAACATGGAGTAGATAAAAACTTTAGTGAAGTATTTTTCTGTGAAATCAAGTAGATTAATTAAAGAAAAAAATTCTCCATGTGTGAAGATGTCAAGACAGAAATATGGGAACTCAGAGGAGAAATAACGCAACAAAATAAGTGGGAACAAAGATAAAACCATATGAGTGATACAACAGTTGAAGCATCCACACCACTGAAAACAAATCTACCTAAATGAAGGACAAATTCCAGCTTATTGAATTACGTAATAGAAAAAAAAGGCATTTAAATAACTAGGAAGAAAGATATGGAAACTGGCCAAAAATAAATAATTATACCCATACCCAGGATGCACATAAGAAAGAAAAGAACAATTAGAACAGAAAGTAGACTTAAAAATAGAAATCAAGAAAAAAAAAATCCCAAAATTAAGAAAACACTTGAAAACAAATTGAAGGTTGACATCGTATTCTAATTAAAATGGACTCAGACTTACTAATACTGTGCCATTTTCACATAAATTTCCTGGACTTAAAGAGAGATTTCTATGGCACATAAGCCACCAAAACTAAGTAAAAACAAAACAAAACAAACCTCTGTTGGTTTTAATCTTCTCTACAGCATTTTTCAATGTGAGAACCAAATAAAGCAATTCTAGGAAATCCTCAAGTAGATGAAGTGTGACTTAAATATTTTATACCATCCTAAATTTTGGTTTATCTATAAAAGGCAAGACAAGTGATAGTGGCGGACTCCCTTGGTATATAGCCGGCTCTGAAAATATAGGCTGTTTGCTCTCATTTGCGTAGCCTATATAATTTCTACTAAATTTAAAAAGACTTCTTAAAAGCTTCATAGAAGCTTTAATATGGAAATATGCCTTGCGAACCTCCAACACAGGAAGGTAAAATAAATGTTTCTCCTATTTACTCTTCTTATTCTATGCATTCTTCTTTTCTCAGAGCACATTCCCAAAAGTGAGTCTGTGGTAATGTACAGATCTTCCCAGCGCAATTCTTTTTATGTCAGTTATCTTTTTGGGAAAATAAATAATGGTGCCTGGACACAAAGTTTTCTTTTTTCCCCCACATTTGTAAGCATAATTTTATTGGGCTGAACTTATATTAGATATAAATGGTAAATAGTTCAAATAATTTTAAATTATGCTATGATGTGTATTTCTTTTTTTAATGAAAACCATCTGCCTTGATATTACTCATTTCTTTATAAGTAGTTAAAAAACAAATATCCTTAATTTCTCTCTTTAGCCACTTGTATTTTCTGCATCTTAAATCTGATGGTATATGGCAGACACTCTCTCTTTGCTTTTTCTCTTCATTTCCAATTTCTTTCTTCAAATATAAATTAAAAATAAGAGATGTAATTCTCCATGTTGAAAATAAGAGACTCCACCTCACCCATTTTCTTAGGGAACTTTAGAAAACTTATAAGTTCTTTCTCTATCTCTTTGAAATGTATGTAAATCTTTTTTAAAAAAAATAGACCTGTTACCAGCTTTATGACCCAAGTATATCTCTTCCAAGGACCTGTGAGCCATCTCTTGGAAATTTAATTATCAAGAGAGATAGCATCCTGATCCCTCCCCATTCCTGTAGCTTCCTTCATTTAAGTGGCTGTCTTTCTCCAAGTTGCAAAACTGCCTCCTAGCATAAAGATAGAAGTTTGTCTTTCCCTTGGATAAAGCCAATTAACTAACACAGATGGTCACGTCAATTACCAGGTAAATTTAGAATGAACTGTGTGGTGACAAATAGTGCTGTCAAGTTCTCTTTCTTGGTAAACTAAATTCCTCTATTCTAGACTTGGCATTTAATTTTAAAAATCTAAACATAGAACTATATACTTTTTGATTCAGTTTTATCTGGCTATATTCAGCTCGTTTTTTTCTAGCAGGTCTTTTTGAATGTCAACGTGTTCTCCAAGTATTAGCTATGATTTCAGTTCTGGGTTAGTAACAGATTGGATAAGTTTATCTTTTATTTTTCCTCGAGGTGAGAAATTGACTAGCATTAGTTATTCTCTGGAAC
Organism: Lutra lutra; assembly: GCF_902655055.1. Lineage (NCBI taxonomy): Eukaryota > Metazoa > Chordata > Mammalia > Carnivora > Mustelidae > Lutra > Lutra lutra. The sequence goes on from NC_062288.1 coordinate 82,176,061, forward strand.
AATACCATTTCCAGAAAGATAATAGAAACCACAAAATTGAAAATGTATGTCATTCAGCACTTGATGTAATAATATGTTATTAGACTGAGTATGTCTTGAATTCATCTATAATGTTCATATATGCCAGGCATTGTTCTAAATAGAAACATAAACCCAGTTAACCTTTATTGTAGCCCTGTGAAGTAGTACAATTATCATACCATTTATAGATGACTAAACTGAGGTACAGAGTGGTTGTATAATTTACCCCAAAAAAGCTTTAGATAGTAAATAGTGGAGCCAAGATCTTAAACCAGAAAACCTCACTCCAGACTCATTGTTTTAAAACCAAGCTCAATTCCTGTTCTAGCCAATGTATTACTTTGTAGTAGCATTGCAGTTTTATCACATGGTAGATGAATTCAATGTTATTTTTATTGTTGATAAAATCTTTGGCAGTATTGTAAAATGTTTTTTGTGTTTATGCTCAGAAATTTATTTTACCAATTATTTTCATTAGTTCTAAGAACCCTTTTTGAAATAGTAGTGGTTAAGTAGTAGAACCTAAGAAAAACACTAAGAAATGAAGTTATTTAATTAAGTTTCCATAACTGGATCTAAGCATTTTTATGTTGGAATATAACTGCAAGCACTGAAATACTCTGAAGTTAACACTTTATTAAGATAAATAGAGGAAATTCACACCTCTCTTGGTGTTAAATTGTTCCAGGCTTCATAGCAGTTTACAAGAAGCTAGTGCATTGATTTATAGCATGAAAGCTATCTCTGCAGCCAGAGAGGCTAGCTGTTTTATTATTTGGTAACTAGAATCTTAGATTGTGAAAACACAGCAAAATCTATAGTGAGAAGAGTATGCCCTCACAATCTGTTTTTCATATACAAAGCTCATGTGAAAAAATCATCTGAAAAATAAAGATATTTTAAAATAAAAACAGAGTCATATTTACTCTAAATTCTTATGGTTAGCCATTTTCTTGTGCTGATCTTCAAAATCTTTCTATGAACACATACATCAGGAAAACTGCTAGGTGAGCTTTAACACCAATGAAAATCTCTTTAGGAAATGTAAATATAACAAGTGACAAAAACTTATACATTATATTTGTACTTGACATTATTCTTGCAGTTCTAATTGGTTCAAAATATTTAAGAATTTTTTAGAACTAATTTTAAGTTTTAATATCTGGGAAATGAAGTCATTTTCAGAATCTGTTGGAATGGGCAATAAATTCCCCTTTTTACTGTGAATTTTTATCTATTAATTATGAGTAATGTAAGCAGTCATATCTTTTCCCTTCATCTTAACAGAAAAAATTCCGGGATAAATATAGTGAGGCTTTTCTTCCTAGCATTTTGGGGGAGAATGCAGTTTTTATTTATCAATAACTCATTGAGAGACTATTAGATCTTATATATATTTAATGAAAAGTCCTTTATATTTATTTTATGGCACTATTGTTATTTGACATCAAACAACTTGAGGGAAACTTGTATTTGTTTATTTTTAAAGATTATATTTATTTATTTTAGAGAGAGAGTGCATGAGCAGGAGGAGGGGCAGATGGAGAGGGAGAGAGAGAATCTTAAGCAGAGTCTATACTGAGTGTGGAGCCCAATGTGGGGCTCAATCTTAATAACCAATAACCCTGAGATCATGACCTGAACAGAAATCAAGAGGTAGTTGCTTAACCAATTGAGCCACACAGGTGCCCCTCAAGAGAATCTTTTAAATAATGAATGATATAAAAGCAAGTAAGCGATAAAAACAGGTATGTTAAAAATATTTTATACTTTCACTTGAAAGTGAAAATGAGTAGATTATTTCTACAGGGGGAAGAAATATTACTTTTTAAAAATATTTCTTAATAAAAACAACACTTCTTAAGATTTTAAAAGATTAAATTATGAGAAAATGAGATTGACATCTATTGGGAAATGCAACTGAGTATAACAATTTTTTATGAAGTAAGTTCCCATAACTAAGGCAGACTGTATCAGCTGTTAATCATGTTGAGAAAGCATGTTTAAAGCTTCATTCTATGTTAAACATATAGAATTATGCAGAGCCAAATGTCTATTTTAATAAATTGGAAGTGCACTTAAATTAGATTAATTTTCATCCACAACACAAGTTCAAAAATACATGAAATAATTTCAGCATGTTGTATAAAATCAAACAGTTTTACATTCTGTAGAACTTATCCATCTGCTCTTGCAAAATCTTTGTGTTGAAGCTAAGAAAAATTATGGCTATACAATGTATTAGATATAGTTATGAGGTGTATAGCTTAGCAGTTGTTTTAATTGATGGAGTAAGCCATATCAGTAAATTTATACATGCTAAGCACATTTTATATCTTTGTTTTTGCTCATCTTTCCTAAATAAACTAATAGAAATTTAATACAGATACCAAACTTGCTAGCTCTCTAAGATAGAAGTAGTTAAAGTTCTATGACTAGAAAATATTTTGGGGACTATGTGAAATCACTTGTGTTTTGTAAGAAAACCTATGATTTGTAATTAATGTTTCTTTAAAATATTTATTAGGAAAAAGTAAGTGTTAGTACAATGCTGATTTGTTGCTTCTCAAATGTATTTGACAGCATACAAACACAGGAATAGCTTTCCAGAACCAAAGACATTATGATAAGAAAAAATTTAAATATTTAAAATTTTAGGTTTTTACTTTTTAGTTTAAAAATATATTTCATAGATGAACTTTTAGAATAACATCAATATGAATAAAATCAGAGCTTAAAAGTAAAATTAGAAATAAGTATCTTATTACCCCTTTAGTAGAAATGAAAGATGGATATAGTTCATCTCAAGAATTACAGGTAAATGTTCTGAAGATTATTGTGGTTTGTTGCATCATTTCTATGCATTAATAATTGAAATTAGAAACTTTCCTGTAGCTAATTCTTTTTTTCAGTAAAATAGTTAAGTTTTTCTCTGGAACATTTGTTCAGAGACCTTAAAAATCAATTATTCAAATTATGTATCTCCATGAATGTATCATTGCAGTGGGAGAGAAATAACATTTAGAAACTGTATGCTTCACTGCAGTATAACCTGCCTATGTATTTGACTAAATGGTTTCAACTTCAAGTAAATACAGCCTTATATATAATATAGAATGACAGACACCACTTCTTTTTATTTCAAAATCCACTCATAAATTAGTTATTTGGAACTCAGAATGCATGTTTTCCTATGAAGAAAAAATATTGTAGTATTAACTCCAAAGGTCTGTCAGACATACATGTAACTCAATGTAAAACTAAATAATAATAACAAAATTAATGTAATAATTCCATTTATTGAGTGGCAACTGACATATTCTAATTATTATTAATATATTGGCTTGGCTCAGATTATCTCATTTAATCCTGATAATAGCTTTGTGTATTCAATATATAAATAATTTATAGTATTCATGATAATGTAATTTAGAGTTTATTTTTTGTTTCCATATGAGAAGATAATCCATATTTGAACTCTTTCAACTGTATTTGAATTTTCAACGTGGACCTTTAAAATTGTCAAAGATAACCAATATATTTGAATTCTGCTTCCAGCAAAGCTTTTGACCAAAATATCTCACCTCCCATAAATACTTAGAAGACATTATAAATTGTAACTCAAAGTGATACAGATATTAATATATAAACATGTATCTACATGTATGTTTGCAATGAATGAATGCAAATCTTGAAGTGTTAAAAATAAAGATTAAGAACACAAGTTGCTATACATCTTGGAGGTGATTTTCAAATTCAGAGATGAGTTACAATGCCCAAAGTCTTGAATTTAATGGCCATGCAGAGACAAAATGTGGGGTTTTGGGGGGCAATCAAGAAATGAAATTGGAATGAAGGAACTTGCAAAATCTGGGGTCCTCTGATTTTTTTTTTTTTAACCTTTGGTGATAAAAGGGTAACAAAATGTTTCCAGTGACCTAATATGAATCAAGTTACCATGTGCATGTTCAGTTCTCTGGGTAGAAAACAGAAATATTTCACAAGAGTCCAAAATCAAGTGTTTGCCATGCATGGGTTTGAACTCTGATCCTAAACTACAGTTCATATACATGAATCCAGTATGTGTAAATCCTGAAATAGAAACATAAATATTAAAATTGGGAGTTCAGGTTTAAGGATAGACCTATAGATAAATGGAATAGAGGAAGAACATTGAAAGTCTAGAAATAAACCCTTACTATTGAAGCCAATTGATTTTTGACAATGGTGCTGTGTTAGTTAGGCTTGTCAGGGTTCTCCAGAGAAACAGGATAAACGTGTGTGTGTGTGTGTGTGTGTGTGTGTGTGTGTGTGTGTGTGTAGATAAATAGATACGTAGATACATGACTAGATGGATTACATGAATCCATACATGATCCATTACATGATCCATACATGAATAGATGGATTTTAAGGAATTCGCCTACACAGTTGTGGAGGCTTGGCAAGTCCAAATCTTTAAGGTAGGCTTGCAGACTGGAGAACTAGGGAAAAGTCGCAGTTTGAGTCCAAAGGCACTCTGCTAGAGTCCCCTTCTTGGTAGGGGGAGATCCTGGTTCTATTAAGTCCTTCCACTGATTGGGTGAGGTTAACCCACATTATGGAGAGTAATCTGTTTTCTCAAAATCTACCAGTTTAAATGTTAATCTCATATAAAAAACTTCACAGAAAAATTCAAAATATGTGACCAAATATCTGGCTACTGTGGTTCAGCCAAGTGGACATGTAAAATTCGTCATTGTAAGTACCAAGACAAGTTGAGAACAAAGATTGTCTTTTTCACCAAATGGTGCTAAAAAACCCCAAATATCCATAGGCAAAAGAATGAAATTGGACCGCTTCCTTAAACCATACACAAAAATAAACTCAAAGTAGATCATAGACTTAAAAGAGTTAAAACTATAAAATTCCTACATGAAAACATCAGAGTAAAAACCTAAATCTTCATGAACTCGGATTAAGCAATGGTTTATTAGATTTGACACCAAAAGCAATGTGGATGAAAGGAAAACAAGTAGGTAAATTGGACTATATCAAAATTTAATTGCTTTTTCTGAAAATAATACCATCAAGAGAGTGAAAGGACAACCTACTGAATGGGAGAAAACATTTGAAATCATTTATCTGATAAGGGACTAGTATCCAGAATATATAAACACTTATAACTCAATAATAAAAAGACAACACATTCAAAAAACTGGGAAAAATAATCTGAATAGATGCATCTCCAGAAAATATATACAAAATTCCAACAGGCATATAAAAAGATGCTCAACATCATTAGCCATTAGGGAAATGCAAATCGAAATTATAATAAGATACCAATTCCTACTCACTAGATGGTTTATAATAAAAACAATAGATCATAACAAATGGTGAGGATGTGGAGAAATCAGAACCCTCAAACACTGCTGTTGGGCATGTACAATGCTATAACCATGACAGAAAACAGTTTGGCAATTCCTTAACATGCTAAACTGGAGTTACCATATGGTGTAGTAATTCCACTCCTGGGTTTATATTCAAAGAGAAATAAAAACATACATCCATGCTAAAACTTACACATGAATATTCATAAAAGCATTATTCATAATAATCAAAAAGTGAAAACCACCCAGATGTCCATCAACTAATGAAAGAATAACCAACATACAGTATAGCTATACTACAGGATATTATTTGTCAAAAAAAAGAATAAAGTATGGGTACATGATACAACATAGACGGACCTTGAAAATATGCTCAATGAAAGAAGTCAAAACACCACATATTACATGATTCTATTTATATAAGGGAATTCCAGAATAAGCAAATCATTAAGGACAGACAGTATATTAGCATTTCCTTGGGGAAGAGGAAGAGATGAGCAACTTCTAACAGGTATAGTCTTTCTTTTTGGAGTGATAACTTTTTCTAGCCTTAGATTGTGATGATGGTTGCATAATTCTGTGAATATACTGAAGCCATTGAATTGTGTCCCTTAAACTCATGAATTTTATGGCATGTGAACTATATCTCAATAAAGATGTTTAAAAAAATGATTCCTGGATGACCATTTCTCCTAACACACTTGGAAAAAATAAATGTAAAACTACTTTGAAGAGATTTTTATAATCTATGCTGCACAAAATGCCTCTGGAGTAAATAGTTGATCTGCAAGATATGATCACAATAAAATATTTTAAAAATCACAAGAAAATGATCTACCTGAGACCTAGCAAATGTAAGAAACATTTGGAACATATAAGGAGTAATAAAACAGTTTGAGACAGAAAATAGCAAAAGTTTATTTAATATAGTTAAAACCATATATGAATGGAAACCATAAGAAAGGAATTAGGCACTAGGAAAAAATTCAGACTGTTCTGAAAACTCATCACTTAAAACTTTAAAAAGTAAAATATTTTAAGGATTCTTGAAATAAAAATGAACAATAAGCAGGTCAAACAGTAGATGAAATAAAGCTGAAGAGAAAATGTTGAGATGTTTGAATTTCTCAGAACAGCCCAGAGAGATACAAAGATTAAGCAAATGAAAGAGAGACTAAGACATGTAGAAGACAGAAGAGAAAATCATATATATATATATATATATATATATATATATATGTGTATATATGTATATATGTATGAATGTATGTATATGTATCTCTCTGGGCTGTTCTGAGAAATAAAACATATATATATATATATATCTTAAAGAAGTAGAATAAGAGAGGGGCAATATTTGAAATAATAATAAAAGTTTTTCCAGGTTGAGGAAAATAAATAAGATTCCTTACAGTCCAGAGGCACAATGACTTCTAACCAGAATAAATACAAATAAAGTTATGCCAGTAATATCCAACTGAAACTGCTGGACACCAGAGGCAACAAAAAAAAATAAAGACAATCAGGAGAAAGAAGATTACCAAGAAAGAAAAGGTGAGAAAGAGGAAGAGATTAACTACACAGAAATAGCATTTGGACTGCAGCAGATATCTCAAAAACAGTAAGAAAGCTTAGAAAATAAAAAATAAATAATAGTCTCACAATGCTTAGAGGAAATAACTACCAGTTTAGAGTTCTGTACCCCACTAAATAATTCTTCAGGAGTTGTGGGGGAGGGTGGAGATATTTTCAGATAGAGGACTTTTCATTTACTGGATTTTTGTTTTTAGTCACTAGAGACTCCATCATTTAAAGTACTGCTCAGTAATTGACTATCGGAAGAAGAAAATTGTACCCAGACGGTAGGAACAGAATTCATAAATGGATGGTAAGAATGGATATTGGTAAATATGAAGTAAACCTAAATGAAAATTGCTGTAAAAATAATGACTAATTGTGTGTGGTTTAAAAATAAGACGATGAAAATATTAGACATAAAGTACAGGGGAGGAGTTAGAAGTTACTTATATCATGGGGTGAGGAGTATAAGGATATTGATTAATGTTAGACTTTGTTAGGTTACATATATTAGAAACTTAAGGGGAACCACTAAAATAACAGAAAAATAATGTATAACTTCCAATAGTTTAGAAGGAAAAAAATGGAATAAAGACGGTTTGTCAGTGCAACTGGAGGCAGTAGAGGGGAAAAAAGGACATAAAATACAAAGTAAGTTGGCAGGAATAAAATACTAAGAAACATGATAAAGGAAAATGTAATAACCTGGACAATTAAAAGGTGAAAATTTGATGACTGGATTCCAAATTTCCAGCTACATGCAATTTGTTAGGGGGTGAGAGGCAAAGGGAGAGGAAGAGAGAATGTTAAACAAGCTCCACGCCCAGGATGGAGCCCGACACAGGGACGCCATCTCACAACCCTGAGATCATGATCTGAGCTGAAACCAAGAGTCGGATACTTAACCAACTGAGCCACCCAGGCATCCAGCTATATGCTATTTTAGAAGGCACATCTTAAACATAGTCACATGGTAAATTTGAAAAAGTGGAATAAAAATTATATACCTGACAAATATTAACCATAAGAAGCTGGTGTAGCTGTACAACTTCCAGGGAAAAGGGTTTTTTAGGCAGAAAACAGTAGTAAGGTTAAAGAGGGTCATTGTAAAATGATGACTTTAAAAAAAAACTTCAATAAGACGATGTGATAAGAAAAAAAGGTAGAAAAATCCATTTTCCTATTACTTATGCATGTATAATTCTCAAAAGGTTTAAAACTAGATTAGTCCTACTTGAACAAACTTCCTTTTATTTCTTGACATCTCTCCTTGAAAGCTTAGAACACATTTCTTTCACTAAGCCTTCCAGTATTGATTTTTTTCCAACTTTTTCTGTCTCCCCTTTTGCTCTTACATGGTGTATTGTAAATCGAGTTAGATGGGAAACCTCACTGGAGCTTTGTCTTTTAGGTGTTTGTAAGTGCCATGTACCCTTACAACTATTATAAATAAATAATCATCATCATCTTGGGATAAAAATGAAACATAAAAGTGTCAACCTTTCAAACAAAAATGAGTTACCTTTCTCTCTTTATACCTTAGAGATGCATTCTTGTAAAATTCTAGAAACTCAAGTGTATTATTTAAGTTAAAAAAGAAAAAAAAAGTGTTATATCAGTCTAGGGAGAATAAGCATCCTGTTTTGCCTGATTTTCGCATTGAAAATCCTGTATCCCAGGAAACTCTTTGGGCACCTGGAATACTTGGTTGCTCAATAATATCACTTTTAAGAAAGTCAAAGCACATACATCTTATACCTTTTATTGAAAATTCATCTAAATAAATGTTCAGGCAAAAAGACCAAGAGTTAATATCCATAATGGAGAAAAATATTAACACTTTTCCTTAATCTGCATCCTATATTGTTAAAAAAAAAAGCCCACATTTTTGTATCCTGTCTCTTTCTAACTTGATTAAATGTAAGGCATCTTATTAAGTGAAAAGTTTGCAAAGCAGTGGAAAATGACTTTTCCTTTAAACTAATGTCTGTTGTCAAGAAGTCTCTGGTATTCCTGGAATTTTTATTAAGCATGCTTGAGAAACTCACAATTATTTTCAAGCACCACAGCATCTAAAAGTTGAAGATGGTGAAGAGTAAGGCTAGAAACCAATTCTTAAAAAGAATACAACAGAAATGTTTCTTAGCCTTGAATTTGCCTATATTAAATAGCTTTTTTTTTTTTTTTTGCCAAGGAAGTGGATAAAATTGACCAGAATTATAGGCAAGGAGAAAATATATAGTTAGATTATGATATATCTCCTTAAGCAAATAATATAAACGTCTCTATCTGAATTATAAAAAACTATATTTATCACATCTGATAGCTTATGAAATTTTAATTTTCTCAGGTAGTCAGTATGGCTCTGGAAACCTAATAATATTTTCTCAAAACTGTTCATCTCCTCACAAAACTATATACTAAGTGGTTGGGAATTCCAACAGAAATAATACATGACCCAATCTTTAGGGGACTCATATTTTATTAGATATCAAAAGTAAATAGATGTGTTTATTGAAATAGAATACAACTGTATATAGGAGGTGCCGTCATTATAACAAGAAAGAAATTACTAAGGTGTGTAGCAAAAAATTTACAAGATATGATGCTTGAACTGGATCTTCATTCGTTCATTCATTTATGCACGCATGCATTTATCAAAGTTATTAAGCATCAATTTTGTGCCAGGCACTGTGCTCAGTGCTGGCTATCAATGTTTGTTTGTTTGTTTGTTTTTCTTCCAAGATTTTATTTAAATTCAAGTTAGTTAACATATAGTATAGTACTGGTTTCAGGAGTAGAATCTAGTGATTTTTTTTTTTTTAAGATTTTATTTATTTGAGAGAGGGAGAGCACAGAGGGGGAGTGAGAGGGAGAAGCAGACTTGATCCCAGAACCCTGAGATCATGACCTGAACCAAAGGCAGGTGTTTAACTGACTGAGGTGCCTTGGCGTCCTGAATTTAATAATTTATCACTCACATATAACCGCCAGTGCTCATCACAACATGTTCAGTCCTTAATGAGTTCTGGCTATAGTTGTAAACAAGAAGGAAATGCTCCTAACGTCACATAGCATACACTCCATTAGGAAAGAGAGACAATAAACATATTCACAAATAAATAAAATACATTAGTTTCAGATGGCAGCAAATGTTATCAAAGGAAAAAGCAGATGATACAAGAGAGACCACAGGAGGAAGCTGAGGAATGAATAGTTGTTCAGGCAGATGGGATGGGGGTAAACAAGGGCATTTCAAGGGACAGGTCCTTCTAAGCTGTCTGGCTCCTTTCTACAACATGAAGTTGGCATTTCACATAAGTGGTCACCAACATCCTTGCATTTTTCTTGGTGACGGTCTTAAAGAATAAATCCTAACATATCTACCACATTCTAGTTTGTCTTTAATCTTTCACTCTTTTGACTTCACATCTTTTTTCTCTCTTGCCAGACTGTTATTTAACATCATTTTCTTGTTTGCAAACTTTCTATGATTCTGATTCCTATTCTTTCCCTGGCATGGCCAGAGGTAAAGGGAGTTGGAGAACAAGAGATGAATACCAAGCCAGAAGCCATTATCTTCTGTAACTTTCAGGGCAATACATGTAGGAGCAGGAAGAAGCAAATAAAATTAAGCATCGATCTCAGGGGAGTGGAGTAATGTAGAAAAAAGAAAAGAGCAAGAGGAGAAGGTCCAGATATTTTGCAGGGATGAAAGAACTAAAATTCTACCTTATTAGATACAAATATGGGAGGGAGTCAGACCCAGTTGAAAGTCCAGGGTTTTGGGGCGCCTGGGTGGCTCAGTGGGTTAAGCCGCTGCCTTAGGCTCAGGTCATGATCTCAGAGTCCTGGGATTGAGCCCCGCATCGGGCTCTCTGCTCAGCAGGGAGCCTGCTTCCTCCTCTCTCTCTGCCTGCCTCTCTGCCTGCTTGTGATCTCTCTCTGTCAAATAAATAAATAAAATCTTAAAAAAAAAAGTCCAGGGTTTTTAGAAACCCGCCAGCTTTTAGGCACCAACAGATACTGTTACTGTTATGAACTTGGGGACCAATTCCTGGCTATATAATGAACTGTAGGACCGATGAGCCAAAGCAATTTTACCACTAGAAATGCTCTATCATTGTAGGTCTGTGCTTCCCTGCTAACCAGCCCTCTGTCCCTCAAGACATTTATGATCTGTTCCAACAACTGAAAAATGGGGACTTAGAGTACACAGTATATGAAGGCTTATATTCCTCCTGCCATAAATGTCTACTTTAGAATCAAGATCTGAAGAGAACGATCATCTTTACCTCTACTCTGCTTGTGTCTGCCTTGGCCCTACATTGAGCAAATTCCATCGATAACAGTTGCTTTGACGGAAGGCTGTAGCAGGTTATAATGGTAATTACACAATTATTATGTTTCAAGGTATTACTGTCTTAACAGTTATTAAAAATGGCCTTATAATCAGAAAAAAGCACAGCAACTTAAATAGAAATGCTAAATGATCCATGATCTCACTGATGCTTGTAATCCTTTTTTACTATTTTCACTATTATTGTGAAAGTTTGTAAGTTAAAGTAGGTGAGAAATTCATTTGGAGATTGTCATTTCCTTTATATACTTTAAAAGAAAGCTGAAGGGTCTGTTTAAAATGAGATATCTTGGTTTGGCACCCAAATATGCCTTCTTTTCATTTAGTGTTACACTAATTAGTTCAGCACTATCATCCAATTGTCAGATCATATTTACTTCAGTTCATTTCATTTCCACCCAGTGCTTTTCCATAAAAGTGAACAATAGCTTATTGTTTGTTTTCATCAATAATTTGTCATAGTGACTGCTCTGTATTCAGGTATAATATCCCTTACCTTGGAAGATAAAAAAATTCTGTGTACATACATAGACATATAAATACCAGTTTGCTGATAAATTCTAGCAAAAAAAAAAAATTGTCCTTACTTTGCTAATGAAGTATTTCATAAAGGAGTTCATGACCTGAACCAAAGGCAGGTGTTCATAAAGGAGTTTTTATTATGTAACTTTGTATGTGTCTTCAGGGTTATTTCATTTTAATTTTCTAAGTGAAGGGAGGACAGTATAGGCACATGACATTTTTAAAATACAAACCTAAAATTATTTTTAATACAGGCTCACTGAGCATTTAACAGTGTAAAATTTGCCCTATCTGTGACATGACAATTTAGTAGCCAATTAAATTTGAAAGTTGGTCTTAGAAATGAAAGAAACAGGCGCAAAATAAACATTCTATACTGAGCAATTGTGAGTGGGATGTTTTTAAGGATGCAAAGTTATTTTTGTGAATGCAGTTTTACTTCCAAGTGCTGGCAGAATTATTTATGTATCTGTCTATGTGAAAAGCATTTCATATTTGAAAACATTATCAAAAATTTTCCCTATTTGATACAGATTTGTTCCCAAATGTGTCCTAATTCTCTCAGTGCTTCTGGACAAAGACATTTGCCAAGAAGATAAGCAGACATGACTCCTAAGATGACTAACTTTCAGTCCGGAGAGGAATGAAGTTTGTTAATCTCCCAACCACTTTTTCTCTGTGTGGAGAATTCTTGGCTCTCCTTGGTAGACTCAAACATGTACTCAGGATTGGCTTAATGTAAAGGGAATGTGTAAATATCCATAGTCTGTGTGATTTCAAGGCATTACCCCTGGTTTAGGGTTAGTTTCAAAGAGTAGGAGAGCAATTCTTTGTGTCTCTCTGGGAATAAAGGTAAACTCCAGGACAATGGGATTGGCAGGACAGCGTCAGTCAGTTGGAGGTGAGGAGCACCAGGAAGCCTTAGAGAGGGAGGCAGGTTGACCATAAAGGAGGAATTTCAGATTTGCTATAGATTTGTATTTTTTTTAAAGATTTTGCTTATTTATTTGAGAGAGAGGGAATATGAGAGAGAAAGAGCATGAGAGGAGAGAGGTCAGTGGGAGAAGCAGACTCCCTGCTATGCAGGGAGCCTGATGTGGGACTCCATCCCGGAACTCCAGGATCATGACCTGAGCAGAAGGCAGTCGCTTAACCAGCTGAGCCACCCAGGCGCCCGATTTGCTATAGGTTTATATTTTTAAAATTAAAGTTTAACTTTTACAAAATTTGACAAGATTTCCTATATCTTAGTATTCATAGAGTAAAATTACATTCATAAGGAACACTTTAGATCTTAATGCCACAACAAGTATAGCAACTTGTCCTAAAATACAACTTTTAAAAGGTAAATTGCAAAGGTTTGGCTTTACCATGTCCCATTCCAATATGCTGTCATTAGGGGAAATGGGGAAAAATGTGATTGGTAGTTTGGCCAGGTAGGAAAGAGCACGTCTAAGGTGAACATTATTAAATATTTCTAATGTTCATGGTTCGTGGCATAATTATTCATAAGAGTGAAAACAATGAACATAACCCAAAAGCCCAACTATGAAATATCTGTTGTAGATATCATGAGTATTAGACATTAAGAAATATGCATGTCTTTGGGAAATGTTCAAAATACATTAAATGGAAAAACTAAATTATAGAAGAGTAATCAATAGATAATGTCTTAAATACATTATGTAGGGGACATGCAGATACCCCCTTCAAGGATAGATTTCTTGCTCAGCCACAGGGGTGTGGTTGGCAGACAGCCTCCCCCTGACAGTTCCTTCTGGATGAGCATCAGCTTCAGATAGCTGCTTTGCCTAACCTCAATCCCTTCCTTGGACAGCCCACACCGAGCACTTGATGCAGGTTGGGGTAGGATTTAACAATTTGGACCTGACATAAACCACTCTAAAAAGTTAAGACTTGCTCTAGAGCTCCTCTTGGTTGGCTGAGGTTTTTCAGACCTGACAAAGTTTGATTTCTTCTTCCACCCAAGCCTGTTGTAAATTTGTTTTTAAGCCTCTAAATTTTTGATAATTTGATAAAACAGCAATAAGAAACTAATTTATCACCAACATCTCATTTTGTATGATATCATTTTAGTGAAAAATATTTTTCAGGGGGAAAAAAGTCTTGGGACAATATATACTGAAAGGTAAATAATATTTATCAATGAGTAAGATTTTTCCTCATTTTGCTTATATTGTTTTTTAGATTTTCTGTAATAAATACATGTTTCTTCTGTAATACATGAATCTTTAAAGGAGAAAAAGAATTGTCTTCATGACTTCAATCAAGATACTCAAAAGTAATAATGGAATATATGCACTCAACTTTTCTAAAGGAAAAGTGAGAAAAAAGTTACCTATTATCCACAAAAAATTATTATTATTACTATTATTTTTTAAGGCAGGAATTTATTTTGCTCTTAAGTAATGGGTAGAAAGAAAATAGTTCAAGGCTGGCAGGCCAGTTTCTCCAGCCGCAACATACAACCTCTGTAGCTCCCATAACACTGCTTAAGTACCCCCCAGAATCTCAGCCAGCAAGAGGAGTATACGCCCAATCCCTTATTTAAGGGCCCAATCTGGAAGTTCCACTCCCATCCCACTGCCCAGTCATGGGACCACAATAAAACTATAAGGGAGGTGGGGAAGCCGAATCTTGGGCTGAGCAGCCAGGCATCCAGGTAAAACTCCAGAATCCAGAAGCTCTTCAGTAAAGGAAGAAGGGGAAACATACATGACAGCAGCAATCTCTGCCACATGTATTTGCGAATACATGGAAAAAACAGCCTGGAAGAGTAAATACACACTAATTATTGTCCTTATCTCTGGAATAGGAGCAAGAACGGCGAGGAGACAATAATTGCCTGAAATTGTTTAGATGGTGATAGTATATTCATGTATGAACTAGGAAGTTTTAAAATTTCACAAAATTTTAAAATCCTTTATTGTTGCTTTATTGTTACTCTTTCATAGTAATAGAGTAATCCTTTACAAACAGAACTGTGAAATCAGATCAACTCAACTGGATTAAATAAAAGCATAATACATGCAAAATTAAGTCATTAATAATAATAATAATAATTTAGTTTCATTCGATCATTCCTCTGTTTTGTTTGTTTGTTTGTTTGCGTTGGTGGGGGCAGAGGAAGAAGGATAAGCAAACTCCACATCCAGCACAGGGCCCAACACAGGGATCTATCTCACAACTCTGGGATTATGACCTGAGCTAAAATCAAGAGTTAGAGGCTTAACCAAGTGAACCACCTAGGCATCCCTCGTTCTTCTGTTATGGTGGTTATTCATATTGGGTTTTTGTTTTTAATTTTTTCTTCACCATTAACAATGTTATCATATATCCTTCTACCTAGATTTTTATCTACTAGCTCTTAAATGTTTTTAGGATAGATTTTCAAGAGATGAACTCCTGGGCAGAGAATTTATAAATTTTCATTTCTAATAGATGTTGTAAGATTGCTCTGCAAACATGCTACAATTTAAATTTTCACTAGCAATGCATAGGTACCACCCATTCCCCAGAGCGCTCTTCTAGATTTTTACAAACTCAGACACAAATGACATTACTGGACTTAGGAAGCCGCAGAACTTGTAGTAAAGGTGACTTGAAACTTAACTCAAGGTTTTTGGCTGGGAAATGTTTATATATCTCTTATTTCTGATCAAGACTGTCCTGAGAGCAGGAGGTTGAGCTGTTGCTGTTGGCAACTACCTTGGGTCATACATGGCCCACCTTTCCATCTCATCTCCGGTTAGTTCCCTTAGCTCTGATCCAACCACACTGAGATGTATTCTCCTTGCCATCCTTTCTTTATTCAAAATTTGATTTTCTTCACCTGAAATGTTGCCTATTATCCATCTGTTTTCATATTATAAGATGATGGAATCGAAGAAGTTCAGAATTTGGCAGCGGCGGTGGGAGTGGTAGGCAAGAGATGTATACTTTTTTTTTTTTAAAGATTTTATTTATTTATTTGACAGAGATCACATGTAGGCAGAGAGGAAGGCAGAGAGAGAGAGGAGGAAGCAGGCTCCCCAGCAGAGATGTATATTTTTTTTTAAAAGATTTTATTTATTTATTTGACAGAGATCACATGTAGGCAGAGAGGAAGGCAGAGAGAGAGAGGAGGAAGCAGGCTCCCCGTTGAGCAGAGAGCCCAACGCCAGGCTTGATCCTAGGACACTGGGATCATGACCTAAGCTGAAGGCAGAGGCTTTAACCACTGAGCCACCCAGGCGCCCCAAGAGATGTATACTTTTACCTAACCCAGTATACATTGCTTTTCTCCTGAATTTGTCCTTTAACACCTAAACTTAAAACTGTGCTAATAGGAAAGCTTTCCCTCATTTCTTCAGCTGACGTCATTTTCACCTCTATTGGAATCTATAATGCATTGCTTGTACTTTTTTTTTTTTTAAAGAAGTTTAGTACAGTAAGTACCTTAGAATTTAGATAATCTTCGTCGAAGTTAAAACATCCCTGAAGGAATGAGTTGCCCTTACATATTTTTTGTAAACCCCTCTTATTCCCCAAACAGTATCTTATAATGAATAGAGATGTAAATATTTATTGAATGAACTGTATATCTGTTTATAGCACAAGTGTGAGAGCATTTGAAGTTATCGCAAACAAAATAAAGAACAACAACAAAACCCCTAAATCCCACAATATGAATTAGACAAAGACTTTGAGAAGAATCTGAGGCAGAGAAACTATACCTATAGAAGCAGGAGTATATTTATCTGAAGTCACAAATTCTAATAATTTTGAATAGTCCTAAATTTCTGCTATCAAATGTGACCAGTCAGCATATACTACTTGTTATAGATTTAATTGCATTCTCTGAAAAGATATGTTGAAATTCTCATTTCTTCTATCTCAGAATGTGATTTATTTGAACAGAGGGTTTTGCAGAGGTAATTATTGAAGATGCAGTCATACTAGAGTAGGGTAGGCTCTTAATCCAGTACAGATAGTGTCCTTATAAGAAGAGAGAAGACATAGAGACAGACATACAGAGAGAACACCATATAAGGATAAAGCAGGCATCTTGGAGTGGGTACCTCAACAAACCAGGGTAACTGAGGATTGTCAGCAACCACCAAAAGCTAAGAGAGATCAGAGTGTCTCCCTCACAGTCCTCAATAGGAACCAAACTTTTCAATACCCTCGTTTTGGACTTCTAGCCTCCAGAACTGTGGGAGAGTAAATTTGTTTTTTGAAATCCTGTGGTAATTTGTTATGCAGCCCTGGAAAATTGATATGCTATTCTTCTCCCTGATCCTTTCTTCACAGTAAAAATGTAAATTCAATGATTTTGATAAGCTGATGGTCAACTGGTATTTGAGAAAAGTTAAGAAGGTGAAAACTGTTATTTGTGCTTACCTCTTCAGCCAGTGAGTAGAGAAGCCCTTTGAGGAACTATAATGAGTTCCTCATAGCACACAGACAGATGTGCTATGTCCCGGCAAGGGAAGTATCCAATGGCCAGGTAAGTAGATAAAAGAGACAAAGCAGAGCAGGAGGTCTAAGGTTCATGTATTAATCAACATCGGGGAGATCTGAAGAAATTGAAGCAGCGGGTAGGCGATGGGTTGGTTCTAACATTGATTGATCAGAAGTCTTCATCAATTGAAGGATCAAGGGCGGTGTAACTCGAGAACAGAGACACAAAGCCAAGGAATGAGAAAGAAAAGGAATAATTCTGAAGTTGAAGCTGTTTGTTTCCTCAAACTTCAACTTCCTTTGTTCTTGCCTCACAAAGACAAGTTTCAGTCTTAAGGCACTCTTTCTTCCCTGGATGCCTAAGGAGGTCTTACAATGTTAAAACAAATAGCTGAGTCGCACGATTGCTGGAACAGGGCAAACACATGATTTCCTGGTGGAGGTAGTTCTTATATTGATCACTTAAGCCAGTCTTTTCATAAAATATTAACATTACAAGGCTTAGTTAGAAGATGTTAACTGCTGAGAGCTCTGGTGAGGTCTGAGTTTATGTTGGACTGTAACTCCAACATAATATTTTTCTTTTAAATCAGTAAACACAAAGACACGTTTCCATTCTGCTAGAGAGGAAACTTCGGGATATTATTGTGGAACACCCTGCAGTTATTGCACGGTAAAGAAATATTCCTCATTTTAGTCTAGCATCTGAAATTTCACGTAGATATAAAAGTACATAAAGTATATAAAAATTTATATAAAAGTATAGATATAAAAGTATATAAAGCATATGAAATTTACATAAAATTTATACTAAAATTTTATATAAAAATTATTGTCAACATTTCATGCCTCCAACTTTAACTTGCAGCCTTCAGAGTACAGTCAGTGTGATGTTTTGCCCGGAGACTATTATTATCCCAAATGAGAAGGAATGTGTGGTACTATTAGAAATGAATACGTCAAGCTATAGTCAAACACCAGGAGATAAATAGGTAAGTATGAGAATTTTTCAAAGATATGTCATTGCATTAGAATAATACTTGGGTGCTCAAATGGCAAAGGAGACCCTGGCAGAAGACCCCAGAGGATGCTTCCCCAAATTATATAAAATGGGAAATCAAGGTCTACAAAGACTTTTTGAGGTTTTGGGTTTTGTTTTTGTTTTGCACTGGATATTTAAATGAAACATTATCTGTCAATTAATTCACTTACAGTTGACCCTTGAATAACATGGGTACTAGTGGCACTGATGCCCCCCATGCAGTCAAAAATCCCTGTATAACTTGATTCTCCCCAAACTACTAATAGCCCACTGTCAACTGGAAGCCTTTTTAATAGCATAGCCAATTACACATATTTTTAAAGTTATATGTATTACATACTATATTCTTATAATAAAATAAGCTAGAGAAAAGAAATGTTATTGAGAAAATACATTTACAGTATTGTACTGTATTTATATAAAAAAAGAAAACTTCCTATATGTGGACTTATGCAGTACAAACCTATCTTCTTCAAGAATCAAGTGTAGTAAAATTCCACAAAACCTTTCAAATATAAATGAGATACAAAGTGACTAATATAGTTCCTGTGCTCTAGGACTATATATAGGGAAGAGACAGATGTATAAAATTAACCATAATTTATGGCAGAATGTGATGAAATCAATTATAGAGTCAAATCAAAATCTGTATGTACACAAGAGAGCATAATTCCCACCAGAAAATCAGAGGCGTTTTCTTAGAAGATAAGGGGTTTGAGTATTTGAACAGAGTTTAAAAAGTTAGGCAAAGTTTCACCAGTCAGAGGCAGGGAGAAAAAGAGGAATTCAAAGGGATGGTATTGAAGGCCTGAAGACAGTAAATGTTGAGATCAGGTAAGAAGTCTAGTGTGTCTGGAATGTAGGGAATGAGAACAGTCATGTGACATTGAGATCACAGAGTGCCTAAAATGCGAAACTTAAATTAGTTGCATGATATTCCTTGAGAAATGGCAAGTCATAAACATATTTTAGTGAGTGATAGAGTTGTTTTTTATTTAATCACCTTCCACTCAACATGTCAACTATACAACTCTTCCTTGATTTCATTACTCAGATGACAGATTGCAGGTTTTGTCTGTTTTCAGAGAATTACCCTTCTTTCCCTATTCCTGACAGCTTTTCTCTTTAGATTCTAACTTTTGACATTTGATACATAAGCCTCTGAACCATAGTGTTTGTGTTGAATTATTTGATCAGGCATAAACTTGTATTTGTAGATTATCAATATTTGTTTTAAATCTTGGTAATACCGAGCTTATCCTGTGACAAAATTTTGGCATGAATGTTAACATTAGCTAAATGCTTCAAAGTCAGTCTGATTCACTTTACATTAACCTGATTTTAGCATGAGATCCACAGAGATTACTCATCTAGCATCAAAATATGATGTAGAAATAAGATAACTGAATTGACATGTATTCCTTAGAGCAACTCTATCCACTATTTCTTTCTTCAAAAGAGTTTTGACAGCTTGTCAAACATTTTCTTACAAAGAGTCATCATATGACTGCCTTCATCAAACTACCTGTCGGTTCACACTCATTCAGGCTTAAAACAGAATCAGTGTATACCCATTTGTTTCTAGCGTTGTGAATAAGAATTGCTCAATTCAACACATCCTGAAAGAGAACATGGTCCAATGGATTGAGCTTAAAGTGTAGGCATCTATTTCTGGCAGGTTTTTATTTTTATTTATTTATTTATTTTTTATAGACTTGTCATATATTTGAGAGGATTTTACTTTACTTCTGCCTAAATTCTCTTGTCCAGTCCTAAACTTCCTTTGTGGTATTTGCCATCTGTCATCAAGAAGGTGATGCTGATGTACAAGATATGATCTATAGAAGAGAACATTATTTCTAAAAGTTTTTGGAAAGATATTTATTGAGAAATAAATTATTCTCCATCCTCTTCTCTAGTTATAAGTTCTTGCACCCTGATTCATTGTGCAGCTCCAAATTTAAAAGAGTGTTGGGGTGCTGGGTGGCTCAGTTGGTTAAGCATCTGCCTTCAGCTCAGGTCTTGATCCCAGGGTCTTGGGATCAAGCCCCAAGGCAGGCTCCCTGCTCAGCAGGAAGTCTGCTTCTCACTCTCTTTCTGCCTCACCCCTTGCTACTGCTCTCTCTCTCTCAAGTAAATAAATAAAATCTTTAAAAAAAATAAGAATAAAATAGTTCTCATTCACTCTTGTTAAAATTCTTGTCACCTTTTGCCTTTGTTTTCAAGATGTCAGTTCTGTCAAAGTAAAATGTTCCATATTACATTTCTATTTCTTTAGGACAAAAATGAAATCTAAGCTATTTCTGAAGGAAAAAAAAATTGTTACACTGGATGCTTGTGTGCTTTTTGTCTCTCTTTCTTTCTCTGATTCTCTTTTTCATTCTTGAGAATCATTACAAAAATATGTGCTTTCATGAAATACCCCTACCCAATCTTGGGGCTTATATATTTTTTCAATATTAATTTTTGTGTCGATAAACTTATTTACCAGTTCAATTTTACTTTTTGAATATGTGTGAAAAATGGAAGATGCACCACTTTATCTCAGCACACCTTAATCCTTACTACCATGAAAGCAACTTCATTTAAGTTCTACATGCATCTCAACTTATTTTAAGAAACAAAATAGTGTATGATCTATCAATAAGGAAAATATTCAGTGTAAAATTATTTTTCAATTGTATGATGCCATACATGTTTTCATTATTGGCTATTATTTTAAATAATTCTTTGCAAGTTTTCCCATGAAAGAAAGAAGTTTTAAAACTGGCTGCCAGGATTAATTTTTTATTATTTTTTTATTTAATTTTTTTAAGTCAGGAGTAATTTTAAAACCCAGAAGAAAAAAGAAATAAGAAAATATGAAATGTCAAGAGTAAAGATGGTCAAAAGTGGCTTCTTAGTCCTCTTAACTGAATGGTGAGTGATCAATGGAAATCCTTTGCAACCTTTGATGAAATTATGCATCAATTCCATCCTAACCTTTTTTTAAAGTTTTTATTTATTTATTTGACAGAGCGAGACACAGTGAGAGAGGGAACACAAGCAGGGGGAGTGGGAGAGGGAGAAGCAGGGCTCCCACAAAGCAGGGAGCCCGATTTGGGGCTCAATCCCAGGATCCTGGGATCATGACCTGAGCCCAAGACAGACACTTAACTGAGCCACCCAGGTGCCCCCTATCCTAGCCTTTTAAGAGAACTAGTGGCAATTACTTTATATTTCTGTGTTAATCAAATTCATTCTTTCGCTATACTATGCATAAGCATATTGAGTCCATTTATACCTAAAGTAATATAATTGACTTTTTTGGTTTGTTTTGTTTCAAGTTTTTATTTAAATTCTAGTTAGTTAACATAGAGTATAATGTTGGTTTCAGGAATAGAATTTGCTGATTCATCACTTATATATAACATCCAGTGCTCATCACAAGTGCCTTCCTTAATACCCACCACCCATTTAGACATCCCCAACCAATCCTCAGTTTGTTCTCTGTGGTTAAGAGTCTCTTACAGTTTGCCTTCATCTCTGTTCTTTCATTTTTTATCTTCCTTCCCCTGTGTTCATCTGTTTTGATTCTTAAATTCCATACATGAGTGAAATCATATGGTATTTGCCTTTTTCTGACCGACTTATTTCGCTTAGCATATTATACTCTAGCTCTATCCACATCATTTCAAATGGCATTGTTCCAAATTTAGTTATTTTTGATAATGCTGCTATAAACATCAGGGTGCATGTGTCCCTTTGAATCAGTATTTTTGTATCCTTTGGATAAAACTTAGTGGTAAAATTGCTGAGTCATAAGGCAGTTCTATTCTTAAATTTTTGAGGAACCTCCATACTGTTTTCCAGAGCGGCTGCACCAGTTTGCATTCCCACCAACAGTGTGAGAGGGTTCCCCTTTTTCCACATCCTTGCCAAAATCTGTTCTCCCCTCTGCTTAGCCATTCTGACTGGTGTGAGGTGATAGCTCATCATGGTTTTGATTTGTACTTTCCTCTTGATAAGTGATGTTGAACACTTTTTCATGTGCCTGTTGGCCATTTGTATGTCTTCTTTGGAAAAATATCTCCATGTCTTCTACCTATTTCTTAACTGGGCTATTTTTTTTTTTTTTTTTTGAGGGGGGGACTTGAGTTTGGTAAGTTCTTTATGGATTTTTGATAATAGCCCTTTATCAGATATGTCATTTGCAAATATCTTCTTCCATTCCATATGTTGCCTTTTAGTTTTGTTGATTGTTTCCTTTGCTGTGCAGAAGCTTTTTATTTTGGTGAGGTCCTAATAGTTCATTGTTTTTGTTTCCCTTTCCTCAGGACAGTTGTTTAGTAAAAAGTTGCTAAGGCTGATGTCAGAGAAATTGCTGGCTATTTCTCCTTGAATATTTTGGTGGTTTCTCACATTTAGATCTTTCATCCATTCTATTTTATTTCTGTGTATGGTATAAAAAAGTGGTCATTTTTTTCTGTGTGTATCTGTTCAGTTTTCCCGATAGTATTTGTAGAAGAGACTATTTTTTTACCCATTGGATATTTTTTCTTGCTTTGCTGAAGATTGGTTGACCACATAGTAGTGGGTCCATTTCTGGGTTTTCTATTCTGTTCCATCGATCTATGTGTCTCTTTTTATGTCAGTACTATACTGTCTCAATGACTACAGCTTTGTAATATAGCATGAAGTTGGAATTGTGATGCTTCCAGCTTTGCTTTTCTTTTTCAGGATTGCTTTAGTTACTTGGGGTCTTCTGTGGTTCCCTACAAATTTTAGGATTATTTGTTCTAGCTCTGTGAAAACTTGCAACAATCCTAGAATACGTTTGACTTGGATATCACTATTGAAAAATACTACCACTTCTGATAGATTTGACCAATCTTTCTGAATGTCAGTTTTAAAACTTAAGAAACAATTCAATTGGTATCTGGAAAGTAGGTTTCTGAAAAGTCTAGGCAGTTAGTTCTTCAGAAAATATTTAAGTCTCAGTAACAGGGAAGCTCTTGATTTTCTTTGGATTTGAAGCAACTATTGTAAAATAAATGGATTGTTCGCAAGATTTTTGAGCATTTCTTTTTCTGTATTTTCTTATATTGTATTATGCTTGCCTGAAAACTTGATAACTTGTTCAGATTGCAGAACCTCATTGCTATTCTCTTTCAGGGATGGAAATGCATTTCTCTCAGTAAGTAAAATAGTCTATAGCAAAAAGATTTGTCCCCTTTGAATATGATTCACTATCATCCTCTCTCCAAAATCTATGAAAATTCAAATTGAAAGATATTATTCTTTTAAGCGATGACATAATTCATACTCATAATTACATATATTACATTTGAAACCTGCTTATTTTTCTGCATCCTAGAATGAAAATAATTTGGTTGGTGCGATCCTTTGTGATCTCTAATACTATTCATTTAAGCTGGTCTTTAGTTATAAAATTTCTCTATGCTTCCTTTTTTCTAAAGTTCCAAATAACCAAAAGTTTTCAAGGAATAGGAAGATGCCATTACATATAGATAGAGAGCATATCACAAAGACCAAATAACAATACAAAGAAACTTAGATTACTGATTTTCCTCTCAAGTAAGTATTCACCTAATTTTATTTGAAGACTTTAATTTAGCAATGCTGCATACACATCAGACACTCGATTAAACCTTGTTCAATAAATGAATGAACTCCAGATAAAACTTGCATTTAATTTTTTAAGTTTAGTTTATTTCATGTTATATTAATGTATTTTACTATATCATTTTAATATGTCCAGATAATTTTATTACTTTGTCAAAGAGAATTTTTTCATAATCAGTTTATTTTATAATGCACAGATTATGAAGTAACCATACTTGAAAGATCTTACATAATAGCAATGAATATTAAAAAAACAACTCATCACTTTCCACAAAACATGTTTTAAACTAGTTCAAATTGTTTCCTTAAAATTTTAATATTTCTTTAAGTTACTAACTCAAAACTTTTTTTGGTACCTAAAGACTAAATTAGGCAATATTTCTGGTATCTCTAAGGCTCATAATAATAAAAGTTTATGATACTAATACTATAGAATAATGTTATATTTAGGAAGGAACCCTTATATTTAGCTTGTATTAAAAGAGAAAGGTAACATACATCTAGGGGATATATCAATTATTTTCTATTCATAGATAAAGTGTGTTGCAAAATATTATTCAATATTACATCTACTTAAATATCATTTTGTTTCAGTGATATTGTTATACATAGCCTTTATGTCAATAATGTTATATTATGTATTCCTATTAATGTTCCTATTAATTAATTTTAACATTTAAAATTTCAGAACGAACATACTTTTCTCCAGAAAAAAGGTTACCAGATTACTTACTTCATTGAACGTAATTATTTTATACTTTAAGAAAGCATAATTATTTTATGGTTTAATATGATCTTAAAGATAATACAGCTCTCAACTCCTGTTGTCTCGTTTCCCTTTCTTGTACTCACATTATACATGGATATTGAGGATGGATGAAATTATGTGTGTTAAAGGTCATGCTATTATTATTGACAAGGAGACAACCAAAATAACTGACCTGCAATTTGTGTGTTTTTGCCCACTACACCATTCTATTTCTTCCCAAATTTGGAATTTTTAAATGGCAATGACTTATGGTGAATCCAAGTCTTCTAAGCCAAATTTCCCTTAGTTCCTTTTAATCTGTGCATGAGTAATATGACTAGCAAATTTGGTTGAGATAAGGGGCATTCACAAAGTTCAAGGGACATGTTCAAGACTGTGCATATACTTAGCATAAGAGCCAGGATCATAAATCAAACGTAAGACTCTATAGTCAGTACATCTTTCACTATATCTCACAGCTTTTGGTCTAAACGTGCATTCAAGCCAGAGCATATTACCATGCTGGGGGAAAGGTGAGGGTAGTTATGGCCAAAATACGTAAATGAGCACCTGCTGAAGACCACCAGAGCCATCTGCTGCTTGGATTCTCATACTCACTTGCCAACCTCTTAATGCTAGCTTTTTCTCTCAGTTTTTCAGAATATGAAGAGAGGGCCACATTCTGTACAGATTTTAAGGCATTAACAATCATTGAGATTACCTCATAATGAGCTTGTTGAAGAAGGATCCGCTTGATTTAGTGTAGTAGGGTTGGTCCCAAACTGCTTGAAAACTCTGTGGGTCATTCTTAGAATGCAGCTTACAAGAATACTTAAAGTTGGCCTTATGGATTCTCAGTCATTCATTCCAGTATTCATTTCAGCATTGGCCATAATTCTTGATTTATGATTCTAGGAAACTTTACAATCTAAATTTTCAATTCAAATCAGTGTAGTCAATAAATACTTCTCCTAGTCTTATCAGCATCTGTGAAAAAGCCCTTTAGAAGATCATTCACTTGATATTAACATTATAAAAATAAAGCAGAGTCAGATGGAAAATTGGAAATACACAGAAAAGAAAAAAACACAGAAAAAAGAATAAAAGACACAAGTAATAACAGACATGACTGTTCAGTTTAGGTATATATTTTTCATTATGAGTGTATTTATAATTTATATGTAAATTTTAAAATATAAGTAATATCACATCAATGTTATTTACATATATTCAAAACATAGTTAGTTACATCATCTCTGGTGTACGAATTTTACCATTTAGCAATATGCCATTAAAAATGTATCCTTCGGGGAGGAGTCAAGATGGTGGAGAAGTAGCAGGCTGAGACTACTTCAGGTAGCGGGAGATCAGCTAGATAGCTCATCTAAAGATTGCAAACACCTATAAATCCAATGGGAGATCGAAGAGAAGAAGAACAGCAACTCTAGAAACAGAAAATCAACCACTTTCTGAAAGGTAGGACTGGCGGAGAAGTGAATCCAAAGCGACGGGAAGATAGACCGCAGGGGGAGGGGCTGGCTCCCGGCAAGTGGCGGCGCAACGGAGCACAAAATCGGGACTTTTAAAAGTCTATTCCGCTGAGGGACATCGCTCCAGAGGCTTAACCGGGGTGAAGCCCACACAGGGTCAGCGTGGCCTCAGGTCCCGCAGGGTCACAGAAGGATCGGGGGTGTCTGAGTGTCGCAGAACTTACAGGTATTAGAACAGGGAAGCCGCTACAGAGACAGAGCTGAGGAGTGAGCTCTAAGCTCGGGGTTACCTTGAACCGGCCGGAGGCCAGGGTGACGGGAGTAATTGGGTGCTGTTCTCTGAGGGCGCACTGAGGAGTGGGGCCCTGGGCTCTCGGCTCCTCTGGGCCAGAGACCGGGAGGCCGCCATCTAGTAAAATTTACAAGTCTTAGTGACAAAGAGAAGATCCTGAAAGCAGCCCAGGAAAAGAAGTCTGTAACATACAATGGTAAAAATATTCGATTGGCAGCAGACTTATCCACAGAGACCTGGCAGGTCAGGAAGAGCTGGCATGATATATTCAGAGCACTAAACGAGAAAAACATGCAGCAAAGAATACTTTATCCAGCTAGGCTATCATTGAAAATAGAAGGAGAAATTAAAAGCTTCCAGGACAAACAAAAACTGAAAGAATTTGCAAATACCAAACCAGCTCTACAGGAAATATTGAAAGGGGTCCTCTAAGCAAAGAGAAACCCTAAAAGTAGTAGATCAGAAAGGAACAGAGACAATATACAATAACAGTCAGCTTACAGGCAATACAATGGCACTAAATTCATATCTCTCAATACCTACCCTGAATGTTAATGGGCTAAATGCCCCAATCAAAAGACACAGGGTATCAGAATGGATAAAAAACCAAAACCCATCTATATGTTGCCTACAAGAAACTCATTTTAAACCCGAAGACACCTCCAGATTTAAAGTGAGGGGGTGGAAAAGAATTTACCATGCTAATGGACATCAGAAGAAAGCAGGAGTGACGATCCTTATATCAGATCAATTAGATTTTAAGCCTAAGACTATAATAAGAGATGAGGAAGGACACTATATCATACTCAAAGGAACTGTCCAACAAGAAGATCTAACAATTTTAAATATCTATGCCCCTAACGTGGGAGCAGCCAACTATATAAACCAATTAA
The DNA here is from genome assembly GCF_902655055.1 of Lutra lutra. Taxonomy (NCBI): domain Eukaryota; kingdom Metazoa; phylum Chordata; class Mammalia; order Carnivora; family Mustelidae; genus Lutra; species Lutra lutra. The sequence continues at coordinate 82,203,464 of NC_062288.1, forward strand.
TAACAAAATCAAAGAAACACATCGACAATAATACAATAATAGTAGGGGACTTTAACACCCCCCTCACTGAAATGGACAGATCATCCAAGCAAAAGATCAACAAGGAAATAAAGGCCTTAAATGACACACTGGACCAGATGGACATCACAGATATATTCAGAACATTTCATCCCAAAGCAACAGAATACACATTCTTCTCTAGTGCACATGGAACATTCTCCAGAATAGATCACATTCTTGGTCCTAAATCAGGTCTCAACCAGTATCAAAAGATGGGAATTATTCCCTGCATATTTTCAGACCACAATGCTCTGGAGCTAGAACTCAATCACAAGAGGAAATTTGGAAAGAACCCAAATACATGGAGGCTAAACAGCATCCTTCTAAAGAATGAATGGGTCAACCAGGAAATTAAAGAAGAATTGAAAAAATTCATGGAAACAAATGATAATGAAAACACAACGGTTCAAAATCTGTGGGACACAACAAAGGCAGTCCTGAGAGGAAAATATATAGCGGTACAAGCCTTTCTCAAGAAACAAGAAAGGTCTCAGGTACACAACCTAACCCTACACCTAAAAGAGCTGGAGAAAGAACAAGAAAGAAAGCCTAAACCCAGCAGGAGAAGAGAAATCATAAAGATCAGAGCAGAAATCAATGAAATAGAAACCAAAAAAACAATAGAACAAATCAATGAAACTAGGAGCTGGTTCTTTGAAAGAATTAATAAGATCGATAAACCCCTGGCCAGACTTATCAAAAAGAAAAGAGAAAGGACCCAAATAAATAAAATCATGAATGAAAGAGGAGAGATCACAACTAACACCAAAGAAATACAGACAATAATAAGAACATACTAGGAGCAACTCTACACCAACAAATTTGACAATCTGGAAGAAATGGATGCATTCCTAGAGACATATAAACTACCACAACTGAACCAGGAAGAAATAGAAAGCCTCAACAGACCCATAACCAGTAAGGAGATTGAAACAGTCATCAAAAATCTCCAAACAAACAAAAGCCCGGGGCCAGATGGCTTCCCGGGGGAATTCTACCAAACATTTAAAGAAGAACTAATTCCTATTCTCCTGAAACTGCTCCAAAAAATAGAGATGGGAGGAAAACTTCCACACTCATTTTATGAGGCCAGCATCACCTTGATCCCAAAACCAGACAAGGATCCCATCAAAAAAGAGAACTACAGACCAATATCCTTGGTGAACACAGATGCAAAAATTCTCACCAAAATACTAGCCAATAGGATTCAACAGTACATTAAAAGGATTATTCGCCATGATCAAGTGGGATTTATTCCAGGGCTGCAAGGTTGGTTCAACATCCTCAAATCAATCAATGTGATACAACACATTAATAAAAGAAAGAACAAGAACCATATGATACTCTCCATAGATGCTGAAAAAGCATTTGACAACGTACAGCATCCCTTCCTGATCAAAACTCTTCAAAGTGTAGGGATAGAGGGCACATACCTCAATATTATCAAAGCCATCTATGAAAAACCCACCACAAATATCATTCTCAATGGAGAAAAACTGAAAGCTTTTCCGCTAAGGTCAGGACACGACAGGGATGTCCCTTATCACCACTGCTATTCAACATAGTACTAGAAGTCCTAGCCTCAGCAATCAGACAACAAAAGGAAATTAAAGGCATCCAAATCAGCAAAGAAGAAGTCAAACTATCACTCTTCACAGATGATATGATACTATATGTGGAAAACCCAAAAGACTCCACTCCAAAACTGCTAGAACTTGTACAGGAATCCAGTAAAGTGTCAGGATATAAAATCAATGCACAGAAACCAGTTGCATTTCTCTACACCAACAACAAGACAGAAGAAAGAGAAATTAAGGAGTCAATCCCTTTTACAATTGCACCCAAAACTATAAGATACCTAGGAAGAAACCTAACCAAAGAGACTAAGAATCTATACACAGAAAACTATAAAGTACTCATGAAAGAAATTGAGGAAGACACAAAGAAATGGAAAAATGTTCCATGCTCATGGATTGGAAGAATAAATATTGTGAAAATGTCTATGCTACCTAAAACAATCTACACATTTAATGCAATTCCTATCAAAGTACCATCCATTTTTTTCAAAGAAATGGAACAAATAATCCTAAAATTTATATGGAACCAGAAAAGACCTCAAATAGCCAAAGGAATATTGAAAAAGAAAGCCAAAGTTGGTGACATCACAATTCCGGACTTCAAGCTCTATTACAAAGCTGTCATCATCAAGACAGCATAGTACTGGCACAAAAACAGACACATAGATCAATGGAACAGAATAGAGAGCCCAGAAATAGACCCTCAACTCTATGGTCAACTCATCTTCGACAAAGCAGGAAAGAATGTCCAATGGAAAAAAGACAGCCTCTTCAATAAATGGTGTTGGGAAAATTGGACAGCCACATGCAGAAAAATGAAATTGGATCATTTCCTTACACCACACACGAAAATAGACTCAAAATGGATGAAGGATCTCAATGTGAGAAAGGAATCCATCAAAATCCTCGAGGAGAACACAGGCAGTAACCTCTTCGACCTCAGCCGCAGCAACATCTTCCTAGGAACTTCGCCAAAGGCAAGGGAAGCAAGGGCAAAAATGAACTATTGGGATTTTATCAAGATCAAAAGCTTTTGCACAGCAAAGGAAACAGTTAATAAAACCAAAAGACAACTGACAGAATGGGAGAAGATATTTGCAAATGACATATCAGATAAAGGGCTAGTGTCCAAAATCTATAAAGAACTTAGCAAACTCAACGCCCAAAGAACAAATAATCCAATCAAGAAATGGGCAGAGGACATGAACAGACATTTCTGCAAAGACGACATCCAGATGGCCAACAGACACATGAAAAAGTGCTCCACATCACTCGGCATCAGGGAAATACAAATCAAAACCACAATGAGATATCACCTCACACCAGTCAGAATGGCTAAAATTAAGTCAGGAAATGACCGATTCTGGCGAGGATGCAGAGAAAGGGGAACCTTCCTACACTGTTGGTGGGAATGCAAGCTGGTGCAACCACTCTGGAAAACAGCATGGAGGTTCCTCAAAATGTTGAAAATAGAACTACCCTATGACCCAGCAATTGCACTGCTGGGTATTTACCCTAAAGATACAAACGTAGTGATCCGAAGGGGCACGTGCACCCGAATGTTTATAGCAGCAATGTCTACAATAGCCAAACTATGGAAAGAACCTAGATGTCCATCAACAGATGAATGGACAAAGAAGATGTGGTATATATACACAATGGAATACTATGCAGCCATCAAAAGAAATGAAATCTTGCCATTTGCGACGACGTGGATGGAACTAGAGGGTATCATGCTTAGCGAAATAAGTCAATCGGAGAAAGACAACTATCATATGATCTCCCTGATATGAGGGATAGGAGATGCAACATGGGGGGTTAAGGGGGTAGGAGAAGAGTAAATGAAACAAGATGGGATTGGGAGGGAGACAAACCATAAGTGACTCTTAATCTCACAAAACAAACTGAGGGTTGATGGGGGGAGGGGAGTTGGGAGGGGAGGTGTGATTATGGACATTGGGGAGGGTATGTGCTATGGTGAGTGCTATGAAGTTGTAAACCTGGAGATTCACAGACCTGTACCCCTGGGGATAAAAATATATGTTTATAAAAAAATAAAATTAAAAAAAAATGTATCCTTCCATCCAGTATTATTCTTCAACATTGTTAAAACAGTTTCATAGTGTTTTGTGATTCATAGTGAATCATGATTGATTTAAACATTGCCTTTTTTTTTTTTTTAAACATTGCCCTTTTAATACTTAGGTTGCTAACAGTCTCTTTGTTCATATTAACTTCTGTGAAAATCATTGCATATATATCTAATAATTTCTGTAGGAAAATCTTTAGGAATCTTTAGAAAAAGTGGATATTGCTATGTCAAAGAGTATGAAATTTACTCCTAACAGATAAAGACTTTTTATGGTGAGACTTTTGAGATGACTTCATTATCCTTCTTTTTTTTTTTTTTAAAGATTTTATTTTTTTATTGAGAGCGAGCATGAGTGAGAGAGAACAGATGCAGAGTGGCAGAGGGAGAGGGAGAAGGACACTTCCTGTTGGCTGAGCAGAGAGCCCAACAGGGGCCTCATAATCATGACCTGAGCTGAAGGCAGATGCTGAACCAACATAGCCACCCAGGCACCCCTCACCTGCTCACCAGAGCTTCCACTCTTAAACATTTACTGTGTGCTGAGTTCACATTACATGGATTTTCTTTTTTATTTTATACAACAGAATCCTTGCTGTTTACTATTATTATGCACAATTTACCAATTGGGTAGAATATAACTCAAATTTTAATTTATTATGTTTTAACCTGCTTGATCATGTCAGAGGTATGTATCCTTATGTTTTACATAGCTGGCTTTATGTGCCTTTACTTACTACTATTAATATTCCCATGTGCTTCAAAGATCTTTTATTTTTCTAATGTAGAAAGGAGCAAGTTAGAAAACCACCCTGTTAACTCCCTCATGCACTTGTGACAAAGACCTTCCTTCAACCAAATCGTGGATACAACTGCTTCCTACCGTTCTTTTCATTATTCTCTTGGGCCATTATTTGCAAGTCAAGTGAGTAATTCATAGGTGTGTGTTCATTAAGAACCACTGCATGGAGTCATTCTCTCTTTGAATTAGACACCAACAAACAGAACTGATTTCTAAAATAATTGATGAGAATTAATTTTACTACCAAATAGAGATACTATAGAGGAGAATTTGGAGAATGATTAAGAAGTGCCTATAATGAAAATCGTCATACTACATATTACATTACATGTAATGTTATATATCCCATATTCAAGACTATGTTAACAACAAACTTTTTGGTAATGAATTATAATAGCTTAACTGATAATTCTTTTTTGACTCATGATACAGAATTAAGCAGAAAAGGACTTCTGAAAATATGGTATTTCAATATTAAATCATTTTATGCAAATCATTTCATTCTATTTACTTTTTATACTTCTAGTAAGGTATTTAATTCTCCTGTGTTGGTTATGTCAGGTTACATGTCTATGCTTGTCAATGGGTAATAATAAACATTTATTAGTGACTTACTTACCAATAATAATGTTTTAACCAGAATAACTCAATATGTTGTTCTTTCTATACAAGGATCAATAAAATTGTAAAATAGATGCAATAAACCAGATTCTTAAACATATACTAAATTAAGAAAAATAGTTAAGTGAATTTAACATTCTCAAGAGTATTATTTGCTTATAATTTCAAAAAATTACCACTTTTTTACTGTAATTTGAAAGACAGCTAAATAAAATTTTAGTCACCTCTCTTGAGAATTCATTTTTAATTATCATGCTTCTCTAATTAAAAATAAAAAAAGCTTTGTAGCTCTTAGACCCATAGTTATATTTTGTGGTTTACAATGTTATTTCACTACAAAGAACACTTTTCGGGGCGCCTGGGTGGCTCAGTGCGTTAAAGCCTCTGTCCTTGGCTCAGGTCATGATCCCAGGGTCCTGGAATCGAGCCCCGCATTGGGCTCTCTGCTCAGCGGGGAGCCTGCTTCCCTTCCTCTCTCTGCCTGCCTCTCTGCTTACCTGTGATCTCTGTCTGTCAAATAAATAAATAAAATCTTAAAAAAAAAGAATACTTTTCAAGTTATTTTCAATGCTTTCAATACTCTAAGCTTTTAATAAGAGTAGTTTTTAAAGATTTTATTTATTTATTTGACAGAGAGAGATCACAAGAAGGCAGAGAGGCAGGCAGAGAGAGAGGAAGGGAAGCAGGCTCCCTGCTGAGCAGAGAGCCCGACGCGGGGCTCGATCTCAGGACCCTGAGATCATGACCTGAGCCGAAGGCAGCGGCTTAACCCACTGAGCCACCCAGGTGCCCCAAGAGTAGTTTTTAGTTTGATTACCTAGATTTGTTAACCAACTGTCTCTGAAAATGTAACAAAAAGCTTCCATGAGCTTGGAGAGGAAGAACATGCTGGCCAAGCAATTTATCACTTAGTCTCACAAGCCAAAAATACTTTGGCCTCCTTTAAAGCACTTTTGAGAGCTGTAGTAGTTCCCCCTTATCCTCAGGGCATCCATTTTACACCCCCAATGGATGCCTGAAACTGCAGATAACACCAAACCCTATATATACTATGTTTTTTCCTATCCATGATAAAGTTTCATTTGTAAATTAAGCATAGTAAGATATTAACAATAATAATAATATAGAACAATTATAACAATATAATAAGAGTTATATGAATGTGGTCTCTCTCTTTCTCAAAATATCTTTTTTTAAAAGATTTTATTTATTCACTTTAGAGATATAAAGACAGCATAAGCAAGGGGAGGAGCAGAGGCAGAGTAACAAGCAGACTCTGGGCTGAGCAGAGAGTCCCACATGGTTCTCCATCCCACAACCCTGAGATCATGACCTGAGCTGAAATCAAGAGTCAGAAGCTTAACCTACTGAGCCACCCAGGTATTCCTCTCAAAATACCATATTGTTCTGTACTCATCTTTCTTCTTATGATGTGAGATGATAAAGTGCCTACATCATGATAAGAAATGAGGTCAATGACATAGGCATCATGACATAATGTTAGGCTACTACTCACCTTCTGCCCACTTGTCAGAAGGAGGATCATCTTGACTGTAGGTAACTGAACCCACAGAAAGTGAAAATGTGGAGTAGGGGGGAACTCCTGTACATTGAAAACAACCAGTTTGTTAGTGTCATGGGTGTAGAAATTCCATCTTTTTTTTTTTTTTTGAAGATTTTACTTATTTATTTGATACAGAGAGAATGAGATCACAAATAGGCAGAGCAGCAGGCAGAGAGAGGGGGGGAAGCAGGCTCCCCACCGAGCAGAGACCCCAGTGCGGGGCTTGATCCTAGGACCCCGAGATCATGACCTGAGCCAAAGGCCGAAGCCCAACCCACTGAGACACCCAGGTGCCCCTAGAAATTCCATCTTTTAATTATGAAGTTTAATTTTGGTTTTCCCAAGAATTTAGCAAAATTTCCAGTTTGATCAGCTACCTTTTTATTGTGGAGTGACTTAATCTCCCCTTCTCTCTTTGAAATTTTCTTGCTAAGAATTAGCATGTACCAACAAACATGATGGCCTCATTTCTTTCCCTAAGCCAGTTTTTCATTAGCTTTGTAGAAATCCAAACAAATTTTATTTTTACCTTTTATTATATGTGCCATTCATACATTTTTAGTTTAGTACTGAAAACCCAGGGGTACCACTTTATTTTCCACATTACTGATTTTTTATTGTACCTAATTCATCCGCAGATTTTGGACCATGCAAAATGGCTTATCGGAGTTGAGATCAGCATGCATTCTACTGAAGCTTACAGGGTTTGAAGCATCAGCTATCCAAGATCTCTCTCATGGAACATCAGCTGTGGGCCCTATATTTTCATTTTCCCAACAGTTGGTGTAGTCATGGGGAATCACAGATAACTAAGCTGGAAGAGATTTTTAAAAATCATTTGGTTCCAACCATTTGTGCTATATTCCAATGTAACTCTTCCCAATTGCCATTAAACCACACTTCTAAATTCTCCTGTTTTGTTGATCTTTCCAGTGAAATAGTTCTTGCATGTTGCCAACCTATTGGTAATTTTCATCTTTATCCTACTCCATTTCTCAGCAGCATTAGACAATAAACCATGATAGCTTTCTTGAACCACTCTCTTGACTTCGTTGCCATGACACTTTTCAGTGGCTGCTGCTTCTCATCTTACTTTTCTGGTTCCTTCTTTGACACCTGATTTCTAAACATCCTCTGTGCCCCAGGGATCAGACTTAAGCCCTTTTCTCTTTTTTCCATAGATAATTTCATCTTGTCCTGTGCTCTAAATACCATTTAGATTCTGTTGACTCTCAAATTTATATCTTTAGCGCTGAATATCCAGGAACTCCAGATCATGTGGTATGTCCATTTCCATCAATCAATCTAGACAGCTAATAGGCATCTGAAATTTTACATGTACAAAGAAACCAATTGGTTCCCATGATCCTTTCCCTTGCACTGTGAACTTACGCAGGCCACAAAGACAGTGGCAACCTCGGAATTCTTTATTTTCCCTTAAATCCCATGTGAAAATGCATCAGCCAAACATGTTAACATTATTAGCAAAACTAATCCAAAATTGTAGTGGATTTATTATGTGTAAATTACCCCCTAAGTATATCTCCAAAGAAAAGCTACATGACCCTCTTTCTCTAGGCCATGAGAAATAAATGGTGAGTGGCATGCCAACATCTTTCAGAAATGAATTGTGGAGAATTGTTTTCTCTAATGTAGAGATACTCATGGTCTTACTTGCTGATAGAAATGAAAATATCAACCAAAAAATATCAAAGCTACTATAGATTCACTAAGGACACAGAAGTTCAGCAAAAATCAACAAAATGGGTTTTTGTCATGAGAGACACTACAGATGAAAAGGACTCCCTGACTACTTTTTTTTTTTTTTAAAGACTGATTGATTGATTGATTTGACAGAGAGAGAGAGAGAGCATGCAGGAGGAGGCAGAGGGAGAAGCTGACTCCCTGCTGAGCAGGGAGCCTGATGTGGGGACCCTGGGATCATGACCAGAGCCAGAGGCAAATGCTTAAGGGACTGAACCACCCAGGCACCTCAACAACTCCCTGATTTCTATGAGAATCTTCACACCCCAAGGTTGTAGAGAATAAGGAAAAATAAACTAACAGAAACAAACTGAGTATGGGTTGCTCAATAAAAAGAAGCATTGATGTGGATTATCTAATTAGGAACTTGGTGGTAGCTAATGATGGGGTTATGACTGAAATAAATGGGCAGATCCTTGAATAAGGGAAATGCTGCGACAATAATAAGTATGTCCTATGAATTTCCATCCTAGTCTTCTGTATAGGGACCTTTGGTCATTTCCACAGAAACTCTATGATGGGAAAGAAAAATACTAAAAATTCTTGGTGACTTTGGACCCTGGATTTCATCTTGAATGAGCAGAAATGCCACAAAGGTGCTCTTTTAGAACAGGAGATTGTAGAGATAAGGTAATAAAGTGAGTGCTGATCTTAGTTCAAATATATATTAAACCTAGTATTCATTCCTGTGCTATACTGAGTGTTTCAATTTGAGTCCCAAGGGCAAACAGCACACTCAAATTAGTATAATTCTAGTTTTTATTTATTTGTTTTTAAAGAAAGTGGCTAATTTCAAAGGCATACAAAGGTTGGAGAGGAACAAAAAGTGAGGGAAACATGGGCTAACAACAGTGCAGTTTTTACCATCCCTAGGCCCAAAGGGATACGGGGAAGGAGGGATTCCCAGAAACTGAAGGTAAGATGGAAGTTTAGACCAGAAAGCTTTGAGAACAGCAACTTTCTATCAAGGGATATATCTAGCATGATTCGAACTCACAGAGGGGGAACCAGAAAAAGAAATACTCTGACTTTACGCCTTTGCAAAGAATCATTAGCTAAAACCAACCAGACATCAGAAGACTCAAAATTTCATGATGTGATTCATACAGGTCAGCCTCCTGGGAAGAGATCAGGATAGAAAAGGATGGAAAGTGAATCTGAAGGGGCAATATCAGGCACAGTCCAAAACTGACAGATTCCTCACGTTGGTCCTCTGACTCAAAAAGAAAGGGAAAATGTGAAGCAAGGGAAGATTCTAGAGCTTTTTTTCTTCACAAAAACAATATATCAAAGGTAATATTCGTACTTTAAAGTTGTAGTTTTGGCGATTCTTATCACATTCTTATTTAACCATCTGGCTTGGCAGGGGCAGAAGTTAGATGCATTTTGGAGAATATTAATAGATTACCATAAGGTAGTCAATTGTTGGTCCAATTATACTTTTCTCACTGAAGATTTTATTTCTACCTCTGGTGAATGGTAAGCAGATATTAACCTTAAAAATGACGTTTTGTCTTGCCCAACATAGTTGAAAACTCCAGAAATTTGATTACACTGAGCAGGGATAGTAAACAAATTCATAGTATTGTCTCAAGGATTTATGCCAAATAGAGCCACAGCCTGCGGACTCTTGATTATCTTATCATGCTATAGGTTATCACTCACCTACTGATGACATTAAGCTGACAAGACTTAGAAAGCCAGAGTTTGTTTGTGCCTCCAAAGCCCACATAGGACAAGTATGTACCTAATGAAGGGTGGGAAATTCAAGGAAATACAAACTCCTGAAACCTCACTAAAGCTTTTGGAGGATCAATGAGTAGAGTAGCTGTCAACACCAAGGGACAAGTTGCTTCATCATAGATCACTTACTTTAAGAAAGACACACAATGCTTATTAGACTACTTGCTATTTTGATGATGGAGTATAGCTTTGTGTAATTCAAAAAGGCAAAAATTCAGTATATAAATATAAAAGTGTGCATTTATCAATATTTTGAGGTAGAATGAAGGCTTTCTTTGTGCAAAAAAAATGGGCTTTGTTTTTCTTTGCTTAGATTATCATTTTCTTTTTTATAACCATATTTAAGCTTTTCTAAACTGGGTAAGAACTTAGAAACACTTGCAAAACAATTTAAGTGCAGAGATCTTTACATAGATTTCCCCCAGTTTTTATTGTCTCATACCTAATTGATCATAATTTTAAAGAATTTAATTTTCTTAAGTATTTCCATACATTTAACTTAGTTTTTTTTCTTTTAAAGATTTTATTTACTTATTTGACACAGAGAGAGATAGCAAGAGAGGGACTACAAGTTGTGGGGGGTGTGATGTGAGAGGGAGAAGTAGTCTTCCCATTGAGCAGAAAGCCTGATGCAGGGCTGGATCCCAGGACCCTAGGATCATGACCTGAGCTGAAGACAGATGCTTAAGGTGCCCCCATTTAACTTAGTTTTTCAAGAATCAACTTTCTTTTCACATTCATATTTCACTTAGTTTATATAATAATTAATTAACAAGCAATTTTCGATAGAAGCACTATATACACAAATAGGTATCAGAATAAGTACAATGGAATTTCGGCAAGCATATAACAACTCAATTAGTAGACATAAAAGTGTGTATATAAAAGCATTTGTTAATTTTGCAAATAGGTAGAAGTGGAGATAGGTTAACCAAGACCAAGAGAAGGGGAGTGTGTAAGCAGCTTTACTGTTTAACCCTTATGGTCCAGTAGATTCAATGGTGCTGAAATTGTGGCAGATTGGAATACTCCATGGCTCTTAAAGAACCCCATATTTTAGTGGTCCAACCAACTACCTAGTGGCAGACTAATTACATTGAACAGCTTCTCTCATTCTCATGAGAATAGATATTTTGGAATTAAAAAAACACCCAAAACAAATAAACTTACTAATACCATTGTGTATATGGGGAAAACATTAAGTGTTGACCTAGGCTATTTAATAGAAAATTAGATATTGACACACAGTAGGAACAGAGAGGAGTATGAACAAAACCCAACTGGTTCCCTGGGGAACCTCATGGTATTTGACCCAGTGATAGATGTAAGAATAGATAAGATGGCTAGGAGAGTGTAAACTATATTGGATGTATAAAGGTTTTACTTACTGTTTAACTTTGGTGGAAGCTAAAGTGGAGTATATAACCCTACCCCTCGCTTTTTGGCAGCTAAACATAGACCAGATCTAGTTCAGCTGTAGAGATGCTTTAGTTTCAGATATTTAACTTTGATACTGCTGGGGAGGAAAAATTTTCTTGTACCCTTCAAAGATTCTTCCAGCTGGTTGACAGAAGACAGAAAAACAGGAGAAAATAAAATTTAATTTTCTATATACAGGAACCCCATATACATGAGAGATTCAAAGACAGAAAGGTAAAATGAGGCATATGTGCCATCCTGAGTTAAGGAATGTCATAGGGCCCTGGGGATTCAAAGGGGAGGATGGCAATTCACAGGGCACTGTGAATTCACAGGGCATTGAAGAACAAATAATTTGGTAATTAGCTGTTTGCTTAGCCATACATATGGACCACTCAGTTAAATATATCTCTAGTAATAATTTATTCTGGGAAAGACACTCAGTTTAGATTTTTCTATGTAGTTAAGAGAGGGGCAAAAGTTTCTCTCAAGCTTACAGGGTCTCAGTTGCCTTCAGCTCAATAGTACACCTACTATTGCAAAAATAGCTTATGGCATACTTTTTTTTTCTTATTGATTTTAATTCAGCCTAGTATTTATTGAGCTACTACAGCTCAAAGTAGTCCACATGCTGAAGTGGCACATTTTGGGAATACTTGCACTGAACCCATTCAAGGTTATGAGGTAAAGGCAGGGGCACTTGTTAGTCTTTATTTTTGTGGTGATGCTCAGCACTTGTGAGGCCAATGGTATGGCAGCAATGGTTCAATCATTGCTGCAGTGAGTAGCAGGAAGTCCGCAAACAGCTAATTGCCGTGCTCCTTGACCTCCCATGGCCTTTACTTATTTCTAAGCTTGCTTATTTGCATACCAGCTGATTCTTTGGGCTTTCTGTAAATCCTTTTATAAATTCCTCCTCTGAAATAGTGGGCCAGAGCGAGATTCTTTTGTTTGCAATTAAGAATTCTGATTTGGCAGTGTATTTTAAACACACAAACATATTTCGCCTTTCACAACAGGCATAGACTTAGTACATTTATGTGGCAGGAATGCCAACTAGGTTGAAACTGAAGACAATTTAAGCAAGAATGGAATTGTAAGTTTACTTGAGATTTTCTTTCCTTTTTAAATGACATTCGCCTAACCCATTTGTATGCTTACACAACAACTACTCTATATATTAGCTACTATTTTTACAAATGTTTAGAATTAATATTTACAAAGTTGGCATGGAGTTTTTCCTTTTCAATCTTCTGCTAGAATTAAATATATTTTAACCTTAAGAATAGGGGCGCCTGGGTGGCTCAGTGGGTTAAGCCGCTGCCTTCGGCTCAGGTCATGATCCCAGGTCCTGGGTTCAAGCCCCACATCGGGCTTTCTGCTCAGCAGGGAGCCTGCTTCCTCCTCTCTCTCTGCCTGCCTCTCTGCCTACTTGTGATTTCTCTCTGTCAAGTAAATAAATAAAATCTTAAAAAAAAAAGAATAAAAGTACACCTACTATTGCAAAAATAGCTTATGGCATACTTTTTTTTGTTTTGTTTTGTTTTTTGCTTATTGGTTTTAATTCAGCCTAATATTTATTGAGCTACTACAGCCTTCTCATTGGTTTAATTTGCATTGTTTTTTTTTCTAGTATATGAACCCGGACATTGAAAAATTTTTGTTTACATTTACATTTCTTCTTCTGCAAATTATCTTTAAAGTATGGAAGATTTTATGTATGTTACCCCTATTTCTCCCCTTTTTATTAGCCTCTTAAGTTTACTTTTATACTTTTTGCCATATGATATGAAAGTTTTAAGTTGCTATTTTAGTGAACACAATAATCTTTTCTTGGTATTTTTTTTCTTTATTTTTGATCCTGGGCCTTGATTACACTGCCACTACCCTTTATCCCTTAATCACAGGGGAGTAATAACAGCTTCCTGCTGTTGCTACATTTTACATTACCTTTTTGGTTTTTCAGCTATACCATCATAGGAAAAATAAATTTTTTCTTTTTTTTTTTTAAAGATTTTATTTATTTGACAGAGATCACAAGTAGGCAGAGTGGCAGGTAGAGAGAGAGAGAGGGGAAAGCAGGCTCCCTGTTGAGCAGAGAGCCGGACGTGGGGCTCGATCCCAGGACCCTGGGATCATGACCTGAGCCGAATGCAGAGGCTTTAACCCATGGAGCCACCCAGGCGCCCCTCAATTTTCTTTATTAAACTTTCTTTGTTTAAAATCTCTAGATGGAGAGGCACTTTTAATTAACTGGAAAACCTCTGGACTTTGTTTCTCTAAATAGTATAAGAAATGAATTTAACTTGGTCATTTTTTTAAACAATTTGACTAGTTGTTACGAAAAGAGTTGTTTAAACATCCAATGTTATATGAGAATTACAAATGCCTGTAATTTGTTATTACACTGAATAAATCTGTTTCTGTACTTACAACCTGTTCCATTAGAGTTTGTCTGTATTTATGCCCTTTAACAGTTTGTTTATAATCTGTATGCTTATGCCTGTAATTTGTAATTATACTGAATAAATGTGTTTCTGTACTTACAACCTGTTCCGTTAGAGTTTGTTTATATTTATGCCCTTCAACAGTTCGTTTATAATCTGATAATATCTGGAAGTTTAACATTGTCACTATTTGATGTGGTTTTCAAAATTGTCTTTGTTATTTTCTTCCATTTATATTATTTCATTATATTTTTCCATTATATTATTCTCTCAGAAAAATTGCTATCGTTTTTGTTAAATCTGATAAGGAATCCTTTAGGATATTTGTAAGAGCGGCATTACTGTAGAAAGAACAAACATCTTTATAATAGTCTTTTTTAAAGATAATTTTTAAATTTTTTTATTAACATATAATGTATTATTAGCCCCAGGGGTACAGGTCTGTGAATCGCCAGGTTTGCACACTTCACAGCACTCACCATAGCACATACCCTCCCCAATGTCCATAACCCAACAACCCCTACCTCCACCACCACCCCGCAACCCTGTTTGTTTTGTGAGATTAAGAGTCTCTTATGGTTTGTCTCCCTCCCGATTGCATCTTGTTTCATTTTTTTCCTTCCCTACTCCCCAAACCCCCTACATTGCCTCTCAAATTCTTCATATCAGGAGGATTATATGATAATTGTCATTCTCTGATTGACTTATTTCACTGAGCATAATACCCTCTAGTTCCATCCACGTTGTTGCAAACATGTCAAGATTTCATTTCTTTTGATGGCTGCATAGTATTCCATGGTATATATACACCACATCTTCTTTATCCATTCATCTGTTGATGGACATCTAGATTCTTTCCATAGTTTGGCTATTGTAGACATTGCTGCTATAAACATTCGGGTGCATGTGCCCCTTCAGATCACTACATTTGTATCTTTAGGGTAAATACCCAGTAGTATGATTGCTAGGTCATAGGGTAGCTCTATTTCCAACTTTTTGAGGAAACTCCATGCTGTTTTCCAGAGTGGTTGCACCAGCTTGCATTCCCACCAACAGTGGAGGAGGGTTCCCCTTTCTCTGCATCCTCACCAGCATCTGTCATTTCCTGACTTGTTAATTTTAGCCATTCTGACTGGTGTGAGGTGGTATCTCATTGTGGTTTTGATTTGTACTCTCCTGATGCCGAGTGATGTGGATCACTTTTTCATGTGTCTATTGGCCATCTGGATGTCTTCTTTGCAGAAACGTCTATTCATGTCCTCTACCCATTTCTTGATTGCATTATTTGTTCTTTGGGTGTTGAGTTTGATAAGTTCTTTATAGATTTTTGGATACTAGTCCTTTATCTGATATGTCATTTGCAAATATCTTCTCCCATTCTGTCAGTTGTCTTTTGGTTTTGTTGACTGTTTCCTTTGCTGTGCAAAAGCTTTTGATCTTGATGAAGTCCTGATAGTTCATTTTTGCCCTTGCTTCCCTTGCCTTTGGTGATGTTTCTAGGAAGAAGTTGCTGCGACTGAGGTTGAAGAGGTGGCTGCCTGTGTTCTCCTCAAGGATTTTGATGGATTCCTTTCTCACAATGAGGTCCGTCATCCATTTGGAGTCTATTTTCATGTGTTGTGTAGGGAAATGGTCCAGTTTCATTTTTCTGCATGCAGCTGTCCAATTTTCCCAACACCATTTGTTGAAGATGCTGTCTTTTTTCCATTGGACATTCTTTCCTGCTTTGTCAAAGATTAGTTGACCATAGAGTTGAGGGTCTATGTCTGGGCTCTCTATTCTGTTCCATTGATCTATGTGTCTGTTTTTGTGCCAGTACCATACTGTCTTGATGATGACAGCTTTGTAATTGAGCTTGAAGTCTGGAATTGTGATGCCACCAACTTCGGCTTTCTTTTTCAACATTCCTCCAGCTATTCAAGGTATTTTCTCTTCCATATAAATTTTAGGATTATTTGTTCCATTTCTTTGGAAAAAAATGGATGGAATTTTGATAGGGATTGCATTAAATGTGTAGATTGCTTTAGGTAGCGTAGACATTTTCACAATATTTGCTCTCCCAATCCAGGAGCATGGAACATTTTTCCATTTCTTTGTGTCTTCCTCAGTTTCTTTCATGAGTACTTTATAGTTTTCTGACTACAATTCTTTGCCTCTTTGGTTAGGTTTATTCCTAGGCATCTTATGGTTTGGGGTGCAATTGTAAATGGGATTGACTCCTTAATTTCTCTTCCTTCTGTCTTGTTGTTGGTGTATAGAAATGCAACTGATTTCTGTGCATTGATTTTATATCCCAACACTTTACTGAATTCCTGTACAAGTTCTAGCAGTTTTGGAGTGGAGTCTTTTGGGTTTTCCACATAAAATATAATATCATCTACAAAGAGTGATAGTTTGACTTCTTCTTTGCTGATTTGGATGCCTTTAATTTCTTTTTGTTGTCTGATTGCTGAGGCTAGGGCTTCTAGTAATATGTTGAATAGCAGTGGTGATAATAGACATCCCTGCTGTGTTCCTGACCTTAGCAGAAAAGCTCTCAGTTTTTCTCCATTGAGAATAATATTCTGTGGGTTTTTCATAGATGGCTTTGATGATATTGAGGCATGTACCCTCTGTCCCTACACTCTGAAGAGTTTTGATCAAGAAAGGATGTTGTACTTTGTCAAATGCTTTTTCAGCATCTATGGAGAGTATCATATGGTTCTTGTTCTTTCTTTTATTAATGTATTGTATCACATTGATTGATTTGCAGATGTTGCAGATGTTGAACCAACCTTGCAGCCCTGGAATAAATCCCACTTGGTTGTGGTAAATAATCCTTTTAATGTACTGTTGGATCCTATTGGCTAGTATTTTGGTGATAATTTTTGCATCTGTGTTCATCAAGGATATTGGTCTTTAGTTCTCTTTTTTGATGGGGTTTTTTTCTGGTTTTGGGATCAAGGTAATGCTGGCCTCATAAAATGAGTTTGGAAGTTTCCTTTCCATTTCTATTTTTTGGAACAGTTTCAGGAGAATAGGAATTAATTCTTCATTAAATGCTTGGCAGAATTCCCATGGGAAGCCATCTGACCCTGGACTCTTGTTTTCTGGGAGATTTTTGATGACTGCTTCAATATCCTTACTGGTTATGGGTTTGTTCAGGTTTTCTATTTCTTCCTACTTCAGTTTTGATAGTTTATATTTCTCTAGGAATGCATCCATTTCTTCCAGATTGTCAAATTTGCTGGTGTATAGTTGCTCATAATATGTTCTTATAATTGTTTGTATTTCTTTGGTGTTGGTTGTGATCTCTCCTCTTTCATTCATGATTTTATTTATTTGGGTCCTTCTCTTTTCTTTTTGATAAGTCTGACCAGGGGTTTATCGATCTTATTAATTCTTTCAAAGAACCAGCTCCTAGTTTCATTGACTTGTTCTCCTGCTTTTTTGGTTTCTATTTCATTGATTTCTGCTCTGATATTTATTATTTCCCTTCTCCTGCTGGGTTTAGGCTTTCTTTGCTATTCTTTCTCCAGCTCCTTTAGGTGTAGAGTTAGGGTGTGTATACGAGACCTTTCTTGTTTCTTGAGAAGGGCTTGTATCGCTATATATTTTCCTCTAAGGACTGCCTTTGCTGTGTCCCACAGATTTTGAACAGTTGTGCTTTCATTATCATTTGTTTCCATGATTTTTTTTTTCAATTCTTCTTTAATTTCCTGGTTGACCCATTCATTCTTTAGTAGGATGCTCTTTAGCCTCCATGTATTTGGGTTCTTTCCAAATTTCGTCTTGTGATTAAGTTCTAGCTTCAGAGCCTTGTGGTCTGAAAATATGCAGGGAATGATCCCAATCTTTTGGTACCAGTTGAGACCTGATTTGTGACCCAGGATGTGATCTATGCTGGAGAATGCTCCATGTGTACTAGAGAAGAATGTGTATTCTGTTGCCATGGGATGGAATGTTCTGAATATATCTGTGATGTTCATCTGATCCAGTGTGTCATTTAGCGTTGGTTGTATAGTGGTGAGCATAGCTGCCTTCCAGTGTGTCATTTAAGGCCTTTATTTCCTTGTTGATCTTTTGCCTGGATGATCTGTCCATTTCAGTGAGGGGGTTGTTAAAGTCCCCTTCTATTATTGTGTTCTTGTCAATGTGTTTCTTTGATTTTGTTATTAGTTGGTTTATATAGTGGGCTGCTCCCATGTAGGGGCATAAAATTGTTAGATCTTCTTGTTGGACAGACTCTTTGAGTATGATATAGTGTCCTTCCTCATCTCTTATTATAGTCTTTGGCTTAAAGTCTAATTTATCTGATATAAGGATTGCCACCCCAGCTCTCTTTTGATGTCCATTATTATGGTAAATTGTTTTCTACCCCCTCACTTTAAATCTGGAGGTCCTTTGGGTCTAAAATGAGTTTCTTGTAGACTGCATATTGAGGGATTTTTTTTTTTTTTGTCCATTCTGATACCCTGTGTCTTTTGATTGGGGGCATTTAGCCCATTAACATTCAGGGTAACTATTGAGAGATATGAATTTAGTGCCATTGTATTGCCTGTAAGGTGACTGTTACCATATATTGTCTCTGTTCCTTTCTGGTCTATTACTTTTAGGGTCTCTCTTTGCTTAGAGGGCCCCTTTCAATATTTCCTGTAGAGCTGGTTTGGTGTTTACAAATTCTTTTAGTTTTTGTTTTTCCTGGAAGATTTTGATCTCTCCTTCTGTTTTCAATGATAGCCTAGCTGGATATAGTATTCTTGGCTGCATGTTTTTCTCGTTTACTGCTCTGCATATATCATGCCAGTTCTTTCTGGCCTGCCAGGTCTCTGTGGATAAGTCTGCTGCCAATCTAATATTTTTACCATTGTATGTTACAGACTTTTTGTCCTGGACTGCTTTCAGGATTTTCTCTTTGTCGCTAAGACTTCTACGTTTTACTATTAGATGATGGTGTGTGGACCTATTCTTATTGATTTTTATGGGTTTCTCTGCACCTCCTGGATTTTGATGCTTGTTCCCTTTGCCATATTAGGGAAATTCTCTACAATAATTCACTCCAATATACCTTCTGCCCCCTCTCTCTTTCTTCTTCTTCTGGGATCCCAATTATTCTAATATTGTTTTGTCTTATGGTATCACTTATCTCTTGAATTCTCCCCTTTTGGTCCAGTAGTTGTCTCTCTTTTGCTCAGCTTCTTTATTCTCTGTCATTTGGTCTTCTATATCACTAATTCTCTCTTCTGCCTCATTTATCCTAGCAGTAAGAGCCTCCATTTTTTATTGCACCTCATTAATAGCTTTTTTGATTTCAGCTTGGTTTGATTTTAGTTCTTTTATTTCCCCAGAAAGGGATTTTATTTCTCTGGACAGCGTTTCTCTAATATCTTCCATGCCTTTTTTAAGCCTAGCTAGCACCTTGAGAATTGTCATTTTGAACTTTTTAGATCTGACAGGTTACCAATGTCTGTATTGATTAGGTCCCTAGCCTTAAGTATTGCCTTTGTTCTTTTTTTGTTTTTGTTGTGAGTTTTTCTGCCTTGTCATTTTATCCAGATAAGGATATATGAATGAGGGGCACCTGGGTGGCTCAGTGGGTTAAGCCTCTGCCTGCGGCTCAGGTAAAGGTCTCAGGGTCCTGGGATCAAGCCCCACATCAGGCTCTCTGCTCAGCAGGGAGCCTGCTTCCCCCCACTCTCTCTGCCTGCCTCTCTGCCTACTTGTGATCTCTCTCTGTGTCAGTTAAATAAATAAATAATCTTTAAAAAAAGAATATGTGAATGAGAGAATAAAATACTAAAAAGTTGACAAAGACCCCAGGAAAATATACATAACCAAATCAGAAGAGACCCCAAACTGGGGGGAGAAGAAAGGCAGTAAAAAGAACATATATACATATATATGTATATATATATATATATGAAAGGGGGTAAAAAGAATATATATATATATATATATATATATATATATATATTAGACTAGTGAATAGAACAGAGACACCCACTTGATTTTGAGTGTATTTTGGTCTTTTATAAGAATCTACCTCCCAAAATTTTAAAGAAAGAAAATCTTATACATTTAGAGAATATAGAAAAAATATATAATATATATTATATATATTTTTAGGCATTTACATATAAATATATTAAAAACTTAATATTTATTATTATTATATTTTATATATGCAAAAACATATACATATAGAAAATAAGGGTAAACATGATGAAGGGATGGAATATGACTGTAAAGATGAAAATTTAAAAAATTCTAAAAGAGAGGAGGAGTCAAGATGGCGGAGAAGTAGCAGGCTGAGACTACTTCGGGTAACGGGAGATCAGCTAAATAGCTTATCTAAAGATTGTAAACACCTACAAATCCAACGGGAAATTGAAGAGAAGAAGAACAGCAATTCCAGAAACAGAAAATCAACCACTTTCTGCAAGGTAGGACTGGCGGAGAAGTGAATCCAAAGCGACGGGAAGATAGACCGCGGGGGGAGGGGCCGGCTCCCGGTGAGCGGCGGAGCAACGGAGCAAAATCAGGACTTTTAAAAGTCTGTTCCGCTGAGGGACATCGCTCCAGAGGCTTAACTGGGGTGAAGCCCAGGCGGGGTCAGCGCGGCCTCAGGTCCCGCAGGGTCGCAGAAGGATCGGGGGTGTCTCAGTGTCGCAGAGCTTACCGGTATTAGAACGGGGAAGCCGGCTGCAGAGACGGAGCCGAGGAGTGGCTCTCAGCTCGGGGTTGCCTTGAACCGGTCTCAGGCTCGGTCAGCTCGGAGCGTGGCCGGAGGCCAGGGTGGCGGGAGTCTTTGGGCGCTGTTCTCTGGGGGCGCACTGAGGAGTGGGGCCCCGGGCTCTCGGCTCCTCCGGGCCGGAGACCGGGAGGCCGCCATCTTTATTCCCGTCCTCCGGACTCTACGGAAAGCGCTCATGGAACAAAAGCTCCCGAAAGCGAACCCGAGCGGATGACTCAGCGCGGCCCCGGGTAAGGGCGGTGCAACTCCGCCTGGGGCAAAGACGCTTGAGAATCACTACAACGGGCCCCTCCCCCAGAAGATCAACGGGAAACCCAGCCAGGACCAAGTTCACCTACCAAGGAGAGCGGCGGAATTCCAGAGGAGAAGAAAGCAAAGCACGGAACTCATGGCTTTCTCCCCATGATTTTTTAGCCTTGCAGTTAATTTAATTTTTTTTTCTTTTTCAATTTTTTTTTTCTTCTCTTCTTCTGCTGAATTTTTTTTAACTTTTACCGTTTTCTTTTTTTAACGTTTTTTAAATAATTTATCTAATATATATATATTTTTTCCTATTTTATATTTTTTCTTTATCGGCTTTCTTTTTTTTAATAGTCTCTTTTTTTTTTTTTTTTCTTTCTTTCTGAACCCTTTTTTTCCCCTTTCTCCCCCCTCACAATTCGGGATCTCTTCTGATTTCGCTAAAGCATATTTTCCTGGGGTTGTTGCCACCCTTTTAGTATTTTACTTGCTCCTTCATAAACTCTTATCTGGACAAAATGACAAGGCGGAAAAATTCACAACAAAAAAAAGAACAAGAGGCAGTACCAAAGGCTAGGGACCTAATCAATACAGACATTGGTAATATGTCAGATATAGAGTTCAGAATGACGATTCTCAAGGTTCTAGCCGGGCTTGAAAAAGGCATGGAAGATATTAAAGCAACCCTCTCGGGAGAGATAAAAGCCCTTTCTGGAGAAATAAAAGAACTAAAATCTAACCAAGTTGAAATCAAAAAAGCTATTAATGAGGTGCAATAAAAAATGGAGGCTCTCACTGCTAGGATAAATGAGGCAGAAGAAAGAATTAGCGATATAGAAGACCAAATGACAGAGAATAAAGAAGCTGAGCAAAAGAGGGACAAACAGCTACTGGACCACGAGGGGAGAATTTGAGAGATAAGTGACACCATAAGACGAAACAACATTAGAATAATTGGGATTCCAGAAGAAGAGGAAACAGAGAGGGGAGCAGAAGGTATATTGGAGAGAATTATTAGAGAGAATTTCCCCAATATGGCAAAGGGAACAAGCATCAAAATTCAGGAGGTTCAGAGAACCCCCCTCAAAATCAATACGAATAGGTCCACACCCCGTCACCTAATAGTAAAATTGACAAGTCTTAGTGACAAAGAAAAGATCCTGAAAGCAGCCCGGGAAAAGAAGTCTGTAACGTACAATGGTAAAAATATTAGATTGGCAGCAGACTTATCTACAGAGACCTGGCAGGCCAGAAAGAGCTGGCATGATATATTCAGAGTACTAAATGAGAAAAACATGCAGCCAAGAATACTATATCCAGCTAGGCTATCATTGAAAATAGAAGGAGAGATTAAAAGCTTCCAGGACAAACAAAAACTGAAAGAATTTGCAAATACCAAACCAGCTCTACAGGAAATATTGAAAGGGGTCCTCTAAGCAAAGAGAGACCCTCAAAGTAGTAGATCAGAAAGAAACAGAGACAATATACAATAACAGTCACCTTACAGGCAATACAATGGCACTAAATTCATATCTCTCAATACTTACCCTGAATGTTAATGGGCTAAATGCCCCAATCAAAAGACACAGGGTATCAGAATGGATAAAAAAACAAAAACCATCTATATGTTGCCTACAAGAAACTCATCTTAAACCCGAAGACACCTCCAGGTTTAAAGTGAGGGGGTGGAAAAGAATTTACCATGCTAATGGACATCAGAAGAAAGCAGGAGTGGCAATCCTTATAGCAGATCAATTAGATTTTAAGCCAAAGACTATAATAAGAGATGAGGAAGGACACTATATCATACTCAAAGGAACTGTCCAACAAGAAGATCTAACAATTTTAAATATCTATGCCCCTAACGTGGGAGCAGCCAACTATATAAACCAATTAATAACAAAATCAAAGAAACACATCGACAAGAATACAATCATAGTAGGGGATTTTAACACTCCCCTCACTGAAATGGACAGATCATCCAAGCAAAAGATCAACAAGGAAATCAAGGCCTTAAATGACACACTGGACCAGATGGACATCACAGATATATTCAGAACATTTCATCCCAAAGCAACAGAATACACATTCTTCTCTAGTGCACATGGAACATTCTCCAGAATAGATCACATTCTTGGTCCTAAATCAAGTCTCAACCGGTATCAAAAGATTGGGATCATTCCCTGCATATTTTCAGACCACAATGCTCTAAAGCTAGAACTCAATCACAAGAGGAAATTTGGAAAGAACCCAAATACATGGAGACTAAACAGCATCCTTCTAAAGAATGAATGGGTCAACCAGGAAATTAAAGAAGAATTGAAAAAATTTATGGAAACAAATGATAATGAAAACACAACGGTTCAAAATCTGTGGGACACAACAAAGGCAGTCCTGAGAGGAAAATATATAGCGGTACAAGCCTTTCTCAAGAAACAAGAAAGGTCTCAGGTACACAACCTAACCCTACACCTAAAGGAGCTGGAGAAAGAACAAGAAAGAAACCCTAAACCCAGCAGGAGAAGAGAAATCATAAAGATCAGAGCAGAAATCAATGAAATAGAAACCAAAAAAACAATAGAACAAATCAACGAAACGAGGAGCTGGTTCTTTGAAAGAATTAATAAGATTGATAAACCCCTGGCCAGACTTATCAAAAAGAAAAGAGAAAGGACCCAAATAAATAAAATCATGAATGAAAGAGGAGAGATCACAACGAACACCAAAGAAATACAGACAATAATAAGAACATACTATGAGCAACTCTACGCCAACAAATTTGACAATCTGGAAGAAATGGATGCATTCCTAGAGACATATAAACTACCACAACTGAACCAGGAAGAAATAGAAAGCCTGAACAGACCCATAAGCAGTAAGGAGATTGAAACAGTCATCAAAAATCTCCAAACAAACAAAAGCCCAGGGCCAGACGGCTTCCCGGGGGAATTCTACCAAACATTTAAAGAAGAACTAATTCCTATTCTCCTGAAACTGTTCCACAAAATAGAAATAGAAGGAAAACTTCCAAACTCATTTTATGAGGCCAGCATCACCTTGATCCCAAAACCAGACAAGGATCCCAACAAAAAAGAGAACTACAGACCAATATCCTTGATGAACACAGATGCAAAAATTCTCGCCAAAATACTAGCCAATAGGATTCAACAGTACATTAAAAGGATTATTCACCACGACCAAGTGGGATTTATCCCAGGGCTGCAAGGCTGGTTCAACATCCGCAAATCAATCAATGTGATACAACACATTAATAAAAGAAAGAACAAGAACCATATGATACTCTCCATAGATGCTGAAAAAGCATTTGACAAAGTACAGCATCCCTTCCTGATCAAAACTCTTCAAAGTGTAGGGATAGACGGCACATACCTCAATATTATCAAAGCCATCTATGAAAAACCCACCGCAAATATCATTCTCAATGGAGAAAAACTGAAAGCTTTTCCGCTAAGGTCAGGAACATGGCAGGGATGTCCGTTATCACCACTGCTATTCAACATAGTACTAGAAGTCCTAGCCTCAGCAATCAGACAACAAAAGGAAATTAAAGGCATCCAAATCGGCAAAGAAGAAGTCAAACTATCACTCTTCGCAGATGATATGATACTCTATGTGGAAAACCCAAAAGACTCCACTCCAAAACTGCTAGAACTTGTTCAGGAATTCAGTAAAGTGTCAGGATATAAAATCAATGCACAGAAATCAGTTGCATTTCTCTACACCAACAACAAGACAGAAGAAAGAGAAATTAAGGAGTCCATCCCATTTACAATTGCACCCAAAACTATAAGATACCTAGGAATAAACCTAACCAAAGAGACTAAGAATCTATACTCAGAAAACTATAAAGTACTCATGAAAGAAATTGAGGAAGACACAAAGAAATGGAAAAATGTTCCATGCTCCTGGATTGGAAGAATAAATATTGTGAAAATGTCTATGCTACCTAAAGCAATCTACACATTTAATGCAATTCCTATCAAAGTAACATCCATTTTTTTCAAAGAAATGGAACAAATAATCCTAAAATTTATATGGAACCAGAAAAGACCTCGAATAGCCAAAGGAATATTGAAAAAGAAAGCCAAAGTTGGTGGCATCACAATTCCGGACTTCAAGCTCTATTACAAAGCTGTCATCATCAAGACAGCATGGTACTGGCACAAAAACAGACACATAGATCAATGGAACAGAATAGAGAGCCCAGAAATGGACCCTCAACTCTATGGTCAACTCATCTTCGACAAAGCAGGAAAGAATGTCCAATGGAACAAAGACAGCCTCTTCAATAAATGGTGTTGGGAAAATTGGACAGCCACATGCAGAAAAATGAAATTGGATCATTTCCTTACACCACACACGAAAATAGACTCAAAATGGATGAAGGATCTCAATGTGAGAAAGGAATCCATCAAAATCCTCGAGGAGAACACAGGCAGCAACCTCTTCGACGTCAGCCGCAGCAACATCTTCCTAGGAACATCACCAAAGGCAAGGGAAGCAAGGGCAAAAATGAACTATTGGGATTTTATCAAGATCAAAAGCTTTTGCACAGCAAAGGAAACAGTGAACAAAACCAAAAGACAACTGACAGAATGGGAGAAGATATTTGCAAATGACATATCAGATAAAGGGCTAGTGTCCAAAATCTATAAAGAACTTAGCAAACTCAACACCCAAAGAACAAATAATCCAATCAAGAAATGGGCAGAGGACATGAACAGACATTTCTGCAAAGAAGACATCCAGATGGCCAACAGACACATGAAAAAGTGCTCCATATCACTCGGCATCAGGGAAATACAAATCAAAACCACTATGAGATATCACCTCACACCAGTCAGAATGGCTAAAATTAACAAGTCAGGAAATGACAGATGCTGGCGAGGATGCGGAGAAAGGGGAACCCTCCTACACTGTTGGTGGGAATGCAAGCTGGTGCAACCACTCTGGAAAACAGCATGGAGGTTCCTCAAAATGTTGAAAATAGAACTACCCTATGACCCTGCAATTGCACTGCTGGGTATTTACCCTAAAGATACAAACATAGTGATCCGAAGGGGCACATGCACCCGAATGTTTATAGCAGCAATGTCTACAATAGCCAAACTATGGAAAGAACCTAGATGTCCATCTACAGACGAATGGATAAAGAAGATGTGGTATATATACACAATGGAATACTATGCAGCCATCAAAAGAAATGAAATCTTGCCATTTGCGACGACGTGGATGGAACTAGAGGGTATCATGCTTAGCGAAATAAGTCAATCGGAGAAAGACAACTATCATATGATCTCCCTGATATGAGGGAGAGGAGATGCAACATGGGGGGTCGAGGGGGTAGGAGAAGAGTAAATGAAACAAGATGGGATTGGGAGGGAGACAAACCATAAGTGACTCTTAATCTCACAAAACAAACTGAGGGTTGATGGGGGGAGGGGGTTGGGAGAGGGCGTGGGGTTGTGGATATTGGGGAGGGTAGGTGCTGTGGTTGTGGGGTGTGTAAACCTGGCGATTCGCATGCCTGTACCCCTGGGGATAAAAATATATGTTTATAAAGCTGTAAAAAAAAAAAAAATAGAAAGAAAGAAAGGATGAATACCCAAGTTTTGTAGCAACATGGACGGGACTGGAAGAGATTATGCTGAGTGAAATAAGTCAAGCAGAGAGAGTCAATTATCATATGGTTTCACTTATTTGTGGAGCATAACAAATAGCATGGAGGACAAGGGGAGATGGAGAGGGGAGTTGAGGGAAATTGGAAGGGGAGGTGAACCATGAGAGACTATGGACTCTGAAAAACGATCTGGGAATTTTGAAGGGGTGGGGGGTGGGAGGTTGGGGCACCAGGTGGTGGGTATTGTGGAGGGCACAGATTGCATGGAGCACTGGGTGTGGTGCAAAAATAATGAATACTGTTATGCTGAAAAAATAAAAAAAAATTAAAAAAAAAAAATTCTAAAAGAATTGATAAGATAAGTTGGTTGGAAAAAGAAAGAAGAAAAAAGGGTGAGGGGAAGAGAACATGCTCAGGCTGGAGACTAGAACCAAGCCCTGTGGTAGATTTAGGGTATATTTTGATCTATGAGAAGAAATTGTATACAAAATTTTTTTAGAAAAAAAACCCCTATATGTACATGAAAAATAGGTTAATCACAATGAAGGATAAAATGTGACTATAATGAAGGCTTATTTATTTTTTTTATAATGAAGGTTTTAAAAGATTTTTTTAGAAAGGTATTGTTAAGATAAACTAGTCAAAAATCATTTAAGAAGGAAAGAAGAAAAATTAAAAAAATTAGATTAAGAATAGAATAGAATAAGAAAATTTAGAATAAGAATAGGATAGATAAATTAGAATAAGAATAGACTAGAATAAGAAAAAAATAAAATTAAAAAAAATTTAATTAACTTTGGAAGACTAAAGGATCATGGGGGGAAAGCCATGAATTCCATGCATTGCTTTCCCCTAGCTCAGGAGGTCTGCTGTTCACTCTCCTTGAATGGTAGCTTGGTTTTGGCTGGCTATTCTTGCTGATCTTCTGGGGGAGGGGCCTGTTGTAGTGATTCTCAAATGTCTTTGCCCGAGGTGGAATTGCACCACCCTTGCCAGAGGCCAGGCTGAGTAATCTGCTCGAGTTCACTCTCGGGAGTTTTTGTTCCCTGAATGTTTTCGGTAGAGCTCTGGAGAATGGCAATGAAAATGGCGGCCTCCCAATCTCCAGCCCAGAGGAGTTGAGAGCTCAGGGCCCCACTCCTCAGTGTGCCCTCACAGTAAAGGGGTCAATCACTCCTGTTTCCCTGGTCTCCATCTGTGCTGTGGGCTCACCTGACTTGTGACCGAGCATTTCTGTCTCTGGCGCACAGCCCCATTTGGAGTCTCCAAATCCAGCAGATTCCTGCCTCCAGAGGAGGAAGGTGAGTGTCCTTGCATCTGCCACTTGTGGGGTCCCTGCTCAAAGAGCAGTGGACTGAGTGTGCCGCGGATCACGGTTTAAGGTAACCCCCAGCTGAGAGCTCACTCTTCAGCTCTGTTTATATAGCCAGCTTCCCCACTCCGATACCTGGGGGCTCTGCCACACTCAGACACCCCCTGTCTTTCAGTGACCCTGCAGGTCCTAAGACCACACTGTCCCTGTGAGGGCTCCACCCCTGCTTAGCCTCTGGAGCGATGTCCCTCAGTGGAGCAGACTTCTAAAAGTTCTGATTTTGTGCTCCATGGCTCTACCACTTGCCTGAGCCGGCCCCTTCCCCTGCGGTCTATCTTCTCGTTGCTTCAAATTCACTTCTCCACATGTCCTACCTTTCAGAAAGTGGTCAATTTTCTGTTCCTAGAATTGCTGCTCTTCTCTTCGATCTCCTGTTGCATTTGTAGGTGTTCAGAATGGTTTGATACCTATCTAGCTGAACTCCTGGGATCTAATGTCATTTCAGTCTGCTACTCCTCTGCCATCTTGCCTCTCCTCATAAGGCTCCATTATTAACATCCCCTTCCAGAATGGTGCATTGTTGCAACTGATGGACCTACACATCATCACCCAAAGTCCATAATTTATTTACATTATGGTTCATTCTCGGTGGTGTACATTCTGTAGTTATGGGTGAATGTATAATGACATATATCTACTATAATAGCATCTTATTACATATTTTAAATATACAAAACACATAATTTATTCCCAAGTATGCATGAGCCAGCTCTATCAATTCTACCATTCCTCTATTTTTTACTTAAAATTTAGAAAATGAAAAAATACATTATATACTACTGAAACCTCCTACAGACCATTTGTCAATCACATTTTCCTTCCTCCTCTGCTCCCAGAAATAGTAACTCACTTGAATTTGTTGTTTATCAATCCTATGCATAATTCATACCATTACTTTACATATACTTATTCACAATGAATATATTATGTTGTGTGTTTCCACAGTTTTTATGTGACATCATACTATATGTGACATCTGTAACCTCTGTGTCATTTCTGCTTGTTTTCATTTCAAAAGGTGTATCTGCATTTAAGGGGTAATATATTTTCATTTATGTCTGTGAATAGCTAAACATTGTTGTTTTTAAAGTTATTATCTGATCTTTCTAATAACTTTTATAATAAATTCATGATCTGATTTTTATTTTTATGGCTGGCTTTCCTCATGAGCATTCTGTTTTGTCTGCTGACTTATTTCATTGCATTTTTATACCTTTTCTGTCTTCCCCTCCCTTCCCCTATCTGACAGCCCATCCCCTTTCCTCTCCTTTTATCTCTCTCTTCTCTTTGGAGGATTCAGAAAATTGCCATTGCTTTTACTGGGATCTTTGCTTCAGACCAGATCCTACTGTGCCTCCTAACGTTTCAACCCACCCACAACCCCACAATGACATCATTTATTATTGCTTCAGACTTTTGTAACAGGATCCCTGGAGCAAAGGCCAATGGAGTATGTCAACTACAATGTTTTCATCAAAAAGAGATTAATTTTTCTCACATAAGAGAAATTCTGGACATAGGCTATCTATGAATTCATAGATGTCCAAGCTTTTTCCAACCTTCTGCTTCCCCATTGTTAGGATGTGATTTTCATCCTTAAAGACTCCAGAGAGCTCTTTTACTTCCATGCCTCCTGAGGGAGAAAGGGGAGTGAAAAGAGCGAAGGTCAATAGAGCATACCAGCTATACTTACACTTGTACAAAAATTGCTGGAAATTCCACTAAGTGTTTTCCACTTATCTTCTAGGTGCCATTATTTGTGTGTGTGACAAATTCATCTCCACAGGACTGAGGAGACAAGTATTTTTAATTGAATGTATTTTTCATCTGAGAAAAATCAGGAACCATAAGGAAGAAGGGGAGAGGGAACATTGTGGGGGAAACTAGCACTGATTTGACAGAGATGTTGAGGTTACTATAGATTTAACCTCTAAGCAGGGAGCCCGATGTGGGCTCGATCCCAGAACCCTGGGATCATGGCCTGAGCCAAAGGCAGACACTTAACGAATGAGCCCCCTGAGTGCCCCTTTTCTTTGATTTTCTGTTTTGGTGGGAAGTTCATGGCTCTTTCACTTGGCCTTTCTTACAATAAACATTAAGGGTCAGCCAGCTAAGTATCTGCTCACTTGGCTATGTCCCTATTCTCTCATCTCTTCCTGGCCTACAGCTTCCTCTTTTCTTTTCTTTTTCTTTATTTTTAAGATTTTATTTATTTATTTATTTATTTGTGGGGGGGAGTGAGCAAGAGTGAGTGAGCACCAGCTGGGGAAGGGGCAGAGGGAGAGGGACAAGCAGACTCCCTGCTGATCTGGGATACTGACGTGGGGCTGGACACAGGGCTGGACACAGGGCTTGATTCCAGGACCCTGAGATCATGACCAGAGCTGAAGACAGATGCTTAACCTACTGAGCCACCCAGGTGCTCCTGGGGCTATAGCTTTGTATAAAGGAGGATTGGTAGCTCCTGCTGGAAGGATTTTTACATTTTTTTCAAAGGGTGTTCAAAAATAAGAGAAGGATATGTGTAGAGACCCTCAGAGCCTAAGATATTCACCATTTGGTTCTTTGTAAGAAAATTTCATGTCCCTATTTTAAAGCTCCTGGCTCAAGCTCTAGCAGGCTTTCCCCTCATCTTCTTTTTTAGTTAACTCTAACTACTAGATATTGTGGAACATTTTTATTTTCCCATTACTCTATAGGAATTATGTTCTCTACTCTTACTTTCTGCTTTAGCTTAGAAGCCCAACATCTCTGCAACTTCATCCTACTTATTATATTATACACACACATACACATCTACACGCACATGTGTTTATGACTATATGTGTATATATATATTGTAATGAGAGTGAATGACTCATGTATCCCAGTTTTTTTTTTTTAATTTATTTATTTGACAGAGATCACAAGCAGGCAGAGAGGCAGGCAGAGAGAGAGGGAGAGGGAAGCAGGCTCCCTGCTGAGCTGAGAGCCCGATGTGGGACTCGATCCCAGGACCCTGAGATCATGACCTGAGCTGAAGACAGCGGCTTAACCCACTGAGCCACCCAGGTGCCCTCATGTATCCCAGTTTTGAGTCAACCAACAGATGGCAATTTGCTGGCTGCAGAAACTGCTTCAGTAGGTCCAGGGAACATGAACTCAAGGCTTTGGTTAATTAGGGTAGGAAGTGTTCTCTCCAGCTAGATAGAAAAGAGGAAACATAAAGCTCCAATGCTTCTTGCAGACCTCTCACAATAGGGTGAAATCAGTCTTAGAGCAAAACTGACATTGTGAGGGGCAGAGGAGGCAGTAGAGAAAACAGAGTAAACCAATCACAAATTCTTTCCTGCCTCTGGATTTCCAGTTATGTCCTTACTGTTTTAAGTTTTGCCACTCAGAGTGGTTCATGGACCAGCAGCATTACTATTGTCTGAGAATTGTTAGAGGCCAAAGACTCTGAGACCCCATCCTAGACCAACAAAATCACATTCTATATTTAATCAGAATCTCTGAGTGATTAGCAGACATCAACATTTCAGAAGTATTTCTATAGCTGTCACTCTCAGATACAGTTTGTGGGTTCCTGAGGATTTTCAAAGCTTTTCGGTAGGGTCTGAGAAGTCAAACTTGATTTCGTAATTATAAGAAGACATGATTTTCCCTCTTTGCTGTACCCACTACTAGAGTCTTCATATTCCTAGTGAGAAATAATGCAGAAGGGAGATTTTCTCCCTTTTTACTTTATAGTGGACTTCCGCAGTTCCTGGTTTTGGGGCATATTTGTCTCTTCTTATGCCAGTGATGTGATTATACTTGGAAGAGACCACTTTTAGTCCATGCAGTTTACATGTGGATAACCATCTGCCCCTACTGCTCTCCCTCTAGGTAATATAAAGAGAGACGATTTAAATTTGGCCAATTAACTCACTTAATTCTCTTGGTCAGTGATTGATTCAGAAATTGGCATATGATTCATGTTGGTACACTCAGAAGAAATCCCAACTCCCCTTTTTTTTCTGATAATATTGGGAACAAGAAGCTCTCTTTACCTTACTTTCTTTTTAAAAAGATAGTATAGGCTAGCACAACCAGGAGTTTTCTTTGTAGATGGCTTCTCTAAAATAACTTTGCTTAGACTATTTAAGCATATGCTATGTATGTTACCAAAGGCCAAGTCTATTTTGTGAGACCATGGCAAGGTAGAACATTAAGTAATACTTGGACATTTACCAGTTCACATTCATTTCCTTCCAGATACTGGTATTGATTTTTACTTGTCTTTGTAATTGATGATATTGAAATCATTATTTCCTCTTCTATTTCCATGAGTTTTTGAGTGAAATTTGGATAAGCTTCATGAATGTCAAATCCAGACACATTTTGAATTGAAGCTTCTGGCAAACTTTTTTTTTTTTCTCTCTCTCTTTCAATTCTCAGTACCTAGTGCACTGCTTGCTTCATAGTTATTGCTGAAATGAAGAAGGAGTTTTGAATACAGGTACTGTAACTTCAAATCCCTCTTCGGCTACAATGAACTCTTATGTTAATTTTGTAAGGAGTCAAAAACATTTGTTCAAGTTTGACATCTTATTAACCTACAAGTATCCTCAATTATATTTTGACTTCTAAAGCTCCCAAGAATATTACGAAAAGTCTTATAGAAAAACGTTCCTTTAATTTAATATTTATTATGTACCTCATATAAGCTGGGCCTTACCTTGGTTTGAATAAGATTCAACACACGATCTCCATACTCAAACAGGTCCTATTTAGTGAATAAATGGACATAAGCCTACTTTTTAATTTGGTGTAAGAGCAGCAGATGCAAAGCAGGAAGTGAGAAACTATCTGTGAAGATCAGAGACTTGTCACTGAAGTGAAAGAGGGATAGTAGGAGATGAGACTAAAGAGAAAGGCCTAATCCAGATCAAGAAACACAGTGTTTGCCACATCAAGGAACTTTCACATTATTCAGCTGACCACTGCTACTTACTCTGAAAGAAAATCCACTTGAAAAACATATAAATCCCTCCGAAATAATTTGAGATTATAGTATCTTCTATCTCCCTCCTTCTGTGGGAATGATTTATATAGACAAAGGGGATCCTTTAAAATGTCTTGTGAAGTCAGAGAGACATTGGAGAAACAATGGAAGGTGGGTCAGATGATAGACTTGAAAGGTAGACTTCAGGCAGTGGCTCTGTGAATGGGGAAGTAGAGAGATCTGGAGGGGGCGGAGGATCAAAGGAATTCTATAATTCAGGGCTTTAACTAGCTTAGTGATATTTTACTAAGAGGAAGGAAGCTTTAAAAATAATTACCCCTAAGGGTTCCATGGACATAACCAGTGGACTTTAGATCTGATAATATATGTGATTTAATTTTACAAAATGGAGGCTATTTGTAGCCCCTTTAGAGAATGATATTTATAAATGTATTACATAAAGGGGCAGGGGTTCCTGCCTCATGAACTGAAATGATGAATTTATAGTTTCTTTGAGACTTTTTTTTAAAAGATTTTATTTATTTATTTGACAGACAGAGAGTACAAGTAGGCAGAGAGGCAGGCAGAGAGAGAGGAAGGGAAGCAGTCTCCCCGCTGAGCAGAGAGCTCGATGTGGGACTCGATCCCAGAACCCTGAGATCATGACCTGAGCCAAAAGCAGTGGCTTAACCCACTGAGCCACCCAGGTGCCCTCTTTGAGACTTTTGACAAAAGATTCCCAGGTACTCCTTCACTTTAGATGCAATGTCATATTCATGTATAGATTTTATGTTTTTTTAAAAGATTTTATTTGTTTGTTTATAGCAGCAAAGAGAGGGCCAGAGAAAGGGGCAGAGAGAGAGGGAGAGAGAATCTCAAGCAGACTCCCCACTGAATGCGGAGCCCTCACAACCCTGAGACCATGACCTGAGCCAAAATCAAGGGCCAGGTACTTAACCAACTGAGCCACCCAGGGGCCCTGATGTATGGTTTTATACCCTCTGAAATAGTCTAATATCTGTTGATTCCAATTTTACACAGATAATATTAAATTAGTTTTGGTGACCCTGACTGTGACCCTTTCCTAAATTTCTTCTGCTCTTTATTTCTTTACCTTCATTATAATTTGCATTTTTGATTTTATAACTTGGTTGGTTAGAGTAATACTTCTCAATTTCTTTTACATCATGACATACTGAAAAATGATATCTGTATATAGTACATGAAAGGCAACAAATAAGGCTGCTTGCTTTAGACCACAAGCCAGATGCTCTAGCCTACCATACCTTAGATCAACTGACGCTGAAGGGAATTGCTTTCTGCTCACAACCACAAAGCTCACCCACACTGGTTGGAATGCTCTGAGTTGTGGAATGGAACTTAAAGAGCTCATGACTCTGGGATGCACACCTGCAATGTTTAGCAAGTATTGTGGTAGCATTTGACATATCATATAGTACAAATGCCATCTGGTTCAAGGAACAATTGCTAGTGGTCACATAGGGATCTTGCAACACGGGGTGCATGACTCAGGACAACTTACAATCATTACAGAGAACATGACTGAAAGCAAATATTTTACTGATGAAGGTTCAGGAGCATTTGATAGGATTTTGTAAATACCCAATTCTTTTATTTATAGATGAGAACACTTGAGACCAAAGAAATTATGTGTCTTGACTAGAGGTTAAATGACCGGACTGTAAGCTCTATGAAGTCAGGGACATTTTGTTAACTGCTATATCCCATTGCATAGTAGAGTTCATTGCAGATGGCAAAAGTTTTCTGAAATGTTGCTGAGTGAATAAATGAGTGAATTGGCCAGGGCCACATGGGTAACAACAGCCAAAATTAGAATTACAGCCTTCACCTCCCAGTTCAGTGATCTGATCCAGTGTGTCTAAGACTGTATGTCACATTCTTATCAATGCTCTATGAATAATTCATTATGTGGCATAAAGCAAAAAAGGTCATGAACACATTTTAGAATTGAATATATTAAGGATTTACCTTCTGTTTTGTAACAGCTCCTATCCATCATATTCATAAATCAAACATGAAATATTTGGGTTGCCATAAAGCTTAAATTTATCTTAATATATTTCTGTAAATAGAGTTAAAAACAACAAAGTTGGTCTTAGATGAGCTTTTGTAAAAATTTTTTCTTTTATGGTAGTTATTATATTTTGCCATTTTCTTCAGTAATAAAACATATTTAGGTTTGTCTTTATTTCCCACTAATTAAATAATGAAAGGCAAAACTTTAAATGAGTAAT
Source organism: Lutra lutra (assembly GCF_902655055.1). Classification (NCBI taxonomy): domain Eukaryota; kingdom Metazoa; phylum Chordata; class Mammalia; order Carnivora; family Mustelidae; genus Lutra; species Lutra lutra. The sequence goes on from NC_062288.1 coordinate 82,238,778, forward strand.
TACTGATATATCTTATATGCATTGAAATCAGAGTGAGCACTGTCACTGAAAGGTTATGTCACTTACAAATTCATTAAACATTCATTAACCTCACCTCAGGTATAGGTGTCCTTGTTTACACATTTCAGATTTGCATACACATGCCCTGAACAAGATTGCAAAAATGTTTATAACCCTATGACCACCATAATTATGAATCCCCAGGTAGATATTTGTGAAATCCTTACCCAGTGTGACTTTTCCCCCTCTACCAGGTTTTTATGCAGTTCAGTATACAAGGTGACACTAAGATAAGAAAAGTGCAGTTTCAGCATGGGTGTCTCCATCTTCCTCCTATGATTCCCGATCTTGTGGCTGCCAAACTCAGAAGGGACCTGGGATAGAACGCTTGGTCATGGGGAAAGCTGCTGTGGTTGGCCTGGCAGTTGGGGAAAGAAGAAGGCTTCAATTTTTCACAATGAATGACATTTTCATTCTCTAATGCATGGTCTTAACCCACTTATTGAGAATCGTGTTTCACAGAGAGACACCCCCCCCCGACTGAAAGATGTTTAATTCTTTGATAACGTTCTTGTGAATATTCGTGTGGAAATACTCCATGTGATTCTGGGGTAAGGTGGCACTACTGGAGGTGTGTAATCTGGCAACTTCCCTTTGGGCTTGGTGAAATCCTCACCAGTTTTTGTTTGTACCATATATTTTCCAACAGGTCACCAAAATTCCAGCAGTGATAGGCAGAGATAAATGCATAGTGAGGCACTTTATAGATGATATCCAATTCTTCAATGGAGATTTGATCAATCTTATATAACACATAGATACAAAGGATATAGACTCTATTTCCTTCCACCATGTCAATGAAGTCATGTACTGTGGCATCACTGTGCAGAGCCACACCGGCATTACTAATTTTATATTCAGGCGGAATGTTCCTCACAATTTCAGCATCCAGCTCACTTTGAGGGCAAGTGACAGTGATGCTTTCCTTACCTCCTTCTTAAGGCCAATGTTAAGGGGTTTGCTGTTCAAGTGAATGCTAAAGCCTCCCAGCTTGTAGTCAGTGATCTTCTCATGTCCCAGTGGTTTCAGGACATCCAGAACAATCAGGATCAAGTCACACACCCGGGCCACTACAATGACTTCCTTTACTTTTTTCCATTCTTGGCACCCTCATTGATAACTGGGAGATCCAGAAGCTGGGTCTTGGCACTTTTGTATGTGATGACACCAGGAGCTGTAGCGAGAGTGGTGAACTCAGGCTTCATGCTGAAATAATACCGCTGCCAGTTACTGAGCCGTGTTGACTTCTCCACAGATGGAAAATCCACAAACCCAGTATTTGTGCATCACCCGTCTTGGCTACATCCAAATCTTCTCCTAGCCCACTACCACCTTCTGGAGTAATGAGTTCTCTGCAAAGCTTAGAAACGCAAGCCTTAATCGGGCTTAGGTAGTGTGCGATGGCCTTGTTTTTCTTGAGTCTGAGCCATCTCAGCTTCGATCTCTGGGATCTTGGTTAAAGTGTGGCTCCTGGTGGCGAATCCCAGGGGATGCAGTGGTCTCTACACCATCTCCTGTTCCACACCTGGTGCAGATCAGCCAGTTTCATCAGGTGCTAATGCAACGCACTGAGGAGGTACTTTCTACTTCTAGTGAGAGTTCCACCTGTGAGGCTCACACGGTGACGCAGTGTGGAGCATTCTCCTCACCCTTCCCCCAGCCAGCTTCCCATTTTTTAAAGTTGTTTTTTGGGGTTTTTTTCTTGGTCATTTCTTCATTGGGGTAGGGGATGCATCATTTACTGTGGAGCTTGGTCCTGGCCCCCATGTGCACACAGGTTTGTATTGCTGAACTCTGCACACAGAATAAAACAAAGCAGAAAGACGAGCTTTATTGCAAGGGTTTTGACCTGCAAACTGGGAAACTCAAGGCTATGGGAGCTGTGAGTTCCGAGTTGCTCACAGATTAAAGGGCTTTTTTTGTTTTTTAAATGTATTTATTTATTTGAGAGAGAGAGAGAGAGCCTGTGAGTGGGAGGAGGGGTAGAGAAACAGAGAGAAACTCTCAAGCAGACTCCTGGAGGAGCAGGGAGGCAGTGCTGGCTCTATCCCAGGACCCTGAGATCACGACCTGAGGCAAAATCAAGAATTGGTTGCTTAACTGACTGAGCCACCCAGGCTCCCCCAGACTAAAGGATTTTAATAAGGCAAATGCAGAATGTTGCCTAGTTGTGGTCTTTTTCCTTATTTGGATCAGGGTAGCCCAGTCAGTGGAACAAGGAAGTCCCAAGATGACATAACAGACTTGATATTTGGGGATTGGCTAGCATCCTTTGCTGATTTTTGAGAAGAGCTGTACATTTCTGTAACTTAGGTAAGTTTGTTTTGTTTTTCTTTAATGTGACTGTACTGGCCAACTTCATTTTGTCCTTAACATATATGACTTCATTTTTGTTCTAGTTCTACAATATGCACATGTATATATACACACCACAGGAGGTCAGAGATCTGATGGGTTGAGGAACTCTAGCTCTTTTGTAAATGAGCATATTAGAAAGAGGCTGATTCTAAAAGATGGGTGGCTGTACCCCTACCTTGGTGGGAAGCCAGCTCTGTCTGCATGTCTGGTACAGCTAAAGCACTGGGGGTTGGTTGGGGGTCGCTAGATGTTGAGAGGAGCTTGGGTGGACATAGTAGCTCCATCTCTCCCTCTCTGTTGTGGATTGGTGGCCAGGTCTAGCCCTGCCTTGGAGGCAGGTCACTGGGCTCTGTGGGGACAGGGCCTGAAGACTCCAATGACTCCATGGGACCACTCCTTGGTCCCTTCTGATGCATGCTTGTCAGAGTCCATGACTCTTCATCTTTCATAATTTATATTAATCAAATGTTTGGGGGGGAGGAATGAGAAATTGAATCATTTGTTATAATAATTAATAGCAACTTGGCTATTGATATGAATTATACTGCTGTCCCTTTCACTCTTTCTCCTATAGGAGACACTAAAGGGTATAGAAAGTAGACACTAAAGTGGTGATTTAACAATTGCCACATTATCTGTGATTTTTGAGATGTGATGGAAAAAGGAAAGGTCACAAAATTTAGAGTAGGGAAACACTAACAATTTGTTTTTTTAATATAGGGTTTTATTCTGAATATTGTGGGGATTTAGATTTGCAGTTAATATGAGAGAAGAATTTGAATTTTGTTATGAGAGGCACAGTTTATTCACATAGAGAAAGAGTATATTGATTTGTAGGAATTACTACATGGTGATTTAGAATAAATTTTACCAAAAAACCCCACAAAAAACCTTAATTTCAAGATTTGGAAGGGTTTGGCTGGTATACCAGAAACAATGTAACAAGTTTTTACCTAATCACTTAATAGTTTTTTAAGATGTTCTTGAAGGCAACATAGAGACCCGCAGACAAGATGATTCTAAAGATGAGCAAACTTTTAGCTTCTTATAACAAGGTAATAGAAGATTCCTACATAGCAGTTGCACAAATAATTGGCACAATTCTGTTTGAAATTTAGCAATGGCTTAGAACACAGAGACATATTTATAAAACTAATTAACATTCATCTAGCAGTGTAAAATTAATAGTTAATGTAACCTGGAGTAGAATCAGAATTTAGAAATCTCTCTAAGAGTTGGAAATAATGGGCTCAATTTGATAAGAAAGTATTTATAGGAAATGTTTAGGATAGACAAATTCATAGAGACAGAAAGTAGATGTGGTTACTAGGGCCTGGAGGAAGTGGGGAATGGGGGTGATTACTAATGAATGTCTTCTGTTTGGAGTGATGATATGTTCTGGAATTAGTTAAGGGTAATGGTTGCATAATTTTGTAAATATACTAAAACCTAAATGTACACTTTAAAAGAATGAATTTTATGGTTAGTGACTTATATCTCAATAAAAAGTTTAAAAAGATATTTATGGCTAATAAACTGGGAATTGAACAAAAACTTATGAAAAACAGAAGGAAACTGAGCACAGTAAAGAGTTTTTAAAATCTTGCACAGGTAGCCAGGCAAGACTAGTTGCGTTTAAAGTAACTTATGCGTTAAGCTGTTTAATGCATAAGTTACTTTAAACGCAACTAGTCTTGCCTGGCTACCTGTGCAAGATTTTAAAAACTCTTTACCGTGCTCAGTTTCCTTCTGTTTTTCATAAGTTTCATAACCTTTCTGATTGAAACAATTTTTTTTTGTTTTATTTTTATTTATTTATTTATTTTTTGATTGAAACAATTTTTGGTACAGAATTTTTCTAGGTAGAGAAACTAGTTCTTAGGTAGAGAATCCAAAACTTCTATCAGATTTACAAACGGCTTTAAGAAACAAGAAAGTTTACATATCACTGTCCATTAAGCAGCAGTGTCTATAATAGTGTAATAAGAATACACTGAGGAAAGTAGAAGAGTAGGTTGATAGACAAACAAGTTGCAATGGACAGATAAATGGAGGCAAATAGAAAATCAAAATATATAGTCAGGAACTAGTATATTTAAGTATTTGGTTTGAGATAAAGGTGACATCTTTAATAGAAAAAAATGAATTATTAAACAAATGATTTCCAAGAAAATTACTTAGAAAAAAATAAAGGTTTTTTTTTTTAAAGATTTTATTTATTTATTTGACAGAGATCACAAGTAGGCAGAGAGGCAGGCAGAGAGAGAGAGGAGGAAGCAGGCTCCCCGCCGAGCAGAGAGCCCGATGTGGGGCTCGATCCCAGGACCCTGGAATCATGACCTGAGCCGAAGGCAGAGGCTTTAACCCACTGAGCCACCCAGGTGCCCCAAAAATAAAGGTTTTAAAAATTTCTTTCCATACACCAAATTTCAGATTTATTTAAGAGTCTCTATAAAAATTAAAGCTTAAAAAAAGTACTGGAAGAAAATATAGGTTAATTTTTATGTAATGTATGTCTTGAAGAAGGCTTCCAACCATTATTAAGGAATGAATGTTCTTTTGAATACAGGAAAATACAGGAAACTTACATAGGGTATAAAAGGCAAATAACAAATTGGAAAAGCACTGCAATATATATGACAAGGTTTAATGTCCTCAAAACAGAAAACACTCTGAAACACTTCAAAGAGAGAGATCAAAAGAAAAGTGATCGAAGGCCAAGAAAAAGCAATTTCTAAGAATACGAATAACCTGTAGACATATAAAATGTTCAAAAGTACTCATAACTGAAGAAATTCAAACTTGAATAACAATAATATAGTACTGGCTAATATTAAGAAGTCTGATAATACCCAGTCTTTAAGCTGGAGTTAGGAAACAGACTTTTCCATTCATATACCGGTGATCTGGGTCTAAATTGCCATCATGTTTCTGAATGACAATTTGCCAGTATCTATCAAAAGCCTTAGAAATGTGGGTAAACTTTGACCTAGTAATCACTGTTCTCAGAATATATCCTAGGGAAATCATTATGTAAATGCCCACAAATGAATATTTGAGAAATATTTCTGCAGCATTTTTTATAATGGTGGAAATTTTAAACAGTGTCAAGTAGGTTAAATGAATTACGGCTGTGGCCATAGTAATTTCCCAAATTGTCACAAAAATATTTCCAGTCCCACATGCTCTTCTTTAACCTTGTCCCTCCCCCGTTTGCAGTTGGAGTCTGTTTTTGCCTTCTCCTGAATCTGAGTAGGACTTTCTGGCTCTCTCATTGAATAGAATATGCTGAAAGTGATGTTTAAAAGCAATATGACTTTCCATCTGGTTCTGTCTCTTTTAGAATTTTTCCTCCCTCAAAACCCTGTTCGTTGTGTTTCCACATTGTGAGGAAGCCCAAACTACATGGCAAGGTGACATGTAGGTGTTGGAGTAGAACCGGCATCTAGTGTTCATGTAAGTGAATGAGAGTTCAGATAAAATCAGCCTCCAGGTTTTGAGCCACTACAGCTGATTATAAGTAGAGCAGAACTCTACTTTTCAGTTGTCTGTTGAGCTATTCCAAACTGGAGATTTGAGAGCAAAAGAAAGACTGTTGTTTTGAGTTACTACATTTGAAGTGGTTTTTTTACATGGCCATAGTACCTTGAACAGTGTTGTTATATCTAAAACTGGAATATTGTGAAGCCATTTCACGCAAAAATATATATGAATAAGTATGTATCTTAAAAATTTAAAGATGTTTACAAAGTTACAGCTTGGAAATAGCTCATAAGATCGTAGAATATATATAATTACATGTTGTATGTGTGCACAAAAAATGCACATAAATATCCAATGGCCAGCATAGGTGTGCATAGAAAAAGAGGTTGATAAAATATTTACCAAAATGGAAATGCTGGTTGTCTTCAAATGTTTGGAATAAAAAGGATGATTTATACTTAATTTTTATTCTTGTTCATCTTGCTGGCTTGTTATATTTTCTAATTTTTCTTAAAGTGGACATTGATCATTTGTTCAATAAAGATGAAACAAATTTGGACTTAAATTAATCACTGATGAAGTACAAAATATTGATGAACCCGGCTCAGTGCTGCTCATAAGAAAAAGACAGGAGCTTTAGTTGATTACAAGTTTAAAATCAGCCAACAGTGCACTGTAACTGCTGAAGTGTTAATGCAAAATTAGGTAGTAGTTACAAAATTTGAGACTCCAAAGCACTGAAGGCAATAGTCCTATTATATGACACACTGAACAGATAAGACTTTGAGGTATCACAGTTTAAGAAGAATGGCAACTGCGTTTCTTCCAGAAGGTACTGACTCTAATGGTGGTAAGGTCTGAAATGAGGTTATGAGGCACAGTAGAAACATTAGGGAATCCTGCTGTGTTAGAAAAGAAAAAAGAAAAAAAGATGTAACAGATACAGGTACAGCAAAATAGGGTTAGACTTCATCTGGATAATTTTAGAGAGCAAGATTTAAACAAGAAGTAAAAACCTCAAAGAGATAGAGTCAGCTCAGTTGAAGACAATACTTCCTGTTAAATTGAGATATTCAAAAATTGACCAAAGAATTTAGTGAATCATTGTCTCTGGCATTGAGGTTCTTGGATGTCAGGATGTTTAGATGAGAATTCTGTACTTCATGAGGGGGTCCTCTGGGGGTATCATTTAAAGTCCTATTCCTGCCCCAAATCTTCAAGAGTCTCAGTCATAAGATCAGAGCCCCAACAATATACTCTCTGGGCGGGATTCTGTAAAGTTGCTCCTTAACATACCTTTTTCTAGCAGGATAGCTTTCTGAATTCCCAATCTCTTTAATTAGTACAGCTGAGCTAAGTTTGGCAGTGATTTTTCAGAATTAAGGACTCCTATTTCTGAAGATGATGTATGTTTTAATTAAGTCTCTTCCTTAAAACTTTCTAGCTTTGATTGTCAGTTTCTGTCTCCATGCAGCACTTAATAGGTATCTGGCCATTTCTTCTTCAATCTGATTAATGTAGACAGCTCCTCTTAGTCATTCAGCCCCACAAAATGAATTTTAAGGCTTTTCCCCCCCAGATAGGCTGAGCGTAGATCTGTTTTTTATGTGCTTATTTTAAGTGGGGTTCTTGACACACCTTAAAATTCTGGCTAGCTACAGATAGAAGATTTTATCAAATTGTTTGAAGAAAAAAATATTTTCCTTCCTTATCAGCAATTATGAGAAAAAAACTTAAATGGAACATTTGAAAGAAAAAATTTTTTATTAAGATAGGAAGACGAAAATAAACTCTACGAGTTATGTTAAGACCCATGCAATTTTCCTATCATGAGAATCCTTACCCCTGACCTTGCCCTCTCACTCATGTTTAGCTAGCATTGATGGATTTCAGGAGGTATGTATTTATAATAAAACTCACTCTACCTTACTTTGTTAGAGCATATGCACAGGTCTCTAAACACTTGATATTTGGGCCAAATGGTCTACCTCCATTACGTCCTTCTATAGCTCTCCTTTGGTCTTGAAAACAGGAGGTAACAAGTGGGTTATGAAATAAGAGCAAAGTTCCAGAAAATATATGGTCTCCTTCTCTTGGCATTCATCTAGATACATTCAAATAACTGAACCCAGCATGTGGCACTGAAAGGGAGATTTTATGGTACTTAAACAAAATAATAAAGTTTGATTTGTTGACTGTACTTAAAATGAAGGTAGGCAGTTCCTAATAATTCAAACAAAATCTTACATCATAATAATTTCTCTGCTATTCTCTGTGTATGAAATTCAGAAGAAGATAAAGATCCATTATAGATATTTAAATATTCCATTTACTAGAAATGTTGTCTCTTTGGAATATATCTAATAAAACAACTTAAAGCATTTTCTGTGGAAATTTAAAAAGACAAATCTCCATTTAAAATATAAATAATAAGCAAAAAGAAGAGATATATAAATGTATGATATATTTGTCTTTACTAATCATTTGGAAAGCCTTTTCAGCAAAAGTCCCAGTGTAGATTATATGCAGATGATCTGTACTGTTTACTATCAGTCAAGATACAGATCACTTTCAGGTAAAATTATTCCTAACTATAATCCATATTTGGCTAACTTTTCTTTACTAGTTGTAAAAATTCCTAAACTACTTGCCAAATGGGTGAAATGTCCTTTTCCTTATGGGGAGATCTATATAACGGTATGTGGAAGAGGAGGAGTTACGCTGATTCTTCTCTACCCTTTGGAAAAAGACCCACTCAATTGGGCTTATCACTCAATTCCCACCAGTGAACTCTGTCCATTTGGTGGGCAGTCCTTGAATACTATGACATTTCATTGATAAAGCACCAGAGAAATTTTATCTCATTGACAGATATGATTATATAGAGACAAAAGCAAACAATCCTCCCCCTAAATAAAGGAAAAAAACACCTACATTTTTAGCTTAATAATATTCTCAAAGTGTAAAGGATTGGAAGATGAAGAGTGTGAAAGAACATGAGGTTCTTCATTTCCCTCTGAGAGTAGTTGCATATTTACCTGAATTGTGCATTGATTGCTGGGTTTGGGAGCATCTCAAGTTTGTAAGTCAAATTTGTAGTCATTACTAAGCATATGTTGAGAAATCATGACCATGTTTTCAGATCTTGTCACCTTCTCTGCCTTTGCTCTGCCCCTATTCTTCTCCTTCTGGCTCAGCTTGTAGGAATGGTTGACTAGATGGGTTTTTGGGTTATGAAGACCTGGTCCCATCCTTATGAAGACCTGGTCCCATCCCAGCTGTATCACTCACCAGCATGCAAGTTGTACAAGTTGCTCAACATTCTTATGTTCTGGATTCTTTATCTTTAAAATAGAGATAGGGGCACCTGGGTGGCTCAGTGGGTTAAACCTCTGCCTTCGGCTCAGGTCATGATTTCAGGGTCCTGGGATCAAGCCCTGTATCGGGCTCTCTGCTCAGCAGGGAGCCCGCTTCCTCCTCTCTCTCTGCCTGCCTCTCTGCCGACTTGTGATCTCTGTCTCTTTCTGTCAAATAAATAAAATAAAATCTTATTAAAAAAAATAGAGATAGTACTCCTGCCTCATGATTTTGGTGCAGATTAATAGACTAATGCTAGTAGCAAGCTTAGTGAAAAGCCTTGTGGAGGCCATGCTATAAGACTCAATGATTATTGACATTACAGACATTATATAGACATTATTGCTATTATCTTAACAGTGTTTGGTATACACAAAGGAAAGAAATAGCAAACCTTGCTCTTTGCATGGATTCTGCTTTCCACTAGTTTATGTGTTACTGAGCAGAAATTTTCTTTTCTGTGTGCTCTGTTGTTGCTACTTTTCATTTTTATACATTTTAGCATTCTTTACAGGAGAATAATGTACCCATCTTGAAGATTTAATACATTGAAGTGGCATCTGCCAGCCATATCCCAAAGAAACTAAATCTAATTTATGGAGACCCAGTGTCAGAAATCTGAAAAGTATACCCCTACTATAGGAATTTCTTTACAGGCATACCTCAGAGATATTGTGAGTATGGTTCCAGACCACCACAATAAAGTGAGTGTTGCAATAAAGTGAGTTAAATGAATTTTTTGGTTTCCCAGTGCATATAAAAGTTACATTTACACTATACTGTAGTCTGTTAAATATGCAATAGCACTGTGTTTAAAAAACAATGTACACATCTTAATTAAAAACTACTTTATTGCTGAAAATTGTTAACTATCATCTGAGCTTTCAGCAAGTCATAATCCACTGATCACAGATCATCATAAAAATACAGTAATCATGAAAGGGTTTGAAATGTTGTGAGAATTATCAAAATGTATTACAGACACATGAACTGAGTAAACTCTTGGAAAAATGGTTCTGGTAGTCTTGCTCGACATAGGGTTGAAACAAACCTTCCATTTGTGAAAAATGGAATACCTGCCAAACACAGTAAAGACAAGCACAAGAAAATAACATATGCTTGTATTCGGTGACACAAAATGCTCTTTGTCTATTAAAATTATTTCAAAGAAAACAAAGTAATTTGTATTTTCTTAGGACATAATTTATACATTATGATTTCTTTAGGTTTCAAGAAAACACCAAGCCATTTGCAGCAAAATTAAGTGAAGAATCTAGGTTCATGTATAAACTTGATAATATCAATGATTCCTAAACCTGGTAGTTTGTCAAGACACTCTGGGAAGGTTGTTTGTTTGTTTGTTTAAAGATTTTATTTATTTATTTGACAGACAGAGATCACAAGTAGGCAGAGAGAGGGGGAAGCAGGCTCCCTGCTGAGCAGAGAGCCTGATGTGGGGCTCAATCCCAGGACCCTGGGATCATGACCTGAGCCGAAGGCAGAGGCTTTAACCCACTGAGTCACCCAAGCGCCCCTGTTTGTTTGTTTTTTTTAAAAGACTTCTGTAAACTCTGGATCCATTGGTTGCTGATCAGGTGCAGGAGGACCTGGGGATGTGGTTACAGTGTGGACTAGTGGAGATCTTGCCCTCTAGGCAAGAGGCCATGGGAATACCAGACAAGGATTAAAGCTGAGAACATTTCGGATGATGAGACCCATGGCACATCCTTCCTCTTGCTCTGAGACTCTGAATTTCATCCTGACTTCTCTGAATTTCTTTTGCAATTTTCATCGCCATGTTTCTCAAAGGGTAAGAATCCTTGGGCTGTGAAAGGATATGGCCCCAGAGGCAGCACAAGAGACCAGGAGGCATGACCAGAAATAAGCAGATATCTTCTATGCTTAACCACTCTACTCAGTGAATATATCTGATAGAAGCATCTGCTTTATTTTTTTATTTTTATTTTTTTTTAGATTTTATTTATTTATTTGAGAGAGAGACAGTGAGAGAGAGCACGAGCGAGGAGAAGGTCAGAGAGAGAAGCAGACTCCCCGTGGAGCTAGGAGCCCGATGCGGGACTCGATCCCGGGACTCCAGGATCATGACCGGAGCCAAAGGCAGTCGTCCAACCAACTGAGCCACCCAGGCGTCCCCAAGCATCTGCTTTAAAGATACCTGCTTCATTCTGAGAATATGGCTGTGTTAGGGAGGGTTTAAAGGACTATTCTAATACAGAGAGCCCATCTATACAACCTCCAGACTGTTAACTCTCTTTGGTGCTTTGAAGTCCTGATATACCTTCCAAAGGAGATGTTTTCATAATCCTGAGACTGTTTGAAGTCTGCCAGTGGTAGAATCGCCTTCGTTTTGTGGTACTTGGAAAGAATCTGTCCTTCCTTTAGTTTTCCGCATTTCATCAAATGCAGCGTGAGCATACATTCCGTTGTGCCTGGTGATAGAGTGTGCAAAATGGCCCCAAAATTCACAGTCCCTCTCACCAAAAGGGGGAGTGTGGTTCTCCACTCCTTAAACCGAAGGTTAACTTTGTATCTTTCTTTGACACATTGAATGTAGTAGAAACGATGACTCATATAATTTACAAGCCTAGGCCTCAAGAGGTCTTGTAGCTTCAACTTTTGTTGTTTGTAGAGCCCTGTTGCCACTCTGTGAGTCAGCCGGCCTGATGGATAATGAGAGACCAGTGACACATTTGCTCAAATATCCCTGGCTGACAACAACCAGACATATGAGTCTATAGTGGTTCAAAGTGATTCAAAGACCATCTTAGATTACTTACCCCAGCTTCAGACTGGCCTTCTCCAATCTGCCTGTGAGCCCAGAGGAAATCCTTCAAGCAGGCTCAGACCACAAAATGCTTCTAACTGACTCTTAGAATTGAAATAGCTGAATAGAAATGAGCTGAATAAGTGTTGTTTAAATCCAGTGAGAAGTATGTTACAGGAAAAGCTAACAAATACACCTGGGACAGTCCTAGTGTAGACCTGTCATCATAGAGTGACTATCAGGAATACCTTGTTTTATTCTCAAAACTATCTTTGTCTGAGTAAAATTATAAAGTCTGCTTAAGCAGGTAGTACCATCATCTACTTACTTGCCAAGAAAATTTTACATTGAAAAAATATAAATTAGAATCTTTCTGGTCTAAACCCCTTAAGTGAATTCCTATGTTATTGAGAATAAAATTCAAACTCTTCCAGAATCTATAAAGTCTTATATATTCTGTCCCCATTCCCACCTCTATGGTTTTTCACTCGTGCCATTCTCCCTCTGCTTTTACCGTCCCATGCACAGGCCTCCTCTTTCTCTGCAAACAGCTGCACTTCTTTCTTAAAACATCAGGGACTGTGTTTTTCTTTCTGCTTGTGAGTTCTTCCTTCTGCTTTACACGGGCTACTGCTTTTACTCCTTGAGTGCTGGGCTCATCCCTCTACTCTAAGAGACCCAACCTCCATCTTAAATACAGCGCACTCTACCTGGACACCATATAACTTATTGCAAATGTTATTTAAACAAGAAAGTTGGTCCACAGGATACCATCAGTCTCTCCCAGTAGAGGATGGCATTGTAAGGTCTTTGAGGAGGACCTGGCAGAAAGAAGCTAAATAAATATTTGGTGAATAAATGATGTATGCTCAACTCTTAGAATGCTCAGATCCTGGATTTGAGGGTCTTCTCTTCCGTTTCTAGAGGGTTTTGTTTTGACTCAGTCACTTAGCCTGGTGGCACTTGCTTCGCCATCTTGAACATTAAAAAACCTGGATATCGGGGTGCCTGGGTGGCTCAGCGGGTTAAAGCCTCTGCCTTTGGCTCAGGTCATGATCCCGGGGTCCTGGGATCGAGCCTCGCGTCGGGCTCTCTGCTCAGTGGAGAGCCTGCTTCCTCCTCTCTCTCTGCCTGCCTCTCTGCCTACTTGTGATCTCTGTCTGTCAAATAAATAAATAAAATCTTTAAAAAAAAAAGCCCCCAAAACCTGGATATTAAATGTGATAGTAAATGGAAGAGTGCAAGGTCAGCTGGAATGCGTCGGTAAATGTCAGCTATCGCTGTTCACCCACATCTCCCCAAATGAGGTGAGGCTTTTTACATCAGATATATACTTATTTAACATGTGTTTTTTTTTTTTTTTTTTTTTTGTCAGAGAGAGAGGGAGAGAGAGCAAGCACAGGCAGACAGAATGGCAGGCAGAGGCAGAGGGAGAAGCAGGCTCCCCGCCAAGCAAGGAGCCCGATGTGGGACTCGATCCCAGGACGCTGGGATCATGACCTGAGCCGAAGGCAGCTGCTTAACCAACTGAGCCACCCAGGCGTCCCTTAACATGTGTTTTTGATAGGGATTAGGTGCTTTCCTTATGGTTCAGGGTTGGCTGTACTTAGCTCAAAAGTAAACAAAGCACTGCCAATCCCATCCCATCTCGTCCTGTGCATTATTATTTCTTTGGTGAGCCTGATTGAATTGAAGGCAAAACAAGCAGTTGTGGCTCCTCTTATTGTAAGTCTCCTATCATGTATTTCTTGTCCATCAGATTACAGCTTTAAAAAAAAAAAGGCATTTTGAAACAGACAATAGATTTTTTTTCTACAGGTGTTTTTCCCTTTCAATTGAAACAATATCTTGAACTGACATCTCATCATCCCACCTCAATATAGTTTGAAAATGATGAGATTTGTTCCTGATCAGATGTTGAATGATTATAAAACTGGAATTATGGAGATCAAAAACTGGTGCTGTTTTCAAAGCAATATTGAATACCAGTTACTCCTGATAGATGGGGCACCATGCAGCTTTCTATTAATAAAGTGACTAGTGAGCAGTTATATATTACAGTGGGAATACATTTCACAAGGGCCTTTTAAAATGAACATATAAAATGATTTAAAGAAAAGGAAACAAACTATATTTTTAGAATATGTTTTTCCCAAAAGCACAATCATAACACTTACAAAATACGTATTTTTTTGTGTTTGTAAATTACCCTAAACACTCTGTTCAAACAGGACTGACCATGAGCGAGACTGTGGTATTGACAGTTTTGGCCTTGGCTTTTCTCCCTTCAGTTGGTATCTCTTGCCAAGTAGAACATAAATAACACACATTCAGGATAGGTAATATTTTTCCTCTTTTTTTTTTTTTTAACAGAAAGTGTAACATGGTACACAGCAAATCTTTCAGAAAGTACAAATATGTTTATAGTAAAATATCAATCCTCCTCTCACTGTAGACTCTTCATTCCCCTGGAAGTAACCTCTGCTGAGTTTCTTTTACACATCTGTTCTGTGCATAGGCATACATATTTTATATTCATTTAATGCTATTTATCTTAAGCATTACGAAGCGTCTCTTGTCCCCCAGGTGGGTCTCTCCTTTGGAAACTGTCTTCACGGTTTGTTTTATCTGAATATAAATATATAATTGCAAAATATTATTTAAAATAATAAGATAAAAATATATTTTATCTTAGCCTTTGTTTATCTCAGCTGCCTCCTCTATATAATTAACCCAACTCGAGAGAGTTAATTTGGGATTAACTGGTTATTATTCATAAATCTCCTGGAAGAGTGTCTGGCACAGGGGAGCCATTCTGCGTCCGCTGTTATTGTCTTCACATTTTTGCCCAAGATCTTGTATTACTGATTGACATAAGTACATCTGAATAAGCGTATTTAAATTTTGAATCTAAATGATTTCATCTCAAAATAAAAAAAAAAGTTCTGTGGTACAGACTATAAGAAGCTTCACACACAGAAAAATTCTTACCGAATTCAAAAGAGAACTAAAGATCCTTTAAGCATGAACTTAGAATAAGCAGGTTATTTACTGTAGAGCTAAATTTACCTTTCTTCAGATGCCTTTGCTCTAATGCTAAATGTGAGGGGAAGATGAAGTAATATAGATAAGGACTTTCTTTGTCTTTACTCGTTTGTTCATTTGTGCCTTTAAAAATATATGTAATGAAAAAAAATATGTACTGTGTACATACTCTGTACTTAAACAAACCTTGGTGATTCAGAGGCAAATAATAATCACAGTCCCTATTACTGTGGGATTTCCAGGATGGTGGGGACAAAGTTTATCAATGAAATAATTACGTATACAATATTAGTAACAGAAGGTGAAATGCAAGATATATCTCTGTGTGTGTATGTGTGTGAATTACCGAGTCCAGTATAGGGTGTGAAGGAGACCCTTTCAGTGGAATCTTGAAGGAGAAAGGTTTTGATCTAATAATTTTATTTCAAGCCAATTTGTCATTCAATTCTGAAGGCAACTGAGAGTTATTTTCTGTTATTGAAAGGATTATAAAATATACCTCTCATATACTTCCCTAAAACATACTTACGGATGATATATTCCAACAGACCTCTTTCTCATTTTCTCTTTTTCTTGACAAGGCCCTTCTTCTTCCTGTCCATACAGAAATCTGCAAAATCAACATAGAATACTAACAGAAATTTCTATTTACTTTATCTGATTTCTTATGAACTAGAGTTTGTGTTGCTTTATGCCATTGTGCTTTTAGTTTAGTGTGTATTATTACTAATTATTTTAATGTTGTTGGGCTTGTGGTATTTCTATGAAAATAAAAACAATGGTTATATTATAGTCCTCATACTAGAATTTATTTGCTCTTTCTCCTACTGTTACATATTTTGATATTATAAATGTAAACTCTGTTAGACAATATGCTGCAATGAATAAATGTGTGCATCTATATAATTTTCCACCTGTGCAGGTATATCTGAAAAATATCATATGTTGGATTATTGTACTGGAGGTTTCTTTAATTTTGATAGTTATTGCCAAATCTTTGCTCATAGTAATTGCACTAATATATATTCCAATCAGCAATGTGTGAAGATGCCTGTTTTCCCATCATCTTACTAATGGAGTGTTTTCTCAAACTTCCCAGTTTTTGCCAATATGATAAGATAAAGTGGCATCTCAAAGTAGTTTAATTACATTTTTCATTAAAGATGATTTTGAGCATCTGTTTATGTGTTTAAAAGTTACTTGCATTTCCTTTTCATGACCTTTGCCTGTTTTTCAATTTTTAAATTTATTTTTAGCCACTAATATATTCTAGTAAGAGGTCCTTTGTCTGTGAAAGAATTACAAATATTTTTCCTGGGTTGCCTTTTGGGTTTGATTATGGTATTTCTTGACATGTAGAATGTTTGCTTGTTTGTTTAATGTAGTGAAAATTATCAATCTTTTCTTTGAGAACTCTGGATTCTGAGTGATGGTTAGAACATCCTTTTCTATTCCAGGTTTATAGTTAAATTTATATATGAAACTCCATATGAAACTCCAAACTCTTCTTTTTTTGTTTATAATTAAATTTTTGCTTGTAATTATTATTTGTGAAATATGTCAGAAAAGAGTCCACCCTGATTTTACTGCAGAATTCTTGGAGAGCAGAAATTGGAGTCTAAGCTCTGTGAAGTAAATTGGGCTCTGGTAGATGACTGTACCTTTGAAGAAAGATCCCAGAGGATCAAGCTAAGAGCAAGGGTGAAGTGTATATAAAGAGGCCTTCATAGAGACTGAAGTTAGTCCTGAAACATTTCCATTTCTGGGAGATGATGAAGATAATCCCATGTTTATAGTGGCCCTGGCAGAAACAAAAGATAAATCACCTCTAGAAGAAGCTGATATCATCTTAAGCCCCAACTGAAATTATGTATACAACCAGTTTTGCAAGTACAATGTCTGGAACAAAATAAAAAATATCCAATGTATCAAGGCATGTGAAGAGGAAAGACTGATTGAAAGAAACACTAAGAAACAGGCAACAGGAAAGACTCATCAAAGATCCTGAAATAACAAGTTTATTGAGTAAGGAGATTTTTTTTTAATTTTTTTTTTAATTTTTTTCAGCATAACAGTATTCATTATTTTTGCACCACACCCAGTGCTCCATGCAATCCGTGCCCTCTACAATACCCACCACCTGGTGCCCCCAACCTCCCACCCCCCACCCCTTCAAAATTCTCAGATCGTTTTTCAGAGTCCATAGTCTCTCATGGTTCATCTCCCCTTCCAATTTCCCTCAACTCCCTTCTCCTCTCCATCTCCCCTTGTCCTCCATGCTATTTGTTATGCTCCACAAATAAGTGAAACCATATGATAATTGACTCTCTCTGCTTGACTTATTTCACTCAGCATAATCTCTTCCAGTCCCATCCATGTTGCTACAAAACTTGGGTATTCATCCTTTCTTTTTTCTTTTTTTTTTTTTTTTTACAGCTTTATAAACATATATTTTTATCCCCAGGGGTACAGGTCTGCGAATTGCCAGGTTTACACACTTCACAGCACTCACCATAGAGTAAGGAGATTTAAAAAATTTTTATTTTATTTTTTAAAAAGATTTTATTTATTTATTTATTTATTTGACAGAGAGAGAGAAGGAACACAAGCAGGGGAAGTGGGAGAGGGAGTAGCAGGCTTCCCACTGAGTAGGGAGCCCAATGCAGTGCTCGATCCCAGGACCCTGAGATTATGACCTGTGCAGAAGGCAGAGGCATAAAGACTGAGCCACCCAGGTGCCCCAGGCTAAAGGAGATAAAATATGAACTTAAACATTTGGCAGAGAATTGAGATGGCTCAGTCTGTTGAGTATCCAACTCTTGATTTCTGCTCAGGTCATGGTGCCAGGATTGTGAGATGGAGCCCTGCATTGGGCTCCATGCCCAGTGGAGTCTGCTTCTCTCCCTCTTCCTTCCCCTCTGCCCCTCATCCCCCATGCGTGCTCTCTTTCTCTCTCTCTCAAAATAAATAAATAAAATCTTTTAAAAAATTGGACAGGATTAGACACTATCCAAAACTGATATTTTAGGACTAACAAATATAATAACCAAATTTAGAAATAAACAGCAAAGATTTAACAACATATTAAATACAGATGAGGGCACCGTTTGTGAATAGTTCAGAAGAAAATATCAGAATAAGCATGGACAGGTCGACTGAAAATAAGAGAGTGTAAGGCACATAAGTGGGGCATTCTTATGTAAATAAGGCTATTGAGAGAAAGAGAAGAAAGGGAATATAATATTTTTTAAAAAGATCATTTATTTATTTATTTTTTAAAAATTTTATTTATTTATTTGACAGAGAGAGATCACAAGTAGGCATAGAGGCAGGCAGAGAGAGAAGGGGAAGCAGGCTCCCCGCTGAGCAGAGAGCCTGATGCGGGCCTCCATCCTAGGACCCTGGGATCATGACCTCAGCCAAAGGCAGATGCTTAACTGATTGAGCCCCCCCGGTGCACCGAGAGGAATATAATAAGAAAAATGTAAGAAAATGTTAAGTGTATAGTTGACTAAATAAAGATGAAAGAAGCAATGATCACAGGCAGGTGACTCTTTGCTAGAAAATTATATGATCTCAAAGATAATGAAATAGTAAATTGAAAATTCCAACAAGAATCCCTTATTGAGAGAAACATTTCATTGAGAATGAAAATGAAATAAATAAATTTTTGAAGAACAATAACTGCACATTTGCCATCAGTAACCCAGCCCCAAAGAAAATGTTAAAAGGGTTTTATTCAGGCAAAGAAAAACCTTTTTCTGAGGGAAACTCAAAGATGCATGAGGAAATAAAGAACAATGGAAATGGAAAATATGTGGTCAAACCCCTTTAATCTTCATTTTTATTTTAGCCAACGTTCTGTAATAGATGATTTCAGTCTGACTTTTCATTATTTCTCCAGCAATTTCACAAGTAGATCTTCAAAGAAGTTCATGGAAACAATAACTTGACCAGGATATTGCTCAGTGTTGATCATTTTGGTTCACTTTTACTAGTATATGTATTCAGCAAACATTTTTTAGAATTGCATATTTAAATATTACAGTTTTTTCTTTTCATGTTTTGCTTTGGAGACTCCAGTTCCGCACATATTGGCTCATTTTGCTTGTCTTCTGTACTCATTACATTTAATTTTCCTCAACTTTCTTTAACTCCATTTCTTTATGTTGTATACTTACATTTGTACTCTTCAAGCCACTTACTATATTTTCATCAGTTTCTCTTCTCCTTTGTGTTTCTTCAAAATTTGTCATTTCTATAATCATTTTTATTCCTTCTACTTCTTTCCCAAGTTCTTACAGCTCACACATAGGTCTCCTTGTTGTGTTGCCATCTTGCCCTGGGTTCTTTTGTTTCTCCTTGCTGACTTCCTTCACAAAAGAGATGATTTCATTAAGTCTTAATTTTAGTTGGGACAAAATAATTGGTACAATTTTCATCTTGTTTATGGTGAATTGTCTTTGTTGGTAGGTTTTGCTGCTATGTCTCACATTTTTTATAGTATCCTCTAAATACTTGATTTAGAACCCACCATCCCTCCCTGATCTCTGGCGATTTTGTTGGCTTATTCTTATTTTTACATGCTGTCCAATATTCAAATATTTGTCTTGAGTCAGAACTTCACTATGTGAAGTTTTGTGTAGGCTTTATTTGAGTTTATCATTTCCTCTCCTGTATTTACGGGGTTTACACTGTATGTCAGGCTTTGCGCTAAGCTTTGGGGATATAATAATGAGCAGTAAAGGCAGGTTTTCTGTTTTCAAAGGGCTTATAAGATTAGTAGAGGAAAAAAATTAAATAAGTAGATTCAATATGGTGCATACTAAGTACTGTAAGAGAAGAAATATAGGATACTATGAAAACACATTTTGATAACATTATTAAATGTTTATATTCTTCTAGTGTGTCTTGTGTAAGTCCTATATTTTGCGGCAAATCAAGGATTCTCCCATAAGTGTTTAACATTTGAAAGAGTCATGAAAGGATTCCTAGAGGAAGGAAGGTCTAACCCGAGATTCATATCTAACTAAGAGTGGTCTAAGCTGGTCTAACTGTTCATAACAATACATAGAGATCAGAGAAAGAGCAAAAGTATATAACATGGCAGATGAAATAATTTTATTTCTGTGTTTCCATTTTATGAATCTGCCAATAGAGAAATCTCTGAAACTTCTCATTTTAGAAACATGATTTGGATTTCATTTATTAATTTTTAAAGATTATTTATTTGAGAGTGAGAGAGAGAGAGAAAGCAGGGGGAGGGGCAGATAGAAAGGGAGAGGCAGAGAATCTTAAGCAGACTCTGTGCTGAGCATGGAGCCTCACACAGGTTTGATCCCACGACTCTGAGACCATGACCTGAGTGGAAACTAAGAGTTCCATGCTTAACCCACTAAACCACCAAGGTGTCCCAACAACTTGGATTTTTTTTTTTAAAGATTTTACTTATTTATTTGACAGAAAGATCACAAGTAGGCAGAGAGGCAGGCAGAGAGAGAGGGGGGAAGCATGTTCCCCGCTGAGCAGAGAGCCCGATGCGGGGCTTGATCCCAGGACCCCGGGACCACAACCCAAGCCAAAAGCAGAGGCCAACCCACTGAGCCACCCAGGAGCCCCTACAACTTGGATTTTAAATAGGATTTTTTAGCCTCCTTTAGGACTTTCTTCAGAAAGAGGAAAAACTGAGAAGGGCATAAAAAAACTATTCTCTCTCCGTGAAAAACCTTAGATTAAAAAGTTAATATGCAGAGTTAGCAGATTTCAGGTAAAATATAATAATCTGGCTGATATTCCAATGAGGATTTGGAAAATTCTTTCTTTGGAAAATCCTTGTTGTCTAATGTCGCTGCTGTTATTCTTAATAACGATCCCAATGTGAAGCCTTTCCCAAGATTTTTCCAGTCTTTGTCTTCTAGCATCTTCCCCCAGCTGAACTTAGAAGTTTAAAATGCAGGTATTCCCCATATTTCCAAAGTGTGTATCACAAACACTTTGTCTTTATGAAAGACCTGCATTAGTACCTGTTTTTGCTAACCAATGGAAATCCGAAGAGGATTTTGCTTTTACAGAAAAAAGCAAAAATGGCATTCAACATTTGTTTTGCAGTGAGTGGTTACAGAGGCAGCGTGCACCCCAGCAGCAAGAGTGGCACCATTCAGCGCTTTCCTCAGGAACTACACTCAGAACTACACTCAGCATCTCTGCATTAAGCCGCTAGGGCTTTGAATCGGGTCTGGAACCTCTGTGTTTATCTCAATTTATTTTCTGCATCTGTTAGCAAGATGTATCCAAGGTATCAGCAAAACCTATAAGAAGTTATTTTGTGAGCCTGGGAATGCTTAAACTTTTTTTTTTTTATATAAATTTTACATAATTTTTTTTACATATATTACGAAGTAATAAATGACAAATTTTTTTTATACTGTTGATCCTTGGACAACATGGGGGCTATGGGTACTGAGCCCCCTGCAGTGGAAAATCTGCATGTTAGGGTTGACTTCCCCAAAACTTAAATAATAGGCTGCTATTGTTCGATAGTCTTGCTGATGAGGTATAGCTGATTGACACATATTTTATATGTTGTATGTATTGTACCCAGTCTTCTCAGAAAAAAGTGAGCTAGAGAAAAAAATATTAAGAAAATCATAATAGAAAGTACATTTACAGTATTGTACTCTTTTTTAAAATTTTTAAAAAAGATCTTATTTATTTATTTGATCACAGACAGAGATCACAAGTAGGCAGAGAGGCAGGCAGAGAGAGAGGAGGGGAAGCAGGCTCCCTGCTGAGTGGAGAGCCCAATGCGGGGCCATCCCAGGACTCTGGGATCATGACCTGAGCTGGGCAGAGGTTTTAACCCCCTGAGCCACCCAGGTGCACCAGTATTGTACTATATTTAGTGAAAAGCAAAAACTGCCTATAAGTGGCCCCACACAGTGCAAACCCTTGTTGTTCAAGGGTCAACTGCAAATTAATAATGGTTGCTTCCTCACATTAGGGCTGCTTCAGTTTACCAAAGGTCATAGGAACTTACCTTCAGGTAGTGGGGGACCCACTAATGTAATGTGATCTAGCAGCTTCAGAATTCTCCTTTTGAAAGCAACATTTTAGGCCCTTATTCATGGCTTCCTGCAGCTTCATGACAAAGGCTGTTCTTGATCTTTTTTGTTTCTTTAACAATTATCATTTCCATAAGACTATATTGATTTTTTCAATATTTCTGCTCTGCACTGAGAAATTCTATAAGGAATAACAGCATTTTTTTTTTTTTTTTTTTTTTTTTTTTTTTTTTTTTTGTCCAAGAGCTGTCAGCTAATTGCAACTATAATAGTATCCATATGGCAAATTTCCAGCCTGTCAGCTGTGGTACAGCATTTAGGCTGGCTTGCTGGATCCTTCCATTTGTTTCTGTGTTTAGAGAAAGCACACAAACATTAACTAACCTATCATATTGATGTCACAAATGTCAGAGTCTTGTTATAATTAAATCCTCTGAGTATTTCCTTTTATGTATGAAAAGGAAAACATATTTGGGCAACTGTAAATGTGTGTTTTCTATTTTTAGAATGGAAACTACAGCTTGTTTACTTAATTGATTTGGCAAAGAAAAAACTGTTAGGAGAAAAACAGAACAACTAATCTATGGTCTCTTCTCATTTATCCTGTGTTTCCAAATAGAAGCATTTGATCCTTTTTGTGAGTGAGGACACATACCCAGTGAGACTAGAAATTTGCAAATTATAATGAACCGCAAGTAATAGTGTGAATCCTTCTTAGAGTGAAGTCAGAATAAGAGAGTAATCTGACAAATACGAGTTAAATTGTTTTTTAACACTGTGATTCTGTTAAAAAAAAAGAAAAAAGAAGTGTTGTGGATCAACAATGGAAACCTAAAGAAGGTAATATTTTATTCCCAGAAATGGAAATTCCAAATCTCTCAGGGGGCAAACTGGGGAAATGCAGAAGAGATACATGGTGGGGGCAGGGGGCAGTTAAATTTACTCTTTTGCTATTTCCATGTTATTTTTCTGGTTTGAGGTCTGATAGGTGTTAAAGTTATTTCTGTCTAGGTCCCTGTGATAAAGGGACATAATGATCTTTGACTGACTCCTACCTTTCCTCCTACCTATTCCCAGTCTTTTGGAGGTCTATTTAGTCAAGGTTTTTCTGTTCATGTTGCACAGTCCTAAAGGAACTCTGGAACCTGACTACCTGAGTTCAAATCCTGGTTCTACCACTTACTGGTTGTGTAACTTTAGGCAGGTTACTTAGTATCTTTTGCTTCAGTATCCTCATCTGAATGTGGGATGATAATAAATAGAACTAACTTCTAGAGCTGCTGAGATGAAATTGTATCTATCTGTCTACCTATACCATGGATGGATGTAATATTCATTATCATTATCATCATTTTCCCTGTGACAGGGAAGGTTCATACCTTCTTTACCATGAACACCTCTGGAGACCTAAGCAATGCCCTCCTTACGTGCAGCAACCTCTCCATTGCTAATTTTGCACCTTTGGGATCATTATCTGGTGTCTCTGCTTTTAGACTTTCTAGTCACCTGTGCCCCCGTCCAACCTCAGGAGACACATACTGATAGGATTTTTATATCTGTTAAGTGAATTAATCTTTTCATTATCATGGTGATGAATTTTACCTGTCAGTTTGGGCCATAGGTGAGCAGTTATTTGGTCTAACATTATTCTAAGTGTGCCTTTGAGGGTATTTCAGATGAGACTAACATTTCAGTTGACGAACTGAGGAAAGCACATTGTTTTTCCTCAGTGTGGGTGGTTCTCATCCAGTCAGTTGAAGGTCTGTGTAGACCAGAAAGCTAACACTCCCCCCCCCAACGCCAACCACTGCCACCACCGCCAGGAGCAATAGGTAACTGCTTCTGCATGATTATCTTGGGACTGGAAGATGAGTTTTTTGTTTTGTTTTGTTTTTCATTTTCCTGCTGTTGGTTTTCAGAATGGAACTATACCACTGTCAACTATAGAATCGGAGACTTGTTATCCTTTGTAATTAAATGAGCTAATTCCTTATAGTAAGTCTCTTGATTGATTGATAGATAGACCAATCCTATTGGTTCTCTTTCCCTGGAGATCCCGGTTTCTCTGGAGACCCCTGAATCATTAGGAGATATATCTCATTTTCCTCCTTACCTTGATGTGTATTTTTGTCTGATGTTAGTATTAACAGTTTTTGGGTTTTGGGTAGTTGTGGAGTATATATTTTCATCCTTTCTTTCAAACTTCCTGTGCCTTTTCATATGTAATGTGTGTCCATTTTAAACAGTATTCAGTTTGGTTTTTTCTATACAACCAGACAATCTTTTATAGAAATCTGGAGTGTTGAATTGATTTCAGTTTTGTATAATGAATGTAAGTACTGATGCATGTGGAATTTAAATCTGTTAGCTTACATTTTCCCCCCTATTTTTCTATTTGGTTTTGTTTATTTTTTTCTCCACTCTTATTTTCTATTGGAGTAATCATACAATTTTAAAAATATTTTTTATCTTATTAGCTTTTTCATTATATACTTATATTTATTATTCTTTAGGCGAAATCTCTAGAGGTTTCAACAGTCTAGTTCTTATTAATGTTTTTACCATTTCCTAGACAATACAATAACCTTACACATTTTAAGTTTATTTTTCTACCTCCTGAGTTTTGTGTTATTGTTGTCGTGCTATATATAGAGAGACATGCATATTATATATGTATATTTGTATATATATATGGAAATACATAGGATATGAATACTTGTGTATATAAACATGCATATACACACACACAAGTACACGGATACGTAGATACATACACACACACACTTCAGACTCCATGCGATAGTCAGTCAGTCTGCATTTAGATTTACCTTCATTTTTACACTTTCCAAGATTATTCATCCTTTTGCATTATTATGCTTCTACTTCCTAAAGCACTACTTTATTATATCTTTTAGCACAGTTGTCCTTGAAATGACTTTTCTCAAATGTTATTTATTTGAAAATTTCTTCATTGAATCATTTTTTAAAGGATGTCTTCACTGGCTGAAGGAATCTGGGTTGGCATTGATTTTTTTTAGTACTTTGAATCTGTCACTTTGTGGTCTTCTGACTCACATCATGTCTGCTCAGTGAGCTGTCAGTCTTATTGCCTGTCATCTCTTTGAAGGTAACATGTCCTTTTTGTCCTTCTATCTTCTTTTAAGTTTTTCTCGTTTTCTTTTTCAGCAGGTAGACAGCTTGTGCCTAGGTTGTTTTTTCTTTATCCTCTTTAATCTCAGGGCTTTTTTTTTTTTTTTTTTTAAAGATTTTTTTTTTTTTTTTTTTTTTTTATTTGACAGAGAGAGATCACAAGCAGGCAGAGAGGCAGGCAGAGAGAGAGGAGGAAGCAGGCTCCCTGCTGAGCAGAAAGCCCGATGTGGGGCTCAATCCCAGGACTCCGAGATCATGACCTGAGCCGAAGGCAGCGGCTTAACCCACTGAGCCACCCAGGCGCCCCAATCTCAGGGCTTTTTGATATCTTTTATGTTTGATGTTGCTGGCTAGTTTTTATCCATCTTGGAACATTCTCTGTCAAGTATATCATCAGGTATACTTTCTTTCCATTCCTTCTTGGATTCCAATTTCATGCATGTTAGATATTTTCAGGGTTCCCATTCAACTCACTCTCTGTTACATATTTAAAATTTTTTCCAACTTCAAACTTCAAACAGTTAATTTTTTTACTGATCTGCTTCCTAGTTACTAATCTTCTTTTGTGTGGTGTCTAATCATTTGTTAAAATATCTGTTAAGTTTATAATTTAATTTATTGTATACTTTCTAGAATTTTTAATAGATTGTTTTTAATAAATTCAGTTTGCTAGTAAAATTCTCCATCTTATCTATTTTCTTGGACACATTAATTGTAGTTATTTTAAAGTCCTTGTCTGATTCTTACAATATATAAATGGACTACCTTTTTTCTATCATCTGGCTTTAGGTGTGTGTGTGTCTGTGTGCGTGAGAGAGAGAGAGAGAGATTTTGTGAATGCACCATTTTGTAGAAAAAGTTATAGAGGTACTAGATGATGTTTTCTTCCTCCATAGAGAATCTAATTTCCTTCCAGTAGGCAAAGAAATCACATCTATAAGTGGATTGAAACAATTTCAGAATTTCTGAGTACTGTTCTGATTCTAGTTTGTCTTTATAAACTGTAGCCCTTTGGGAATTCCAACTGAAAGCCTTAAATATTTATCATAGACAGTCCTCCTTGGAGAATCTTGAACTCCCAATTTTTATAAACTTAGAAGAGTGAGTCTGCCATGATCTCTGCATATCTTTTGAGACTTTTAACAAAAGTCTTTTCTCATTTTCTTGATTTTTCTCTTCTACCTGCTCAGATTAATCCTAAGCAAATGTTTCAAGGGAAAATGTGAGGAAAAAGTATGTTATTATTTTCTAGATCTTGATCTTTCAAATAATGGCTGCCTTATAATCTTGTTGCCAATAGCTTCCCAACTGACTGTAACTGTGAGAAGATTCATATAAATTTTTAATTTCACATATCACACAGGAACACTACAGGCAAGTCACCAGGTAAGCTCTCTTTAAGAAATTATATTTAGAAGAAAAAGACTGATAGCTAGCTATTCATGGACAAAATAAATGCATAATGTCCTGAAACTGAACTTTGGAGTTGTTTTACTCTACCAAAAACAATAGTAACAACTTTAATGTGAATTCCTAGGATAGTTTTCTTAAAATAAAATTAATATTAGCTACTAAGTGTCTACTCTATGTCACCATGGCCCTGCGTATTTTTCTCAGAGCTTATTTGCCACACAAGTACTATATGCAATGTATTATAATTCATATTTTACATAAGAGAAAAATCAGCTCAGAGAATCTAAGTCATTTGCACAAGGTCACAAAAGAAGTGATAGAACTAAGTTTCTTGCACAAGGTCACAAAAGAAGTGACCGAACGAAGTTTCTTGTTTTGTTTTGGAGATAGAGAGAGACGGAAGGAAGAGGCCGAGGGAAGAGGGAGAGAGAGAACCCTAGCAGGACTTGATCTCAGGACCCCAATATTATGCATGACCTGAGTCGAGATCAGGAGTCAAACACTTAACTGTTGAACCACTCAAGTGACCCAATACAACTAAGTTTTGATTCTAACTCTACAGTCTATTTCCTTTCTTCATGTGATTTGATAATTAACTATAGCAATCTTTAGTCATTTCTAATTTATTTTACAAATATCTTAGTGTAATGAAGCTTATAATCATAATTGTGTGTTATATATTTAAGTATAAAAGGAGCTATTTGGAAAACATTTCTCCATGTTATATTTTAGATTAAGAGATATATTACTATGAAATTTCAAAGAAATGGATTTTGAAGTCCTGCTTAGCCTGTCTCCTTATTGTGTTCTTATGCAAATCTCCTAAGCTTTGAGAACATCAGTCTCTATATATTTAAATGTGGGGATATTAACTACTTCATAGAATTTTTCTGAGGACTAAATGACTTACATGCATGTGAAATTTTAAGGAAACTCAATGTATAAATTAGTTTCTTAATTATTATTTTTATCATGATTTTTATTATTATGCATTTAAAATCAAAAGGCTAATGAGTTCATAGGGGATCTACTAAGATAAGAGCTTAGATAAATGCTTACCTAAGAGTTGTATTATCACACTTTAAATAGAACAACTACTCAACTTCCTTTTATAGGCTCAATACCCTGCATAATTTAGACTGAAGCTTTTTCCATTTTGGAAAAAGTATGGTTCAAAAGTCTAGAAAGTTTT
Source organism: Lutra lutra (assembly GCF_902655055.1). Classification (NCBI taxonomy): domain Eukaryota; kingdom Metazoa; phylum Chordata; class Mammalia; order Carnivora; family Mustelidae; genus Lutra; species Lutra lutra. The sequence goes on from NC_062288.1 coordinate 82,266,682, forward strand.
CACAAAGTTGAGTTACATGATCCACAGAATGATTTAAATTTATGACCCAAGAAACATTATTGCTATACAAACACTAAAAAGTGATTAGTAACACGAATTTATTAAAGAAAGCTTATAAAAAACTACTCTTATCTTCTCCTTTAATGTAATGATGGATTTATTAGATAAGAGAATACTGGGGATCAATGTGCTATATATTATAGATTCAATAAATTGTTTGATGAAATGTCACATAGTGTGGTACCAAAAACATCAATTTTAAAATACCAGGACTTAAAAGGTTTTTTTTTTTTTTTAAAGATTTTATTTATTTATTTGAGAGAGAGACAGTGAGAGAGAGCATGAGCTAGGAGAAGGTCAGAGAGAGAAGCAGACTCCCCGTGGAGCCGGGAGCCCGATGCGGGACTCGATCCTGGGACTCCAGGATCATGACCTGAGCCGAAGGCAGTCGTCCAACCAACTGAGCCACCCAGGCGTCCCAAAAGGTTTTTATTTAAAAGGCGAGCATGGTCAAAGGGAAAAATGATCAGATATAAAGTTACTCTAAGTTTGTTTGGCATAGTCTGTCTACCTTTTGTGTTTTCCAGCATATCACATGCATCTCTATTACGTCATCAGTATAGTGAGTTATGGTTATTGGTCATTTTGCCTTACCCACTATACTGCAAGGTCTTTCAGATCAAAGAACCATATTTATTCATCTTTGGATCCTCAATGTCTAATAAAATGCCTGGCATAGATTAGAAATTCTTTTATTGTTACCTGAAAATGGTCAGTTTCGAAATTAGCAAAATATATTTATTTTAATTTTAAACTAGGTCAAAATTTTCAAACTTTCCCAAAGTATGCAAGTTTGAAAAATACTCCTCTGAGAAAAGAAACATTGTACATGAACAGATCTGGTTTAAAAAGTTTTTCCTTAGATGAAGAGAAGCCAACAGAAAAAAGTCTCTATGGAGAAGAGGGAGGGATCTTTAGTTCCTCATCTGTATAAAACAGGTGATTGGACAAGTCAGTGCTTCTAAAGCACTTTGTTTTGCTTTGAAAATACTTCTATGAGATCAGCTTTTCCCATTGTAGTGTCATATGTACAGTGCTGAGGGACAGGAATGTAGAAATGGATTCCTCATAACCCGCCCACCTTGCCAGTGTGGGGAATCTGCTAAGAATTTAGGTAAGATCTGAGTTTACCAGAGAGTGTGCCATTATAAATCTGACCATAGGGAATGTGCTATTATCTGTTTAAAAGAAAAAGATATGCATTGGAAACAAAATATTATTGTCTTCTTGGTATGGGACTTCCTTAAAGTTAAAAGTTCTGTTACACAGTAATGAATTGATCCAGAAGGATTTATGATGAATAAATATATTTAATAAAACCTATCACTGTAATTTAGTATTAATTGTGAAGTTACTTCAAATATAATAGCTTCAGGTATTTAACTAACTTGACTGCCAGCTGATAACAGTTTATTAGGTATGTTAGGAAACATTTAGCAGCTCCCTGCTGAGAATATAAATATGGAGAAAGTAAAGTAGGAACCATGGGGCTAGGAGAGTACATAAGATAACCTCTTTATGAGACAATTTTGGAGACTCCTGAAAAGAACTAATATAAAGAAAATCCCCACTAATCTTTCTGAAAGTAAGTGTTTTGTGCTGAGAAATTAATCACACAAAAATAATTGTAGGAACTCTAGTAATCATGCACATCAGAAAAATGCATTTGAGGTATTTAATTTTTTTTTGGTCTACTTATTGAAGCTTCTTTCCTGAAACTAATTATTAGACAAAGCCCTGCCTGTTTTGAAATACTGAAAGTAAAACAAAAAAGGCAGATTTTAAAAAAATTGTCTATAACTATAAATTTTCACTAATTAATTTTCTTTTCTACATTCTCAATAGAGTAAAAATATGGAGAATGTGGAATTTAAAACAGGGATAAAGAAAATGCACTTATTTATTTACCAAAGCATAAGAAGTAGTACAAAACCCAAATAAGAAGTTAAAATTTCAATGTAAAGTTGAGATGAGCTATTTGCAGATACATTTCCTATATGGTGTGTGTGGTATGTGTGTCTGTGTGGGGGTTATTCCTTAATCTACATATTGCTTAAAATTGTCACCAGTGTCTAACTTGTACCTAAGATCCTGATTATGCAGAAAAGTTAAAGTGGTAGCTCTTTGAAAAATTAATTCATAAATGACCATAATTGACAAATAATATTTTTTGCTAATCTAAACTAATTTTAAACAGACACTGAAATGTCTGGACTTTTGTAACTCACTGAATGAAAGCTAACAACTGTGTTATGTATTAATAGAAAAGCTAAGATGAGTGGCAGTTTAAGAGAAACACGTTTTAGTTTTTCCCCAAAATGGGTAAGAACGTAAAGGCCAAATCGGGGTTTATTGTCTGCATTCTGGATTTTCTTGTAAACCATAAGGTGAAGGGACAAAATAATTGGAAAGGCTTCTATGCCTTGGTTAACAAGATAGCTGTTCAGTAATAGGGAGTTTGGAGCACAGCAGAAAAAAAGTAGAAGAAAAAGTAAAGGTAAGTGAAGTGGTAGGGGATAGAGCCCAGGGATCAGAGTCAGTGATGTTGTAATAGTGTTGCATCATGACAGATGTTGGCAACACTTGTGGGGAACACAGCATAACATCTAGATGTGTCTGATCACTGTGTTGTACACCTGAAACTAATCTAACATTGTGTGTCAACTGTACTTCAATTTAAAGGAAAATAAATGATTTTAAAAAGAGAGAGCAGTGGTAGGAAAAGAAAAACAAGAGGGAAAGATGAACAAATGAAAAAAAAATGAGCATTAAGTAGGAGCCCTTTGAAGCAGATTGTGCATATTAATACATAGCTTTTACACCTTCTCAGAAACATAAAATACAACCTCAGCTTCCCACAGAATTTGCATTATTTATATTCTCTTCAACTCAGCCAACATTATTGAGTCCTCTTATTCACTGCTGGTCACATTGTAGGGTCTCCTAAAAGAGATCAACCACCCTTCCTCTATAAATTATGGGTATGTAGGAAATGAATACATATCGAGTACCCATTAAAACTATGTATTTGTACTCTCTCTTTTTTAGGTTCTACTTAAATTCTAGTGCTATCTCTTTTAATTCTTCTCTTTTCCAATTTAAAATAAAAATCAAATTTGAGTAAAGGTGATCCAAATTCAACTCCAAGGTTTATGATATTTTTATTACTATCTACTCTGAGTTTGCTTAGTTGTTAAAGGTTAGGTGGAAAATATTTAAAAACAAGAACTAAATTTCTGCACTAAGTAACTAATATTAACCTTGCTCAGATGGTTAACACAGTAAGGCTATAATTGCAAGAGAGGACACATAAAGAATGTCGTGAGTTATTCAAGCAGTGATGAGTTTTCTTGGGACAAGTTTGGCTGTGACAGTTGTGTCTGAGCTGAATACAGAAATGTTCTCAGAAGCACTTTATAAGTGAGATTAGAATGCAAATATGTTCTATTTACCCACTTAAACTCAAACATAGTTCTTCATTTTCTCCTCAGTTAAAATTCCGGGAAGCATGGGACATTGTGTCTCTCTTACCTTCCCTTTACATTGTAGAGGACAAAGTAATAATAAGCAATAGATATTAAATTAGTATTTTCTTAATTACACTCATAACTATAGCAACTACATTCTTCTGAGTTTAATGACTGTGCATAGTCTAATTCTGTAATAGCACAACTATTTAAATTGTAGTTTTCCACACCAGTTTAAGTAATCATCTAGCAATTTTAATAATCTTCATTAAATGGTGAAGCAGTTTAAATTAGCCTTTAGTGATACTTGAAAATCTATCTTATTTTACTTTCTTCATATTCGAAGTATCTACACTATTCTGTCAATTTTAAATGGTACATTTTTCACATTTTAACATCCCTGAAATTAAGATGTAACTTCAAGTCAATGTGTTTAAAAAAAAATCATTATCACTGTCATGGCAGACATTTTTTTCTTAGTGGTAGATACACCAAAAAATGGTACGTTTTATAATTAATAGCATCTTTGATTTAATGAAATTAAACATAAGGCAATAAAGGCATATAGGTAGTATATCCCTATAGAGATTTCTGAATGTCCACTGGTATTTAAATTAAAATATTTAGCCATTACTTCTTTGAGGGCTACTGGTATGTTTAAAAATCTTCTAAAATGAAAAAAAAAAAAATAAAGTCAAGTAAAATAACTTTAGGGATCCAAAGGATGATTTGTTAAACGTGGACTTTGAATCATGATGCTAGGTGCTGGCAGGTATGTTTTTGGTCACAGTCTATTTCTTGCACCACTGATATCTGTTCCAGATGCTCCAATCTTAGTTTTTCACCCTTGTGAGTCATGTGATCACAGCCAAAGACTTCACCTGTCCTAATTTCAGTTTCCTCCTCTGTAAAATATGATAAAATCTAGTTCCTAGAACCGTAACTACATGAAATGGCAGATGTAAACAAGTAGCACAGTTCCTAGCACATAAATACTAATTTTTTTCTTAAAGAATGGCCTTGAAATAAACTTCATTTTGAAAGTTGAAATTTGTCACAGGTGGTAGAAAGTATTCCCGATTGCTGGCTTACTCTGACTGTAGCCTGGAGTGACAATGGGTTTGAATTAGACCCTGTTCAAGCAGAATCTTGAGATGGAATATCCTCTGCTCATTTTAGTACATGATTAGCAGGACACAACAGGATGAAGGATGGGAAGAAAAAAACTCCTGTTATGAGGTGATTATACTCATTAATCAAAGGTCTGTACCTAAGTTTCTAAAACAGAAGGTGTAAGCATCATATGGGGAGCATCTCACTGTGAGATGAGAAATGCAATTAAATAACAAAATACTTTTCACAATATTTTACACCAGGTGGCCATAAGCATAATCCCTGCACGGGTATATAGGTGACTACTTATGAATTCAGTCCAATCATCTCCTCAAACTATCTCAGAGTTTGAAATCCTGTCATTAGAGTTGCTTTGGTTTAACTATATGATCTCTAGAAGGACAGTGTATACATGCACAAATATTACTCAGAAGGGGAGAGAGATTTTGATTGATTAGCATATATTAGTGTGTCAGGCTAGATAGGAAAGGAAATAGAAATCAAGCCAAACAAGTTTGATGAAGATGAGAGAATTTTAGGTATTCTCAGGAAATGGCAAACTAACAGCAGGAAAAGAAAGTGAATCATCTGTCCAGATGGGAAGCTCTAGGGGCTTTACTGGGAAAAGAATGAACATAAAATTATAGTTTTGAGAAAGCTATAGAAATATACTAGTATTTCGCTTCCATCTCCAGTTACTACCACAGAATGTGGCAAGGAATAAGCCCTGAATAAATATTTGTTGGATAAAGGAATGAGTGAATGAATGAGTGAGACATTTTGAAATGAAAGATATTTTTACTGTCCGTGTATGCCAAAATGTCACATAGTATAAAGTGAATTACATCTTTATGTGCATGTGTGAGGCATGAACATCACAGAGCATAGACAAACCCCATGTTGGATCAGGCTTTTGTTGATTTTTTTTTATTTTTAAGAAATGTAAGATGATCTATAAAACATCTAAACCTGTGCAGTAAAGAAATGACTTAAGATGGCAGGTTCTTGAGTGTGTGGGCCATGCCTGTTTTAATCTTTGTAATCCTGGTATTTATCATAATACATGAAATATGACAAGTATTCAATAAATGTTGGTTAAATAAGTGGGATTCTAATATATGCAGTTAATTGTCCGAAAGCTTTGTGCATATTTTGTCTAATAAGCCAGAAAATTGACTGTATAGTTACCATGCAGGCATAGTCAATGGCATGCCTCTCTCATCTATTGATGGGTTATAATTGGGTTCATTTAATTGCGTTTATGTTTTACTGTGTTGTATTTTCTTTGTGCAAATGTTTGTTCTTCTGCCAAATTTTTGCTTAGCCACATTTTCATGTGTACTGACAAATTAATATATTTCAGTGGCCTTATGTTTCTGTTGAACAGCCATGAGATGTTTTATTTGCAGCATCTGTATATTTTAAAATATTCTGCCTAGGAGATGCCAATTTTTTATGTAAATGAAAATGAGAAATTAGAAAAAAATACTGGTAAAATAAGAGTGAATCTGTACAGTTTTCTCAAAATATGTACTCCATTCTCTTCCTGAATTTTCTGATTCAATTCCATAGGGGAAAGTGGTGAAGAGTAGAGAAATTGGAATGTACTGGTTGGTTACAATCTTTGAATTTACAAATACCTTATATCCACCCCTATTTTGAGACTTTAAATTCTATTGGGTTGGGGCTACTCAGAATCTGGGAAGGGTACTCCTGCTTCGAAAAACTTCCCCCATACCACCCATACTGATTTAACCCTTAACCTTCCATTCTCATGCCATGGGGAATTCTCAATCTCTTAATATTTACAAATATTTATTTGTGATCTGAAAATCTTTAGACATGGCAGGTAACCCCATATTAATTGTAATCGAGCCTTCTCGGGGAAACTGTTTCCGCTTTCATTATCTTGTTTCCAAATTCATTTGAAATGTATCCACTGAATTTAAGAGAGGAAATAGTGAGAAGAGCTTCAAAATTTAGAAGCCAAAGTGAATTGGTGAAGGTCTAACTGGGAAATCTGGGTTAACAAACTTCCCTTTAACTTAGTTATGTTCTCTAGTTTAAAAACTTCCAGACTTTCCTCTTCCAAGCTGTTATACAGGAAGAAAATGTTGCATGACTGAGAAATAGTGATTTTCAAATTGCCAGAGAACAGGGAAGCCTGGGGGTCTCAGTTGATTAAGCATCTGCCTTTGGCTCAGGTCATGATTGCGGGGTGCTGGGCTCCCTGCTCAGCAGGGAGTCTGCTTCTCCCTCTGCTCCTCCCCTGCTCATGGGCTCTCTCTCTCAAATAAAAAATAAATAAACATTATCACAGAGCAAAGACCTTTTTGGCAAAGTCAGTCAACAAAACATATTCCTTTAAAATATTGACTACAACCCATACTTACCCACTCTTATTTTCTATTCTACAAAAGACAGGACAAATTAAGTGGAAGAACAACATTGTTATCTAAAAACTGCTAATAGTTGAGTCTTTTTTCTTTTAAGAAGAAAATTGCTCAATTATTAGTTGCATCAGGAAACTAAGATGGTCATTGTTGTAGCAAAGATACTCACAGCATTATAATAGATGATCTTGGATCTTTGCAAGTTTAGAGAACAAGGGGATTAGACATCATCTTTTTGTAAGATATGTGGGGTATGACTGACATTGTAAAATATATAATATTATGGAAAATTTTTATATTATCATACTTATTGAGAATATAAACTTATGTACGGTTCTGGATTTTAAATAATTTAAATTATTTTAGAGATAGGCACAAATGGAAGTGATAACTCCAATGTCTAAGACAGTGTCAGTAAAGATCAATATGTATTTGTTGAATGAGTAAATTTGTAATAGAGCATTTTTGGCAGGTTATAAACATTGTACACAGGTATGATGGGCATTGAAAATCCAAAATTCTTTATCCATCATAGAAGGATATGTAGCCTGTACAACCCTTTTTATTTTCCAACACTTTAATTTTTGTCTATATATTAATGAAAAATGAAATTGAGACATAAATTTAATATTTCTACAGTGATTTCAGGGCTAATATCTTGATATGAGGCAATTTTGGAGCCAATATTCTTTTTCCTCTAAGGAACTTGTGTCAATTCTGATGGTGATTAGTTTAGAAGGTTTCTTCAATTATGGATGAGACATAGTTGGGGGGAAATAAATGAAAATATCCATTTACAAAACCAATATTAGCAGGATAGTTTTGTCTGATCTAGCGTGCTGAGAGGAATTTACCTCACTACTCCAAATTCATTATTACCAATATTTACACACGTCCAAAATATATATGTGTACCAAGTTGAGCATGGCTTCTCTGAAAACCAAGGTTCAAAACGTATTTATGGAAGTTGCAGTTCTGCATGATTAGTCATTGATTTTTTTTTGTTTGTTTGTTTTTTGTTTTGGATGCCCTTAAATGAATGTTTTTCAATTAGGAGGTAGAGTATGGGTTAGGTATGTATCAGAATGACTCAGCAATTTGAGAATTATGCAAAAATTCCTGGGTGATTGTGATGAACCTTCCAAGGCTGAGCCCAACAGGGAGAATTGCATATGATGGTATGTTTTTGCTGTCTTTTTCAAATTACAACACCCCACTCACAACCCATTCTGTTTTCAAAGACACCATTCTGAGGTGAGAGGGTTTTTTAATTTATTTTATTAAGTTTTTAATTTTTATTTCAGTATCATTAACATACAGTGTTATATTAGTTTCAGGTGTACAATATAGTGATTGAACAGTTCTATACATTGCTCAATGCCCATCAGGATAATTGTGCTCTTAATCCCCTTCACCTGTTTCACCTATCCTCCCACCTACCTCCCCTGTGGTAAACATGAGTTTGTTCTCTATAGTTAAGAGTGTCTTTCTTCATTTGTCTCTTTCTTTTTTTCATTTGTTTTGTTTCTTAAATTCTACATTTAAGTGAAATCATATGGTATTTGTTTTTCTCTGTCTAACTTATTTTGCTTAGCCTTATACTTTCTAGGTCCAACCATGTTGTTGCAAATGGCAAGACTTTTTCCTTTTTATGGCTGAATAATATTCCAGTGTGTGTGTGTGTGTGTGTGTGTGTGTGTGTGTGTATCTCCTCTTCTTTATCCATTCATCTATAGATGGACACTTGGGGTGCTTCCACAATTGGCTATTGTAAACAATGCTTCAATAAACATGGGGGTGCATATATCCTCTCAAATTAGTGTTTTTGTATCTTTGGGTAAATAACCAGTAGGGCAATTATTGGATTGTAGGATAGTTCTGTTTTTAGTTTTTTGAGGAAACTCCATACTGGTTTTCATAGTGGCTGCACCAGTTTGCATTCTCAGTAACAGTGCACAAGGATTCATTTTTCTTCACATCCTCACCAGCGCTTGTTTCTTGTGTTTTTAATTTTAGCCATTCTGACAGATGTGAGGTGATATCTCATTGTGGTTTTGATTTGCATTTCCCTGATGATTAGTAACGTTGAGTATCTTTTCATGCATCTATTGGCCACCTGTATGTCTTCTTTGGAAAAATATTTGTTCATGTCTTTTGCCCATTTTTAAATTGGATTATTCATTTTTTGGGTGTTGAGTGGTATCCATTTTTTTTTAACATAGTGCTTTTTTTTAAGATTTTATTTATTTATTTGACAGAGAGAGATCACAAGTAGACGGAGAGGCAGGCAGAGAGAGAGAGAGAGAGAGGGAAGCAGGCACCCTGCTGAGCAGAGAGCCCGACTCGGGACTCGATCCCAGGACCCTGAGATCATGACCTGAGCCGAAGGCAATGGCTTAATCCACTGAGCCACCCAGGCGCCCCACCATTCTTTACATATTTTAGATACTAGCCCCTTATTGGATATGTCATTTTCAAATATTTCTTCCCATTCAGTAGGTTGTCTTTTACTTTTGTTGACTGTTTCCAGAGGATGATTTTTAGAAGAATTCTAATTTGTTCAGAAATAGCACTGCTTATTTCCCTCTCCATTTGGGCGATACTGCTTCCATATTTACCAGGCTTCAGGAAGGTGTTGTATGGGTAGTTTTATGCACAGTACATACTTGCCAAGGTAGTGATATTTTTCCATTATCCGAAGTTAAGAAAGACTCTGGGCCTTAATTAGTGTGGCGATCTTCTATCTCATTTTCAGATAAGCAGAAAACTTACAACCAAGTTTATGATTCTTGGGAAGGAAATAAAATATGATGAAAAGATTTCATCCTATGTAGTATAGATATATTGTATATAATTTACAGAATGAATTGTCTTATTATGATAGGATGTAGCAATACATACATGAGATAGATTTTATTGTCTGGTTTTTAGAGATTATTTTTTTCTCTTTACTTTATGGTTGTATCTCTGTAGTTCTTAATACTCATGGGTATAAAATCACATTTCCCTGTCCTTAACAGTTTTCAGTACACACACACATCAAAGAAACCAGACCACTTTAACTTTATAGATGAGGAAACTGAGGCTTGGAGATCTTTCATACCTTAATTCCCACTTCTTTTTTTTTTTTATGCTACATTGTAGCATTGTTTATCATTAATACTTTACATCCTATAGAAATGTGCCTGAGCATGAATAGCTGCCTCTGTTAAAAAAAAAAAGTTGTTTCACTCCATTTCCATCTCTTTCCCTCATTTATACCTTATTGCTTATTATTTATGTCTTCCTGAAGCACTGTAAGTGTCACAGAGGCCACTCTCTATATTCATACTCTCCAAGTATCTAACAGCAGAAGTTGAAATGTTACTATAACATATTAAGTGAAGTTATCTTCTAGGTAACATTTAAAATACAAGGATTCCTGGGGCGCCTGGGTGGCTCAGTGGGTTAAAGTCTCTGCCTCTGGCTCAGGTCATGATCCCAGGGTCCTGGGATCGAGCCCCATATCGGGCTCTCTGCTCAGTGGGAAGCCTGCCTCCTCTCTCTCTCTCTCTCTCTCTGCCTGCTTGTGATCTTTGTCTGTCAAATAAATAAACGAAATCTTTAAAATAAAATAAAATAAAATACAAGGATTCCTCTTATAAACCCGGATAGCCATTGATATTAGGACATAATTTTACCTCTTTAGTGTCTTCAGTACCTAATACACCACAGATTTTCATTAGATATCTGCTAAATAAATAAATTATGAACAAATATTTAATGCCATCACTTTCCATTTTATTTGATTTTGTGCTGAATTAAGGTAAGAAAATATCTATTTATGTCGACATTGCAGTGTTTAGAGTTACAGAGATACCTCTCTAACATTGAAGCTATTTTACTACGGAAATGCTGTTCCAGTTAACAAGTATTTCCTAAGTGTCCACCCTTTCCTTCACTCCAGACTAGGTGTTGCTAGATTAGCAAGGAGAGCCTGTGGAGCATGTTACTTTTCTTTACTGCCTCCAAGTAAAATATTTAATAAAACTACAGCCATACTTGAGTTATTCCAGAGAAAAACTTTTCAGAAGGACAGTTCCATATTTCAGGCAACTTAGCAGGTCAGATGCCTTTGGGTTCTTTGTATGACTGAGTTAAAGAGCTAGAACGTATATAAAAGCTTAGTGACCTGTGTTTGCAGTTTCACTGAACAGCCATAGGTAAACTGGACTTCTGGGGCTTCAAGTGTAACCACTGAAGTGGTTGCATGTGATTGAATTGCAACTCTGTTGAAAAACATCACTGAAGACACACAAGTTGCTGGTAAAGGATTTGTGTTACAGTTTGGTTTTACTGTTTGTCCACATGAAGACTCTCTCTTCATATAGATCACTCTCAAATGAAAAATTAAGCTAGGAAATAAGATTGACTTGTTTTGAGGAAGGAAACTAATTGCCAATAAAGCAAAACTTCTACCTATGACAAATCCCAGCCATTATTTCTGGGTGAAAATTTTCCTTAAAAATCAAAGTTTTAAAATTTATAATACTGATAGACTAGCTCTGTTAAAATGATCAATAAGAAACTTTTTTATTAACCACTGCAAGTATTTAAGGGTGTCAATGAAAGTGAAAATTTTTAAGGCATAAATTCCCTAATTACTGTTGAAGTCCAAATTAACAGGAAATTATTAAAGTCTAAATAACATTTGCCAATGTATCATCTGGGACACATTTTCTCTTGGCTGTGCTTCCTACCACTGCTGGATGAATAGTCAATAATTATTATTCGGTATCACACATTTCATAGAAACTGTCAGAACGTGCAATTAGTCAGGAATGATAAAATGGCAATAAAAGACTTAGGAATAATGAATTGGCAATATAAGTCACCAATGTGTGATACATACATTTCTTAAAATATTTTATAGCCTACTGGTTATTAAATGTAATCATGACTGGTAAAAGCAGATGAAATTTGATTTAGGGACTCAAATGTTTAACTCTCACTTCAAAGTGGACCAGCTTTGCTTGATTTTCTTGGTCCTCACTATACAGTAAATGACTAGAATTCTCTGTACGGAAATCTTGAGATCCAGGGCCATTGTCTGAAGGCATTTATTACAGAAAGTTGTACAAATGTCTCAGCTATAATACGATTTCACAGCATGAATGCCATGAACAGTGAGCCTCCAGAGAAACTATAAAATGTTTGCAACAGCTGAGCTCTAAGGTTAGAGTTTAAGATAGAATTGGTTACAAAATTTTAACTTTTGATATAACTTTTAACTTTGCAGCACACAACCTAAGTGGTCAAAGAATGCTAAATAGACAGTCTTGTTTTTTAGTTCCTGCAGATAAACATGGCTAACAACAAAAAGGTGACCTTAAACATCCCTATTATCACAAGTACCTTTCATATTTTATTTTGTAAAGAGATATATATATATCTCCTTTATATATCAGGAGATAACACTAAACCTTACATACATTATTTTTTTCCTATTCATACCTACCTATGACAAAGTTTAATTTATATATTAGGTACAGTAATAGATTAACAACAACAGCTCATAATAAAATACAACAGTTGTAACAGTGTACTGTAATAAAAGTTATGTGGATGTGGTGTATCTCTCTCTCTCTCAAAATACTGAATGTAATATACACACCTTTCTTGTGATAATGTGAGATGATGAAGAACCCACGTGAGGAGATAAAGTAGGGTGAGTTATGCAGGCACTGAGAATTAGCATTAGGCTGCTACTGACCTTCTGGTGATACATCAAAAGGAGAATTGTCTGCTTCCAGACTGTGGTTGAGCATGGGTCACTAAAACCAAGGGAAGTGAAACTACAGTTTAGGGGGGCCTACTGCATAGCTGTAATTTAGACTGTGCTCCTCCTAAAAAGAGGCCAAGGCAATTCTCCTTTTGAAAAATGCTCAAGCTTACCAGGCATAGTAACTTAAATCATTAATTAGTAAGAAGTGATGATCTGTGATGCTCCATTTCACCTTTGATTGTTGAAATCACAGCCTAGAGGTAACTACATTATAGTGATGGATGAAGTATTTGGAAAATGTCTGTGATCCAGAGTTTCTGGGATGCAAAAGGATATTTTACAGGTGTGTAACCATAAATGAGTAGTTTAACATAATATTTCTCATCCTAGAATTCATATTACATTGACTAGAGGAAAAGAACTGCTCATTTATGAATTCTGGAAGATGGTGACATCTGACATCTATCTGAAATGGAAGACTGAATTTAATATCCATAATTGTCAACATTCATGTGTCATTCTCATATTTGGCAATATTATACTGACATTACAGAAGAGTGCTATAGAACCTGCTGTTATGTAGCAGATTTTTAAAATGGCTTTCATTTTATTTAATTAATTAGTATTTTATGGCTTTCATTTTATTTTTTATTAAAGTATAATTGGCATATGACATTTTGGTTTTAGGTTACAACATAATGATTTAATATTTACATACATTGCAAAATGACCACCATAATAAGTCTAGTTGCCATCTATCACCGTACAGAGTTACATATTTTTTTTAAATGATGGAATTGTCGGGGCACCTGGGTGGCTCAGTGGGTTAAAGCCTCTGCTTTTGGCTTGGGTCATGATCCCGGGGTCCTGGGATCAAGCCCCGCATTGGGCTCTCTGCTCCGTGGGGAGCCTGCTTCCTTCTCTCTCTCTGCCTGCCTCTCTGCCTACTTGTGATTGCTGTCAAATAAATAAATAAAATCTTTAAAAAAAATGATGAGAATTGTCATGATCTACTCTCTTAGCAACTTTCAAATATACAATGTTATTGACTTTAGTCATCATGCTATACATTAGCACCCCATAACTTGTTTTATGGTTGGAAGTTTGTACTTCTTGATCCTCTTCACTCATTTTGCCCAACTCCTATCCCACTTCTTCTGGAAACCACCAATCCATTCCTTGTATCTATGGGTTTTTTCTTTTGTTTGTTCATTTGCTTTGTTTTTTAGATTCCACATGTAAGTGAAATCATATGGTATTTGTCTTTTGCTTTATGACTTATTTCACTTAGCCGCAATATCCCCAAGGTACATTCATGTTGTCACAAATGGCAAGATTTCATTTTCTTTTATGGCTGAGTAGTATTCTATAATATATATATATATATATATATATATATATATATATATATATATATAATATCTTCTTTATCCATTTATGTACCAGTAAACAGTTATGTTGTTTTCATATCCAAGCTATTGTAAGTAATGCTGCAATGAATATAGGGATACATATATCTTTTCAAATTAGTTTTTGTTTTCTTTGGATAAATACCCAGCAGTGGAGTTACTGGATCATATGTTAGTTCAACTTTTTGAAGAAACTCCATACTTTTTTTTATAGTGGCTATACCAGTTTACATTTTCACCAACAGTGCATCCCTTTTCTGTATGTACTTGCCCTTAACAACACTTGTTATTTCTTTTGATTCTATTCATTCTCACAGGCATAAAGTAATATCTCATTGTGGTTTTGACTTGCATTCCTTGATGGTTAGTGATGTTGAGCCCCTTTTCATGTGCCTGTTGGCTGCTTGTATGTCTTTTCTGGAAAAATATCTATTTAAATCTTCTGCTCATTTTAAAATTTAATTATTTTTGTTATTGAGTTGTATGAGTTCTTCATATGTTTCAGATACTAACCCATTATTGGATATATGACATAAATTGTAAATATCTTCTCCCATTAAGTAGGTAGCTTTTCATTTCATTGATGGTTTCCTTTGCTGTACAGAGCTTTTAGTTTGATATAGTGCCATTTCTTTATTTTTGTTTCTGTTGTCCTTGCCTTTGCAATTGGGTCCAAAAAGTTATTGCCAAGACTGATGTCAAAGAGCTTACTGCCCATGTTTTCTTTTAAGAGTTTTATATTTTCAGGTCTTACATTCAAGTCTTTAATCCATTTTCAGTTAGTTTCTGTGTATGCTGTAAGGTAGTGGTCCAGTTTCATTCTTTTGAATGCAGCTCCAGTTTTTCTAGCACCACTTAGTGAAGAGACATCATCATATGTTCTTGTCTCCTTTGTCATAAATTAATTGATCATATACATATAAGTTTACTTCTGGGATCCCTATTCTGTTCCATTGATCTATGTCTGTGTTTTTATGCCAATACCATACTGTTTTAATTACTATAGTTTTGTAATATATTTTCAAATCAGGATGTGTGATGCTTCCAGCTTTATCCTTTTTCAATATTACTTTGGCTATTCAGGATCTTTTGTGGTACTGCATGCATTTTAGAAATTTTTCTATTTCCATGAAAAATGCCATTGGAATTTCGATAGGGACTGTATCAAGTCTGAGATTGCTTTGGATAATATGGACATTTTATCCAACAATATTAGTTTTTCCAATCCATGAATGTAAAATATCTTTTCATTTATTTGTTTCATTAATTTATCTTATGGATTTCAGTGTATAGGTCTTTCACCTTTTTGGTTAAATTTATTTTTAGGTACTTTATTTTTTTGATGCAATTGTGAATGAAATTGTTTTCTCAATTTCTCTGTGGTTGTTAGTATCTAAAAATCTGACAGATTTTTGTATATTGATTTTTTACCCTGCAACTGTACTAAAATTTTCTAACAGTTTTTTGAAGGAGGCTTTAGGGTTTTATATATATAAACACATGTTGTTTGCATATGGTGATGGTTTTACTTCTTCCTTTCCAGTTGGGATGTCCTTTTTCCCCTACATAATTACTCTGGCTAGAACTTTCAATACTGTGTTGGATGAAAGTGGTGAGAGTGGGAATCCTTATCTTGTTACTGATCTTAGAGGAAAAGCTTTAAGTTTTTCACCATCAATTTTGATATTAGCTGTGGGTTTCTGTTATTAGCTTTTTATTTTGTGTAACCCATATGGCCTTTATTATGTTCAGGTATGTTCCTTCTACACCCAGTTTGTTGAGAGTTTTTATAAATAGATGTTGAATTTTGTCAAATGGTTTTTCTGTATCTTTTGAGATAATCATATGATTTGATCTTTAATTTTGTTAATGTGATGTATTATGTTGATTGATTTGTGGATATTGAACCATCCTTGTATTCCTGGAGTAAATCCCACTTGATCATGTTGTATGATCCTTTTAAAGTATTTCTCCCTTTAGGTCTGTTAATATTTGCTTTATACATTTAACTGTTCTTATGATGGATGTGTAAATATTTATAAATTTATATCTTCTTGTTGGATGGCCACTTTTATCATTATGTAATGCTCATCTTTGTCTTTTATTAGAGTCTTTGTTTCAATGTCTGTTTTGTCATATGTTTAGTTACCACAGCTTTTAATTTTCATTGCATAGAACATCTTGTTTCATCCCTTCACTTTCAGTTTGTGTGTATCCTTACAGCTGAAGTGAGTCTCCTTGTGCAGCTGATAGATGGATCTTTCTTTTTTAATCCTTTCTGTTGTGTTGTGTCTTTTAATTAGAGAATTTAGTCCATTTACATTTAAAGTAATTATTGATGGATATGTACTTATGGCCATTTGGTAATTGTTTTCTGGCTGTATTGTAGTTCTCTGTTAATTTCTTCTCTTGCTTTCTTCCCTTGCACTCTGGTGACCTTTTTGTATTGCTATGCTTTGATTTCTTTCTCATTATCTTTTGTGTTTCTCCTACAGGTTTTTGCTGTGTAGTTACCACAAGTCTCACATATAGCAGCTTACATATGTAAAACAGCCTATTTTGATATCAAGTTAAGTTTGTATTTTAAAGCTTTACATTTTTACTCATTCTAAGTCCTATCTTTTACGAGTTTGATGTTACTTTTTATGTTTTTTAACTTTGTGTATCCCTAAGAAATTATTATAGTTATAGTTATTTTTACTACTTTCATCTTTTTACCTTCATACTAGCTCTATAGGTGATCCTCTACTGTTACTATATATTTACCTTCACCAGTGAGATTTTTACTTTTAAATGTTTTCTTGTTATGCATCAGTGTCCCTTTCTTTCTTTCTTTGTTTCTTTTCTTTTCTTTTCTTTTTTTTTTTTTAGCTCAAGGAAGTACTTAAAATAATTCTTCTAACTTCAGGTTAGTAATGATGAACTACTTTAGCTTTTGCTTGTCTGGAAACTTCTTTATCTCTCCTTCATTTCTCAGTGATGATCATGCCAGGTAGAGTTTTCTTGGTTGGAAGTTTTTTCTTTCAGCACTTTGAATATATCATGCCACTCTCTTCTGTCCTGCGAAGGTTTTGCTGAGAAATCTGCTGATAGTATTATGGAGGTTACTGTGTATGTATGTAACAAGTTATTTAACTCTTGCTGCTTTTAAAATGCTCTCTTTATCTCTAACTTCTGACATTTTAATTATAATGTATCTTAGTGTGGCTGTCTTTGGAGTCATCCTATTTAGAACTGTTTGAGCTTTCTGGATCTGTTTCCTTCTCCAAGTTAGGGAATTTTTCAGGCATTTTTTTCTTCAAATAAGTTTTCTCTTCTTTTCTCTCTCTTTTCTCCTCTATGATCTATTTCTCTTCTTGATGTTGTTTTATAGGTCCCTTAGGCTATCTTCACTTTAAGACTTTTGTTGTTGTTGCTCTGTTTAGATGAGTTTTACTGCCCTATCCTCCAGATCACTGATTGCCCCCCCCACCCTCTGTTTCATCTAATTTGATGTTAAACCCCTCTGGTATATTTTTGTGTTCAGCTATTGCATTCTTCAGCTTTGTGACTTGTTTTCTTATATTTTCCTTTTCTTTATTGAAGTTCTCACTGTGTTTATCCATTCTTCTCCCAAGTTTGGTGAGCATCTTAATGACCATCACTTTGAACTCTTTGTCAGGTAAATTACTTATATCCATTTCATTACAGTTTTTTTCCTGAGGTTTTACATTGTTTTTTTCATTTGGAACATATTCCCCAGTTTCCTCATTTTCTTGACTCTCTGGATTTGTTTCTATTTATTAGGCAAAACAGCTATTTCCTCCAGCTTGAAAGAGTGGACTTGTGTAGGAGATGAGACTTATTTTGAACTCTGCCCTATCTCCTGGTTGTCTTTCAAACCTTTGTGATTATCTAAGCAGCTTGATTTTGGTTTGATAGGTCCTAATTGTTGAGGGTGTATTAAGACCAGTGAGTGGTCCAGAGGGAGAGAACTAGTCAGCACCTAGTTTCAGGTCCATTGGAAGTTAATCCCTCAGGCAGCAGCTTTTAAATTATGCAAATGTATTTAGTCCTGTGGGACCACAGTTGTATACTCTGCTGGATGCCAGACCAGGCAATCTGGAGTTGTCCACTTCATAACAGTTGCAAAAAATTGGGGTTCCAGATGAGCTCCTTTCTGGGAGATATCAGTGAACTGCAGCAAGGTCAAGGGATGTGTACCCTGAGAGTACTTCTGTGCCCTCTAGATAATAAACCTGAAGCCTGCCCCTTAAGCTGAAGCCTTCAGACAATAGACCTTTTTCACAGGAAAACTGGTGGTGTGTTTCAGTCTGTGCAGTGCTCTGGGCGTAGTAGCCTGCCAAGAATTGTCTCTCCAGTTGTTTCAGACCTGTGGGTCCCAGAAATGTAATCCCCCAGCCACCAGAGCCAGGTGCTCAATCTATGGGCTGTGCAAGCTTTCCAGCTTTGGCAGGACCGTGGGAATCATGGCAGCAAGGGCACTTGCCTTTTGACTTTGGTGGAACTATGGGATTGGTGTGAGAGTAGGGTATGACTATCAGCACTAGCAGGTCAGAGGGAAAGTGCAGAAATGGTGACTGCCAGCACCTCCACCCCTGCAGGGAGTCTTAACAGGTTCCTACACCTGTGGCAGATGCTTTAAGGTTAGCAAATGAATGTCGTTCACATATGGTGTAGGTTTATTTCAAATTGCTGCTTTTGCAATGGGTCCCAGGGTGAGTGAGTATGTGTGCAAGCTCTTTAAGAGTGGACTCTGTGTTCCCTATAGCCTTACTTCTGTATATAAGCCCCATTGATTTTCAAAGCCAGAATTTTGGAGGCTCATCTTTCCTGTGTAGATCCTGAGGGCTGGAGTATGTGATGAGGGACACAAACCCCTTGCTCCTCAGGGAGCAGCTTCATATTTGTGAGATCTCTTTCCAATTATGGGTCACCATGCTAAGGGTGAGGATTTTTCTTTTAAGATTTTATTTATTTATTTGAGACAGGGAGATCGATCACAAGTAGGCAGAGTAGCAGACAGAGAGAGAGGTGGAACCAGGCTCCCTGCTGAGCAGAAAGCCCAATGTGGGTCTTGATCCCCAGACCTTGAGATTGTGACCTGAGCCAGAGGTAGAAGCTTAACCCACTGAGCCACCCAGGCACCCCAAGGGTGAGGATTTTGATGAAACTGTGTCTCTGACTCTTTTACCCATCTCTATATGGCCTTGCCTTTTCTTTCTTTCTTTCTTTCTTTCTTTCTTTCTTTCTTTCTTTCTTTCGAGAGCACATGCACATGCATGGGGAGGGAGGAGGGGCAGAGGAAGAAGGAGAAAGAATCTTAAGCAGGTTCCACTCTCAGTGTGGAGTCAGATGTGAGGCTTGATCTCACAACCCTGAGATCATGACCTGAACTGAAGCCAAGAGCTGGTTGCTTAAACAACTGAGGCACCCAGGTGCCTCGTGATGTGGCCCTTTTATCTTTTGTCATGGAGGAGCTGTTCAGCTAGATTTTAGGCCTTTTTCAGAGGGATTTTTTCCATATGTAGCTATAGATTTGTTTTGTCTGTGGGAGAACATGAGTTCAGGATCTTCCTATGCTGCCCTCTTGAACCTCATCCAGGAGAATTTTAAAGGAGTGTATTTCAAAGCTCCCTATGAAGCAATGAATTAGAAATTTGCTTTGAGTTCAACTTGGATGGCAGCTATTATTTGGTACATAAATCTCATGAGAGAGTAGAGTGCATTTATACAATAGCTACTCTGAATTCTGCATAGCATTACATGGTCATATTAAAGATAATTCTTAGGCTGTCTGTCCATATCAAAATTTTTTTGAGGGTTTACTTTCACATTTATGATGTAAGACTGGAGCTTTATAACACTACTGTGGAGAATGCGGAATTCAGGATAGCGTGGATGTGTTTTTGATCCTATCCAAGGGGATTTATTAGTGGAAATACCAAAAGAATCTCATTGTACTGAGGTTTCACTTATAATAGAGTCCCATGGCATGGATCCTGTGGCTAGCATTACAGTATAGTTCCAGGTTTCCAGGACAAAGGAAAGCCTTTACATAGAAAAGCAAAACAATCTTTTAAAAGTGGGTATTTGCTTATACATAGTAATGTCTTAGGAGAATTAATTGAGTTAGGATATCCTGAGCACTGTATTTGATAAATATTTGTTACACACTAACAACTTTGAGGTGTATCAGGTCATACAGCACATTCAAAATTCTGTTTCTGAGAGCCAAGAGGGTGGTATTATAAGTCTTCCCAATTATTTTTTATGCTGCAATCTCAAAAGGTTAGACTTTTACCTCAAAAACCTATAATATTCACTTACTATTTGTGACACAGTTATTGTTCATGGATCTGAGTTTTCCTTGAGTTTTAATTCATTTATATCTAATTTTATTTTTAGCTTTTAATACCTCTTATTTTCATTTACTGGGGGTGTAAAGTTCTATTTTCTTTTATATTACCTGACCCTATGTCATTCATTCATTATGGGATAATCCTGAAATTCTCTGAGCTTGATTTTCTTCATTTGAAATAATAATAATAATGATGATGATAATAATAATAATAATAATAGTTTTATTCCCAAAATAGAATGGATTACAATAAAAACAATTACCTAGTGCGTAGTAGATGCTATTTTGTTCCAAATCTATTACCTCTATAGGTCATTTTCAGCCATTTGTGGAATTCAATTATGTCCCTTTCAAATTTACTTTTTGAGATTGATGGATCCCATTTCATCATATGAAAATATTTGCACAGTCTCCATTTTAACTACCTTTTCTTGTACCATCTTTGAACTCTATATTGTTTTCCTTCAGGGATGGCATCAGAATAGAACCCAAGAGTTTAGATTTTTTTTTAAGGGTTTAGATCAACTTCCTCTAATTTTTTTTGCATCCCAAAGAGAAAGTGATTTCTTGTTGAAATTGGAGGAAATGAAGAATTACTCATTCATCACATAACTGTTTTTCTTGCTATGTAAGACTTTGAGTGGGAAAGGGATCATGTCTGTGATGGTTCATGGTTGTTATCTTCTTAACCATCATTATTCTATCCTGTAATGTGACAGATAAACAAAAAGAGGTGACAAATTGTTACTGTATTAATCTTTACATAATACCATTTTTTTTCTTCATGCCACTTTCATGCCCACATGTCCTTGAAAGTTTCCTATGGACTGCAGCAGTGTTCTCAAGAATTTCGACCCAAGTGGCAAATGAGAAGGGCCTGCAAAATCCTGAGGGCAAAATATTTAGTGACCTTCTCCAAATCTTATTTTGTATTTTTAAAATTCAGCCTGTCATTCTTTTCTACATACTATCAATATTGGTAATATTTAAATAATTCAAAATACTTTCTGATTAAATAGCCTGACATTCCATTCCAAATCTTGAAGGAATTTTGGTGTCTGGGAAGGTGTGCTGTACAAGTCTTGTGCATCTAAGCCTCCCTGGCGCCACCACATTTCTTGGGGAAATGAGTACCCCAGCTTGGGAAGTCAGATCATGTTCAGACTCTTGTATTGGAATTGCATAATATTCCACAATCCAACTTTAACTCCCTTTGATAGTCGATCTTTCATAAACTCCCTACACGAATGTGACACTGCAGCTAAACTGTTGAACTGACTCTCGCACAGATTCATTTCTCCTGGTTTCCTATCTTTGTTCAAACTTACTTCCTTATCAATACCTTCTTCCCTGAGTTCATCTCTGCCTATAAGAAGTTGATTTTCTTTTTTTTTTTTTTTAAAATTTTTTCTAAAGGCAGACTGCCACGTGCAGCGCCTCATTTGGATGTGTCTGGAGTCTTGGAAGCTTGACTACCCTACGTTCTCCTACAAATGGACCTTGAGAGCTTGTTTGGAGGTTCTAGCAGGGGAGCGCAGCTACTCGTATACCCTTGACCGAAGAACGGTCCTCTCCTCTATCGGGGAAGGTCGTCCTCTTCGACCGAGCGCGCAGCTTCGGGAGGGACGCACATGGAGCGGTGAGGGAGGAAGGGGACACCCGCCTAGCCAGCCAGATCAGCCGAATCAACCCTGGCGATCAATGGGGTGACAGATGTCGCAGCCAGATCGCCCTCACATCCAGAAGTTGATTTTCAATATCAATTTCATATGCATCTTTTCTTTAAATACTTTTAAACTTGAAGCAGTCTTTTCCATGACTGATTTCTTATAAGCTCCCAATGAGTTGCAGTATGGTATTTAAATACTTATTATTTGTTCTGAGCAAAATTCTGTTCCATATCCTGCTCCTTCTTTCAAAGCTTTGTGGTTAGCAGTGACAAAGACTTTCTTCTTGACCAAAGTTTAGTCAGGCTCTTTAGGCTCTTTAAACCCACTTGTCAGCTAGGTCCCATCCTCGACCCCATCCATCCTCAGCCTGCTTAGTCTAGTTGTAGCAGGAATTCTGCTAAGTCAGTTTATTGAGAATCTCCCAGTCCTTGATATCTGATCATCCTGGGCTGTCTTCAGCAAGAAACCTGTGAGGTGGGTTTGGCAAGAATTCCTCTATGTTTGATGTCTTCTCTTCCTAACTCTTCATCCAGTGACTCCCTCACTCTGCTTATTAACTCTAAGTCCCAGCTGTCTTTGCTGTATTGAGTTGAACCCTAAGCTCTCTCCCCTATTGTGGTTGTCTTGACACCTATCACAATAGTCTGAATAAAGTCTTCCTTACCATTTTAACAAATATTAGAATCTCTCTCTCTCTCTCTTTTTTTTAGCAACAGGAAATGCCTATCATATTAACCCACAGCCTGGACTATAAGGTATGGATATAACATAAATTAACCAGTCAGAATATTTTTTTAAGCTGCAGTTCTCTTAATGGTGTCATATGGGTATGAGCCCTAAGCTACTTAGGATTACTTCCTGCTACCACCACATGAAGAAGATGACATTAGACAATGAATATCACACAGACAGAAACGTGGTCCAGGTTTAGCTGCTTTTAAGTCATCCTTAAAATCAGCTCTACTTCTGCCCTTCCCAGTTGTAAAAGAAAAATAATTTCCTTTCCTTCCTCCCTTCTACTCTTCTCCATCCCTCCGTCTCTTTTTTTCTTTCTTTTGCTTAAAAACATTCAACAACATTTCAGTGTCTTAAAGCAAAAATATTCTGACTGATATATTCACTCCTATAGTACATTTCATCTACCCTTTTGTTACTGATTTATAATCTTAATTTCTCAATTATTCTACATATAATTATAGTTTGTATAACTCCACAAAACATAGGCTCTTAATATTTACTGATTTTTCTCATTTTTTATGTTCTTGAAAAGTAAAGATTTACAACTTGACATTTTTAGAAGTTCTATGTTCTAGATAGTAAATTATTATTTAATAAAATGTAAAAAATAAATAAATTTATTATTTAGAACATAGAGTTATGGATTAATGTGAAGGTATACTTCTCTATAATTTCAACATGCAGGGATGACTTGTGAATAATCAATGTACATCCATCCATCATTTTCCATGGGATCATAATATACAGATTATTTTGTTTTATTTTCATTTTACATTTTTTCTGAACAATATATTTTGAACATCATTCCATGAGTTAATAGCATCATTTTAGCACATAAAGTCACTGCACTTGAAATATATATATATAAAATATTTAAAAATCTCCTATTTTAAGATATCTAGATTGTTTTCAAAGATTCCCTATGTTTTAATACAAATGAACAAGACAAAGTCAAATTTTTAAAAATTATTTATTTCTTTTCAGTGTAACAGTATTCATTGTTTTTGCACCACACCCAGTGCTCCATGCAATCCATGCCCTCTCCAGTACCCACCACCTGGTTCCAACCTCCCACTCCCCACCCCTTCAAACCCCTCAGATTGTTTTTCAGAGTCCACAGTCTCTCATGGTTCACCTCCCCTTCCAATTTCCCTCAACTCCCTTCTCTTCTCCATCTCCCCTTGTCCTCCATGTTATTTGTTATGCTCCACAAATAAGTGAAATCATATGATAATTGACTCTCTCTGCTTGACTTATTTCACTCAGCATAATCTCTTCCAGTCCCGTCCATGTTGCTACAAAAGTTGGGTATTCATCCTTTCTGATGGAGGCATAATACTCCATAGTGTATATGGACCACATCTTCCTTATCCATTCGTCTGTTGAAGGGCATCTTGGTTCTTTCCACAGTTTGGCGACCGTGGCCATTGCTGCTATAAACATTGGGGTACAGATGGCCCTTCTTTTCACTCCATCTGTATCTTTGGGGTAAATACCCAGTAGTGCAATTGCAGGTCATAAGGAAGCTCTATTTTTAATTTCTTGAGGAATCTCCACACTGTTCTCCAAAGTGGCTGCACCAACTTGCATTCCCACCAAGAGTGTAAGAGGGTTCTCCTTTCTCAGTATCCTCTCCAACACATGTTGTTTCCTGTCAAAGTCAAATTTTTAAGCATTCTTTTTTACATGTTTCTCACATGTCTGGCTATTTCCCAAGGGCGAATATACATTTAAAAAAACTTTGGTGCTTATTGCCAAATAACCCTTTGGAAATATGGTATAAATTTATATCATAAAGTAATGAATTAACAGCCTTATTTTTTCTCCTCAAATTGTAGCTAAACTTTTGCTTTGTTGTTTTTAGCCTATAGTTCATTGTGTTCAAGGGTAAAGGTATTTTTTTAACTTTTTCTTTGTTCAGTTCTTATCCCTTATTACAAAATTTTATTAATCTCATTTTTCTATTATGATTGTCATCTTTTCCTACTGATTCATTGGAAATATATTAACATATGAAGTTAGCATTTATTACTGATGATGATTATGATGATTATATTTTAGAGTTATTGGCTCTTTTTCTTTTATACATTAAGAAATTTTATTTAGTTTTTTTTGTTTGCATTTTAACTTTTAGTAAGTTATATTTAGAAAAGCAGTCCATTTTTGATGCTTCACTTTTTTATCCCTGTAAAACTGGCCTGTTTATATATCTTTGTCTTATATATGTAGAATTTGGGTTATATATATATAAATATTATATTATATGTAATTATATTTATATTAAATAACTATTTTTAAAAGTGATGATCTGAGTATATTTTGTGTTTTTTTTTTTTAAAGATTTTATTTGTTTATTTGACAGAGAGAGATCACAAGTAGACAGAGAGGCAGGCACAGAGAGAGAGAGAGAGAGGGAAGCAGGCTCCCCGCTGAGCAGAGAGCCCGATGCGGGACTCGATCCTAGGACCCTGAGATCATGACCTGAGCCGAAGGCAGCGGCTTAACCCACTGAGCCACCCAGGCGTCCTATTTTGTGTTTTATATTTGTATGTATTTTATAGTACCTACAAGATATGTTATATGAAAGTTACGTATTATATGTAAAAGGCATATAGCATATATAACTTCATTTTATAATTTGGCTTAATGGAATTTATGGCATATTGTTGCAGTTTGACAATAACTTTAAACTTGGAAAAGGTTAGAAGTCAAGGTTAACAAGAGCAAATTAATATAACACTAAAATGTTAAGAAAGCCCTGTAGAATGCAATTCTAGACGTTTGTTACAATGGATCAATTTTTCATTAAATTCTTTAAATGATTTCAATACTTTCTGGGTACAAAACCAACTGCCCTTCTTAACATTTGCCAGAAGATGGCGCTATATTAATAAACTAAGATCTCTCTCTCTGTACTTTAGGAATTGCAGATAAATTTTTGCCAAAGTATTAAAAATCAAAGCAATTCCTAGGGCTTGACAAATAAATCTCTAATGATATGCTCACCTTATCCTTAATGCCTGTTTCTTAAAATGAAAAGTTTTCTATGTATTTGTAGGGGAGGGCTTAAACATATTTTACTCAGTATAAATTTTTTTCTTACATTTTCACTCTTCTTCCTTTTCAAGTTATAAGATAAAAATGGGCATAAAAAGGCAGCTAATTAGTGGATTTTAAAACTAAAATCGTATAACATATTTGAAATCATGTGCACGTTGTGTTCTTGCAGAACACACACCCACACCCACCCTGAACACACACACACACACACACACACACACACACACACACACACAGAGCTACTTCTGTGCTGAGACTGAAAAAAATTGACCGAAAGAAACCAAAGCCAAGGCTAAACATTGTGATGGATTCCACGGGACTAATCACACAACAGTAGCTGCTGTATTTATAGTTATTTACATTTAACAACAGTTCACTAAAATTTAACTTAGGCTAATGTTTGCATTGTATTTTACTTACATCAGGACTCATTCATCAGAGGTTCTGTAACTGAGCAAGGATTTCTTTAACCACTGCTTTCATTTAATGCCATTAAATATAGGTGTCTTTTAAAGGCAGTTAACTTAGTGTAAGCTGAAACACCTCAATATGTGCTAATAATGGAACATTTGTTTAGCATTAAAAATGAACCTTAATAAACCCCTTTCTTTCTGTATTGCTCCTGGCTCCAGAATTTTCTAATGAGTAGCAACGGGAGCTCAGCAACCACTATGTGGTTTCTTAACCTGACAGTAATTGTGTCTAATAAGTAGAGCAGAGTATTCAGCAGACATTCCATTGAGGTATTCAGTATTACCTAGCTAATTCCAACTAAGGAATGGGAAACAAATGGTATGCATCAGGCTTGTCCATGAGGCCTGGTTCAGAAGAAAGAACCATGGAGATAATGTAATACTTTATTAATGAGCACGAATAACATCAGTAAATGTTTTATTTTGTTGTATCTTTGGTATGTGCTTTCTGAATCCACATAAATACATAGATCAGCAGTGTCTCACTCCTTTCTTTATAATATGTAGCTCAATATTTAAACACTACTTTTACTGAGTTCCTTCTATGGGCAGATTGTCTTCCAAGTATTCAGAACTGAAGGGTACATTAGAAAAGAAATAAAAAGCAATGCTTTTTGGTAACAGTCATATGATTAGGGAGATAGAAAAACATACTCATGCAGAAAAGAGCAAAACAGTTTATAGCACTCGGTAATATAATGTAAAATGATCGTGGGATTAATTAGTGCCTACCTTGATTTTTGATTAATGCTTTTATTGACGCTGAAGAAAGACTCTATATATGTTGTTTCATACTCATCACAGTCCTGCTATGTAGAAGGTATCATTATCTTCTCTTTTTGATATATGAGGACACTAACTCCTCCACAGGTTGACTGATTTTCCCACTCACACAGCTAATAGGCCATGGGACAGGATGTAGACTCATCAGCTCTACGTCCAGAGCCTGAGCTCTCTCCAATATGCCAAACCCTTTCAGTGCACGGCTGGCACCCAGCTTAGCCCCACACTCATTTTGTCTGCCTCCTAATGTGAAATTTTAGGTTGCCTGTCTTTACTCTCTTCAAATAAAAATCCCACAGAAGATTTTTCGGAGTCAGAGTTGAGATTGATTTCTGTGATTCATTTGTCACTGTGAAAAGAGATTAGAGCTGAAAGAAAAGTGACTCATAGGATGGCTCATGTTCACTGCTGCATGACTGGCAGCTTCTAGAACAGAAAAACACACTTTTTCTTTCCTTTGGGGGTAAGCATCACAAGGACATTTCATTCAGCCAAGCTGATGACAATTTTGCTTTAAATTGGATACCCTAATTTCTCCCAGGATCACTGTGTAGTAATATTCCTGTGTCCATAACATTTTAAGTTCATTCCCTGTTTGCAACTGTTTATACTGTGTGCTTCTCTTCTAATGATTTTCACAGAACTATCATATGTATTTAGGCCTTTAGAAGAGAGAAGTTGCTTTCTGAAAGCTCTGAACTATTCCTCCATGCGATGTGTCCCATCCCTCTCAACCTACTGCTTCGATCGCTTTGTTCTAAATTGTCCTCAGGTTGTCTATGTGCTTTGAAACTCTTTAGCATTTATTACTCTGCTGACTATTTAAAAAAAAAAAAAAAAAGAGGGAAGCCTGGGTGGCTCAGTCGGTTAAGCAACTGCCTTCTGCTCAGGTCATGATTCTGGGGTCTTTGCTCAGCCGGGAGTCAGCTTCTCCCTCTCCCTCTGCCTCTCCACCCTGCTCGGGTTATCTCTATTGCTCTCCATCTCTCTCAAATAAATAAATAAGATCTTAAAAAAAAAAAGAATATATCTTTCCTAGAAAGTGTTTTGCTTAATTTGCACTTCAATTACTGATTTTGATTCCTAGTTTTTAGTAAATGGAGCCCAAAACAGTCTGGGGTAATAATTCATGATTACCCTAGAAATTTCACCTCTAAGTCATTGATAAAACTATTTATTAATCAAGCTCTAGTCAACAATGCAGAGGCTTTGCGAGTAATGAATAAATCTTTACTGGAAGGCAGTATCACAGAGGCATTGAAATATGCCCTTGGAGTCAGACAAACCTGAGCAAGATTTGCAGTGAAAGCTTGGATAAGTTACTTAAATTCCCTCAGCTTTGAATTTTTCTGACTTATTTCTTCAGAGGCTTCTCATAAGAATTAAATGAAATCACATATGTGTGTGTATTATATGTTTATATATACATATATTATTTTATTTATTTTTAAAGATTTTTATTTGAGAAAAGGAGAAATGAGCAAGAGAGAGAGAGAGAGAGAGCATGAGTGGGGAGGGGGCAGAGGGAGAGGGAGAAGCAGGTTTTCCACTGAGCGGGGAGCCCAACAACTCAGACTTCATCCTAGTACCCCGGGATTGTGACCCAAGCCCAAGGCAGAGGCTTCACTGACTGAGCCATCCAGGTGCCCCTATAAACTTAGAGTACATAGCCTACTATCTGACACTTAGTAAGTCCTTACGTGGTAATTTAATTACTATGTCTTGCTTTACTTTTTCATGGTTTTTACGCCTTTATTCACAAACCAGACGTTTCCCCACCCCTCCTTTTGCCAAAGATGTGTTCAGTTTCTTAATTTCAAGGAGAATGATCAATAATCTATTGCCACAATAATGCTGTATAACAAGCAAGTAAAATTCTGTTGGCACATAACAATAAACACCTGTTTTTGCTTGAAAGTCTATGGCTTGGTGTTTTTGCTGATATGGGCTGGGTTGGGCTATGCCAATTTCCACTGTGTCTGTGGTCAGCAGCAAATCAGCTGGTGGCTAGCTTGTCTATCAGCTGGGTTATCTACTGTCTGATCCACATGATCGCTCATCCTCCAGCAAGCCAGTTTGGGCTGGTTCTTTTTCAAGAAACAGCATGAGGAGGTATGTAAGATTATTAAGGTCTAGGCTTGGAATTAGAACTGCTTGGAACAGTCACCTCTGCTTTGTTCTTCTGGCCCAAGTGTCTACCTTCTAAAGGAAGGAGCTGCAAAGTTATATGGCAAAGGATGTGGATATAGGAAAAGATAGGGAATGGTTTTTGTTTTGTTTTGTTTTTATAATTAACCTATCATAAAGACAAGGTGGCTAAGAGAAGAAGAGACTTCAAAAAGCTGCTAATCTGTTTTTGGCAATTTTTGTATCTGTCGCTTTCAACTTCTCATGATTTTTACCTTCATAGCTGATATCAGTACAAAGTACTATTTTGTACAAATAATAGCAATAGTATATAGCCATTATTGACTATATACTAAGTGCTAGGCATAATGGTATTTTGCATTCCCTTTCTTATTTAAATTTCATAACTACCCTTCAAGGAAGATATTATTATCATTTTATTAATATCATCTCTATTTTTGAGAATAGTGAACCTCAGAGAACTAAATAATTTATTCATGGTCAGGATGCTAATAAGCAGGAGCCAGAATCTGAATTCAGGTTGGATGGAGTATAGAATTTGCATTGCAGTACTGCCTTTCTCCCATCTTCTGTTAATCCTGTTTATTGATTCTGGAATGCATTAGCCAAAATAAAGAAACAAACACTGACCACTTAGGTGATTTTTACTTTGTATTAAATACAAATGAATTAATTCATGCCAGAAGCTATGGTCTTGAGATATAACTCTTTTATTTATAATTATTATAAGAGGCAAGCTAGAGAGTACCTCGGGGGTCCCTTTTCCACTTGCAGTGTAGCTAAACACTTTCAGAGCCTATATTCTAATTGGTAGCCATGTTCCCATAACAGAATGAACCAATTAACTAAGTTTCCATCCAGCTTCTTGCTAAAATGTCAGGACTAAGAAACAGGATTCGTTTAAAAGGCGTACAGTAATATATGGGGTCCATTTAAAATAAGACTCCCTAGGCTGTATTCTTAATTAGAAGATTGAAATTATCTCTATTCCAGAAATTGTAACATGTTCTCAGTATTTGCGTAGTTTTATTAGATGTTCTGATGTCTAATATCAACTGAGTCACTGAGACATTTTTGGGAAAGTTTCTACTATGAAATAACTCACACAGAATAAAACTAATTGGCTTGGATGCATATGAACTATACAAATCGACAGGATAACTATTAACCTGGGTCTTTCACAAATCTCAGATTCATCCTTGGTTTCTCTTTTTCTTTTGCTTCTGTCATTCCCCACTTCTGACTCCTCCCCCTGCCAATTTTCCAGTATCTGTTTGTAAATCTATCAATGAAATCTTTCTCATTTTCCCTCTTTTCTCCATGGTCCCTGCCACTGCCCTAGTCCTGACTTATCATCTTTCTTTTGGAATGGAGAACAACCTTGAAACAGATTTTCTTAACTTTCCTGTCTCTTCCATCCACACTGATTCCAATTAACATTTCAACATAAATATCCCAAAATTCTTTATTTTAACATGGCCTTAAGTACTCTTATTATTGATTATCCTCATCTCTGTAGAATTGTCTTTCAGTTTATTGGGTGTTTTGGAGAGATCTATGTGTCTGATGGAAATATCTCCATCTCACACCAATCATAGTTAGGTGACAGTTGGACAGGGTTGGGGACATAGAGCTAGGAAAGGGAAGAATGGCCTGACATGTCATTCTAATCATCTGTACAAGGTGTTGACTGTCACTCACAATTTTGATCAGGTATACAGGGTATTAATGAAGGGATCAGATGGCTACTGTAGATTAGGGAAGCTGGAGACTAAATATAGGGAAATAGGTGTATCATTTGGAAGGCAAGTACCAGAAAACATAGTTCTATGCAGGAATCATGCAATGATCTGAGATGGATCAGCTAGAAAGGCACTAGGTGGTCTCCCCCAAACCTCAATGGAGAGTCACAGGAAAAGTATAGGGAGTTGGTGCAAAATGATGATGGATGGTACTGTGCTGCTGTGTGACCAGGTCTCCATTCATCATGGGCTTCTCGGAGTGGCTCACTCATGGATTCTTCCTCTCTGATTTCAGTTGAGGAGAACTGTTGGAGTTTCGTTCCCATTCTTATTGGCTTGAGCCCCACTGGGCTTAACTTCATAGAAAATGACAGGAAGCAGGGAAAAAACATGATAGTGAAGAAGTTATTTAAATGATCATTATATGTGAAAAGTGCTCAACCTTAATAATAAAGAATTATAATTTGAAATGAGGTGAATTTTTACTGATAAAATTGATAAATATAAAAATGTACTCAATATTGCTAAGAATGGGTACAGGTATGGATTTCCTGTGAGCTGTGAAGAGAATTCCTAACTATCCTTTGGAGGTTTGGGGAGCCCAATACCACCTCTTTGTACAAAATGTTTGAATTTGGTTTCGTTTTATATATTTGAAGCTTAAAAATATCTATGTTGTTTGACCTAGCAATCTACTTCTAATAGTTTTCCCTACCAAAATCATTGAAGATGTTTCCAGATATGTACGAATAAGCAACTTGAACAAAATTTTGTAAATTTTGGGAAATAACTTAAACATACAGCAATATGGAATTGGCTAAGCAAACGGTGGTCTACTGGTGCAGCAAACACCCATTAAAACTTATGCTATAGAATATTCAATAACATGGGTGAAATAATCATGACATTTTATTACGAATATAACAGAACATTAAACAATTGCATTTTTATAGAAATTCAAATGTGCGTGTGTGTGTGTGTGTGTGTGTGTGTGTGTATACACACACAGAATCCTGTTAGGCTATAAACAAAAATGCTGTTAGTGACTATCATTGAGGGTGAGAGTACTAAGGTTATTTATTTTCTTTGTGTTCTTATACTTTAAGATATTCTTTAATGTTTATTTTGCAATCAGAATAAAACTCATACATCTTTTTTTAAAGTGTTGACTAATATGTTTTATATTTGCTCTTATTAATGAAATATGAATTTTTTCCTTTTTGTTTATGCTTATCTAGGGATGATTTCTATGAGATCTATATTAGTTTATAATATATCTGTATGTTGTTAATATTTATGTGAATGTAGTGTCACTTTTAACATGATACATTTTAGCAGTATTAGTACATAACATTTACTTAAATAGCAACATTACATTGGGAATTCTTCACAGAACAAAGCTATGGTAAGGAAAGAGGCTACAAAGGGAGTCATAATCACTCTGCTGAGGGCTTCTTAAGTTAACCTCCCAAGTCTCCCATCAATATCTGAAAAATCAATTTTCTTCTCTTGGATTTCTTCCCAGTCTTAAAGCTAAAACTAGCTTTAAACTGGATGAGTTTGCGGTTTGGTGGGGGGGGGGGGATTACCTTATCAGGATAAGTTTACCTAGTTGGTGATATGTGATATTTTGCAAAAATACATTGGTAAACTTTCCATTCTAAAACTAGGTAGAAATGTTTTTATTTATTAGTTTAATGAAAGAGAGGTGATTTCACAATTCTGTTTATGCCATTCAAATATTCATACAGATAGTTTCTGAAGAATTGCGGTCATTTGCTGTACATTCCATGCAGGTGGCAGCTTCTATGCCTCCAGGGAACAAGGTAATTTTATCAGGTTGTGATTGTAGTGTCATCTGTGGGTGTATCAGGCTTTGCAACAAGGTCCGGTCTGATCTTGCAGGCAGTACACACTTACTTGCAGCACTGCTTGTTGGGAGGTTTATAAGATAAATCTGGAGCTCAGAATGTGAGATTGGAAGCAACGAAAAATTCCACTGTAGCTGAGAATGCTGGTCAGCATTATAGACAGGAGACGGTTAAGAAAGTTTCAAGATAACTCTCAGATATGCAAAGCCATAGGAGCCACAGTAATGGATGGTACCTTGATATCAAAATATTTTGAAGTAGATTTGAGATCTGAACCTATATTTTTTCTTTTTTGTGTGTGCCAGAATGTGCAATTTATTTTTTTAATTTAATTTAATTTTTTCAGTGTTCCAAGATTCACTGTTTATACACCACACCCAGTGCTCCATGCAATACGTGCCCTCCATAATACCCACCACCAGGCTCTCCCAAAACCCCAACCCCCTGTATTTCTTTGAGATTCTAGCTGGTTTAAATTACTCTTTTGAAAAAGACTTTTTAAAAATAGGTCAAATTAATAGAAGTAAACTCCTATTAAACCAAGGTATAACTGAACATTATTATCAAATTGAAGTCAAAATCCTAATCTGATACTTAGGAAGACTTTATTAATTTCTGGTAGACTCTTATCATCCCTGGTTAACTTATCACAAGCAATCACACATATAATTATATGAAATACATAAGATGCTGGGCAAGTTCACTTATTTGTTAGTTTTTTGTACTAAGACTCAGATAAAAGAAAATAAAATATATTTTATTCTAAATAGATCAAGGAATACGGTTAATTTTTCTCAAAATTTTTTGAAAACTTCATCATTGAAATGCAAAAAATAGGAAAATAATTTTGGGTATTTAAGAGAGTTTTAATGGTTAAAATACATATTTTTTACATTATAAATGAACATCCTTCTCTACATATCTGACCCACTGAAGACACTATACCATGATATTCAAATAAGTTTTTACTTATGCAGTATTAGAAAGCTAACAAAAAATAATACCATGTTTGTTCTTATCTACAAGGTGAGGTCCAGCAATCCTTCCTAAACTTCTCAAGATCAAGCTATTCTATTATACGTTGAAGAAGGAAATCATGAGCTCCCAGTTTCTTCTTTGTCTGGGTGGGTGGCTATTTAATGGAGTCAAAAATTAAAGTGGACTGTAATCAAGTGGTACAAATTGCTAAAGATTTTATAATGGGGGTCAGAAGTCCTCTCACATTCATTTTCCTTTTTAAGTTATTATAGTATATTAGTCTTTAACACTTAGTGTCCTGCTAACAAGAGCAAAAATTTGTAAGATGCATATACATCCCACAGAGCTGGGCTTAGGCGACTCATGGCAGGCAACCCTCTCCATTATTTCAGTTTGCTCTACCAAATCGGATGATCAGCTTTGCCCTGCACTGTCAATGCTGCTCTCCTGGGCTCTCAGTGCATGCCACATTCCAATATGCCACATTTAGTAGGTTAAAACGTAATGTAGTGAGCCACCTAGACCAATAGGGTCTCATAAGTTGCCTATACAGACAGGAAAAGCTCCTGCATACTATTTCATATGTTAGCTGGGAGCAAAAGGACAAAATCCTTATTTCATTTGCATAATCATTAACAATTATAATTTTGGAAATTTCAGTCCAAATGGTAGACTATGAGGAAAGATATTCTCATATATTCATCCATTTAACACATACACACACATATATAGTTATTAACATAGTTCCACAGATTTAGTACCTACTGGATTGTCAGGCATGGTGTGACTATCGGAAATGTGTTGGTGAACAAAAACACACTATTGCCTGTAGGAAATTCTCTCTCTGGGGTATGGAGGCATTTATTTGATAATATAATAATGAATATATACAAGTGAGATAAGTGCAATAAAGAAGAACTTAGTTGTACTCTGAGAGGATATAATTGGGGATTGGACCTAATTAGGAGTTTTGATGACTGAACCCAGAGAAAAAGAAAGTACTGATATTAGCCTTGTGTGGGGTGAACATGCTCTAGGCAAAGGCAACAGAAAGTGTGGAGTTTCCTTGAGGAATATGTGTCTTAATGAATTGCCTCCACTCCTTCCTCTCTGAGAGTTACAGGCAGAAACCAAGGCGGTATTCTTTTTCCTTTCATCCCCCAGGTTTTCCACAAATGGCACTGACTCTCAGCTTAGTTCCTGGGTCTGGGCTGTAAGACCAGCACACAATGGAAAAAACAAAACAAAACAAACAAAATCAGCCAAATTATTTGTGAAGTAACTAAGATAGGGAACTAAAAACACAATTTGCTAGGTGCTTTAGGTAAAGATCTTGAACAATTTAAATCCTTGTAATCTGATGCTGATTATTTCTCAGGATTTAACAGTAAATCAATTAAATGATGCTCTATAAAAGACTTCAAAACTTATGAAGCAAAGATCCATTTAACCTATATGGAATTTAGATATTTATCAATAATGTCATGATTAGCATAAATCTATTTGGATACTTATTGCTTTGACATTTTTCACTTATCAATTTTTTAAAACAAACAAACGGGTTATAGAGAGAACATGAAGAAGAAAGATTGTAGGTCTTTGGCCACAGAAATTTGTTAATTCTCTGGCAACATAGTTTGCTTTATCTGTCAAATACCTTTTCTCTTTTGAAATAATACTATATCCCAAACAAATAATATTGGTTATCCTTTCATGTCATACCTGCAACAGTTCCATATCACGAATGCAGGTAAGATTCTCCCCGAGTTCAAGTCAGGAAGCGGTGCATTTCAGAGTCTTGAAGAATATAGGCAGATGCTGAAAAAAGAGGAATTAATAGTGATTGTTTAGGTGAGATAAAGAAGGTAAGGGAAAGAAATAAGAACAAATAAAATAACATGTCCGCTATTGAAATCACTCTGGTGGACACCACAGATGTGAGTGTATATATATTCACATATATATATATGTATATATATTCATGTGTCTCTGTCCACTAGAGAGATAAGCAGATATAGATGTACAATTATATTTGTGTGTGTGTATGTATGTGTATATATATATATATAGAGAGAGAGAGAGAGAGAGAGATGTATATATGTAATTACAGTGAGAAATAACATGGAAGATTGTCAATACCATCTATGTTATCATTACTTGAAGATGAACTCATTATCAAGGTCTGAAGAGAAAAGTGATAAACACAAGTTTTTGCATCCCAGTGTGTATGTCTCCAAGACCATGTGACTATCTATTTCTTTTAAGAGAAAGTTCACATTAGACAAAACGTGTGTGGTTTAGTTCTGTGGTCCTAATGAAACAGTCCCATAAAAATCCTGGCCAACCAATCTTAAAAAACACCACGTGTGATAATCATAGCCCGGGCCAGGTGGGTATTCTCATTAAAGGTTAAAAATGTATTAGAATTATAGTAAACAGGTTTTTTTTGTTTGTTTTGTTTTGTTTTGTTTTTTGGCATATATGCTACAATGGATTACAAATTTAGATGTCTGTAGGGCTTGGCAAATAATGTAAATGCATAAGTAGTATAGGACAATGGTTGTCAAAACACAGCACTGGGATCAGGAGCATAAGCATCAAACAGAGAAATTGTAATTAATACAGATTCTTTGGCTTCACTGAAGACCTAGCAGATCAAAAACTTGAGGTGAGGCCATCAAAATGTGTTTTAACAAGCTCTACAGGTAAATTCTGATTCATGCTTAAGTTTGAAAATAGCCACTGTAGACTAATGGGGAGTTGTGGACTATAGTGAATTTTAGAAGTGAAAGTCCTAAGGCATTCAAATCCAAGGTCGACAAACAGAGCTGACCAAAAAAAAAGCACAAACACCATATAGGAGTGAAGAATTTAACCCATGGTACACCAGTTTAAGAGTGAATAGATGTAGGAGTGGTTAAGTTATAGTAATGGTTATGAGGAAGAGTCAAATGCAAGTATACCCCACACTGAAAAAGCTGAATTCTTTTTGAAATAAATATTCATATTTAGAAATTATTAATATATCTCACATAGGAAACAAAAAATTTCAATGAGAATACATCTATAAATGTATAATCAAGACCAGTGTGAGAGTAATTTAGTATTTGCTTCATGAAGGAGTGGTCTGAGAATTCTTAAGTATTCATTCTTATTATAATTAATACACTTCAATATGTCCAACATGTGGCAAAACAAAATAACTTAATTTTTTTTTTTACTCTGATTCTTCTATCCATGGACCATAGGTTAGAGTGCCATATATACTCACAGCTCCCTTCACTAAATGAAAAATTTATAAGATAAAGGTTCTTGTTTGCCAAGTTTCTGTTGTATCCTATTTTCCAGATTCTTGGCACACTGTTGGTACTCAGTAAATATTTGTTGAACAGATGAAAGTGAAGAAAAGGTATTTAATTTTCTTGCTTACTCACATCTTTTTTTTTTTTTTTCCTGAAACTATTCTTCCATAGCTCAAACTATATGCGCTGTGGGGCCTGATTACCACTCTTTCACCATCTGATGGACTGTATAACTGATGGGATCAGAATGAATTTGGCCATTTTCTTCTTTGTCCTGGAAATGTGGAATTGGGACATGGAGACTTCATGAAACCGTATTTGGCATTTGAATTGGGTGGTACTAGGTTGGCTATTTTCTGTGAATCTTTCAATGGGCAAGTAATGATTGTCTACCTACTATCTCTAGGGTGATAAGAATACTTGAGTCAATAAGGCATGGTTCAGTTATTGGGATGTGTAGATTGTTAAAATAATTACATAAATTGGGGCACCTGGGTGGCTCAGTCAGTTAAGCGTCTGCCTTTAGCTCAGTCATGATCTCAGGGTCCTGGGATCCAGTCCTACATCGCTCCTTACTCAGAAGGGACTCTGCTTCTCCCTCTGCTCCTCCCCCTGCTCTCTCTCTATATATCTCCCTTGTGCACACATGTTCTCTCTCAAATAAAGAAATAAATAATCTAAAAAATAATTACATAAATAATGTTAACAAATTAATGTTGTGAAGAAAATTAAAGAAAACTAATTTTCTTTGTGAAGAAAATTAAAGGGGGTTGTTATTCTAAATAATGAGGGACTGACTCTAAGCTGGTGCAATTTGATCTAAGATGGGCATGATGTGAGGAGCAAATCTTGTGAATAGCTTGGAAAATAATGACCCAAGTGGGAAAACAGGAAGCAGGAAAGCCCCAAATCAAGAAGACCAGTTTCACTGGACTAATGTGAGTGAGACAAAAGATGAAACTAGAGATAGAGTCAGGAGCAGCAGATGTAGACAATTGCTACAATGAGTTTTTTTTTTTAAAGAGTGGAGAAATAAAGTACAAACTATAAGGGGATTGAAATTAAGTACAAACCATAAGCAGATTGTAGATCAAAGTTTTTTTTTAATTAAGATGGATATTTTAAAATATTATAACTTGAAGGTATGTATGAGTATGGAATGATCTAGCAGAGAGTGGAAATATGACACAAAAGAGAGGGTAATTGTAGAACTCACATCTTTGAGTAGATGAGAGGGAGAAGTGTTCAAGGCCACTAATGAAGGTGTTGGCCATAGACAGGGAACAATTTCTTTATTGTAAGGAGGAAAGCAGCAGTCTACCTGAAGATAGACACAGGTCATTTGGTAAGTATGGTTGTAGGGAGAATGTATAAGTGCTTTTCTGATTACTTCTACTTTTCAATAACCATGAGATAAGGTTCTCAATTGAGAGTGATTGTGGGAAGTGGGGTGGAGATTTTGAGAGAGAAGAGGTGCAAAATTGTCTTTTCAAAGTATGTAAGGGTGAGTTAATTAGGGAAATACTTTGTACATGAAAGAAAAGTGAAGGAAAAATGAATCTGAAATCTAGTCAGAAGACCAAATGATAAAATGGAGATAAGAGAGTGATTTTGAGTCCAGTCTCACAAAAAACTAAGGTATTGCTTTTGCCCTTGGGCATGTCTCTTTTCCATAAGTCCATCCCTCTTCTCAGCCATTTTTTTTTTTGTATTGCTTTGTGTTGCTAAAGCAAGTTTGAAAATATTATAGTTACTTTTTAACTATTATTGATTCTTTTCAAGATTTTTATTTATTTATTTAAGAGGGAGAGAGGGAATGAGAGAGAGCGCGAGCCTGAGAGGGGACAGACAGGTCAGAGGGAGAAACAGACTTCCCACCAAGCAGTGAGCCCAATGTGGGACTCGATCTCAGGACTCCAGGATCATGACCTGAGCCAAAGGCAGTTGCTTAACCAATTGAACCAGCTAGGTGCCCACCATTATTGATTCTTGATGAAAACTCTGTATAAACATAGAGAGATATTTCTGTGATAGGCTAACCAACGTCTATTTGATCCTGGTAGTTTCTCCAAAGGCTTTTCCCATTCCATCAGCAACAATCATTGTCTCATAAAAGCAGATGACAGAAAATTTAAATTTCTAGCTTTAGAATTACTATATAAAGTCCTGAGAGACACAGAGAATGAAGTTTATGCTATTAGAAAATAATTTTGAAGAACATGAGATCAGTTAGTGTCAGTTTGTTTGTTTTCACTGGCTCAGGAAGATGGAGACAGTTGGGTATAACAGTGCTTCCTTTTACAAGTCATGGAATTCATAAAAATTTATAATACTTATAGAGGCAACTAACTGTTGGCATCCCATACAGGCCATAGCCAGTTATCCCAAGGAAGGAGAGGATCAAACCTCATCACATCTGGAACCCATTTACAGCACACATGTGCTGTGGTACACCACAGGGAAAGTTGGTAGAGGAAAGAGGAAAACACAGACATTGGTGTCTATGCATTAGGAGGTTTAAAAAATTGAGTTGTGATTCTCCCACACTTGGGTTTCTGGCTTGAATATTGTATTTCTTTCTTTCTTTTTTTTTTTTTTTTTTAAGGAGAAAGAACACTATGAATTTATGGAGAGGTGAGACAATCTGGCTTCTTATTCTTGTTTCCCTCACCAACTGCCTCTATTTCAGGATCAGACAACAGAATTTTTCCTTCCTTTCAAGATGTTGGGTATTGATATATATAATTACGTGCCACTGAAAGGAGAGAACTGAGAGTTGTAGATAATGTGTGAAAGCAACTAGCCTAAGGCTTGGGATAATAATCTGCTTTAGAAATCTGTTGAATGAGTTGAATGACTAAAACTTTAATGAGTAGAGTAGCTTCAACATTCTGATTTAGAGTGTCCTGAATCTTTGGTTTGATCCATTAACATGGGTTTGAGCCTTGTCTTATTGAGTATGGTTTTTTATTTCTGGGAAATTTAGAAGTGTGGTTAAATAAAATCATAGAACTATTGAAGATCAAAAAGCAAGTTAATTATTTTATTTTTATTTATTTATTTATTTTTTAAGATTTTATTTATTTATCTGACAGAGAGATCACAAGCAGGCAGAGAGGCAGACAGAGAGAGAGGAGGAAGCAGACTCCCTGCTGAGCAGAGAGCCCGATGCGGGGCTCGATCCCAGGATCCTGAGATCATGACCTGAGCCGAAGGCAGCAGCTTAACCCACTGAGCCACCCAGGCGCCCCGCAAGTTAATTATTTTAAAGTAGAAATTTCTGGGTCTTTTTTCCCCCTGAAATGTTTTCTCTGGTCTCTGAAGTAATTTGGGTGAAAATTATGAGTATTAAAAATGTTAAGTGCACATTGATGCCACTAGCTCTAGAAATAAACTTCCTTCGAGGCACATAATCAGTGAAAGAGAGCACAAGATTCCCTGAATGACTTATACTGAGTGGCCAGAAATAAATGATTTCACTTGACTGTATGGGATTTAAGTAAGAAAGAAACATAATTGGGTTAATACAATATTGGTTCCAACTTGGGGATGATAGCTCTCCTAAGAATTATAAGCTACTTAGTATCTAAAGTCCTCAGAGGAAGTAGAAAAAAAGAACAAGATTAGCAAGTCAATAGGCAAAAAGAAGTCTATGTTTATAATTTTGTATTGATTTTTTCATGTTATATAAATTAGAAAACTTGACTGACTATATGAAAAAATTAAAAAACGAAACTGGTGGAGCTCGTGAAGAACATTATTATGATTCCCAGAGGTGTGGGACCCATGCCAGGGCTCAGATACACAGGCTGGTGTATAGTCAGATGATTACAGGGAGAAGAAGCCTAAGTATTTGTATTTGTGGTTACAAGCAGAAGCTGAAATAAGACTAGATTTTAGGGAAACATTCAAGATTTGTACATCTTGCTCTTAAAAATATATTCAATTTCTTGAGAAATTTGAAGATGTTTTTGTCATATTTTCCCATTAATAATCAAAATGAGATGAAACTTATAAATATTTTTATACACAGTCCACACAGATAAACTGCAATAACTTAACTGTTTTGCTAAACTGTAAACAATCTGTTGTTGCTTGTCTTGTGTTCTGTTTGTTTAGTGTGAAGACTCAGACAGCCTTCTGTTCTTTTGTTTATGGGGTCTCTTCATTCCCTGGCTCCCCTGGCACTGATTCCCTTTTTTTCCCCTTCTTTTCTTTTCTTTCTAAAAGGTAACAGGGTTATGAGTACAATACATTTACTTCATTTGTTTAAATTTATAAAACCATGCCCATTCTCTAAGGCCTTTGGGGGGCATGAGCTAAATAAGAACATATGGCATAATCTATTATTTTCTCAACTCCAGTTAT
This sequence comes from Lutra lutra, assembly GCF_902655055.1. NCBI lineage: Eukaryota > Metazoa > Chordata > Mammalia > Carnivora > Mustelidae > Lutra > Lutra lutra. Next base: position 82,308,382 of record NC_062288.1, read on the forward strand.
GTAGTAAGGCATTGTTTAAATGTCAGAGAGGAAACCTTGGATTGCTCTCTTTGGAACAGTGATTTCTTGGATAATGTTCAGTTAAATTTAATAAAGGGGCATTTTATTTTCTTTAAGTAATCCACCAACGCCATTGTTTTTAATCTTTTAAGAATAATAGGAAACATTCAGAACTCCTTTCTACTCCTGGAAGTCCAACTAACCTAATTAGCCATTGTCATAGGGCATATATTTTTAAAAAATATATTAGTAGCATACTGTAAGTAAATTTACAATGTATTCAGACGGAAAGCAGTCCTAACATTTATTTTTTAGTACTTACTGTCTTAATTCTTAAGTTAAAAGAAGTTTAAAAATGACGCAAGTCTGGGAATATCCTCTTTTTAAAAATGTAAAAAAAGGGGCGCTTGGGTGGCTCAGTGGGTTAGGGTCTCTGCCTTCGGCTCAGGTCATGATCTCAGGGTCCTGAGATCGAGCCCCGCATCGGGCTCTCTGCTCAGCGGGAAGCCTGCTTCCTCCTCTTTCTGCCTGTCTCTCTGCCTACTTGTGATTTCTCTCTGTCAAATAAATAAATAAAATCTTTTTAAAAAAATTAAAAAAAGAATTTCTTTATTTGGCAGAGAGAGAAAAAGAGAGAGCATAAGCAGGCAGGTGGCAGGCAGAGGGAGAGGGAGAAACAGGCTCCCCACTGAGCAAGGAGACTGACAGGGGCTCTATCCGGGACTCTGGGATCATGACTGAGCCACCCAGGCACCCCAGGGAATATCCTTTTAAAGAATATTATTTTATTTAAAATTAATTTATATTTCCATGAGTAAACTTGGTAGAATTGTTACAATTGCTCCAGACAACATGAAAATGACTATGCTGAACAGGGAAAGAATGGATAAGTCATGCCAGGCCAAAGTTTCTAAAAGCCAAAAGTTTTGTTTGTCTGTTTGCTCATTTTACCAGAAGCCGAATCCAGAAAACATGGATTCAAGCTCTACTCAAATGACCAGCACAAGAGAGGAAAGGATGTCCTACTTCTCTGGAGGGTTCTACTTTGATCATATCAGTAAGTAGTTGAGAACAATTCTGAAACATTGACCACCTTTTCTCAGTTTCTTTCTACTGTTTTCTTCCCAATTTTCTGCTGTTGTTTGCATATATCCATACATACCCAGGCACATCCTGCCAGGTCACTACTCTTTGATGGTAGGGTAGCTGAATAACTGCTTTTTCTAGCAATTTACATCTTGGATTTTTTTATTAACATTTTTATCTGAAAGGCTTTGTTGAGCCCCCGGAATGCTCATATGTTAATGATTTGCACCTATTTTGAATGGAAAAATTTAATGCCATTAAGAATCTCACATGTGTTGGATTTATATTATTCTTCCTTTGTTTTCTTGGATAGGACCAATTTGGCCTATTAAAAAATCTTTGAAGAGATCCTATAGTTAGAGAAAATGCCATGTCATATACTATTAGCATAGAGCTTTATCAAGAACTGGGATACAACTTGGCTAAATAGAATATCAATCCCTTGAGTATTGCCCTACAGATATTTTTCTCATTTCACAACCAGCACTATTAATATTCAAAAAACAAAATTTTGGGGACGCCTGGGTGGCTCAGTTGGTTAAGCAGCTGCCTTCGGCTCAGGTCATGATCCCAGCGTCCTGGGATCGAGTCCCACATCGGGCTCCTTGCTTGGCGGGGAGCCTGCTTCTCCCTCTGCCTCTGCCTGCCATTCTGTCTGCCTGTGCTCGCTCGCTCTCCTCTCTCTCTGACAAATAAATAAAATCTTAAAAAAAAAAAAAAAAAAAAAAAAAAAAAAACAAAATTTTGTTGAAGTGAGGAGAACAAAGTATCAAAGAAAATATAAGGATATTTTTTTCCCAAGAAACTGGAATAGACGTTTACTATTTCTAGTGGTTCATCTGTGTTTTTTAACTTACCACTAATGATTTTTAATCCATTAATTTGGATAATAGACTTAGTGAGGGGTCATGACTCTACCTGACAATTAATAATGAATTTCATGCAGGCTCAAAAGATTTTATACCTGAAGAGATATTTGCTCTGATACTTCACAACAAAAAGAGATCATTGTGCTGATGGTTTACCAAACACTCTCCTTAGGCCAGAACACCTTCTTGGTCTCCAGATTCTTGCTGATCATTTCAAGTTGGCCATTATACGGAGAGCTAACACTCAATAAATCAACAGTAGAGCTAATCATCTCCTTGAATCTGCTCTTACTCTTGTATTCCTAACAAAATGTGCACTTAGCTTCTTCCTACCATACCATGATAAAAAAGTTAACAGTGCTGTTCCATCTTATCATGGCTCTTTGAAACCTGTTTTTATTGAAAGAATACAGGTCTTTTTGCCTCTGTAGTTAGTTCCTTGGTACCATTTATATAATCCTGATTATATCAGTATTTGTGATGTGCCATCATTTGCTGTGTGGCCTCTGAACACTGGCTTCTAGTGACTCCCTCAGAGGTAGTTGCTGTGTTTCTTTGATGACCATGATAAATGTCAGTCTTACCCAGAGCATGCAAGTTAAATCAGAATAATAACTCATTTCCTGTTAAATTTATCATTCAAAATTTTATAGCCTGAAAGTAGAATAACACGTCTTTCAACTATGTATTCTTTGGCTGTAATCATTGCATTCACTGCATTGCTAGAAGGTGATCTGTCAGTGTTAACCTCACTCCCTCATTCCACATACTGTCTACTAGATAGGAGCAGTGACCTATGGGCAGGATAAGCAAGAGATTCATGGATAGGGCAAGAGTAGTATCATTAGTTCAAAGAATATCCATCCCTATCTGGCATAGTGTGAGACTGGCCCAGGAGATTATAATAGTACCACATTGATTAGAAAAGAGAGACCCATTCAGAAGGATTAGTGTTGTAAGCAAAAGTGTTATAAAGCTTTCATAGGAAATAGTGCCTGACATATATACCACAAAGCCTGCTAAGGGGTGTTGTGTTGTGTAGCTGCACTCCAGCAGACTCTAAGCCAAGGATGAACAACCACCCAGGGAGACTAAGGAATAGACCCAGAGCCAGAGAAGGGGATGTCAGATTATTGCAGGAACTTATATACAGGATGTCTGGGAAAGGCAGACTGGATGAAGCATCTGCTGCTGAGATCTACATGCAGCAAGATTTATAGTATAGCAACTAGCCTAGCAACTCTCTGTAGCTTTCTCCCTCCTTGCACAATCAACATTCCAAGATCAAAGCCCACCACTTAGATGTTCTGTGTTACCAATGAAATGCCCTAGGTTGGCCACCCCTGAGGCCCCTGACCTGGAACATTGAACAACATGTTTTTCTATATATTTTGCTTGCAGGAAATAACAGAGTGAGAGAATAAGATCTATACATTCTGCAGATAATGATTAATGGGGGAATTCAGAGTGTTCCTGTATTAACCAGCTATGACACTTACCATTCAGATGATCTCCCTGGCTATCAGTAGAAAGGGCACATATGGTAAAAATTACCTTCCACCAACCCTGACACCATTTTGTGCTATAGATTAGAGCTGTATGGCAAGAACAAGGGGCAGGGCTAATGCATGGATCTGTACATGTGACTCAACCCCAAGGGTCAGTGGTTGTCCATCAGTAGCCAGAACCCTGAACTCCCCCATGTCCAATATAAGTGAAAGTCACTCAAGTCAATGTGGTAGCTTAGTTTTCTGAGATCCTGCAAAAGCAATCCCTTGCTGAGCAACTGGTCAATCTTCTTGCTAGACTGCCTTCCCAGACCTGGAGCTCAACTGTGAAGAACTGGGAAGACCACATAAGTTGAGTGACTCTGCTCCTTGGGGCATCTGGTTGAGCCCATGTGCCAGAGAGAGTGTCAGAGAATGCCCCAAGTAGAGAGATGGGCATCGGGGCTCATCTGGCCCCCTTTCTGGTCTATGGCACTATGCCCAGATGGCATTGTAGGCCTTGGACCATCCCAGGGACAGGATGACTCAGAACATTTTGAAGAAAGCTCTTAGAGGCATGCATCCTCTGGGGTGGAGGACCTGGGACAGAGGTCCTATTTGTCTAGGTCTAAAGGCAGTACTGAGTTAGCCCTTGAGTTAAAAATACCCAGGATATCAAACTTTCGAAGTGGTTGAATAGAATAATTTTGTTAAATGGAGATAAACCAAGCTGAATTAATTAAGTGTGAATGGCAGTTTTTGAGTATTCAATGTCAGATACTTAAGTATTCACAATAATTTAAGTATTAATTAAGCTGTATATATGCACATATAAATTGTCCTTTTACCTGAAGCTTTGTAAATTTGTGATATTGTCTCCTGAAGGGAAGGAAAGAAAGAACACTAAGGGATATTATGTGTGAAGGCAGGTTTTCCCTCTATAACATCATCTGCAAAAGTTGTATGGCATGGTGCATAACATTCACATATTCATCTTAAGTAACTGCCCTTGAGATTGAAGAAATAAGAAGTAAGTTCTAGTATTCCGAAATTTGTGCAACAAATATGTAGTTATATTACCCATGTGAACCCTGTATTTTCAGAAGTTTCAAGGAGCTTCAGTCATCCCAGAACCATTCATAACTCCTTACAGTGTCCATTTATCTATATATACTGGCATAATTATTTGTTAATTTAATAAAATCATTTTACAAAACTCCTGATTTTTAATCATTTCTTTAATATTAGAGATTGCAGGCTACAAAGTAAGAAAATTTCTCATAATTTAAAAATGTGATTAAAGTTTAAAACTTTTCAAATTAAGTCTTCCAACTTTAGAAAAATGGAAGAGTCTGAAATCTTTAGTTAACTTTGAAATACAAGGTTTCTTGGGTTTGTAGTTAACATTCAAATAATCTGAATTCACATAAATCCTGCATTTGTAAAATTCCCCTTAAAGAACTGGAAGAAGTGAAAAGTTCAGCAAATCCAATTAAATACTGCTAACAGACCCAAATTGACATAACACAAACAAAATCTAGGCATCAATAGATATTTTAAATGTTAAACCTCCCCAGCTCTCCTTTGAAGAGGATAATATGAGTGAAATGGGGGGTATATTTGGCCTTAGATTAAGATGAACTGAAATTTTCAAGGTGACTAACTCCTCGGTCTAAATGAATTTGATGCTTGTCAGAAGTTGTTGAGAAAATCTGAGTCACTCTACTGGTCTCTTGAAACCTTAGAAAATATTACAAAAACTCTACCCAGTACCCCTGAGATATGGAATATTAATGTCTTTAGAGAATATAAGCAAATAATTGGCAGTGATTATGAATTAGAAAATGTAAGAAACTTTTCATATAAGGGAATTACCCCATTAAATAATTACTGAGCTCAAGAAAGGAGCGACACTCGCGGACATGATAATATAGTATTGGTTATATATCCAGAGAGCTAATTCATCAGGAAATTTTCTAAATGTAGTTTTATTAGTAAAACATAAATTCCCTGATCATTACATGGTAACCCAGAAGATGGAAAATACGTACAAATGGACTCAGTTAGCCTGCTGCAATAACACTGCAGTTTGAGTGTGTGGACAGCTTATTTTAGCATGCTCAATCCTTTTGGAATTAATCTCCAACTCTTCAGGTAAAGGATATGAAAGTAAGTAAAAATGGAAAAGTCCAAGACAGACAAAAATACAGATTTGCCACTTAAAAAAAAAACCACTGAAAATACCCATTGTTATTTTGCCTATCCATTATTGGTAATTATAGTAAACTGAACATCTGAATAGAACAGCATGAACTCTAAACATTGTGGAAGAATGAAAGACTAAAACACCTCAGGTTAAGGAAGAAAAAAATAAATGGGAATGATTTTCCTTCTTCTCATTCTTCTTTTTCTCAAATATTTCTCCCATAAGGGGTAATGATAATAATAAAATTAAGAAGACACTCTATTTCAGATTGGTTTTGGTCAATGGAGAAATGGAGTAAAATTAAACACTCCACACTGGGGTCCATTCCTCTCTATCCTACACCTCTTAAGTCCTCTTATACCTTTTAATGAATTTTTAAAAAAAATTTTATCATACATTAAGCTTCCATGAGAATTTTAAGAAATATTAAGAATTTGGTGATATTGTAAATTTGAATTTCTTAAACTTTGTCCTGTTGACATTTAGGGCCAGATAAGTCTTTACTGTGGAGCTGTCCTGTGCATCTTTGGATGATTAATAGCATCCCTAGATTCTACTCACTAGACATCAATAGCTCATCTGTTTCCCAATGTGACAACCAAAACTGTCCCAAGCAAATGTTTCCCAGCAGGCAAAATGACTCCCAGTTGAGAACCAACACTATAAAGTAAAATGATAAAGGATTTAAAATTTTCTTGTCAACAGGTAGAAACTGAGGAAGTTTTCTGCTTTATCAGAAAAACAAACACCTTAATAGTTTGAAAGAGAAAAAGGATATGATTGCATACATTTCACTGTTTATGTCTATATAGCATAGAAGTAAGAATTTGAACAAATGCATATTGTTTAATCCAACAAATATGATCCTGCGTACTGTAGTTTTTCTGTCTTGTTGAATTGGAAATACTCGCCAGCATTTAAAATTGAAATTATTTCGCTAAAATACCTTGATTGTGACTTCTGAAAAATTAGCAGTTCTAGCAAAACTATCCTTAGTTCCCCAAAATACAATTCACTGGATGTTGCCTTCTTTACATACGACATGTGCCCTCTATTTTATCACAAATTTTAATTTGCAATACATTACCTATGTAGTCCCTATAATCATTTGAATTTGAAAATCAAATAAATAAGCAATCTAGTATTTAATCAAAGCCCAATTAACTTTAAGGAATGAATTATAAGCTCCAAAAATTAGGAAGAAAAGGGGAAGCATTAATGGAGATGGGCTTTTGGTGAGAGGAGAAGAAAGAGGATGGTTTCTTATTTTCTTCAGTGCAATGTACCTGGGTATTGGGTATTATTATAGCTCTCTAGCATATTAGCTTATTAGGAAATCTTTTGGGTTTTTCTTTTTTTTAAAAAAGATCTTATTTTTTCATTTGACAGAACGAGAGAGAGAGAGAGAGAGTGCACGCGCACAAGCAGGGGGAGCAGCAGGCAGAGGAAGAAGGAGAACAATGTGGGGCTTGATCCCAGGATCCTGGGATCATGACCTGAGCCCAAGGCAGATGCTTAACTGACTGAGCCACCTAGATGTCCCTCTTCTGAGTTTTTCAATAACTCTTTACTTTTAAACTTGTGGTAGAATAACCAAAACAGTATACAATGATTGTTATCTGGGCTACAATCATAATATTGAAAATAGATGAACAAGCTGTGGGCAAGAGTCACTTTTTAGAGGATCTTTATCTTTGTCAAATAAAAAGAAACAATGGGCCAATTCTTTCACATCACTCAAGGGAACTATTTCTCTCAGAAAAATTAATAATGAAAATTTATATTATGAATGTATATTCTCTAACTAGTAAAGAATATGGTATAAATCACCACCAGCAGTAGGTCATCTGCTTTTATTTATTTATTTTTTATATGGCAATTGTGGAAAATTGTGCCTAAATAATATACTCTCTCTAGGAGTTCTTTTGAAACTAATCATAGGTGTTGGTCTTGGGTGAGTGTAGAGTGGAGAAGCTTAGAGTTCAATTTCTTGGTACTACTCTGAAAAACTGCCTACTGAGTCATAACATAGTGATCTTTTATTGACTCAAATTGAGACAGGGTGGCTCCATATAAGCAAGAAATGATATTTAGAGAAATTTTAAAAATCTAATTTTTTTATTTTTATGGATCCAAGAATTTGGAGAAAAGAATTATTTGTCCAGGAGTGGTGACTTTGGTGTAACTTTTTTTTTGCCTCTTTTTTAAATTATTGTTTTTATTAACATATAATGTTAATAATAAAAACATAAAGATATGCTTTCATTAATAAAAACAATAATAAAAACATAAAAATATGTTTTAATAATAAAAACATAAAATATTTTTTTATTAACATATAATGTTAATAATAAAAACATAAAAATATGTTTTATTAACATATATTTACAAATACATATATTTGTATTATTGGGTACAGGTTTGTGAATTGTCAGGTTTACACACTTCACAGCACTCACCATAGCACATACCCTCCCCAATGTCCATGTAATTTTTTAAATAAATATAAGTTCTTATCTATAAACTACATAGTAATCATCCTTGGATATATTTTACTTTTGATTTAGCACATGCCTGTCCTGCTTCACAAAAGAAAGCCAAATAAGGGTCTATTTAAAATAATTTCAAAAGTACTTTGTCATTTGCTTTATGAAAGCGTTATGCGTCATTTGCATTATGAAATGTAAGTAAATAAAAGATACTTTGGAATGTTTCAAAATGTTAATACTTTCAAATCATTTGAAGGCAAAGGTAGTCATTTATAGTTGGAAAACCGTTAACTCAATGAGCAAGTATTTAAAGTAAGAATATTGTTTACGAACCATTAGCTTTTTGCTTTAGGTGTCTTAATCAAACAGACATTGGGATTAACCCATGTAATTTTAGTGAGGAAAGGGAAGTATTATAGCTCCTTTTGGGGGGACAAGCAAAACTTTATTCTGCTTTAAGAATTGACATTTTTAAAAGTTTTAATGCATAGAGATTTTATACATAACCAAGAAAAATAATATTATTGCTTAGATTACATCTTTAATGTCTATAATCTATAGTAGACTGAAAGAAAGCTTCCTTATTAATCTTTGATTAGCATTTTTAGTTATTATTGACTTTCTACATGGAAAGAAGGCACAGTATTCTAATCTGGTGTTTCTTCCTTTTTAAAAAATACATTAATATTTCTTATCAGTGGTTTTGCTATGAGAAACAGAAAACGTAGCTAATAGTAACTTAAATAAATGAGTTCTCTTTTCCATGCAAAATAGCTTGAAAGTAGGCAGCAACTGGCTTAAGTTCACTTTAGTTGCTAATTTCTTTTGATAGTGATGGGTCACTTCTGTATTTAAGGTAAAAAAAGAAAATGTACCAGTCACATTTCCCTCCTTTTATGAAGAGTATACGAACCTCTTTAGTCTTCCTTTTGTGTCCCATAAGCCAGAACTATTTCACATGGCATTCCAAGCTATAAAGAACACTGGGAAACTGAATACTTATATTTCTAAACCTTCACAGTTAAAAAAGTCAAACAAGGACCTTGAGAGAGAGTATTGGCCACCATCCATGCCTAACTAATAATTTGGCCATGGAATGACATATGTCAATATAATTTTTTTTTTAAAAGATTTTATTTATTTATTTGACAGACAGAGATCACAAGTAGGCAGAGAGGCAGGCAGAGAGAGAGGAGGAAGCAGGCTCCCCGCTGAGCAGAGAGCCCAAAGCGGGGCTCGATCCCAGGACACTGGGATCATGACCTGAGCTGAAGGCAGAGGCTTTAACCCACTGAGCCACCCAGGTGCCCCATCAATGGAATTTTTTAAGAAGTAAAATTTCCCCAATAGACTCCAATCAAATTTCTAGCAGGTTTTTCTTGTGGAAACTGACAGGCTATTTCTAATGTTTTCATGGACAATCAAGGGCCATGAATAAACAAGGTAAACTTGGATAAGAACAAAGCTGGAGGATTTATAAACCAGATATAAACTTTATTATTTTACAGTAGCAGTTAAGACTGAGGTATTAACAGAAAGATAGACAAATAGAGCAATGAAGCAGAACAGTTTTCAGAAAGTAACCACACCTGTATTATCTCCTGGTTCATGACAAAGGTGACACGATAATGCAGAGGGAGAAGGATGGTCATTTTAACACATGGTTCTTGGTTAGTTAAAAATCTGGGTGGAGGGGCGCCTGGGTGGCTCAATGGGTTAAGGCCTCTGCCTTCAGCTCAGGTCATGATCCCAGAGTCCTGGGATTGAGCCCTGCATTGGGCTCTCTGCTCCACAGGGAGCCTGCTTCCTCCTCTCTCTCTGCCTGCCTCTCTGCCTACTTGTGATTTCTCTCTGTCAAATAAATAAAATATTAAAAAAAATCTGGTTGGAAATAAAAATAAACTGTGATTCCTACTTTATACTACTTACAGAAGATCAGCTCAAGGTAGATTGTAAATTTAATATGAAATGTAAAACAATAAAACTTTTGGAAACTGTTAGAATCTCTGTCTCTTGCCTTTCTTTAAGAAGTAAGTAAAAATCTGGGGCACCTGGGTGGCTCAGTTCTTAAAACGTCTGCCTTCTGCTCAGGTCATGATCCCAAGAGTCCTGGGTTCAAGCCCTCTCATGCTCACTGCTCAGGGGGTAGCCTGCTTCTCCTTCTCCTTCCCGCTTATGCTCTCTCTCAGTATCTCTGTCACTATCTCTGTCTTTCTCTCTCAAATAAATAAAAAAAACTTAAAAAAAAAAAGTGACTAAAAATTCAAGCCCTAGCCATTTTGTTAGTTGGGGATACATTTGGTTTCTTGGAAGTTGCATAATTATACTTGCTTGTGTTATGAGAGTTGGGTAGATCATCTGAGAGAAATGAGTATAAGTGGGTCTCTAAAGTCAATGTGTTGATTGCAAGCCTGCCACCTTCGTGATTTTACTCACATTGTATAACCAGGAACCTTTAAAGGAAATTTTGTGGTATTGGTGTGGCCTCACCTCATAGTAGATGTCTGGAACTGCTCAGGTTTGTTTAGAACATCTAAGGTTTGATGACTGACTGTTTAATTAAAAAATTATGCTGGAAGAAACCTTTCTTACTTATTTTTTATTTATATTGCTTTTCATGGCCAGGATACAAATTATAGGTGTTTCAGAATCATGTTTTCCTAGAGGTTTTCCTAAGCAAGTGTCATTCATTTGTCTATGCAATAAATCCTTTTCATTTCAACGTACAAATAATTAAAGCTCCTTCTTTGAAGAAAGATTCTGAGACAGACAAGTGACTATAGTACAGGCTGAAACGTGGTACGTGCTGTTATCAAGGTGAAGGAGATGCAAAGCTATAGGAGTTTAGGGTGGGGGAGTTCCTTCCAGCTGAAGGATCAGGGGTAATTTTGTGAAGAAACTCACAGGGATAAGTAGTTAAGGGATCTAGGGAAAGGGAGCTAAGATTTGGAACCACAGAGATATAGTAGGAGGCATTCCTGATCGTGGAAAGACCATGAACAGAGTGATAGAGGCATGAAAAAGACACACTCTAATCACAAGTAACTTAAGTCATTTGCATCATTCACAATTGTTAAAAAATGACCAACTGTTTAGAAATTATTCTTTCACATCCTGCCTGTCAAATAAAATCTTCAATGCAAAAAGGCAGTATTTAAATATCACAATAAAAATTGTACATTTTTTAAGCACATGTATTAAAACTAGAGTGACAACGTGCTCCAGTTTCTCTAATAAGAATCAGCCAGAGAAGCTCACAGCAAAAGTAGGTTGCATAGGATGAATAGGTATTTCATATCGCCTGACATTCTCTCTTGCAGGAACTTAATTTTATTTTATATGAAGTAGGTCATTTTGTACAGATAGAAATTTCTGTTGTGCACAATTCTCCCTTGACATCCATGTCATATTAGCTGCTTGTTGTAATATTTTTTTTCTGTAGTTCTCAGCAGTTTGTCTGTCATCTCAATCTGTAGAATCAAGGAGTTCTGCTTCTGTTACATATTACAAATTGGTACCAGCAATGATTACCTACCTGTAATTGTCAATTTTTAATACTGAGAGACATCAAAAGGAATTTTTCTTTCTGTATTTTATTCAGAGCATATAAAACAACATATTTATTTATAGAATTGTATCAATTTCACTTTATATGAAAATTTATGAAGTAGGTCAAACAGGAAAGAAAAACAACTTGATAAGAAGTTTGAAGATAATATTAGTTTAGCAAAGGATAAATTGTATAGAATTGACTGAATCTTATCTATCTCATTGTCAATTTTTTTTTTTTTTTTTAGTGTTTTCCATCATTGTTAGATAAATGTAGTCAGGATAGAAAGATTCTGGTATTGACATCTGATACCCAAGCCAGATAGGTGAAACTTACTTGAACTGTGCAGGAAAATAGAGTTTGTGAGAGTTTATCTTGAAAGAAGAGTCTTATATAGACTAAGATGCCATTGGGAGTTTAAGATTTGCACACTCTTCTTTTTATTCCTTCAGAAATAACAGGTCAGAAACACAGGTGTAATTAAGAAATTAGTTGGACAAGGGAAGTAAGTAGGTAGAATTTGTATATATATCAGAATAAATCACATCAGAGCTCTTGAAATTATCACATTCTTTTCATTTTTTTTTTTTTTGCCTTAAGTCCAGTAATTGTCTGTTTTTTTCTTTGAATAATTTTCAATTAACCACCCCTAAACTTTTCTCCAGGACTTTCTTCTAAACGTGCTTTAACTTTCAGCTTATGTCCTTAGAGCCTCCCTTTCTCGTTATCCTGGGATTTGGATTTTTTCCTTCCTTGGCAGCATCTTGAGTTTTCTGGATCTTTTCTTGTTTCACTTCATTTCACTGAAACATATTCCTTGAGAGATCCTGAGAAAAGGCAAAAAGGGCAGTAAATCTTCTGAAAGCATGAGAACTATATGTTTAAAAATGTATATATCCTACTCTATGCTATTTTGAGAGCACGGTTCAGCATAGAATTCTGAACTGAAATTATTTTCTTTCAGCGATCGAGAGGGCTCTCCATTGTCTTGCTTCTAGTGTGGCTGCCAAAGAATTCAATGCCATTTCTTTCTTGAACTTTCATAAGAACATACTTTTCCATCTCTTTTCCTGAATACTTGGTGAATTTTCTAATCAGATCTCTCATATCCTTCAGATATCCTTCCAGAATCTTCTTGGAACTATTTTCTTGGTAATATACTTCTCTTATTTTTTTCTGTTCCCTCTTTCTAAAACTATACTTATTCAGATGTTGTGTGTCCTAAATTGACCCACTTGCCATTTTGTTTGCCATTTTCCTTTCCCCCTATTTTCTCAAAGATTGCCTCCACTGTATGTCCTAAATATAATTTTTTAATTATGACTTTAGATTTAATCAGAGATACTGTATTTCTAAAAAAAGTCTTTTTGTTTAATTTGTTTTAGATATTTTCTTTTGAACATTCCTACAACAAAAATAGAACAAATCATTAAATTGTGATATATCATACAGTGAGTACTATATAATAATAAAATGAGTAAACAATAGTCAACATAGTTATCATGTGAAGAATTTGAGATTTAATAACCTGGACCTATGCCATAAATTTGTTGTATAAGAGACATATTCACAGAAGAAAGCATACAGTATAATTTCAGGTGTGTAAACTTCAAGAAGGAACAAAAATTGAACAGTAGATTGGTTTGATAATTATTCACAAGTAGTATAATTAAAAACTGGATAGGAATCATAGGTACAAGAGTGGTAGTGGCTGCTTCTAAGGGAATATGGCAGGAATGGGTACACCAGGAGCTTTCGATTACTATTCACAAGGAGATTAGTACCTGAGTCTCATCATATTCTTATTGAGACGAACAGAAATAGTCTAAGCATTCTTTCATTTATATGATTTTTCTTTCAAATTAAAGAAAACAAAGTGGAGTGCTCAAGATGTTGAATGTTTCATGTGTGAGATGTAAATATAAAGATCTGAGGGCAGGCTATGATGGAGGAACATAAGGAAGAAAGATGAGAAGGAAAGTTCCAGAAGAAATGAGACACTAAGTAGGAGAAGCTTTACATGCTTGGGTCTGCCCAATTAAATAGAAAGCAAGAACATCGACTCCCTCACCTGATATGAGATGGAAGGGCATAAATACCCATGTGAAAATGCCACAGGAAAAGCTGTGTCATCAGGGGTAAATTTTGAAAGCTTAATCAGTCATATGACTAGGCAAAACAGTAGAGTAATATGTTGGGAGATAATAGATAGGAGGTACAACCTTTGGGTCTAGAATGAGGTAAACAGGGCTAGTCCTTAAAATCTGTACCGGTAAAGTATGCCAACGGGCTCTGAAAGAGTTTAGTTTACGACTGACAATAGAGCTTGTGTTTAGATTGTGGGAAAGTAAACAGTTCTTTCTCTTATGGTCAGCTTGATGGCAGCAACTGGTAGCAAACCAACGTCTAATTAAGTGGTTCTTTCTATGGGGAAGGATGAGTTTAGTTCAGTTGCAAAGCTGGTGAGCTTGGCTCTTTGACTTAGGTATTTATTATTTATTCCTCGTAGTCCCAATGGCTTGGTGATGCTAGTGGGTTTCTATTTTTGACACTGGGTATCTCTCAGAATTTGTAACCAATGTACAGTGACCTGGAATGATTTCTGTTGTCATAGTTCTGATATAGGCTACCTGGGTATTTCTAAGAGCCAATTGATTTGGTTACTTTTCTGCCCTCAATTATTTGAAAATAGAGGGAGAGATCATCAACAAAAGTATTTCCCTTGCCTCTCTACTTGGTTAAATCCCGTTCATCATTCAGGTTCTAGTTTTTACATGACTACATTGGAGAAACCCACCTTAGCCTCTCATCTCTGATTTAGATCCTCTCCACTCATGGTCCCCTTCAGCTCCCCCTTTTTTTCTGTCAGAACACAAATTTCCCTACACGGTCATTGCTGGTTCCACTGAAATGTCAGTGTTTAGTCACTTTCCTCCAGATACCTTAAAATATCTTTTGCCAGTAGCCATGACCTGCAGCAGTCGCAGGAAACAGTATTATCAAACATTTTATTAATGCTCATCTCTGCACAATGCTGAATTAGGATAACTTTAACACATACCACTTGAAAAGTTTTCTTGTCAAGATTGGCAGCTAAAACTGACAAGGGTCAACCAGTCAACACTGGCTTGTTGAAAGAATAACTTCATCTTGAACTGCTGAGAAGAGGTGACAGGAGTGTGTTTCCATACTGTTAATATGTTAAGAGAAGTTAAGTATGATTTTCTTCCCAGCTAAGGTAATACAACTAAAATACTGAACCTGGCAGGCTAAGCAAAGTAGGAGTAGGCTGGGTCAGTATTTAGTGATGTCTCTGAGGAACACCTTCTGTAGAAAAGCTATTTTAAATAATAATTCAGCAATAAGACTATCTTTGAGTCAGTTCCGGACCAGCCTTCTGTCCAGAGGTTCAGAGAGTGCTTTACCAGTGGAAATTTTGTCTTACTGATGATTTCTTATATGTGTGATTATTATTCATCATGGGAGACTTGACTTTCCTAAGCAAGGTGAGTCAGCCACTGCAGTCATAGAAGCAGGAGGAATTTAAATGGAAACCTGTCAAGAGAACACAGTCTATAATTTAGTCAGTAAGGTCACAATTTACACTTCATTTTTTTTTTCTACTTTCCCAATGCCTTAGGTGTTTTGAAGAAAAGAGGACAGGCTTTATGCCAGAATGGGAGAGGTATTATATAAAAAATCATAAACAAATGCTAACAGGGAAAAATCCACTCAACTGCATATCTGATATCTCAAGGGAAAATGTAAAGTAGAAGTAAGCTTTGTTCTGAAATGTAAATGGAACAGTTTTTAAAAGAGCCAAACATTTAGTAATATACTGTTAATGATCTTACAGAAACTGACCTACTGTCTTAAGTAGTGATATATATTTGTATGTGTGAGGGGCCAAATAGTATATATAACTGTTTAAAACTTCCATCCTCCTTACTGAGGAGGATGTATTTCTTTTGTATTCTTTCCTTGTATTTCTTTTGTATTTGTATTTTGTATTTCTTGTATTCTTTGTATTTCTTTCCTTGACTCCTTGAGTTTTGTTGTTGGCCTACATGACGGATGAAGATACAACATGATTAGATCTGGAGCAGTACTGATGAGTAAATGACATGTAACCTTTTAAGGAGTGTAAAGACATGTTGGCACAGATTCTAAGCCAAAAAAGACTCCACTGGTGGATATTAAGAAAAGTGAGTCTCTGCAAGTTGAGTATGGTGGGCAGGAGTGGAGTGACAGTATATGTGTGGACATGGAAGAGTAAGAGTATATGAATGGCCAGAAAGTTATGGGGAAAACAACAGAGAAGTTTGGGATTTGAGAGTAGCTTCTTCAGTGAGTAAATACTTGAGAGATTGGTGCTCAATAGCATCATTGTAGACTGAAGTTAATGGTAAATTTTTAATACATTTTGGTTGTCAGACTGGTTAAGTAAGCTTGTTTGTCTGTTGTTTTTAAACCAACAAGAATATTTTTATTTTATGTATCACCCACTCTATATTATCAATTCTCATACTCAATCATTTGGAATTTAAGGCCACAGGTGCTCTGTTAGAGTACATCAAATAATTGAGAAAAAAATTCAAAGAATCTGAAAACACAGATGCTCAGGCTTAAATTTTTATAATTCTGATTATTTTTCCTGATATCAAAAATATAAAAGATTATAAAGTGATTATTGAAAAGTTCATTAATAGACTGGTTCAACAGCAAATGAAGATTTCCTGATTTTTCTTTGCTTTAAAAACAAAGTTTTAATAGTCCCTAAATAAGGAAAAAGTGTTTCTAATTGGGTTTAAAATAATAGTTTAGAAGAAAAGAATTTTCCAATTATTAACTAATAAATCAATTTGATCATCTTTAAAATTTAAATTTTTAAAAAAGATTTTATTTATTTATTTGCCAGAATGAGAGAGAGAGAGATACAGAGACAGCACAAGCAGGGGAAGAGGTAGAGGAAGAAGCAAGCTCTCTGCTGAGCAAGAAACCCAATGTGGGACTCAATCTCAGGATCATGGAATTATGACCTGAGCCAAAGGCAGACACTTAACTGACTGGGCCACCAGGCATCCCAAAACTTAAATTATTTTGAATGAAAACTTTCCCTGTGGTATTGAAACAGGTTTTCTAAGGCTTAAAAATTTAATATTAATAAGAAGCTTTTGAGAAGTAAATGGAATGACATTTTGTTCTGGAAGAAACTTGCAAATTTAATATTATAATAAAATTAGAGTAACTACTAAATTAGTGAAAAAAATTCTAAATACATGGTCATTCAGAACAAAACTTTCTGTTTCTTTTTGAAAGATGCTTAGTTCTGTGGATTTAAGCTTAGAATGTTTGGGCTTGCACTGTTGTTCTTAAAATTTACTAAAATTTATTTAAGCAAGGAAATAAATGATATTAAAATATAAAACTTTTTTGTAAGATGGTGGAAAACATTGATAAGAAATATTTTATGGTAAGTTAAAGTGATAATGGGGCATTTTCTTAAGGGAAAATGTAATTTTGAGGAAAGCAATTTAATATTTTGGGGTTTTTATTTACATTTCAGAGCTTTAAAATTCTGTGGATACATAAAATAGCTAATTGATCATCATAAAAGATTGGTAAGCAAAGGAAAACAAATTTTGACCTTTGCTAACATATATGTAGGTTTGGTCATTTTGCCAAATCCCACAATTTGTTCTAATTTCAAGGATCATGTAACTGAAGTTTGAGCAAGCCACCACTGAATGATGTATGTGCAGAGATGTGTATATAGAGTGTTAGAAATAGCAGAGAGTCTATGGCCATACCACCCTGAAGGCGCCCCATCTCGTCTGATCTCGGAAGCTAAGCATGGTCGGGCCTGGTTAGTACTTGGATGGGAGAAATAGCAGAGAAAGCAGTTTTCCCACAAGCCCTCTTTAATAGGTTAAGGTAAACTCATTCATTAATGAAATTCACAATTAGCTCTAAAAGCAAATTTCCTTTTAGGGAAAGAATACAAGACACACAGTTTGTTCTTTGACATTTGTACTTAACCTTCTCTTATTCCTGTGTATATAGTAGTTATGAAAGCCATATAAAATTTTGATTCAATTCTTGATTCTTTTCTAAGCAACAGTGAGTTTAAAGTATAGACTATTAAACACTTTTAATTACTTATTGGCTCCAAACTTCAAGCAATAAATTGAAGCTTGGTGGTACTGTATCATCCTTATATTTCATCATGAGTTATTTAATTTTTAGATCAAGGACAGAAGTTAGAGATGCCATAATGAAAATAATATAATGTACTATATTTTCATAGAAGACAGGTAATTTTTAAGAATCACATTGACCTAGACTAAATTAAATTCCAATAGAAGTCTGATGGATTCCATGAGGTCAGATTTCTAAGAATAATAATATTTCTAAATTTTTTTTTAAAGATTTTATTTATCCATTTGAAAGACAGAGATCACAAGTCGGCAGAGAGACAGACAGAGGGAGAGGAAGGGAAGCAGGCTCCCTACTGAGCAGAGAGTCTGATGTGGGGCTCGATCCCAGGACCCCGGGATCATGACCCAAGCCGAAGGCAGAGGCTCCAACCCACTGAGCCACCCAGGGACCCCTATTTCTAAATTTCTAACTTCAGTTCCAATATTCTCTTCTATTGCAATCTCAAATCAAATTCTAACTTTAAACCAAACTCTAATCTAGACTAATCTAAAATCTAATCTAAACTAGAAATAAAGTTGCAGAGAGATCCCTTGATCATCAGTTCAAACTAGGTTGTTTTGGAGCATGGCTTGGGAACTTTGGGTGAAGTAGGAGCTCCTAGGACAGGGTCTGGTCTTATTTTGTAGGTTATGCAGAGAATTCAGCCCCCCTTTCCCTTTCTAGAATATTCTTTCACCCTGTCAAAACTCTGCCTCACTCCCCCACTGCCATTGCTTTCTATGGGAAGGTTTGGTCTCATATAACTTTGAATGTAGATTGTATGGTTTTTGATCCCCAAATGAGAGGAAATAGCTCTTGTTACTGTAACGACTTCCTGTCTCTTTTTTGTAGGAAATGATCATTAAAGAAAGAGTGCTTTGTTCTTCCTACTGCCTTCATACCATTTCCTTCTTTCTACATGCACTCGCTATTTGAGGAATCTATTCTTCCCTTAATTCTCCCATGATGCCAGAAGCAATAGAAGATTATTGCAAGAGTTAATCACTGACCTGTCTTTTGTAATATAGTTCTCAGATAAAGTTTTTTCCAGAAAAGATGAACTAAACTCATTTTCTACTGAGAAAAAGACTTTCACTTATTTCTTAGAGCTGACACGAATACAAACAATGTCTACCCTCCAATGAGCTGTAATCTCATACATATGATTGGTAATTTTGGTACCCATTAAACAATATAGGAGGCATATACATACATCCAGTATACTCAGAACTGTGAAGGAATAGTTACTGCTGAAAATAGAAATTGTGTACTACTAGCATAATGCCAATTAAGTGTCTACATTGCATATAAAGGAACCCTGTTCAGGTAAAACTGCTGCTGAATGTGGTTGTGGGGGCATAGTTAGGAATAGCTAGGAAAAAGTCAGAATTGAAGCAAAAAGAAAGAAGGTGGGAGGGTTGTAGTATGTCTGGAAAGAGGATCTGCTGGGAGAGCTGGAGCTAAGGCAAGGCACACTGTAGGCCTTCAAATACGTAACGATGCTCTCTTTCTAGAAGTCCTTGATTGATCCTTAAGTGCTGCTATTGCAAAGAGATCCTTTTCCTATAAAAGCTTTTGCTGGGGTCAGTCCACCTTTATTAAAAACTTTTTCATTTAAATATATTCATTCAAATGCATTCATTTAAATACATGTGAGGAAGATAAATTTACCTTGGCCAAATACATGTGCAGCCATTAGGAGGATTATCACTGAAAAACGGTTCATACCAAACTGTTGCTTATTTGCATAGAATGTATCTATATATACATAACAGAATTAATTTTAGGGGTTATTACGTCAAGTATTTCTAACTAAATGGGCAATATATATTAAACAACATCATATTTAAATCATATTTAGACAATAACAAAAGAGTATTATTTCTTTTTCAAAGCGCTTAAGGTAATGTTAAGAGTGTAACATAAGAAATAGCCATGGACAAAGCCAGCTTTATGGAGAACCTGGAAGCCAGAGGTTGCTTATATGATCCTCTTTGCAAAGGGGACAACATGGAAAAGTTAGAGATATTGTTTAAAAAAAATGTGTTTTTTTTTAACATTTTATTTATTTATTTGAGAGAAGAGAGAGACAGTGAGAGAGAGCATGAGCGAGGAGAAGGTCAGAGGGAGAAGCAGACGTCCTGTGGAGCTGGGAGCCTGATGCGGGACTCGATCCCGGGACTCCAGGATCATGACCTGAGCTGAAGGCAGTCGCTTAACCAACTGAGCCACCCAGGCGCCCATGTGGTTTTTTTTTTTAATGCAAATACTTGGGCATCAAAGAAATAGAAGGCCTTGCTATGAGGAGGACTCATTGGCCCCAGCAGGATCCAACTGTAAAATGTAGTCTATTAGATCCTGCATCTAAGAACAGATGAGCCAGAATAAAGAAATAAGTCTGGGTGGCAGAACTAGAAATAGGAGGTAACTTGGTACCCCTACATAGGACAAACGAAAATTAAAGGGAAAAGGACAGATGAAATAACAAGGCTAGAAGATGAGTGTTAGTAGCCACCGTCTGTATCTGTACCGAGCAAACTAAGAATTCTGCAGAATACTTGTCTCTGAAGCCCTGTGTTCTTCCTCATTCATCACTAACCCTGTAAATACAGCTGTAGGAACCTGTCTTGGTGATGAATAGCAGTTGTATCGATTCTCACAGATTCCTTTTCTGGACAGACCGCATCAACATATTTGGCCATGGCCAGATCTAATATTATGAAGCCAAATCAACCAATAGAATAACAAATATTTTAGTCAAATTGTCCTTTTAACATTGACCACATCAGTGATTCTGTAGCTCTTTAAATCTGTGACACGTATGGGAATTTCTTGGAGTTTGCCCTGGATGATCACAAGAGTAAGTAAGTAGCATGCAATTATGAAAAGATCTTTTCTTTTTTGAGAGAGAGAGAGGACAGAACACCTGCATGAGATGGGAGACGGGAGGAGGGTAGGGGCAGAGGCAAGAAGTGAGAGAAAATTTTAGGTAGACTCCATGCCCAGTGTGGAGCCTGCTTCGGAGCTCAGTCTCATGAACCTGAGATCATGACCTGAATGGAAATCAAGAGAGGGACACCTAAGGGACTGAGCCACCCAGGTGCCCCTATGAAAAGATATTTTAGGGGCACCTAGGTGGGTCAGTAGGTTAAAGCCTCTGCTTTCGGCTCAGGTCGTGATCTCCAGGTCCTGGGATCAAGCCCTGAGTCGGGCTCTCTGCTCAGCGGGAAGCCTGCTTCTCCCTCTCTCTCTGCCTGCCTCTCTGACTACTTGTGATCTCTGTCTATCAAATAAATAATAAAATCTTTAAAAAAAAGAAAAGATCTTTTAAATATATACATACACACACCCTAGCCATCATCCCTGTATTGCTTTTTATTTTACTATTTTTAAGCCTTTTCTCTATTTTCCCAGTTAAAATTGACAAGTGGGGTGTAAAATTTTGGGGGCATTATGAGTATGTTCTGTCAAGGACATCTTTGTAGGGAACCAGGTTTGTGGTCTTGGGAAATTTTGAGCCCAAAACTGCTAGAGCCCAGTTGAAGATAATCAAAGATTAACTAGTCTAGTTCTTAGATTATTGGCGCCCATCCTCCCCTCAACACACGCAACTTCATCATCCTTGCAATTATTGCCTACAACCTGCAGACCCTTATGGCACTATGAAGAATACATTCATTCCCTAATAAGCAACAGGCCTTCATATAACTCCTGATTTTATTTCATTAGATCTATATAAATTTCAGCCATATCCCCAAAGATCTCAAGCAATTATGACATACTCTGGTTTTATTTTCTCCTTCTCTCCTTATAGATATACGTGCAATTTTGTTATTTCAGTATTTTAAAAATTTATGTCATGAAACCATTAAACCGGTCCAGGGGTATAGGATCGCAGAATGCTACTTGCTCTGAGCAGTACCCAGTTTATTATTATTATTTTTAATGATTAAAAGATCATCACATATTAAAATAAGTATATTTGCTTAAATGGAGAATATAAAAAATAGTTGTGAAAAATTTGCATTTAATTTTATTCAAAGTAAAAAATAGGGCTGTGAAATTAAAAAAAAATTGGATGAAAATATTCACAGCAAATGAAGTGTAATAAAGAGTAACCTAAAATTAGTACAAGTAAGTGTTTTTTTAAAATTTTTTGAAGATCTTATTTATTTATTTGAGAGAGAGAGAGAGAGCACAAGCAGAAAGGAGAGGAAGTTTCTTGCAACCAGGATTCAATCCCAGGACCCTGAGGTCACGACTTGAGCCAAAGGCAAATGTTTAACAGACTAAACCACCCAGGTGCCACAAGTACAAATCAGTATTAAAAGGGAAAAACATCTGAGATGACTCAATTACTTCAGATGTTTGTAGAGTCGAACAAAATTATATATATCCATAGATGCCTGGCCAATTTTTATTATTTACTATTAGTAATTCAATTAATTTTATAAAAACTCAATTAGAAATTTAAAAGGTAATAATGGAGAAGAGATGAGAGTGGAAAAAGGACTGGAACAGGGAGGGGAGGGAGAAAGAAAGGCAGAAAGAGAGAGAGGAAGGAGGGGAGAGAAAGACTGTGGGTCAAGAATGCCAAACAACCTTGGTTTATACTCAGCCAAATCTGTTTTAACATCAAGTAGAAAAAAAATAATAAAAATAATAAATAAAAGTCCAATGACCGTTTGATGTTTTAGTTCTCAAGTTTTTGTTCTTGGGTTTTGTAGGTATGCCCAGAGGAAGATCAAAGAAAGCACAACCAGCTATTCCTAAAATAAAATCTTGGGAAAACATCAGACTATGAACTCATAGGGAATTGTTCTATTATTTTATCTTCATTGATTCGTTCTTCATACTCTCCTTTTCTTTACGTAGATCTGCATTTCTGACCTACCTTGTTTCTCTTCTCTTTAAAGAGCTCTTAACATTTCTTGCGGGACAGGTGTACTAGCAACAGATTATCTCAATTTTAGTTTGTCTGAAAAAGCCTTTATTTCTCCTTCACTTTTGAAGGATGATTTCATAGAATTCAGAACTGTAGGTTGGTGGTTTTTTTCCTCTCAATATTTTAAATATTCCACTTTGCTTTCCCCTTGCTCGCATTGTTTCTGAAAAGTTGGATGTAATCTTTGTTCCTGCGTAGATGAGGTGTTCCCCCTCTGGCTTCTTTCCTGGCTTTTTTCTTTATCTTTGATTTTCTGTGGTTTGAAAACAATATGCCAACGTGGGGCCTTGCGGGCATTTATAACTGCTTGGTGTTCTCTGAGCTTCCTAGATCTGTGGTTTGGTGTCCGACATTAATTTAGGGGAAATTCACAGTCATTGTTGTTTTAAATATTTCTTTTGTTCCCTTCTTTCTTCTCCTTCTTGTATTCCCCTTATGCATGTGTTATGCTTTTTGTAGTTGTTGTCCCAGAGTCCTTGAATATTCTGTTCTCTTTTTTTTTCAGTCTTTGATTTCTGTTTGTTTTGGGTTTGGAGGTTTCTTTCTTCTTCTTCTTCTTCTTTTTTTTTTTTTTAAATTTCTTTTCAGCGTAACAGAATTCATTGTTTATGTACCACACCCAGTGCTCCATGCGATCTGTGCCTCCATGATACCCACCATTATTAAGAATAACAGAGGGCTTTCATATCTTCCAAAATGGTTCCTTTCTCCCTCTCCCTGCCAGGATCCCGAGAGTGTCCCTAATATTTACTGTGAGAACCTAGTCAAGCTTCTGGAGGTAAGTCTCACAAAATTGTGTGTTTCCCTATGATTGGGGTCCTCCTGTAGTTTTAAAGTCTCAGATTTGTCTACACTGAATCTCCAGCAGCTTCTGAATTGCAGTTCAGACTTTCCTATCCAGCACTGGGTCCTGGAGATCCACTCCTGGGTCTCTGCTCTGGTAAGCCATGACCGCCTGTTTCACATGCTCCACTCTTCCGTCCTGGGGGCGGTGGTTTGCCCTGTACCCTCTCTTCTCATGGATCCTGGATGAGTTTTTGATTTTTCAGTCTGTTGAGCTTTTCACTTGTAGTTAAGACAGAGTGGGGACTTCAAGTTCCTTACATATAGAGCCAAAACTGAACATTGATCTCTTACTTTACGCTTCTTCTTTGCTCATTTCAGTGTTGAAATTAACATTTTATTGAACGGTTATGTGTTAGTGCTTTCTGTTATATAACCATGGCCAAAAGTTAAGTGGACTAAAGTTGTTCTTCATAATTGGTTTGCTGCTTCTCTTTTTTCCCCCCTTAAATGGGATCTCTTCTCCCTGCTTCAGGGTGCTGCTGCTCAGATGTTTCCATGGCAATCCTACACCTCTCTTAGAGCGTGAATCTCACCCAGTAATATTATCTGCTTCTGTCAGTCTCACTAGGCTGTGAGCTCATGGAGAAGAGTACCTCCTTATTTATGATTATATCTTCAATGTCTTTAAACATTACCAAATGAAGGTGAAGTTTCTCCCAGCTCCTTTTGGCTGAGGTTAGCACTCTTCTGGTATGAAGGTTACAGCGCACAATAGCCGAGTATCAGTGGACTTTTCACAAATTAACTTGCCCTAAACCAACTCGTGCTAACTAGATAATTCATTAAGTATTTATTGCATCTACTTGGGTCAAGCACTGTTCCAAGAACTGGAAATAGATTTGTGAACAAAATTCAGCATGGTTCTGATCTCATGGTACTTGAATTCTACTAGAATATATAAAGGATATATAAAAATATAATACAAGTACAAGAATAAATATAAGGCAGGATAGGAACATAGATTGTGATGAAGGTGATATTTAGTTGGATAGTCAAATAACTTTGAATGATTATTTTTAGAATACTTTTTTAAAAATAGATTTATCTTTCCATTTAATGTCTCCCCTTTCCTCCATTATAAGATGATCATTCTCACGATTTTGGTCCTTCCTTAAGGCTTTCTTTTGACTCTCCTCTGCTATTTAGCCTTAAGCTGTAGGACAAGCCTATCACATCTAGTTTGAGCTGTCTTTAGGACACCATACTTTTAAATGGAGAAAGATGGAACTCTAACGACAGGGTGAATAGTGGCAATTTATTTGTGAATCTACCTAGTACCTAACTTTTTTTTTTAATGTCTCTTTCCCCTTCAGGAATATGCTGTCCTTTCAGTTTAAGTACGGCTTCTCTTAAGAATGACTTTATTACATCTGACTTCCTCAGGTCAGTCACAGGGCAATTACACAGGTTGAGCTGATCATGGAAATCCATCTTTCTGGTTACAGTAATTGCTGTGGGAGAAGGCATTTAGTCCAAATTGGGTCAGAATCCTTATTACAGGATTTTAAAACTAGAAACAGTTAGTAAGATTTTTTTTTCTCTGATTATAAAACCATAGGGATATCACTTAGGATTTGTCAGAGAAACAAAATTTATTTTATATATTCCTGGTGTTAAGGGTTTTCATACAGAGAATTAGGAGCTTACACCTGTTGGAGGAGCTGAAGATTTAAATGTCAGAGAACCACCGCTGACTTTCTCAGCTGTGGCTCTGCAGCTCGCCCAGAAGCCACTGTAAATATGGAGATTCTGGGAATTTCCCTCCGATTGCTACAGATGGCTGTAGTGGAGTGGCAAACCAGGATGTCAAGGTCTTACTCTGTTCATGTGCAACTTCTCTTCCACCTTCCAAATTTTGTGTGTCTCCCTATTGACAAATTACATCTCCTATTATTGCAGCAAAGAGGATTCTTAAAAATGTATTTCCTTTGTTTTTTTTTTTTTCTGTGATTACGGAGTCCTTATAAAAAGGTAGTGGTAATGTACAGTTGGTAACAGAATCCAGCACAACTGTGATTCTTTAATCTTTTTAAAACAATTTTTTTGAAGTTTTTATTTTAACCACCGAATGTTCATTACAAGTGCATTCCTGAATCCTCATCATGCATTTCCCCCTTTCCCTGCATCCACCTTACCTCTGGTAACCATTAGTTTTTCTGTATAGTTAAGAGTCTTGTTCTTGGTTTGTCTCATTATTATCTTCCCCGCTCCTCCCACCCCGCTTTGCTCATTTGTTTGTTTCTTTTTCTTTTTTTTTTTTTAAAGATTTTATTTATTTATTTGACAGAGAGAGATCACAAGTAGACGGAGAGGCAGGCAGAGAGAGAGAGGGAAGCAGGCTTCTTGCTGAGCAGAGAGCCCGATGTGGGACTCGATCCCAGGACCCTGAGATCATGACCTGAGCTGAAGGCAGCGGCTTAACCCACTGAGCCACCCAGGCGCCCATTTGTTTGTTTCTTACATTCCATATATGGGTGAAATCGTATGGTATTTATCTTTCTCTGACTTACTTCACTTAGCATTATGCCCTGTAGCCCCAATCATGTGATTGCAAATGACAAGAATTCATTTTGTTTTTATGGCTGAATAATATACCACTGTATACAACATCTTCTTTATCCAGTCATCAGTCAATGGCATTGAAATTCCTTAATATCTTGGGTATTATAAATAATGTTGCAATAAACATAGGGGTGCATGTATCCTTTTGAATTCGTGTTTTTGTATTTTGGGGTGAATACTTATTAATGCAATTGCTGGATCATAGGGTAGTTCTATTTTAACTTTTTGAGGAACCTCTATTTTCTACACTGGCTCACCAGTTTGCATTCCCACAAAGACTGCAAGAGGGTTTCCCTTTCTCCACATCCTTGTCAATGTTTGTTGTTTCCTGAGTTGTTGATTTTATAACAGTTGTGAGGTGGTAGCTCATTATAGTTTTGATTTGCATTTCCCTGATGATAAGTGATGATGAACAACTTTTCATGTATCTATTGGTTATCTCTGTCTTCTTTGGAAAAATTGTTCAAGTCCTCTGCTTGAAAAAAAATTTTTTTTTAATTTTATTTTTTATAAACATATATTTTTATCCCCAGGGGTACAGGTCTTCCTCTGCCCATTTTTAAATTGGATTATTTAAAAAAAATTTTTTTGGTATTGAGTTGTATAATTTCTTTATATCTTTTGGATACTGACCTTTTATTGAATATGTCATTTGTAAATATCTTCTCCCATTCAATAGGTTGCCTTTTAGCTTTGTTGGCTCTTTCCTTTACTATACAGATGTAGTTTTTATTATGATGTAGTCCCAGCAGTTTATTTTTGTTTCCCTTGCCTCAGGAGACTTATCTAGAAAAACGTTGCTATAGTTGAGGTCAGAAAAATTATTGCCTGTGCTCTTTTCTAAGATATTTATGGTTTCAGGTCTCACAGTTAGGTCTTTAATCCATTTTGAATTTATTTTTGTTTAGGGTGTAAGAAAGTAGTCCAGTTTCATTCTTTTGCATGTAGCTGTCCAGGTTTCCCAACACCATTTATTGAAGAGTCTGTTATTTTCCCATTGCAAGTTCTTGCCTCCTTTGTAGAAGATTAATTGACCATACAATTATGGGCTCTTTCTGGATTTTCTATTCTGTTCCATTGATCTATGGGTGTATTTTTGTGCTGCTACCATACTGTTCTCATTTGCTACAGCTTTGTAATATGACTTGAAGTCAGGAATTGTGATGTCCCCAGCTTTGCTTTTCTTTTTCAAGATTGCTTTGGCCATTTGGGGTCTTTTGTGGTTCCATGCAAATTTTGATTATTTGTTCAAATTCTGTGAAAAATGCTGTTGATATTTTGATAGAGTTTGCATTAAATGTGTAGATGGCTTTGAGTAGTATAGACATTTTAATGATATTTGTTCTTTCAGTCCATGAACATAGACAGTCTTTCCATTTCTTTGCATTGTCTTCAATATCTTTCATATGTTTTGTAGATTTCAGAGCACAGATCTTTCACTCCTTTGGTTAGGTTTGTTCCTAGGTATCTTATTCTTTTGGTGTATTTATATATGGGATTGTTTTCTTAATTTCTCTTTCTGCTGTTTCATTATTAGGGCATACAAATACAACAGATTTCTGTACATTGATTTTATGTCCTGTGACCTTACTGAATTCATTTATTAGTTCTAGTAGTTTTTTTGGTGGCATCTTTAGGGTTTCTATATATAGTATCATGTCATCTGCAAAGAGTAAAAAGTTTTACTTCTTCCTTACCAGCTTGGATGCCTTTTGTTTTTGTTGTCTGATTGCTATGGCTAGGACTTTCCATACTATGTTGACTAAAAGTAGTGAGAGTGGACATCTTTGTCTTGTTCCTGACCTTAGGGGAAAAGCTCTCAATTTTTCCCCGTTGAGTATGGTGTTATCTGTAGGTTTTTCATTTAAGGCCTTCATTATGTTGGGGTATGTTCCCTCTAAATCTACTTTTTTGAGGGGTTTTATCATGAATGGATGTTGTACTTTGTCCAATGCTTTTTTCTGCATCTGTTGAAATGTTTGTATGGTTCTTTCTCTTATTGATGCAATGTCTCACCATTGACTTGTGAATATCGAACCACCCTTGCAACCCAGGAATAAATCCTACTTGATCGTGGTGAATGATTTTTGATATATTGTTGTATTCAGTTTGCTAGTGTTTTGTTGAGGATTTTCACATCTATATTCACCAGAGATACTGAATTGTATGGGCACCTGGGAGGCTCAGCTCATTAAGCATCTGACTCTTGATTTTGGCTCAGGTCATGATCTTAGGGTCATGGGATTGAGCTTGAAGTCAGGCTCTAGGCTCCGCAGGGAATCTATTTGAGGATTCTCTCTCTCCTTCTCCCTCCCCTCTATTCCCTCTCTCTCTCTTTCTCAAATAAACAAATCTTTAAAAACTTGACCTGTAGTTCTCTCTCTCTCCTTTTTTTTTTTTTTTTTTTTTTTTTTGTGTGTGTGTGTGTGTGTGTGTGTGTGTGTGTGTGGTTTTGGTATTAGGGTGATGTTGGCCTCAGAATGAATTCAGAAGTTTTACTTTCTTTTTCTATTTTTGGAATAGTTTGAGAAGACTAGATATTAACTCTTCTTTAAATGTTTGGTAGAATTTATGTGTAAATCCATCTGGTCCTAGACTTTTGTTTATTGGGAGTTTTTTGATTACTGAGTAAGTTTCTTTGCTTGTTATCAGTCTCTTCAAATTTTCTATTCCTGGTTCAGTTTTGGTAGTTTCTATGTTTTTAGGAATTTATCCATTTCTTCTAGATTGTCCAATTTGTTGCCATATAGTTTTTCATAATATTTTCTATAATTGTTGGCATTTCTGTTGTGTTTATTTCTCATTTGTGATTTTGAGTCTTTTCTCATTTTTCACTGATAAGTCTGTCCAAAGGTTTATAAATTTTACTGTTTTGTTTTGTTTTTAGAACCAGGTCCTGGTTTCATTGGTCTGTTCTGTTTTTTTTTATGTTTCTATGTCATTTATTTCTGCTCTGTTATTATTTCCCTTCCTTCTAATTCTAGGTTTTGTTTTTGTTCTTTTTCTAGCCTCTTTACTTGTAAGGTTGTTTGAGATTTTTCTCTTGAGGTAGGCCTGGATTGCTACAAACTTCCCTCTTAGAGTTGTTTTTGCTGCATCCTAAAGGTTTTGAACCTTTTGTGTTTTCATTTTCATTTCTTTCCATGTACTTTTCTATTTCTTTTATTTCCTGGTTGACCCATTCATTATTTAGTAGCATGTTATTTAATCTCCATGTGTTTGTGGTCTTTCCAGATTTTTTCTTTTTGGTGACTTCTAGTTTCATAGCATTATGGTCAGAAAAGATGCACGTTATGACTTTAATATTTTGGAATTTGTTGAGGCTGTTCTATGGCCTAATACGTGATCTATTCTGGAGAATGTTCCATGTGCATTTGGAATAAGTATTCTGCTGTTTTAGGATAGAATGTTCTGAAGATACCTGTTAAATCCATCTTGTCTAATAGGTCATTCCAAGCTGTTGATTTTCTGTTTAGGTGATCTATCCATTGATGTTAGTGGGGTGTTAAAGTCCCCTACTATTATCATATTGCTATTGATTATTCCTTTATGTTTGTTAACAGTTTTATGTATTTGAGTGCTCCTATATTGGATGCATAAATATTTACAATTATTATATTTTCTTCTTTGATTGTGCCCTTTGTAGTTATACAGTGTCCTTCTTTGTCCCTTGTTACAGTTTGTTTTAAAGTGTGTTCTGTCTCATAAATGGTGCTACTCCAGCTTCCTTTTGACATCCATTTGCATGATGTTTCTCCATCCCCTCACTCTCAATCTGCAGGTGTGTTTAAGTCTAAAATGCATCTCTCGGGATGCCTGGGTGGCTCAGTGGGTGAAAGCCTCTCCCTCTGGCTCAGGTCATGGTCTCAGGGTCCTGGGATTGAGCCCCACATCGTGCTCTCTGCTCGGTGGGGGGCTTGCTTCCCCCCCCCCTCTCTGCCTGCCTCTCTGCCTACTTGTGGTCTCTCTGTCAAATAAATAAATTAAAAAAAAACCTTTAAAGTCTAAAATGCATCTCTCGTAGACAGCATTGCTTTTTTAATTTTTTTTATCCATTCTGACACCCTGTGACTTTTGATTGGAGCATTTAGTCCATTTATTTTCAAAGTAATTGTTGGTGATATGTATGTATTACTATTTTACTGTTTTGTGGTTGTTTAAGATTTTCTCTGATCCTTTCTTGCCCTTCTCTCTTTCATTGTCCTTCTCATTTCATCTTGCTGGTTCCATTGATGATATATTTGGATTTCTTTGTCTTTATTCCTTGCATCTTTATTAGTGGTTTTTGGTTTGTGGTTACCATTAGGTTTGTATATAACATCTGCATATAGCAGTCTATATAGTAAACTGATGGTCATTTAAATTTGAACCGATTCTTTACTCCTCCCCTTCCCTCATTTTAGGTATGGTGTCCTATTTTACAACTTTCTATTTTGTGAGTTCCTTGACTGATTTTTCACAGAAATATTCATTTTTTTCTTCTTTTTTGGTCTCTCCTTTTCCATTCAAAGAGTCCCTTTTAATCTTTCTTGCAGAACTGGTTTAGTGGTGAACTCCTTTAGCTTTTTTTGGGGGGGGGGTGGGGACTTTTTATCTGTCTGTCTATTCTGAATGATAGCCTTGTTGGATCAAATATTCTTCGTTACAGCTTTTTCTTATTCAGCACTTTGAATACATCGTGCCACTCTTTTCTGGCTTGGAAAGTTTCTGCTAAGAAATCCACTGATTGCCTTGTCATGTCCTTTGCATCCAACTGTCTTCTTTTGTCTTGATGCTCTTAATATTTTTCTGTATTACTATATTTTGCCTTTTTAATTACAATATATCTTGGTTTTGATCTGCTTTTGTGGATTTTGTTGAGAGTTCTCTGTGCCTCCTGGATCTGGATATCCATTTGCTTCCCCAGAGTAAGGGAGTTTTCAGATATTCTTTCTTTTTTTTTTTTTTTAAAGATTTTATTTATTTATTTGACAGAGAGAGATCACAAGTAGACGGAGAGGAAGGCAGAGAGAGAGAGAGAGGGAAGCAGGCTTCTTGCTGAGCAGAGAGCCCGATGTGGGACTCGATCCCAGGACCCTGAGATCATGACCTGAGCCGAAGGCAGCGGCTTAACCCACTGAGCGACCCAGGCGCCCCTCAGATATTATTTCTTCAAATAAATTCTTTGCCCCCTTTTTCTCTCTTCT
Organism: Lutra lutra; assembly: GCF_902655055.1. NCBI lineage: Eukaryota > Metazoa > Chordata > Mammalia > Carnivora > Mustelidae > Lutra > Lutra lutra. Next base: position 82,339,806 of record NC_062288.1, read on the forward strand.
TTTTCTGGAACTCTTATAACAAGTGTTATTACTCAGTCACTGAATTCCCTAAGTCTATTCTTATATTGCATAATTCTTTTTTTCTCTTTTGTTTGGCTTGGTTACTTTCCATTACTGTCTTCTTAGTCAGTAATTCATTCCTCTGCTTCTCCCAGCCTGTTGTTCATTCCATCAAACATGTTTCTCATTTCACTTATTGAGCCCTGTATCTGTTACTTCTTATTTCTGTGTTAACTGCTCTCACTGATGTCCTCCACTCTTTTCTCAAGTCCAGTGAGTATCCTTACAATCCTTGCTTTACATTCTCCATCAGGCATGTTACTTATATCTGTTTTGTGTAGATCTCCAGCCACTGCCTTGTCCTGTTCTTTCATTTGGGACAAATTCCTGGCTTCTCATTTTGTTTAAGTGTCTGTGCCTTTTTCTGTATGTTAAGGAAGTCAGCTGTGTCTCCTGTTCTTAAGGGTAATGTCGTTAAGAATTCCTATAGTGCCCTGCAATTGGTGTACCCTATTCCCTACAGCCTGGCACTTCTGGGAGTAACTGCAATGTGTGCTGCATGCACTCTGCTGTTTTGTCCCAGTTACTTTATCCTTTAGGCCTGTCATCTGCAGAGACTCTGTTTGCCTGTTGTTGGCAGTGTTTGGTCTCTGGCCTGAAGATGACACATATTAACTATGTGCATTCTGGTCTGCTGTGAAATGAGAACTGTTGCTACCACTGCAGAACCAAAAGCCTCACAAAACTCCCAAGTTGGGAGAGGTTGTTTGGGCAGGAGTTTGGGCTGATCTGGATGCAGGGGCCCATAGTGGTGGAACTGAGGCAGGCATGACTAGGAAGGACCTAGTCCCGTGATCCTCTGGAGCACGGGAAGGGCGGGCTTAGTGTAAGTAGCCTTGGTAGCAAGTGTGGGTATTGCCCTAGTTCCCACAGTTAGCCCTCTACTTATGCTGAGGGGTGGGAGAGGGAAATGGTACTGGCCAGTTTCTTTGTTCCTGGAGGTGTCTCTCTGTGAACATGCCTTTATGGGATAGGCTCTGGAGATGAGAAACTGACCTTCCCACTGTGTGCCCTAGGTATGTTTCAGATCACTGTTTCCATGCTTTATGTCCACAGGCTATTTGCCCTGCCTTTGCTCCAAGAGCAGGCCCAATGTCCTCTGAACTCTCCCTGGGTCAAGCATCCTAACCTTTAAAACTCCAGGCTTTATGTCCTACTGTTTGCAAGAACTTACGAAATTCAGGCCTTCTCATTTCCCAAGCCAATTGCTATGGGGGGTTTGTCTTCCTTGTGTGCTCCCCTGTATACTAGTCTGTCTCTCATCCTTCCCTGTGACCCTGATTGCCTCCCTACCACAGCATCCACAATCAGTTTCTCTCCCAAGGTGACTTTCTGTCTTTCCTACCTCCCTCAATGTGGCCTCTTTTCTACTTTTAGTTGTGGGGTTTGTTCTGCCAGGCTTCAGACAGCTTTCTGGGGTATTTAGGATGATTTAATAGTTGCATTCATGGGACTAGGTGAGCCTAGGGTCCCTCTGCTGTGATCTTCTCCTCGCCCTGAAGCCACAACTGTGATTCTTATGTGTTGTCTGGCCTTTACTCATCCACTTGAGAATGGGGCACAGAAACAAGCTGAAAGAAATGATGAAAAAGGAACGGGGAGGGAGTAAATGAGTGTGCATATCTAACAAGGACAAATATCTTGTTCATTTTACAGGGGGCATTTAAATCTTTGGCATCTCTTAATGTACAGATTGCTTCCATTTCTCTTTTTTCTTAAAATCTATTTATTGGGGCACCTGGGTGGCTCAGTGGGTTAAAGCCTCTGCCTTCGGCTCAGGTTATGATCCCAGGGTCCTGGGATTGAGCCCCACATCGGGCTCTCTGCTACGCGGGGAGCCTGCTTCCTCCTCTCTCTCTCTGCCTGCCTCTCTGCCTACTTGTGATCTCTGTCTGTCAAATAAATAAAATCTTAAAAAAAAAATATATTTATTGAAGAAACCCAATAGATTTTGACCCAAGGATTTTCCACAGTCTGCTTGGGCTTACTGCATCCCTATGGGTATTTTAACATGCTCCCGTATAATCTAGAGGCTGACTCTACTCATGTTAAATTTATTTGCTAAGACCTCTTCCTAGGTCCATTGTATTCCTTTTTCAAGAGGCATAAAATCTTTAGTTGTCTCTCTTTTTGTGATCTATTAAGCATAGATGCTTAAGGACTATGACATTTACTTCATTAAGGATATTTGTTAGTATAATATTTAAAGGGAACCCCCCATATAGGAATGACAATAAATATGTGATAACTAAAAAAGTATTTTGAAAAAGTATTGGTCTCCTTTGGAAGAAGAAGCCAATTTTTAAAAGAACTATCTTAAGAGAAAATTTGTATATGTTCATATACAAAATGCATGTTCAAGACCAGATCAGAAAACCTATAAACTAATCTATTTAATTACTCTCTCATTAACTATTACTTATTTGACCTTTATTTTCACAGTCCAAATTTTAGTTCCTAAATCACTAACAGTCAATCTATGATGGGAAATTCTTTGAAAGATATAATGAAAATGATATTCTAGAAGGAAAAATTTTTTCCCTCAGCACAAACATTGCTTTTATTCAAAAATCTTAAAAAATGTTAAATACACTTGAATATATAGAACACTTCTATTCAAAAGATATATTTTATTAAACAATCTGATAAAGTAGAAGTCTTAATTAAAAGAACAGCATTGTACTTCACTACTAAAAACTATGTGACTAATATAAAGAATTTTACTTAATAATATGGCATTTAATTTGGAGGAAAGTTTCAATGGATAATTTATTGCAAACTACATAATATACAGATCATGCTTTTTTTTTTTTTAACTCTGTGGTGTTCATTCATCTCAGATCATCCTTAAATTAGGAATTTGTAGGAAGTCAATGACAATGACTAAAAGCAAGGATTCTACTTTCAGAAGAACAGCATCAAGTACAACTTTGAAAATTTGTGTTTTTCTATTTTATCAGTCTAGGATTTTTTGGGTGACTATTGCATGTTTATATTCTAAAATCATTCCCAGCGGTTCTGAGGAAGCAACTCTGCCACATAGTGCCTCTTGTAGCCTTATTTTATTCTGTCAACACTGTAGGATGCAATAAAAAAAATTAGGTAGATAAGAGGACATATTATCTGTTGTTATGCAGACTAGCAAAGCTTAGAGTGGGTTTTAAAAAGGATGTTAGAAAATTAGCACACAGGATAATGATTATTACCTATTGCCTAAAAGTATATTGAAATATTTAGAAGAGAGTTGGGATTTTTTTAACTTCTTAAGTATTTCCCTAAATCAAAGATTTTAACCTACAAGAAAATATTTTTACCTATCATTGATACTTAACTATAAAGCAGAAAAATAACACGTTTAAGAACTTATAAATTTAGATTTTCGGATATGAAGTTGACACGAAACTATGATTAACTGATCACATTACAGATATGCTGTGTTTCAGACATTTAGGTAAACTATTTTAAACATAAACATAAACATAAACTTGAGGGGTGCCTGGGTGGCTCAGTCCTTAAGTGGCTGCCTTCAGCTCAGGTCATGATCTCAGGGTCCTGGGATTGAGCCCCACATTGAGCCCCCACATTGAGGCCCACATTGGGCTCCCTGCTCAATGGAAAGCCAGCTGCTCCCTCTCCCACTCCCGCTGCTTGTGTTCCCTCTCTTGCTGTGTCTCTGTCAAATAAATTAAAAAAAAAATAAACACTTGAATATTAGTAATTCTTGACCATGAAGTTATTTTATTTCAGAATAATTTGAATCCCAAACATGTGGTGAACTTTTTTCTGCTTTTTTTTCCCTTTGTGGACAAAAACACAAAACATGGGTTGATTTATGTTTAAAAACTTAAAATAACACCTAGATAGGTGCTAATAAGCAGGCTTTGCTTTATACTTGTTGTAAACAAGAAAAGAAAGTGTTAGTTTTAATTTAGCACCTGAATATTTTCAGGCTGGTGGATTGGTCACTAGGCTAGAGCTTCATGTTCTGGTTGAGCTGGCATTTCAGTAAGCCTCTCCAGAGAAATCTGTTTTCCAAAGAGGAGAGATTTATGTAAGTGCACTACAATATAAGATGTATAAATGCAACTTCAGAAGTCCATGTGTGGGTACTATTCATTTAAGTTAAATATTTTTATGCCATAAAAGTGTTTACTGCCTTGTGAATGGAAAACAAGACATTCTCGGTCAGATGAAAATATCTGTGCGTCATAAACAAAATTTGTAACTACATGGGGTAAAGAGTGTGTCTAAAACTGAATCAAGCGTTTGGGTGGGGAAGTCTAATTTTTAATCTTTATTTTTAAATAATGAATTTGTTTCTATCCTTAGAGTTCAGGTTTTATTTTTTTAAGATTTCATTTATTTGAGAGAGAGAACAAGTGGGGGGGGGAGTGTTAGAGGGGGGAGAGAGAGAGAGAGAGAGTGAGAAGCAGACTCCCTGCTGAGACATGATCCGAGGACCTGAGCCAAAGGCAGATGCTTAACCAACTGAGCCATCCAGATACCCCTAGATTCCAATTTATTATATGGTTTGCTTAATAGAGTTCTGAATACTTTTTATAGTATAAACTACATCTTTTAAAGAGAAATAGGTCATAAAATGAAAAAAATTGCTGATAATTTACTTTGTTTAGCATTAAGAAAGTTTTGCCTTCAGGGGCACCTGGGTGGCTCAGTCGTTAAGCGTCTGCCTTCAGCTCAGGTCATGATCCCGGGGTTCTGGGATCGAGCCCCGCGTTGGGCTCCTGGCTTGGTGGGAAGCCTGCTTCTCCCTCTCTCACTCCCCCTGCTTGTGTTCCCTCTCTCGCTGTGTCTCTCTGTCAAATAAATAAATATTAAAAAAAAAAAAAAGAAAGTTTTGCCTTCAAATAACTTACTTTCCTATTAAGGTAATATAATTTACTGAAATTCAAGTTGAATATTACCTTTCAGGAATTCAACTATTAAGCAAAGTAGCCAACTAATATAATGCAGACCATCAACTTTAATCGTTTTTCAACTTTTTGAATTTCTTTGTTTATTTGTGGCAGGTCAGTCAAAAAATTATCGGTGAATCAAACAGACTGCTTTTCAGATACAAATTTAGTCATAAGCATACTTTTAAACATGCATCATACAAATCTGTAATTTATTAGCGCAGTCTGTTACCGTAAATTATCCCAGAGTTTCCATATAAATTTCCAAATCTTAAGTTGATAAGTAAGACTATTTCTTACCAATCAGCATGTTTGTGACTATTAATGAGAAGAATAAAATGATACAAGTTTGATTAAAAGAGCTTAGCCATAGAGATTATGAAAACAGGAAATGTGTGACTGCTTTATAATATACATATGTCTGAGGATTTGCAGCAGAGATTATGCCTGAGTTTCAAAGTATTTCAGCAGAATAACAGATAAGTGAATGGAATCATAAATTATGTTTTAGGAATAAAATAGTGGCTCCATTGCATTGTATTGTTTCCCTGTGGCGCTTATCATAGGGAAAACTTGGGTTTTGGTGAGTTTTATGTCTACTCTTCCCTGAAACAAAGATTCTGTGTTAGATTGGTGAAACACGCACCGAATAATCTAGAATGATGTAAATTCCAGTCACACATCAAGTCCTCAGTAGAGGTAGCCATGAGCAGTATCACTAAGTAATATAATTTTCCTTAACAGAAGTTATCATGGGGAAGTTCAGCTCAGTTATAGAATGGAAGGATAAAAATTAAGAACTAGAAAAATGTCTGTATGCTGCTGTGAGATACAGAGTACAGGAAAGAGCTGAAATTATTTTCTAGTATCTCAGCTTCACCTGACAAAACCATCTAACCTGGAGAGGAGAAATCAGGGGAGATGAGGGGGATGATTTATTGTAATATTCTGTTCACTCCCAACAGTCAAAAGTGAAAATAGCAATTTTAGTCCCTTGTAATTTTGAATAGTATACTGGTATACTTTATTTTCCTCCATGTAATAGATTTTCTGCATGCCCTAGAACTCGAACAATACCATTGGGGAAAAACACTGAAAATAAGCTGAATAAGTTACGTATTATTCTTATATTTACACTAATAGTTATTTATTGTGGATTCTTTTTTTTTTTTCCTGGTCCATGACTGTAATCATGGATGATTTCTTTCTTTTTGACAAAAGACCAAGGACAATTCGATGCCACCATTTCTTTTGGATCAGTTACCATTAGTGACCTATAAATATAGTGAAATAAGTTACTATTACCCTGAGGCAGCAAGGATTTTTATGACTCAGACTCCTTCTCTCTGCCCTTCGTCCTATCTCACCTGAGTGGAACGGAATGCCTCAGTACATTTTGTGACAACTTATATAGCTTGATGGGTTAGTTTGCTCACTGGGTAATACAGTTGCAATAATTCATACTTCATATTGTCCTACAAACGTCCTGGCCCTGGGCTCCACTACACATACATTTTCACATGAACTTCCAAGGCCAAAATCTAGCTTCAGATATTCATAAGAAGTCCCCACCAAACGGTATTAACCAAATATTCATTTGGGGTAAAGAAGTATCTAGACATCTGATCACCTTTAAAGGAAAAGAAAAAAAGGTACTGTGATTGCGGTGAATTTGCAAGTTGTTACCTAGTCAGGCCAGCTGTCATGCTGAAAAGATTTTATTTTGGACCTGGATTATTTCCATTCAAACAAATAAATCAACAAACACATTTTGGTGCCTCTGTCTTTAAGTAGCATGCCACAGTATTATTACTAAGGTTGCTTAGCAACCACAAATAGTGAGATAGCAGGATTGAAGAGCCCAATAAAATAAGTAGTTGTATTTACATACTTACAGTGAGAGGAATCGTGCTGGTTTGGTGAGCCTTCAGATTTATGAAATTTACAGCATTCCTTGTTAAAATTGTGGGCCAGTTTTACAATACTATCTTTAGTCATCATGTCCAGTTGTATTATAGCTCTGAGAAATACCATCTGCTGATTTCCTGTGTAGTCATTCATTATACTACTTCCCAGTCTTTGTAAAGATTTCAAAAAGCAGTTCACTGTTAAAAGAGATAGCGTATCTCCTCTCCCTCATATCAGGGAGATCATATGATAGTTGTCTTTCTCTGATTGACTTATTTCGCTAAGCATGATACCCTCTAGTTCCATCCACGTCGTCGCAAATGGCAAGATTTCATTTCTTTTGATGGCTGCATAGTATTCCATTGTGTATATATACCACATCTTCTTTATCCATTTGTCTGTTGATGGACATCTAGGTTCTTTCCATATGAGGGAGAGGAGATGCAACATGGGGGGTTGAGGGGGTAGGAGAAGAGTAAATGAAACAAGATGGGATTGGGAGGGAGACAAACCATAAGTGACTCTTAATCTCACAAAACAAACTGAGGGTTGATGGGGGGAGGGGTGTTGGGAGAGGGGGGTGGGGTTATGGATATTGGGGAGGGTATGTGCTATGGTGAGTGCTGTGAAGTGTGTAAACCTGGCGATTCGCAGACCCGTACCCCTGGGGATAAAAATATATGTTTATAAAAAATAAAAAAAATTATTAAAAAAAATAATAAAAATAAAAATAAAAGAGCGTATAAGGAAGATTCAGATAGATTTCCCAAGTATCTTTTTTCAACCAAGTAACATTTTACGGTTATATCCAGGATTTGGAAGGCATGCATTTTTTTTTTCCCTCCTGCTTCTGTTTCATGAATTCTGACTCAGTGGGTTTAAATAGAAAATACTTGAGGATAAATGTTTTAACAGACACAAGTAAAGTTTGTGCTTATATGGACAAGAAATAAAATACTCCAGCTTACTTGAAGTAGCAAGTGCTCAAATAAATGTTAATAGATAATTTTCTGATCAAATGTAATTAAACATATCTCCCACTGACATTAAGGAATACACATCTGGAGGCTTTATATGAATAGAATCTAGAGGCCATGTAGGAGTTTGCTTTCTGGATAGCTAATAAATTCATTCATTCATCCATTAAATGTTACTGTATGCTATTATGCACTGAGCTGGGCCCTAGGGCAGGAAAAATGTCTCTGCCACCCAGAAACTCAGAGTTCTAGTTTCAATATACAAAAAGATGCTGATGTGGAGGTAAGCTAACAGTTTGAAAATGCAGAGGAAGAAATAGCCCCTTTTGGAGGAATCTGGGTAGACCTCCTAGAGGAGCTGTCACTTATTCTGGATGTTGGACATTGACTAGAATTTAGCAGGCAGGGAAAGAGGAGAGGGTATGACATTAAGTATATTTGCATGGGGATGGCCAACGTGGAGGTGAACTCAAGAGTAGACACTTCTAGAGAATAACCAGTGTGAGCCGGTATGTCTGAAACTTAGAATCAGGTCATTTGGAGCAGAAAAACACACCACTGGAAAGGTAGATTCCATCCCTCCAGTCTTGTAGAGAAACTTTTTTGGAAAAAAGAAATGTTAAATAGGGTGTAATAATATAAAAAATGTGTCAAAGGAACTTGACTTTTCTCAAACCCTTTATCCAATAGTGAACTTTTCTGACATCCCTCTTTTGTTCCTCCCCAGCTATACCAAATATGCTGAACACTTACACAAAGTGATTCATACTTGTTACAATTTCTGAAATTTAATTAGCAAAGAACTGTCCATAATGAACGTCGGCCTTAGTGTTTCCACAGCTGTTATCACTTCCAGCAAGGAATATTTCTAAAATCGCCTACGTCCACATCCCACATTTCTATCTTGACAAGTTTCCCACTGTTGCTAGTTCAAGAAATATGTAGATAACATGATGTGAGAAACCTAGCAAGACTTGAAAATCTTTTCTTATTAATTACACACAAATTCCCTTACCTGATGATAACATGAAATAATGTTAATTAATAATTCCCTTAACTGATAACGTTAAATAACGTTTGATTTTTGTTTGGGTGTCAGGTCTCAGCAGGAAATAATAGCACAATCAAATTGGAGAGAGTTGAGGTGAATGTAATGAAAGGCTGTTACAAACGTGTGGAAAGGATACAGGGAAAACACAAGGATAGTTTGGTACCCAGGGGATAGTGGGAAAAGGATACCAGCCCCATGCCTGAAGTGTTGAGGAGGGAGGGTAATTACTTTAACAGTCCATAGAGAGAAACCCTAGGAAGGGGCCACCTCCTGGGAGCCACTGGGACCACCAGCTTAAGAGGACTTCACAGGGCGGAGGTTCAGAAAATAATCTCAAAACACACTTTGCTCCTTCCTTCTAATTTTCTGCTAACCAGAAGCCAAAATATAAGGAGTCTGGAATGCAGACACTCAGGGCCCAGAGTAATGTGGGAAGGGTGGAGAGTATATCCTCAGGGGCAAATGGACAATGTCCAGCAGAATTTGTTTAGTTTAGTTTCCAATCACTTACATTGTTACCACAACACCAAAGTGGTGGTCTATGGTGATTTGGGGTATATAAGTCGTGATCTGACGTGATCCCCCTGCTAACTCCCAGAGTGTTAAACCTGAAGCACCACACCATTTTCGAAAAGCTAAAGGTTTGTGGAACAGGAAATGAGTTAGGACAAAAGGCAACAGAGTGGTGGATAACTATGCTAACAATTTTAGATTTGGAGTTTCATACTATGTGACCTTAGTCTACCATAGACCTCAAATTTTTACATTTCTATAGGTTTTAATTTTATTTGTTTAATAACAAATGGGAATCATTTGTTATTTTCTTTAGTGATTAGAATCCTATTCTTAATTCTCAAAAATGCTAGTAGTTTTTTGACTGTTTTTCTGCTAAGACCTATATAGTGATATTATCTTTATCCATACTTAAATAGTAAAAATTTATACAGCCTCTTTCCTAGTTTAATTCTTCCTATATAGAAAGTAACCAAATCTTTTTTTATATCAACATTCCCAGGATCATTGTGTGCATTAATTTCTTAGTATTCATCCTGTTGTAGTGTTTGCAGTGATGACAAATATTATAGATAGCACATCTTGCATTATGTATGTCATTATCTTTTTGTATTGAATGCCTTTGGTACTTGTTATTCCATTAATATGACTTACAGTCCCTTCGTTTTAAGACAAATTGTCCAATTCCTAATTAAATTCCAAATTTCAGTATCTGTAGTGAGATTACATTTAATGTGGCCTATGAGACTTCTGGGTACGTTCTTTAGAAGAGTAGATGGCCATTTCAAGGAAATAAAATAGCGAAGAAAGCAGTCATTTTGACATTTGAACAGAGCAAATCTCTTTGTTTCAACGGTCTTAAATTTGTTCATTAAATTAATGTCATGGATACACAGAACATGAAGAACTTGGAAGGTACATACCAGAAGATGCTACCTAGGAATAGCTCTACTGAGGTGGGGAACACACTTGAGGAAAATCCTAGATGCAGGCAATCCTGTCAGGCAGGTGATTTGAATGTCGGTTGACAGACTGTCCAGAGAAGGGATTCCTTTCAGCAGGAAGGGAGGTAATTTAAGAAGTTAGGTGGGCAGCGAAGACTGAGGATATCAATGAATGCACAGAAGGAACCCAACCAAGGACTGGAGTTACAGAGAAAGACTGTCAGTGGGGGAAACAGGTGAAGACTTAAGAAGAAAGGAAGGCTCTAAGCTCAAAATGCTGTTGATGGGAAGGTGCCTAAGCAACGGGATCAAAGCTGTGGAAATCTGAATGGAAAAGTACTCTTTCAAAAAGACATTCATGTCACTGTCCACCAGTTTTGTCACAATCCATTATCTCTGCTGTTAACCTTGCTTTAAGTTTTTGTCTACTTCTCTCTACTCATCCAAATCTTTTATTTATAGTCCTATCTCCAGTCACACAACTTCCATAAAAGTGTCTTCACTCTATTTTGATCCTTTTGGATTGCTGGCCTGTCAAGGGCATTTTCTTAGTGAAGTACACGTTAATTCTTTATTACATTGTTATCTATTATTTATAAGTTTTCCTGTGACAAAATGCATTTTTTTTCAACTAAATTGCAAAGCTACTCAAAGTTGGGGTCCCTTTTGGTATTTCTCATATTATCCATTGTGCTTAGAGTAGCATTAGACTCATATAGTAAAGATTACATGAAAATTTGTAGAATTATGTAAATATAATATTTATCATGATCATGGAAAAGCTAGTTACTCATTAAAATGTTTTCTAAGGTTAGAAATCATGATACTTACACTAATTATATTCCCTACTTCCTAATGCCATGTACCTCTGCCCCAAACAAGCTGACCTCTCAATGTCAGGATTTTCTTTGGGTTTCTTTACTATAACATCCAGGGATGGGCACATATATTGTACTCAACGGATATTTGCAGTTTTACTTAAAAAAATTTTTTTTTTGTTTTATTTTTAAAGATTTTTATTTATTTATTTGACAGACAGAGATCACAAGTAGGCAGAGAGGCAGGCAGAGAGAGAGTGAAAATGAAAAGCAGGCTCCCTGCTGAGCAGAGAGCCCAATGTAGGATTTGATCCTAGGACCCTGGGATCATGACCTGAGCCAAAGGCAGAGGCTTTAACCCACTGAGCCACCAACGCATCCCATGCATTTTTACTTTTTAAAATGGGTTTGAGTGCCTTAACTCGGCCAGAGTTTAGGGAGCCACTTCCCTTATATACACAACCCAACTTGGAACATAAGGTTTATTCTCCTGGTGTTATTTGACTTCCCAGGTTGACTATTTCACATATTCCGTTAAAGTTTTGAAGTGGGATCATTGGGCACTGAAACTGTATTCAGAGTGACTTAGTTCTGCCAAGCTGAGCATATGAAAAATCAAATAGAAAAGATCTAGGTAAGACAGAAGGGTAGTCTGGAAGCTATTGACATGGCAAAGCACAGACGGCAACTGCAGGCAATTGAGCAGAATGAAATAGATGGCAAGAATACCATGAAATACTTCACTGCTTGTCTCCAAGTGACATTATTATTTATTCCTAGGGAGTGACAGAAACACGTGGATCCTGGGGTCCTTCAGGTAAATATATCATGAAGCCAGAGAATCAAGAAAGAGTCATAAACAAAAGGAGTGCAGGCCACACACGGGTTATCTGAGCCTCACTCTTATACCATGGAGGCTCTTTTAGCATCAACAGTAATTTTTATACATTTGGTAGTAAAGGTCAGAAATAGAGTATGGGCATATTCCTAATGAATTGTAAAAGAGGGGGTTTAGGAAGAAAGCAGGTGGCTCTATAGATGACTCTAAGTAATTCATCTTCCTTAGTTTGAACCCCGCATTTGAGACATAAATGAAAATAGCATCTGTTCCCTCATATGTTTAATTTTTAAATTAAACTTATTTTGAAATAATGGTAGGTTTAAATGCAACAGTAAAAAGTAATACAAAGATCTCCCGTACTCTTTACCTGGTTTTCCCAATGGTAACATCTTGCAAAAGTGTAGGATGACATTACGGCCATGATACTGAAATTGATAAAGTCAAGGCAGAGAACATTTTTTATCACCACAGGTGTCTTTATGTTGCCCATTTATAGCTGGACTCCCTCTCCTTCTATCCCTACCCCCTCCTTAAGCCCTGACAACCACTAATCTGTTTTCTTTTTTTATAATTTTGTCATTTAATCAAAGTTATGGAATCATAGAATATGTATGGGTTTTTTATTCAGCATAATTATCTAGGCTCTTGCATGTATAAATACTTCTTTTCAGTGGTATCAGTGTAACATGGTTCAGTTAGGCATTCACTCATTGAAAGACATCTGGATTATTTTGGGACTATTATGAATGAAGCAACAAAACATTCATGTACAGGGGTTATGTCTTTATTTTCAACCTTCATTTCTCTGGGATAAGTCCTCAGGAGTGTAACTGCTGGCTCCTATGGTAGTTGCAGGTTTAAAGAAATTGCCATATGGGGGGGCGTCTAGGTGGCTCAGTGGGGTAAAGCCTCTGCCTTCGACTCAGGTCATGATCCCAGGGTCATGGGATCAAAGCTCCACATCGGGCTCTCTGCTCAGCAGGGAGCCTGCTTCTCACTCTCTCTTTGCCTGCCTCTCTGCCTACTTGTAATCTGTGTCTGTCAAATAAATAAATAAAATCTTTAAAAAAAAAAAGAAAAAGAAATTGCCATATGGTTTCTTAGGGTGGCTTACCATTTTGTATCTTCAGTAACAATGTATTTGTGGTGCGTTTCTTCCATATTCTTGCCAGCATTTGGTCTTGTCATTATTTTTTCCTTTGGCCATTCTAATAGGTATATAGTGATACTGTATGGAAATATCTTGAACATCTTTTCGTGTTTTCTTGACATCTGTATATCCTCTTATGCAGTCTCTTCATGTTCTTTTTACTTATTTTCCAACTGGATTATTTTTTCTTCCTGTTGAGTTTTGAGAATTCTTATATATTCTAGATACTAGTTGTTGGTGATATGCAAATATGTTTTTCTCTGTAGCTTGTGTTTTCATTCTCAACATGGTCTTTCACAGAGTAAAAACCATTTTAATGAAGTATAATTTCTTAATATCTCCTTTTATGGATCATACTTTGACTTCAAGTTCTAAAATTCTTTGTCTAGCCCTAATTCTTGAAGGTTTTTAAATTTTTTTTCCCGGTAAGTTTTGTTTAGTGTTATTTTTTCATATGAATGTCCAATTCCCTGTTGCTCTAGGACCATTGTTGAAAAGGCTCCATTGAATTGTATTGGAACTTTGTCCAAAATCAGTTGGGCCTAATTATGTGAGTGGATTTATGGGTTCTGCGTCTGCTCCACTGGGTACGTGTCTCTCAGCCAATTTTTTTCTTTTATTTTGATAGAAGTTTGTCAATTTTACTCATATTTTCAAAGAACCAGTTCTTTGACCTACTGATTTTTCTCTATTATGTCTTCAGCTTCATTAATATCTACTCTTTATTATTTACCTTCTTTAATTGCTTTGGGTTTATTTTGCTCTTTTTCTAGGTTGAGTGGGAACTGAGATTACTGGTTTGAGACTTCCTGTTTTCTAATATGCACATGTTAATGCTCTAACTTGCTCTAAATAACTGTAGCACACATATTATATTTTATTTTTATTTTCATTCCGCTTAATGTATTTTTTATTTCCTTTAAGACTTACTCTCTTGCCCATGGATTTTTAGAAGTGCTTAATGTTTAAGCATTGAAAGATTTTCCTGCTGTCTTTTGGTTATTGTTTCTACTTTGATTCCACTGTGTATGATTTCAAATGTGTAAAATTTGTCGAGGTTTGATTTTTGGCCCAGGATATGTTCTGTATTAGTTATGTCCTGTGGACACTTGAAGAGAATGTATATTCTGCTGTTTGGATGGACTATTCCATAAATGTTGAATGAATGCTTGTCTTTGGCAGAATTTTTGGGTTCTGTATCGTTGATTTTCTGTCTAGTTCTATCAATTGTTGAGAGAAGGGTGTTGAATTCTCTGACTATAATTGTGGATTTATTTATTTTTTCAGTTCTATCAGTTTTTGCTTCATACATTTTCAGCTCTGGGTTTGGCACATACACATTTAAGATTGCTATGTTCTTGGTGAATTGACCCATTTATCATTTTTATTTTTTTATTCTGATATGAGATTTTGGATCTTATTTAAACTTTCTATTTCATTTTTTAAATTGGCTTTATTTTTTTAGAGCAGTTTTAGATTTACATAAAAATAAACAAAGTACACAGGTATCCTCTCACCCCTACCCAGTTTTCCCTATTATGAATACCTTGCATTAGCATGATGCACTTGCTACCACATGGTGAGCCAGTATTAACATATTATTATTAATGAAGTCCTTAGTTTACATTAGATTCACTCCTTTTGTTTATTTATGTGGTTGGCAAATACATAATGACATCTGTCCACCATTACAGTGCCATGAAGAATATTTTGACTGCCCAACATTTCTGTGTGGAACTTATCAATCTCTCCCTCCCAACCTAGAAACATGGTAACATTTGAGCTTTTTACTGTCTCCATAGTTTTGCTTTTTCCAGAACGTCCTATAGTTGGAATCATGTAATATGTAGACTTCTAAGATTGGCTTCCTTCTCTTTACAATATGCATTTAAGATTCCTCTGTGTCTTTTTGTGACTTGATAGCTCATTTCTCTTGGTCGCTGAATAATATTTCATTATCTAGATGTACTACAGATTATCCATTCATTTATTAAAGGACGTTTAGGTCACTTTAAAATTTTGGCAATTATGAAATAAAGCTGCTATAGGCATTTGTGTACAGAGTGTTGTGTGGACACAATTTTTCTTTTTTAAATATTTTTACTGTCTTTTTTTTTTTTAAGATTTTATTTATTTATTTGACAGGCAGAGATTACAAGTATGCAGAGAGGCAGGCAGAGAGAGAGAAGAGGAAGCGGGGCTCAATCCCAGGACCCTGGGATCATGACCCGAGCTGAAGGGAGAGGCTTTAACCCACTGAGCCACCTAGGCGCCCCTGGACACAATTTTTCAACTCATTCAGGTAAATACTAAAGAGTGCAATTTCTGGACCACAAGGTAAGCCAGGGTTCAGTTTTGTAAACTGCCTTCCACAGAGGCTGTGACGTTTTGTATTCCCATCAACAATGAAAGAGCATTTCTCTTCCTCCAATCCTCACCAATATTTGGTGATGTCAATATTTTTATTTAGGCATTCTAGTAAGTATATAGTAGTATCTTGTTTTAATTTACAATTTCCAAATGACCTATGATATTGGGCATCTGTTTATATATATATATATATATATATATATATATATATATATATAGCTAACTCTTTGAGTTGTTCAGAGCTTTTGACCATTTTCTTTTTCTTTTTTTTTTTAAGATTTTTTTTATTTATTTATTTGACAGATCACAAGTAGGCAGAGAGGCAGGCAGAGAGAGAGTGAGGAGGAAGCAGGCTCCCCATTGAGCAGAGAGCCCGATGCGGGGCTCGATCCCAGGACCCTGGGATCATGACCTGAGCCAAAGGCAGAGGCTTTAACCCACTGAGCCACCCAAGCGCCCCGTTTTGACCATTTTCTTAATTGGGTTTTTCTTTATTGAATTTTAAGAGTTCTTTGTATATTTTGGAAGATAGTTTTTCTTATAAGAAACTGCTTTTGCAAAAGTTTTCTCTGGTAAAATGTGTGATTTGACTTTTCATACTTTCAACTTTGTCTTTTGCAGAGCAGAGTTTTTAATTTTAGTTAAGTCCAACTTATCAATTATTTCTTTCATGGATTGTGCCTTTACCTAAAAAAATTTACCACTAAATCCAAGGTTGTTTAGGTTTTCTTCTATTTTATTTCTAAGAATTTATAGTTTTTGCATTTTACACTTTGGTGTATAATCCATTTTGAGTTAATTTTTGTGAAGGGTATAAGGTTTGTATCAACTCACTTTTTGTCATGTGCATATCCAGTTTTTCCTGCACCATTGTTGAAAAAGACTGTCTTCGCTTCATTGACTTGCCTTTGCTAACTTGTCGAAGATCAATTGATCCTATTTTCATGGGCCTATTTCTGGGTTCTCTATTCCATTCTATTGAGTTTTGTCTCTTCTTTTACCATACCACACTGAGTCTCTTGTACTTTCCTAGTAAGTCTTAAAGCCATGTAGTATTAATCTGATTTTTTTGTTTCTTTCAGTATTGGGAATTCTGGGTGTTTTGCCTTCCACATTAACTTTGGAATTAGTTTGTCAATATCACAAATTACTAAACCTTCTGTTTTGGCTTATTTTCTTTGATAGGATTCTAACCGCCAAACCACATCTCTAGTTTGGTCTCTTTGTTACGGCTATTTGTGGGTGAGAGCTTTGTTCTCCACTGGTATCATTGTGGTATGTGGCCTGGCTTTCAACTTGTACCTCATTCTGGCAGAAGCACTAAGGTACCTTATTACAGCCTCATGAATTTGGAAGGATAAGCTTTCCATTCAGGCTTTCCTGGCATGGAAGACAGTGAATCCACATTTTTACCCTGTGGTATTTTGTGGGATAGTACAGTTATTGTCTGAACATTTCTGCCTTGGTAGGTTGACCTTTTCAACCAGGCTTTTCTTGGGGATTCCCCCCTCCCCCCAATGACTGTAGGTGTTTTCAGATTTCTGGTTTATTTAGCTGTAAGTCTAGGCTTTTTGAGGCAAAAAAGAGAAATCAGGGGATCTCACCATCATGTTGTTCCTTGAGTCTTGAGGTCCTTAGCTAACCACCTTTTGGAGTCCTATTCTGTTTGTTTTATATGTCTTATCCAGGGTTTTTATTCCTACTTAGTGGGAGGAATAAGGAAATATACATCTACTCCATCTTCTCCTATAAATAGAATTAACTCTCCGTGTATGTTTAAAATGCTACATGATCATTACTTGTTAGACAAAGATGAGCTAGATGAGGGGGGGCTTTGTATGTTAGGAAGTTTTAAATAAATTTTTAAAATAGTAGAACACACTGTAGAATTTGGAAAAGAGAACTGATGTGACCAAGAAGTATTTTGTAATTTTTTTTTTTCTTGGCTGCCACATTTAGTTTATAGGGTTAATTATAAGGGGCCTAAATGGGAGGCCAGAAGGCCAATGAAAGAGCTGGTTGAGTAACCAGTTCATGAAGCCTTAGATTAGGGTAGTGGAGGTGATAAAGTGAGGGGGAAAAAGTGAACTCAAGTGAAATTTTTACCATTAATGGCAATAAACATATGTCATACATCTATAATGACCAAGGTAATACCAGAGATAATGGACATGAAAAGAAGGCAGGGAGTCCTTTTTTTCCAAAGAGTTTTAAACTAATAGAGAAAATATGTATGTAAGAATAATGGACAACTTGGTGGTAGGTCAATAGATTGCATTGTGAGGTCAAAGAAAAAAATGCAAAATTGATGCCATGGGAAAGAAGAGAATTATAGTGAAGAGTAGCTTTTGAGAGGGAAATCAAGTTGTGGATATGTTGAATTTGATGTCCTGTGAGATATCAAGAAGAGATACTCTGAAAGCAGCTGCTTAAAAAAAGACTGAAATTTAAGTTGGATGTAATTATTAGAATTATAGTTTTAATAAAATATTTTTTGTTTCCCTAAAAGGCAATTTTGTAGAAGCTCTTGGTCTAAGAATTTTAAAATGAATAGATCTACACAATGATTTATTAAAACTTTGAACAGAACCCATCATGGGGTGGAAAGAACCTGGATTTTGGAGTCAGAATCAACATTTATTTAGACCCCAAGCATGACCCTTACTAACCTAAATTCATCTTAGAGCCTAAATTTCACCTGTGAAATGAGATTCTAATACTAAGTAATTAATACTATATAGTTAACAATGTATTAAAATGCCTTACACATAGAAAGAACTTATAAATATTGATTCTTTCTCCATTTATTAACCTTAAATTTGTACTGAAAGTAAATGCCATACTCAAAATTTGTGCTATGCTTTTATGTTTTCTTTGATGCAGTTCCAGTTTTTCTGGCCATTAATTATAGTTTCAGACAAAGGCGAGGATGGAAAATTTATTGACTGCTCTTGGCCCATGAATGCATTATGTGAAAAATACCAAACTATATAATTTAACAGTGTCAATATTAAACAAATACTTTATTTCAAAGGTTAATTGAAAGTAATCTACACAGTATGCAGATATTTTTGCTAGTTTTGTTCAAATACTATGTCCTTGGCATATGACACAGCACACCTTTTGTCAAGACGGATGTTGACAATTTTGTACAAAGGAGAATTTTGTACAAAGGAGACGGAGAAATGGACTGGTAGCTTGAGGAGGACCTAGGATCAAGGAGGGCTTTTTTGAGATGAAGGGTATTTGTATTTCCTTATTTATTCTAACTGATCCCCTCTCATCCTCTCTTTAGTTCGGTAAATCAGGTTTTTATCCTGTGGTGGACATTCCTTGTGTTCACCAAATAGTCATGTTCTCTTATATTTTTCAACTTCCTTGCAATGCAATAGATTATGCTAATCTGTATGGAAGTTATGAAAACAATATCCAGGCTGGGTCTTTAGATTTTTTTTTTATTTTATTTTTTATAAACATATATTTTTATCCCCAGGGGTACAGGTCTGCGAATTGCCAGGTTTACACACTTCACAGCACTCACCATAGCACATACCCTCCCCAATATCCATAACCCCACCCCCCCTCTCCCAACCCCCCTCCCCCCATCAACCCTCACTTTGTTTTGTGAGATTAAGAGTCACTTATGGTTTGTCTCCCTCCCAATCCCATCTTGTTATATTTATTCTTCTCGTACCCCCTTAACCCCCCATGTTGCATCTCCTCTCCCTCATATCAGGGAGATCATATGATAGTTGTCTTTCTCCGATTGACTTATTTCGCTAAGCATGATACCCTCTAGTTCCATCCATGTCGTCGCAAATGGCAAGATTTCATTTCTTTTGATGGCTGCATAGTATTCCATTGTGTATATATACCACATCTTCTTTATCCATTTGTCTGTTGATGGACATCTAGGTTCTTTCCATAGTTTGGCTATTGTAGACATTGCTGCTATAAACATTCGGGTGCACGTGCCCCTTCGGATCACTACGTTTGTATCTTTAGGGTAAATACCCAGCAGTGCAATTGCTGGGTCATAGGGTAGTTCTATTTTCAACATTTTGAAGAACCTCCATGCTGTTTTCCAGAGTGGTTGCACCAGCTTGCATTCCCACCAACAGTGTAGGAGGGTTCCCCTTTCCAGGCTGGGTCTTTAAAATAGACCATGTCATCTCTTACTCTCTTCCTCTGCTATGACAACCTTGTAAGCCATTTGTTTGAAATGGCTTTATGTAAGATGGATGAAGGCTGCCAAACTGGAAAGGGTTCAATCAATGATCGACCCCTGGACGTTGCATATTTAACAAATAAGCCTTTACTGGGCCAAGCCTCTGACATTTGAGGGTTTGTTACTGCACCATATCCTAAGTGTCCTTCACTAATACATATTCTCATGAACCCACTGAAATAGCTCTTGCCAAAGTCATCACTGCCTTTCATTGTGCTTCTGTCTTCATCTCTCTTGACTTCTCAGGATTCAGCACAGTTACCTATTCCTTCCTTGAACCATTTTTCTCTTGATGTTCATGACACCATACTTCTCTAGTGTTTCTCCTCTCTCACTGGTATTCCTTTTTAACTTCCTTTGCCTCCCTTCCTTTCATGATGACCTGTTAACGTTGGAGCATCCTTGGGTTTGGTCCTCTTTTATCTCTCCTTACATAATTATCCAGTCCCATGGCTTTAAGTAGCAGCTATATGTCTATGTCATTTACATTTATATCTTTTGTATCTCTAACTTATACCTTTTTTGAGCTCTAGACTGGTAAAGTCAACTTCTTTTTTTTTTTATTAAGATTTTATTTATTTGACAGACAGAGATCACAAGTAGGCAGAGAGGCAGGCAGAGAGAGAGAGAGAGAAGATGAAACAGGCTCCCTGCGGAGCAGACAGCCCGATGAGGACCCTGGGATCATGACCTGGGCCGAAGGCAGAGGCTTTAACCCACTGAGCCACCGAGGCGCCCCTAAAGTCAACTTCTTATTTGAGATCTCTACTTGGATGTCTAATAGACATCACAAAGTTAAGAGTGCAGAGGAAGTCTCTGATTCTTATCTTCACAATCTGCTTCTCCTTAGTTTTTCCCATCTCAAGCAATGACTCCACTTCCCACTCTTTTGCTCAAAACAGAAATTTAGGGATCATTAAATTTTTTCCTTCCCCACATTTCTCAGTCCAAGTTTGCAAGAATCCCACATATCTGACCACATCTGCTACCATCCATCTATTACAGCCACCGTGATTTCTCACCTGGGTTGGTATGGTTCCTTTAAATAGCTCTTATTGTTACTTTTACTGGCTTATAATCCCTTTTTCATTCTGTAGCTAGACTACTCTTGTTTAAGTATAAATCAAATCATGTCAGTCTTTTATGATTCTACAATTTTGTCCTACTGGATTTAAAATTTAATGTCCTTATGATTTTCAGGTCTCTGACCATTTGCTTCCTTCTTGCCTCTCCAACTTCACCTCAGATATAATCCCTTTACCCTCTCTACCCCAGCCACACAGACTGTCTTTTTCTCAAACATACTCAGCTACTATTTCCTGTGCCTGAAATTCTTTCATTCATCATCTCCCTGTGGGAGACTTCTGGTGAGAACTCATGTTTCATGTTTCAGGCTCAGAATTCACCTTCTCAGAAACTACTTCCAAATTCATTCTGTCTCCTTTCTTATTATGTTTTACAGTCTTCACAAGGCCTGTAGCTATGTAAGATTATCTTGTTCACTTTGTTATCAATAAATTTATATTACCTATTATGTCTTCCTTCCCCTTCAAGAATACATAAGGATCACCAAGGGCAAGAAGTTTGCCTGCTTTTTTTAATCATGCACCTTTGTTCCTGGAATAGTGCTGGACACGTACCTGGTACTTGATAAATTGATGAATTGATAAATGAATGAAAGTGTGAATGAAAGAATAAATGTTATTCCTTTGCAGAAAAGGATTATTTAAACCTATATGGTTCTGTTGGCTCTATTTGGAGGTTTCAAGTTTTTGAAACTTCTTTAAAATAATTGTTTCTCACTTATACACACAAAATTAGTTGTTGTGGCAGGACCCCTTCATCAGGTTCTCAACAGCCTGCAAAAATATGAGCAAAAGAAGTATTTCCCTTCTTCACGTCTTCTTTAATTTTAGGGCTTGAATATCACCAGTTTTCCGACACTAGAAATCTCAGGGTATCTTATCTCTTAGCTCCTCACCAGCAGGGACGATTTGTCAATACACTCTAAAGGGAGATGCTCTGTCACAGGCATAAGAGCCTTGGTTCTCCACAGAGACTAATTTCTGAATTCTGCATTGAAATAGCATTAAATCACTCCAAACAAAGGAACCTTGTTTAGCTAAGAATCTGTGGGCCCACAATTAAAGCTTCTCTTTTTAAGGCTCTCCCTCTGTGTGATTTTCATCCAGTATTTAGTTTAAAAAAAAGGGGCTTGGAAAATGAAAACAGGACATCTGAATGGTTTTTCCCTTTTTCATAAAAAATAGATCTTTATCATTTTGCCATTTCTTTGCAGAGCCTTTTTTACTTTGAGCATGAAATACTTTGTAAGAGATGAAAAAGCTTAATAGAAGTTGGGAAAAGGAAGTAAAACATTTTTGGGGATGAGTGACTTTATTGCTTTTATACACAATCATTTTTAGAATAATTTTTATATTCCACTCCTCTGGACAGAGTATAATGCTGTGACATTATATATATATATATATATATATATATATATATATATATATATATTTAATCTTTCTCTCTAACAAATGGCTTTGTTTATTTGATGACCTTTGCTGAGAGCCTCTGCTAATAAGTTTCAGAATTAAGACATTGCCAGACAGTGGTGCACAGATGGGCTTCAGCTGATACTTTAGAAAAATAACATCTTCATCTTCCAGCTATTTCCCCATAAATCTAGCCACCTTATTGTTTCACTCATGCGCACACGTGCATGAACACACACACACACATACGCACACACACACACACACCCACACACACCCTTTTGCTTCTTAACGCTACTGCTACTTTTTGCCATGATTAAAAGTTGTCCTATTGTTTCTGCCCTCTGAGTAATTGTATAAATAAAACGCATCAAGTAGAAGTAACTGAAATCTTATGAGAAGAGCAATACTTTGTCCAGATCAAATATGCTGACTTTGTTGAGGGTCACTTTAAGTTTCTGGAGAGCTTCTTTACATTGTACTGCCATAGGTCTGAAAATGAATTAGTGGCTGCATCGCGTCTCCTCAGGAAATTTAGTTTCTATGTTTGTGCCATCTCTGGGATTTGAGCAATAGGTTTCATTTTAGTTAGAAGGAAACCCTACTGCCACAAATAAGGTTCGCCTTACCATTTTCTTCCCAGAGCTATTTCGGGTGATCAAAAATAACTAATAAACTAGGAAAGAAAATAAAACTACCTCAGTAGCTCAAGCTCTAAAGAAATTAGGGGAAATCTTGAAATATCAATCAGTGGGATTGAAAACAAATGTTTGAGAACAGTCCACTCTCAATTTTGTGT
The DNA here is from genome assembly GCF_902655055.1 of Lutra lutra. Lineage (NCBI taxonomy): Eukaryota > Metazoa > Chordata > Mammalia > Carnivora > Mustelidae > Lutra > Lutra lutra. Next base: position 82,362,879 of record NC_062288.1, read on the forward strand.
ATGTGAGGACGTGTGTGTTCTTAGGGAGACAATATGAACACCTCTATCATATCTATAAATCTAGTCTCCCCAAATGGCAGAACAGTGATCTCTATGATTGAATTTAGAAGTTCTTTTTTTTTTTTTAAAGATTTTATTTATTTATTTGACAGAGATCACAAGTAGGCAGAGAAGCAGGCAGAGAGAGATAGGAGGAAGCAGACTCTCTGCTGAGCAGAGAGCCCGATGCGGGGCTCGATCCCAGGACCCTGGGATCATGACCTGAGCCGAAGGCAGAGGCTTTAACCCACTGAGCCACCCAGGCGCCCCGAATTTAGAAGTTCTAGTAAGACCCTCCTGTCCTTTTGCCAACTCCCCTCTACCTGCCTACACCCTGAGTTCTGATACCTTTATAACATGTGACAAGGGTTTTAATTCTGCTCTTAGACTTCAGGATTAAAATGTAAAATCATATTGACTTGGATAAACATATGAAATAGTCTTTATTGATATCAAAAGAGAGCTAAAGGATAATGGATTTCACATGTTTAGTGTATGGATGGAGTGTATGATGGATATGTCAACATTCATTAACTCTTAATATATAAAATAAATGTGAATTGGATAGTGTTGCCTTATTTTCTCTGAGGACATTAAGATGAGAGGTTAAGTAACATTTCTAAGATCCTAGAGAGTCAGAATTAATGAAACAAGAAATCAATGCTGGGTCCATCTGACTATATTGGTTCTTGGTCCTAAGACTCATGCCCTGTGGAGCATAGTTTGAAAATCAGGAGGAGGTTTTGGAAGAGAAAGAGGAAAAAAATTGCTGAATTGAAAGTATGCTTAGTATGCTTCATAACTTTAACTGTTTATATAACTGAAGTTATAATTATATATTATAGGCAAATTGGGGAGTATTGTAGAGTCTCAGAAGCTGTAGGTTTGCGTTCCATTAATGAATTACTGTTTGTAAACTTCTTCAGATTTTAGTGCACTTTGTTATACAAAATTTGGTTCCAAACATATTTTGACTTTTGTTTCTAGAAGGGTCCAGTTCATGGTGTTAAATATTTTAAGTGCTTGATTTTTTGGGAGGGAAGGTACCAATTGCCACTCTTGCACATACTTGCAATAATTTATTTAATGTGTGTGTGTATACACACACACACATATATTTCTGTCCTCTAAGTAATCAAAATAGAATGTTGTGAAAGGTTTTTCCACTGGTAAGTATATCCTTGATCTCATAGACGAGGTTATACCCTTTGGCTTTATGCTTCCATACTCTGTGTTCCCTTTGTGACCTCATCACACATGTCCCTACTAGTTAAACATCTGTCTTCTGCAAATATGTCATTTCTGTGAAGGCAAGGCCATGACCAACTTGCTGTCATATCATCAGTTCGTAGCAAAATGACTAAGTATATAGTAAAAGCTTAAGAAGTATTTAAAAAATGAATTGAATTGAAATCGAAATTCAGTATTCCCTTTGTAAAAGGCAACTATCCTTGAAATGAGCAACACACTAAGCCATGTTATTACTAAAACTGTATATTTTCAGGCAATATCCTAGATGGCAATGTTGGAGGAGAAAGTTATATGTAAATAGCGTAAAGATGCTTCAAAAAGTAATTTGCTGAAATTCTAGTTTTGCTTAAACTTATCTCATATTTGTGATATTATCCATTCTCTGAGAAAATATTTTTGTTAGGCATGCTGTTAGATGCTAAAGATTGAAAGATAAATAGAATAGACTGGTTAAGAGAATTCTTAGGAAGGTCAGAAGACCTTTATGTAAATACATATTACTTAAGGCCAGAGGTCTTCAAATTTTTGCTGATGTACTCCTAATGAGTATTTTGAAAAATGTGTGGATCCCTTTACACATTTTAAAATCACTATAAAAAATTTCATTATATATTTAAAAAGTAAAGAGTATAATTTCTGGCTTATTTTAAATATTGTAATTTTAAAATTTGAAAACACTATATATATATATACATATATATATATATATATATATATATATATATATATATACTTTTACATTTTAGATTTCAGTGGAATCTAAAGGGCCATAGCACTTTAATATCCACAACCAGCCATTTAATAATGACATTATCAAGCTTTTCTTTAACCTTTGGAAATTTGATATATCTTTTATATGATATCATATTTTTATATTTGATATCATCTTTTTCTTTAACCTTACTTAGATTTCATTTTCCCTAGAGAATTTTATCCTAAAGTAATACATTTATAAACTACTATCTTTTACTAATTATGTACTAAAGTACTTCATACTTCTTTGTAAGAAGAGTGTTTTTAAATTATACATGTATTTTTATTTTCCACAACTCTAAGATTTTGAAGGGTAAAATTTTTCTCCTGTAATGAGTTATAGTTATAATTACCACTACTACACAATTGATCAGAGCAACAAAAATACATAAAACATCTGCATTATTACTAAGTTATTACTAAGAAAGAAATTTTATTGTAGGTACTTCTAATAAAAAAGGGACTATATTTTACACATAGTTCATATGTCAAAAATTGATTTTTCTTATTGTTATATGGTGTTCAAAAATCAATTTTATTTCTATTTTTGTTGCTGTTAATATTGAGAAATATTTTCTTCATAGATATGTCACATATTTTCTTGAACTTCTAAATTTTAAGTTAAAGATCATTGTGCTTTATCATTATCTTTGATTTTATATCAGCTAATTGAATTAGGTCTTACATATTTGATGAAAGCAATGACTAGCCATTTGACTTTCAAATGGCATCCTATAAATAGAATCATCTACTTACTCAATTTCTGGAAAGTATAGCAAAAGGCTTCACCAAAAATTCTCAGCACTTTAATTTACATTTTACTTCTTAATCTAGGGGTACCTTGTTTAACCTGTCATACTCAGGAAAGGTTGGGAAAATTCAAATATTAATTTCAGCATAGTTTTGCTAATGTAATATTTTGGTAATATTATCTTATCTTACAATTTTTGAATAAATTGCTTTTGAAACCTTGGAGTTGCTGACTTAGTTCACTCAATTTATGGAAAAAACCCATAATAAATCCTAATGGTGAGAGCCAATTCTTATTGTCCAATTAATCAAATTAGAATTCTCTTTTTTTTTTCTTTTATTACCATATAATGTATTATTTGCTTTAGGGGTACAAGTCTGTGAATCATCAGTCTTACATAATTCACAACACTTACCATAGCACATACCCTCCCTAATGTCCATCACCCAGCCACCCCCTCCCTAATTCCCTCCCCTGGGCAACCCTCAGTTTGTTTCCTGAGATTGAAAGTCTCTTATGGTTTGTATCCCTCCCCAGTCCCATCTTATTTCATTTTTTCCCTCCCTTCCCCCCACTACCACCAGCCCTGCCTCTCAAATTCCTCATATTAGAGATATCATATACTAATTGTCTTTCTCTGATTGACTTATTCCACTTAGCATAATACCCTCTAGTTCTAGCCACATCATTGCAAATGGCAAGATTTTGTGGGTTTTTTTTTTTTTTTTTGATGGCGGCATAGTATTCCATTGTGTGAGTGTGTGTGTGTGTGTGTGTGTGTGTGTACATGTATATATATTACCTCTTTTTTATCCATTCATCTGTTGATAGGCATCTAGGCTCTTTCCATAGTTTGGTTATAGTGGACATTGCTGCTATAAACATTCAGGTACATGTGCCCCTTCAGATCAATACTTTTGTATCTTTAAGGTAAATACCCAGTAGTGCAATTGCTGGGTCATAGGATAGCTCTGTTTTCAACTTTTTGAGGAATCTCCATGCTGTTTTCTAGAATGGCTGCACCAGCTTGGACTCCCACCAACAGTGTAGGAGGGTTCCCCTTTCTCCACATCCTCACCAGCATCTGTCTTTTCTTGACTTGTTAATTTTAGCCATTCTGACTGGTGTAAGGTGGTATCTCATTGTGGTTTTGATTTATATTTCCCTGATGCTGAGTGATGTGGAGCACTTTTTCGTCTGTCTGTTGACCACTTGGATGTCTTCTTTGCAGAAATGTCTGTCCATGTCTTTTGCCCATGTCTTGATTGGATTATTTGTTTTTTGGGTGTTGAGTTTGATAAGTTCTTTACAGATTTTGGATACTAGCCCTTTATCTGATATTTCTTATTAAAGTCTGACTCCATTTCTGAGTTCAAATAAATACATTAATATGTTTTCTTGTGACGGACCATCTTGCTTCTGATTTCTAACTCTTAGATAAATAGATGGATAAGTCCCAAATTTAGTCTTGAGTAGGTTGTACCCCGGATGATATAAGGCCCCATTGCTCTTAATCTGTTTTACCAGCTCTCCTTTTGTTTTCATAGACCTAATCCTCCCTTAGGAGAAATGCATGTAAAAGATAAGAAAGGGGAAATGTAAATCACAACCTGATTTTAGTGTTTTTCCAGGCAGATAGATTTTTTTTTTTTAAAGATTTTATTTATTTGACAGAGAGAGATCACAAGTGGGCAGAGAGGCAAGCAGAGAGAGAGAGAGAGAGGAGGAAGCAGGCTCTCTGCAGAGCAGAGAGCCCGATGTGGGACTCGATCCCAGGACCCTGAGATCATGACCTGAGCTGAAGGCAGAGGCCTAACCACTGAGCCACCCAGGTGCCCCAGGCAGATAGATTTTTAAAAGAGAATAGGACCTTGGAAATCTGAAGATCAATTATCTTAAAACTTGTTGCCCTTTACTCCTAGGAGAATTTTCATGTAATCTTGTTTGCATACTTCTAGGTTAAATGATTTGCATAAAGTCACACAGCTTTTAAGTAAATGAGTTATAATAGTTAGAACCCTGGCCCAACCCCAAAGTTCAAGAATTTATTCTGCTATATGTTTTATGATCTCACAGAAGAAAATGAGTGGTGTCTGTAGAAAAATTTGGTATGTAAAATTAGGAGATAATTTTCTCTCTCCTCCTCTCCCCTCACCTCCCCCTCCATGCCTTTTTTGTGAAATGGGGGAAGGACCACGATAAAAGATGAATTTAAAAAATAGACATGGCATGAAGCCGAACTTCAAGGTCTTTTTCAGACACATTAGTTTTTGGAAGTAGCATCTGAGTTTGAATCAGTTAAAATTACCCTTGCCTAGGTACAAGTCTTCATGCATTTCCAGGACTGTGCATGACCTAGACTGAATATTAATGATTTAAGAGGAAAAAATAATGCCTGAGACCAAGTAAGATGTCAGCCACAGCCTTTTCTTTTTAGTCTATTAAGGCAAAACTGGTCCTCAGAGTAGGTTGTCATCACTTTGGAGAGACCAATTCTGAGGGATTGGTGGGTACGTTTTGAGAGAAGGAACACAGGTGGTAGTTGGGAGGGAGGTGACTCATGATTATTATACAATCAGGCCTTGATAATAAGGAATATCAGAGAAGCATAGTCTGAAAGAGGAAGGATTAAATGGAATCCCCAGGGAGACCTTGGAATCCAAGACAAATGTACTGTACTAGAAAATTCTAGGTCCTAACCCACTGTGTATTATACATATAACAACACGTCCCAAATTTTATAGCCCATGCAAAACTGAGTGAAGTCTCTTAGTTACATTTTAATTGTAATGTAAATGTATTCACAAAAACAAGTGAAAGAAAATACAACTAAGGAAATGTATAAAAGTTCATCTTTATTAGTTTAAAAATTTTATTTTGATCAACTTTCTGCTCCTAAAATTGAATCACCTCCCCCTCTCTGCCCCACACTCCTGGTATTATTTCCAGGGTTGATCAATCTGCTACAGTTATAAGTGGTCTGCCCTGTATTATGTGCAGGGTGTAATGCTTGATACTGTTTGGCTTCTAACTTCAAGCTTTGAAAAAAGAAAGAATGTCTTCATCTTTTTCAGTATGTGACTGGAACAAGATAACTATCCTTCCTTTTCGTTACATAAAACATTTTCTTAAAACAAAAACCAAAAAAACCCTTAATTTCTCTAGAAGCGATAGAGATGGTATTCGTATGTCACTTATGGGTCATCTTGCCTAAACTTCTCTCCCAAATCTTTTCCCAAAGCTGACTCTTTTCTGAAGCCCACACAAATGAAAAAAGCAAAGTAACAGAGAAACGTTGTTACTTTCACTTACGTGCTTTGACATAGGTACCGTTTCGATAAATATCTAAATGAAATGATACGAGTGGTGATCTCATGAAAAGCCTATGCTGGTGCCCTCCGAGTGTGTGACTTGGCCTGGGACTCTTGTCTTTTACAGATTTCTAAGCAGAATAGTACAAGAATGTCTTCTATTTCAGGGCTTACAATTTGGGCAGCTGGATAGGAATCTAACAAAAGAATCCATCAGAACATGATTCTCAGTTTCACTTACTCAGAATTAAAAGTAAGTTGAGCAGTGGATTAGGAAAACAGCCTATAATCAGATGAGTGACCCCCGTGAGACCCTGTCATTAAAACTTTAGTGTTGAGCCTGCAAGCCTCTGCTCCTCTGATTAGGCAATTTACTCTATTTCCACTCTTCTGTCTGCCAAAACATTTAGTTGCAAAATGCTTTCTAATTCTCTAGACTCATAAAATGTTGTTCTGAGGAAAAGGAAAGAGAATGGATTATCTTATTTTAGCTACCCTTCATGATACAATCAGAGAATAGGAGGGATTTATAGGTAATATATAAAGAGACAAAAGGAGCAGATTTCATTAGATGGCCGGAAGGGCACAGACCACGGCCGGGTGCAAAAGCTCAACATTTGTGTCTTTTCTCCTCAATGTGTGGATCATAGCGATTACTTCTATCCATTAGCAACATGATGGAGAGGATGAACTGGGGCTGCATTTTCACTAAGTTGATTATTGCTGAAGATCACAACTGTGCAGAGACTCCGTTTCCACATCTGTGTGGTTTGAATAATCATTCTTTCCATTACCTTACAAGTTTATTTTGATGCAGTAATTGTTGGGAAAGTGTTTTTTTATGAATAAAAATTATTATCTAACTCACAAATTCTGACTTTGATTTTTAATTCAAGTCTAGCTATGTTGGAGTTTATTAAATACGGTTGTAATTTATTTATTGTACTTCTTATTTAAGGATGATACTGATTAAAAAACTGCAGGGCAACATCTAGTGGAGTCATTGAGATATCTCTATTTATATCTTTTGCGAAGATTGCAAGAGACTACTTCCTGCTTCCATTAGGGATGATTGGAGACACCAGAAAAGACTTTATTGTGTATCTCCTTTTATTCCTAAACAAAAGCGAAAAGCTGCAATTAGAAAAACCAAAATATTATGGGCTATAGAATTTCTCAGATGTGTTTCCTTCTCATCTGATTTAGATGAACTATTGATAGAGTTCTGACCCCAACTGCTCATTGTTTGATCCCTAGATGTAATAAATTTCCCAGTCATTTGTCTTAATAATGAAAGTAGAACCCACTAAAATCATACTTGTTAATCTGATTTGATGCCAAGCCTTAGCTCCTCAGAGATGTTCACTGCCTGTGAAGAGTGAGTAAAGGAGATGAAGCCAGCTTGTAGAACATTTGAACATAAATAACGAGCAGGGGAGAACTATAGTTGAGAGAGATGACAATGGTATCACTGTGTAAAACACATTTTTCCTTTCCTCAGACTAAGGGCATTCTAAATTGTTTTATATAAGCCTTAACCTTTCCCATGAAGGTGTCTGTAAAAATAGTGCTTTTGCAACCTCATTCGTGATGATTCTGTAAATCAAGAAAATATCTCCAACAATGGAAATGTCACATCTGCTGATGAGCCTTGTTTAGTGGAGTTTGTTTTCCATGCTTTTTAAATCAAAGAATTTGCTTCTCTCTCTCCTGGCTTTGGAGACTATGAATGCAAAATCACATTGTGAAATGTAAGGGAGGTTATTACTAGCAACTGGGTTATTTTTTAAAAGTACAATGAAAAATATTTAATGTTTTGTGGCCAGCTCCATCAGATAAAGTTTTTACATTAAATAAAAGGCAAACATATACTGTATTTTAAAATGACTATTATATTGGACATTTTAAGAGTATACTTTGTTTGGTTTCAACCAAGTCATAAATTGGTCTGCTTGCCAATAACCTAAAAAAAAAACAATGAGGGACAGAGGGGATCAGAAGACTAGTGTGTATCCTTAATAGTTTACCGGATGTGCTCTTAGATGTTGAGTAAAAATAGCATATCCTTCCAAGTGCCATATATTCTGTTTTTAAGGGGAAAGTACACCTGTATATATTTTTTGAAATATAGTTCAATGTATTTTTTTAGATTATATTTCAAATTAAGATGTGAGTATAGATACCAAAGTAATAACCTCCCTTATTAATCTTGCTTACCTTTCTCCCATACTAATAAACCTCCCCCTTAACACATACTCAGAGAATGTAAGAAGAAAATTATGAAGGAAATTGAAGTATAAAATAGGTGTTGATGTGGAAGCATAAAAATATATACAGATAAATAGACAAAAGAAAAAAGAACATTTTGTGTAAGATATATCAGCAATGATATAGATTTGGGAAACCGCCCTCCCCCCCATTAAAAATAAAGCCAAACAAAAAGGCAGGACTAGGTAACAATTTTAAAAGCACATATTATTCACAAATAAATCCCAAGAATCCAAAATATATGTCAGCCAGCTCCCACTTGGTATTAGCTGTGTAGAAGGAAGAGAGGAAATAAAAGTAACTTCTGATGATCTTTATAGCAGGAAAACCAATAAATTTAGTCAACAACATGAAATGCAGCCCAGAATTGCAGTTAGCATAGGAAGTTCAGTGGGCCAAATTCAGGAAAATAGCCTAAACTAAGGGGGCAGAGTTCCCAGGGTTCAGTTCAGGAATGACTATAGCACTACAGAAGTGTTAGTTATTATGGGTCAGACTGGACAATTAAACTCTTAAACTAACCAACTGATACTGTTTTCCAATACCAAGCCCTATAATATAGAAATGCTGCTGAAATTGGAATATGACCTGAGAAGGATAGGCACCAAGGAAAGAAAATATCCAGAAAAGATGGGGTAAGGGAGCAAAGGAGGCAGATCTCAAAATTGCTCAGAACCATATTTTTGAATCTTTTACTATACTAATAGAATACAAAATCATAAGTATTAGAAAGCTACTCTTGTGTATCTTCCTCTATTAGTTAGGAAATCTATCTTGGTAAAATATAAACAACATAAAGCAATTATAATAAAATTCCACCCCTCACTTAAAAGGATAACAATGATCAGAATAAGATTCAGACAAATATTGAAATAGTCTTGCAGTAAGAGCTTAAATAATTTAAGACAAATCTATAAAAGAGTAAATCAACCAGATTTAAACAGAGACAAGAGATGTTTGAAGAAAAGGAAGGTTTCTAAAGTAATTTGATATAACTCATGAAAGAATTAAAAATATAAAATCATTTAGGAAATAAGTTTAAACTAGAATTCAAAAAAGAGCAAATACCTTGGATAATACTTTAAGATAAATACAAAATAGAATAAGCAAGAGTTTTAGATTGGAGAAAAGGTATTAATGTGTAAATGATATGTAGATGATTGATTAGAACATAAAACGTGAATAAAATGATTCTTGTAAGAAACAAAGCACTAGACAAAAATAACTAAAATTTATAATTCAATAAAGAATATTAAGCCTATGTATTGAAAAGATGTACGGTGTATTTAGGGAAAGCAGTAACAGCATAATTTGAGATATAATCTGATGAGATTGGGCACGTTCACGGCGCTATGGCTGTAGACAATTTGAGATACAATCTAAAAAAATACACTGGCAGTCAAGCAAAATGTCCAAATACTTTTTAAACAAAAGACAAGCATTTATCAGACTTTTTGATGTCATGTTGTGATGGAAGAAAATGGCAAACCATTTTTAAGATAATCAAAGAAAGGAAAATGGAAGCTAAGAATTTTATATCTGGCCAAACTGGCCTTCAGGAAATAAATGTTGATTCCATAAAATCTAGACATAGACAATAAACTTCATTAGCTGGAAAGCATTTACATAAATGGTAGTGAGAATTGAGTATGCATTAACTTGTAAAACTAAATTATGGATCTAAGGAAGACAGTATAGAATATAAAGGATACATGCAGTAAAAATATAGTCACCTAATAAAAATGAGAATAGTAATAGTATATGGAAATAGTATAGTCTACTTATTACCTTGTGGAAATTAACAGAGTAAAAGGATATTGCTACAGATTAAATGCCTGAAAGAGAAAAGGGTCACCAGTTAATAAACTCATTTTGCTTAGAGTGGGGAACCAATACCGAATACATAAAATAGAAGGGATGAAGAATACTATATAACAATACTACATAACAATTGAAAGAAAAATAACTACCTTTCTAAATAAGAAAAAATATATGCCCTCTCCAAAAAAAGACAGCAAATAAAATAAATCACAAAGAAAGACAAGACTGGATAGGACAAACAAAATATCAACAAACATGAACAAAAATATCAACAAACATGAAAGGTTCAAATAGATATATCATTAGAAAACTGACATTCTGATATCAGATGAAGTATGTTGCAAACAGGTGTTCTACCAAACTTAAAGAATAATGATAAAGGATTCAACTTGTCAAAGAAACCTAGTAATAAATTACTTGTACACTAACAACAGTTTCAAAATACATGGTGGAAGAACACCAAATATGACTTAGAACTAGAGAAATACATAGTTATAACTGTCATAGGACATTTCAATACTTCTTTTCTAGTAATTGATAAATAAGCAGGCAGTTGTTTTAAAAGACTGGAGAAGGGACAGTTGGGTGGCTTAGTCCTTAAGTGTCTGCCTTTGGCTCAGGTCATGATCTCAGGGTTCTGGGATCAAGCCCCATATCGGGGTCCCTGCTCGTCGGGAAGCCTGCTTTTCCCTCTCCCACTCTTCCTGCTGTGTTCCCTCTCTCGCTGTGTCTCTCTCTGTCAAATAAATAAAATCTTAAAAATATATATGTGTGCATAAAAGACTGGAGAAGACTTCAACATACTAGTGACCAAATTGACCTAGTGCTCTAATACTGGAGATAAAATGGAATATTAAAGCAGTGTGTGCAAAAAAAAAAAAAAAAAAAAAAAGAAAAGAGAAAGGAATTAAGGACAGATGTGAGAAAACTATAACAATCTGAGTCAAAACTGACCATAGCAATAACATAGGAAATGAAAATTGAAACATAGATTTAAATATTCAAGATTTGAAGACTGGATATAAAGCAAGGTTCAACTTTACAGTGTCTATAAGAAGAACACTGAAATGACATGAAATGTTTTAAATTGTGAGAAATATATACAATGCAAACACCATAAGAAAGCTGGAATGGCTATATTAATATCAGACAGAACAGATTTCAAAACCAGTATCATAGAAGATATAATGGGCCATTACAAATTGATACAAATGTGAGGTTTAGTTGCTGATGTTTTTTAGATTTTCAGTATTCTCTGACCATCCATCCATATGCATGGAGATATATATATACATATATATATATGTATATGCATATATATATATATCCATGAATATATATATTCACACCTGTTTGGAAAACATAAATATCTTACAACTTAATAAAGAGATACTCAAAAATGTCCAAGATAGACAATGCACAAAAATAGTTACAAAAATGGTCACTAGTCATATGAAAAGATGCCCAATTACTCATCAGAGAAGTGCAAATTAAAATCACGAGTTAGCTTTTCTCATTCTCTAGAATAACTAAAATGTGAAGATTGACAGTGTCTTGTGCAGGTGAGAAACCTCACAAGTTGCTGTTGGTAGTATAAAAGGGGCAAAACCACTTTGGAAAGAAAGGTTGTTTGCTCTTCGCAAGTTATAAATACTTATATGACCCAGCAATTCCCAGTTACTTAAGGGAAATGAAGACCTACGTTTGTTTAAAAGAAAAAAAAGAGACATGTGCTTGGATTTCCATAGCAAAAAGATAATTCACGATTGTCAAACCAGAATCCTCAATTGCCTTATTGAACTGGAACCATCAAAGTGCCCTTCAACAACTGATTGAATGTATAATTTATAGTCATACAATGAAGTAAACCTCTACAATGAAAAGAGGGAACTACTGGTAATTGAATAGATATCATAGATATGGTGAGTTGAAACATCCAGACATAAAAGATTACTTTATGAGATCATTTAAATGAAAATTTTTAGAGATTTTATTTATTTGAGAGAGTGAGAGACAGAATGCGAGCTGGGGTAAGGGCAGGGAGAGAAGCAGATTCTCCATGGAGCAGGGAGCCTGATGTGGGGCTTGATCCCAGGACTCTGAGACCAAGACCTGAGCCAAAGGCAGATGCTTAACTGACTGAGTCATCCAGGAGCCCCTAAACTCTTTTTTTTTTTCTTTCTAAGATTTTATTTATTTACCAGACAGAGAGAAAACACACAAGCAGGGGGAAGGGCAGATGAAAGGGTGAAGCAGGGAATCTCCTGAGTGTGGAGTCCTATGTGGGGCTTTATCCCAGGACCTTGAGATCATGACCTGAGCAAAGTCAGACGTTTAACCCACTGAGCCCCTCAGGGACCCCTAAATGAAATTCTTTTTTTTTTTTTTTAAAGATTCTATTTATTTATTTGACAGACAGAGATCACAAGCAGGCAGAGGAGAGAGGAGGAAGCAGGCTCCCTGCGGAGCAGAGAGCCCGATGTGGGGCTCGATTCCAGGACCCTGGGATCATGACCTGAGCCGAAGGCAGAGGCTTTAACCCACTGAGCCACCCAGGTGCCCCCTAAATGAAATTCTTAAGCAAAATAAAACTCTAGTGTGTCATGTCACAAAAACTCAAGTAGTATGATAGAGGCTTCCTATTAGGCAAAAATGGGCACTGAGGATAATAACGGCAAAGACTTAGAAACACATCAAACATATTTAGGAGTTTATAATACCAAAAATTATCTTGCCTCATGACTTGGAGAATGCTAAGGAATAAACTTGTGAATGCTCGTGAGCAAAAGAAAATCAAGCATTTATTCTGCATTTTCCATACCATCTGCACCAAATAGTTGATAAGAGGAAGCTCCTTTTTTAGAAATATTCTGGAGAAAAAAAACGAAGACAAAGTTATGGAATTAGAAAAAACAATTACCATTTTGAAACCCTTGCAGAAATATATCTTATAATGGAGCATCAGTGACTGCTAAGATTGTATTTGATCAAACAGAAGACAGCCAGACATTATGTGCCTTTTAGTGGATTTGTGCACTGCTATATATGAAGTATCCTTGACAAAAGATAATAACCTAGATCTGTGTCACTTCTGTATCTAACTATATATTTTTTTAAAAAATGCAGATAACAGAGGAACATCATAGATGGCACTGCAGAATGCTATCACCAAAATTCAGTTTCTGAAAAACACGATTCCATTTCTTCCACACATAAATTGTAAGGATTAAGTAGAGTTAGGAAGAGTCTATAAGTTAAAACAGACTTGACAGGCATTCTTATTAATTGCACTGTATGGACTTTGGATTCTGATTTGAACAAATATTTGTTAAAATTCCGTGAGACTATCAGGACAATCAGGAAATATAAACACTGCATATTTGTTCATATTAAGGAATTTTGTCAAATTTTTAATTCTAATGGTATATTGATTATATTTTTGAAAGAATTCTTATGTTTTACAGAAAAAATACTGAAATAATTATAGATATCATATTTCATATTTGCTCCAGAATAATCTGGTCAGTATGACATTGGATCTAGAGGAAACCAGATTGGCCATTAGCTGCTAATTATTGAAGTGTGGTTAATGGATAATTTGGGGTACTTTATACAACTTTATACAACTTCTGGTTGAAATGCCCCACAGCAAAGATATAAAGGAAGAAAAAGACTATGTTACTCTATTCCCAAAATCAGGTATGAATTTTAGTTAGTGAATCATTGAGCACCATTGAAGCAAATGGTGGCTAGTAATAGGCTACACTATTATATGTTGCTATCTAAGTGAACTGCCCACTGACTGACTTTATTCACTGCATTTCCTTAACTTTTAGCACTGGCACATTTTGCATTCTGTAGTTCTTCCCTCTAATTTATCATCCATAGAGACCGGATCTTAATTTTTGAAATTTGCCCTTGCTGTTATTTTGAGGATCACAAAGGGCATCACATATGCCAAACTTAATTACTTCTTCACAGTAATCAACCTAGTCAATTCAGAACATCCTTTCCTTCCATCCTTTCCTTCTTGGAAGAATCTCCATTTTAGTAAGAAACTTTGTTCATTTAAACTTAATAGCTCCTTTTCTTTATTGAAACTTGAAATATAAAACATTATCTAAGAGTTTACACAGGCAGTCCCACTGACTAAGTACTGAAAGACAATAGAAGCCAACTGAAGAAATAGGTTCCATAAGTTCTAAAAAGGGTAGTTGTAAAAATTCAAGAGGGCAGAAATGTAGTATTTGGTTATTTATTTCGGGACAAGGAAGAAGGTGGTTTTGAGGAGTGCGGTGGGTTTTCTTCACTGAGACCCAACAATTTTCAGACATTCAAGGACTGTAGAATGAAAGGATAAAAATACAAAATAATTAATTATACCACAGGTTGAAGAGAGAAATAGAAATATCCACTGGACTTTTTATTTAGATTAGCCTCAAGTGGTTGAATAAATACCTGTTGAAACGAACTGAACTACCAAGATCACAATGAGTAGGATGGTGAGAGTGGAAAGCTGATTACATCGGATTGAGGAATGATTAGGGGTTAAGAAAAGACATTCAAAATAGGCTAAAATCAGGGTGCCGAGCTGGTTTAGTCGGTAGACCATGCAACTCTTGATCTCAGGTTTGTGAGTTCAGACCACATGTTGGGTGTGAACTTACTTAAAAATATATAAATTAAAACAAAATAGGCTAAAATAATTTAATGGGTCAACTTCTCAACCAAGAATATTGTCTATAGATTAGATTAAAGTTGTTTCTATGAATATATTAAGTGTATATATAAATATCCAGCTCCAAGTCCATTTTCATTGTGAAGGGTTTTTTTGTTTTGTTTTGTTTTGTTTTTTTTAACTATCTCAGGTAGTTTTTTCCTTTGATCCATCAAATATAATTGGCTTCATTCCATTTTGCCTCAGACATATGTTATTTACTGTCTTACTGAGTAGGGATTCTTTTGTATATGTAATATATTAATTTAACACTGTACCAGATGTCTGAGGAAATAAATTATAGAAATTTTACATCTACTAAAAGTTCTCCTAATGTCAAGGTCTTCAGTAAGGAAATTTTGCAGATTCCCTTAAAGGGAATATCTAATGCTTCTGGTTATCTACTTCTCTTGTTCACAAAGAAGTTTGATGACATTTGGGCCTAGGAAAGAGGCTGCTTGTTGCCTATTAACCATCCACCATCCCTTTCCCGAGTAACAGAAGATCTATTGTTTGGAATGGTGACGTACCCAATAAATAACAACAGCAAGTTTCAGTTTCTCTTCTATCAATAAGATTTTCAGGAGATATAAGTAAAACTCTGACAGCTCCCAGTTAGAAGATAAATTAAATTTGGCGGATATATCATTCAGCACAGTGACTATAGTTGTGCATTTGAAAGTTGCTGAGAGACTAAGTTTTGAAATCTCATCACAAGAAAATTGTAGCTATGTGATGTGATGGGTGTGTTAACTAGACATTGTGGTAATCGTTTCATGATATATACATAAATTGTCTTTATGTACACCTAAAACTAATTGTTTATGTCAATTATATATGAATAAAGCTAGAAAAAAGATTTAATGAAACATCTAAGAAAACCCGCTTTGTTGTTCTTCCTGCTTGGGCTGTGAGTGTGACGGTTAGAGCCTTAAAACCATCTTATAACTGTGAGGTAAACGTGCAGGTAGAAGCCAACCACAAAGACTGGAGGATTATTTTATGTAAGAGACAAAGGAACACAATCATGTGTAAGCCACTGTGTTGAGTGGTCTCTTTCACTATCAGCTCAATGTCTTTTCTGGCTAATATACCTACCATATTTTAAAGATATTCTAAATAAATTGTATTTTCCTTAGAATGATTTGTTTCAGTTATTTAAACCTTAACATTCTAACTAATTTACTGGCAATCAGCATTTCAAAGACTGTTCTCAGAACCTATTTGAATTTCTTGTTTTGACTACTGGACAGTGACATAAAAATAGCATAAGTCTCTAATATAGGAAAAATTGAGTCAAACTATATGATGAGAGTTTCTGTAATTATCATGGTATGGATATTTATGTTATTTGCTACCCGTGAATATAAGATACATTGTTTCTCTTTTAAAGATTAAGAGAAAAATTAATACAACATTTTTTAAGGTAATGGCATCAAAGTAACTATGCAATTTCACTAAACATATTGTCTTGGAGACTGAATGGAAGCAACATGAGTTTGGCTCATGGTTACAAATCTCATATTATTTCCTTTTAATTGAGGAGACCAGAAGTGGAGGCAGATGTTCCTAAATCTTTCTCCTCACTGAGCATTCAGAAAGATTTTCACATGTGTAGATTTTGTGGTGGTGATTGTACTTTGAAGTGAATTACTTTTTCTGTACTGAAAAGTAGTAAAACTGCATTCTGAAAATATATAATTCAGGGCCTTTTTTTTTCATTAACTCAGACTAGCCAGCTCATGGATTAGTTAGCATTTAAGATGTTTTATAAAATAAACTATTAGATTTTACACACAAAGCATGAACGAGAAAATAAAACGTAGAGGAAGAAGAGAGAGAAAGCAAAAAAAAAAAATTTCTTTGCATTTGAGATAACACATATACATTTAGAAAAGAGTCTGTTTTATCAGTGGTAATGACTGTTCAAAATTAGATTTACTCCTTTAGGTTCAAACTACTTTTATAGGGTCACTGAAGAGTCAATGAAATTTGCTAATGATTTTCATGTTTTTAAGAAGGATGACATAGTTCTATTTCTATTAGTGGTCATGCTTTTGGATTTGTATATTAAGTATATTTTAATATCTCACTTGATGTAGGTCACTTGGGCTTCATTCTTTTAGTTTGCAAGACAGTTCTCAAATATTCCTTCTGAACCTGCCTCAGCAAGCAATTTTCTGAAAACTTTTTTTGTTCTCTGGTGGGCAGTGTTGATGATTTCAGTATTCCCACCGAAGAATCTTTTATTTTCCTGAAATTGTAAACTTAAGATCTTTGGAAGGAAATAAAATGTATGAAATAAGAGTTGAGTTGACAGCTGGGAAAATTGGGGATGAGGGTTCAAATCTGCCTGAAAACTACAGGGAAGTGTCCTCCTAGAGAGTAATGTAGATAGAATTATTTTTTTTCTTTCAGTTTATTTTTTGTTTCTACTTTTCAAAGTGGGAAGTTTTGTGTTTTTTAGTTGAAAAGAATTGACCTACAAAACTGAAGACCTATAGGTTAAAGTACATAGTTGTAGTGTTTAGTTTTATTCTTAAAGATTTGCATTTTGCAACAAAGATGAAATACTCCACACTTGTTTACTCAAGTTTTCTCAAGTGTTGGGCCCTGACTCCAAAACTGACCACAGAGAGAGGCAAGAAGCTGAAGCCCTTTTCTTTGGATTTCGAGTAGCAATGTTTCAACAGCTGTTACCAGCAATGCAGCTTGCCAGATGCATATCTGAGTTTTACAATTTGGGGAAAATTAGAAAGAGTTCTGGGGTATTTACCCCTAAGATGTTGTGTGTCTTATGCTTCCACAGAGTCAAATGAAGCTTGAAAATAATCACTAAACATAAAATAGTCCCTTGACTCTGATACATTCCATTGAATAAACCCAAGTTGTTTTTGTCCATCTCTATATCAAATAGTGGGAGAGCAATGGGAAGCTTTGAAGATTTGGAGCTTTGGGTCCTGGATTTGAGTTTCCCAATTCTGCAACTTCCCACTTCTATAACCTTTGGAAAGCCATTTGATGTCCCATGTTGTTCAAATTTCTTCATCTCTAATAAGGGCAAATAATTATAATTACATTTATCAAGTACTTTTTATGTGCCAGGCATTGTGTTCATTACATGGGTTGTAATTCTCTTACTCGCCCTTTGAAGTAGGTACTGTAATAATTTCCACTGCAAGTGAAGAAGGCTGCAACCAACAGGAGTTTGAATAATTTCCCCCAAATCACAAAGATTGCAAATGCTAGAGTTGGAATTTATCCCTGGGAATTTGTCCAGTGTGTTTCCAGAACTTAGGCTTTTAACTTCTATATCAGTATGTAACTTATAAAGATTTAAAGCCTATAGAAATGTAAAGTGGTAGCAATTTTATTATAAAAACTTGAACTGTGTAAGTGCAAATTGGTTAGTAATGGAGACTGCTTGATATTGGCAGGAAGACCATCAACTGGGAGGCCTTTTGGCTGTTCAGCCAGTTTCTATTCTTCACATAGGAGGCCAGAGGCAAAAAGATTGGATTAGTGCCTGTTTGACCTATAGACGACTTCACCCTGAAATCTGTTCTTATTCTAGAGTATCCAGTGGAATGCACAAAATACTTCTGATCAGTCTGTTTGATCATAGCATATGAAGTACTGCTTTTTCTCAGCCTAATTCTTATCTGAAAAGGAGAAGATAGAATAGTTAGATTAACATACTTTCTATATTCTTGCTGTTCAAAAACCATGAATATTTTATTTGTATATTGCTATTAAAGATATTAAATTTTGTGTAACATTAACCTTAAAATTTAAAACTGCCTTTGGAGTTACATCTTAAGCTTTGCCTGCACACATATTATGGTGATCTAATATCTATGTGCTAATTTTCTCATTAATTAGTATGCCCTTGGCATCTGGCACCATATGCTGCAATGTTCCAAAAAAGTTACCATAGCATAACTTTATTACTGCAAATCATAACATTGGTGATGCATGATTTAGTAAGCACAGTGAGATTTGACAGAACTTTCATATAATTATTATGGCATATTTAGTATGCATTTCATCAAAGCCTTGTGATGGTAACCAATATAGATGTACAAAAAGAACATTAAAACCACTCCAAATATGATCAATAATTTCAGGGAATAAATATTCTCCATGTGATTTTTTAAAAAGGTTTGTACCTATATTTTCATACAGTCTCTCATTAAAATGATGCCCTCAGAAAGATAAGATCACTCTCAATCACAAAAATAAATGAAATACACATTTCTAAAACCATTTAATTCCAATTTTGTACATATCTTTTGGTTACTTAATATGTATTAAACATTTCATAAAAACATCTTTGGATATCAATTTCTTTTTCTCAAATGGTCTTTAGGCTTTTTTTTTTTTTTTTTTTACACACTATGTGTTCCCATATACCTTTAGGAGTCTACCATCTTGTATCTTTGTTTTTCAGATATGGATGTCTTCAGTTGAGATTAATTGGATATGGTTTCTAATTAACAAGTTAAGAAGTTGTGAAGAGGCAAGAGTAAATGATGGCATGTATCACTAACAACCATCCACCATCTTTTGGAGTGGTAAGTCATTTCGGTATCTTGTTTCAGTGAATCGAGCCTATTACTTGAGGTAACAAATTTCTATATGTCGTTATTTATCCATCTTTTAAAATTTTCTATTAGAATGAGAACATTGGCTTTTTTTGTGTGTTTCTGTATCCTAAAGAGTAGAACCAACACCCTATTCAATATCTTTTAAACATAAAATCTTTAAAACAAAGTTAAGAGTTAAGGTATGTGCTATGGTGAGTGCTGTTAAGTGTGTAAACCTGGTGATTCAAAGACCTGTACCCCTGGGGATAATACATTATATGTTAATAAAAAAATTAAAAAAAACAAAGTTAAGAGTTATCTTAAAAGAATAGAGCTTTTTATTTGTTTTTAATAGAAGTAAATGGTCTTAGGCAATATAGAACTGACCTTGGTAATTTTATAATGAAAAGAAATGGAATCCAGTGACTCAATGAAGTCATTATATACCTCAGAATGACAAATTTGGGACAGAATCTGGATCTGCTCCATCTAATGGTACTCTTTGGTCTATGTCCAAATTTTATTGTTCACTAAAGAGGGATGGGGAGCAGATAAAGATGATGGGAATGATTTTTTTTCTCAGAGAGAAAGTGAGCCAAAGGGTCTGAGGTGATATCTCTTCACTTATTGTCAGTTGTTGGAACTCACCCGTTGAATATAAAGAATGGGAATAAGTTATCTCTGGCTTTTTTTCAATAAATTCAGTTGTAGTCACCTGCCTTTCCTGCTACACACTGGTTTGTGGGAAATCATAAAGGTTTCATATGTTATCAACCAAAATTCTATAAGTTATGTTTATGGAAATTTACACATAGACTGAATTTATGAAAATGTTAAGATAATAGCTAGGCTCACCCTAAAATAGAACAAGTTTAGATACCAATATTTATTTCCAAGCTAAACATAAAACTGGCACAATGATAGACTAATAGAATAGAATAGAGTCCAGGAATAGATATACACACATACAGTGACTCTTGACTTATGATAAAGATGTAACTGCAAAATAGTGAGAGTGGTTTATATCAGGGAATAATTCTGGGCCAAGCCTGTATGCAAAAAAGGTGGGGGGTGGGGAGGTGGAATCCTCAATCCACTACTTGACACAATAGATGAAGTTCAATTCCAGGTGGATTATATGTATAAATATGAATGGTAAACAATAAAACTTCTTGAAGATAATAATAGAGAATTTTAAGGTAAGTTTATAAAATAATATATGAACATCATTAAAATAAGCTATTAGTAATATTTCAATAAAATTTTAAAAATTCTATTTATCAAAAGACACTATTAAGAGGGTGAAAAGTCAGGCCATTGAGTAGGGGAATATATTTGCAACATATATAACAGTTGAAAGTTTCATGTCCAATACATATAAAGATCTCCTACAAATAAATAAAAATGAGACAGATGGTCCAACAGAAAATGTATGAGAGGACCGGGCTACCTCTTCACTAAAGAAGATACAAAAATGGCCAATAAATGTATTAGATGCTCAACCTTATTATTCATCAGGGAAATTTAACCTCAATATAATATCTACACATTAATCACAATGGCTAAATTTTAAAATTGATAGTACCTAGATCTCAAATGATGTGGCACAATCACTGACAGAACTATAAATTATTTAATCATTTTGGAATACTACTTAGTAGAATATACCCCATAATCTAAGAATTCCATTCCTAAGTATATTCCCAACAGAAATGTGAGCACATTACCCACAAAGCATGAGCAAAAATGTTGAGAGCTCCAAAATGGAAACCACCTACATACCCATCAGTAGTAGAATGGATAAAGTGTAATATATTCATATTTTAGATATTCTATAACAATAAATACAAAATAATCACTGGTAAAGAAATAGTATAGATGAATTCAACAAACAGTTTTTGAGGGAAAGAAACATTGTTTCTAAACAATACATAGTGTGCTAAAAAATACATATTGTGTGTTTACATTTATATGAAGCTCAAAAATAGGAAAATTTAATCAAGACTATTAATATTCAGGATGGTGGTTATCTTTGGGGAGGAAGAAAGGGTAGCAATTGTAAAGTGGCATGAGGGAAGCTTCTGGTGTAGTTTAAATGGTATTTTTCTTGACTTTCATGGTAATTACACTTGTACGTTTCTTTTGTGATAACTCCTTGAACTCTGCACATATGATTTGGACATAATTCTGAGTATATACTACTGTTTATTATAAAGAATTATTTTTATTTTTTTAAGTTTTTAAAAAAAATTCCAGTTAGTGAACATACAGTGTAACATTAGTTTCAGGTTTACAATATAGTGAGTGATTCAACCCTTCATACAACACCTGGTACTCATCAGAGCAAGTGCACTCCTTAATTCCCATCATCTCTTTTACCCATCCCCCGCCCCCCCCCACCTCTCTGGTAACCATCAGTTTGTTGTCTATAGTTAAGAGTCTGTTTCTTGATTTTTCTTGTTTTGGCTCCCTCTTTGCTTGTTTGTTTTGTTTCTTAAATTGCATATAGGAGTGAAATCATTCAGCATTTGCGTTTCTCTGACTTATTTTGTTTAACACAATACTTTCTAATTCCATCCACATGATTGAAAATGGCAAGGTAGACACCACATCTCCTTTACCTATTAATCAATCACTGGACACTTGAGCCATTTCCATAATTTGGCTATTGTAGGTAATACTGCAGTAAACATTGGGGTACATGTGTTCCTTTGAATTCATATTTTTGTATTCTTTGGGTAAATACCTCAGAGTGCAATTGCTAAATTCATACGGTGGTTCTATTTTTAACTTTCTGAAGAACCTCTATACTGCTTTCCAGAGTGGTTGTATTGTTTTGCATCCCCACCAACAGTGCAAGTGGGTTCCCGTTTCTCAGTATCCTCACCAACACCTGGCACTTCTTTTTGGTTGATTTTAGCCATTCTGACAGGTGTGAGGTGACCTCTTGTAGTTTTGATTTGCATTTCCCTAATGATGAGTGATAGCATCTTTTCATGTATCTGTTGGTCATTTGTATGACTTTTTTGGAAAAATGTCTATTCATGTCTTCTACCCATTTTCTAAATTGGATTATTCATAAGACTTACCAAGAGAAGAGAATTTGGGTACTATTTTCATAGACTACTCATAAATTCTTAGGCTTATGATCTTTTCTTTTATAAAATTTCAACTCAAACATTGATATCTGTTTACATTTTTTATAATTACATCTTATAAAATTAACCCTGTTGCTAATTTCTACTACTATCAGCCAATTCATGGCATCTCTGATACTACAGCATAGAGAAGAGGGTAGATTTTTTAAGCATTCCTAGGAGGATTTTTGTTTAGCTGTATTTATGTTGTTTGGAGAAGAATATCATTTTTCTACTAAATCACCTACAGAAGATATTTGAGGTCCTAAGTGCAATTACCCAGCTTGCTAGATTTTTTTTTTTTTTTTTTTTTTTTTTTTTGTATCAGGGATCCAATATACTTGGGGATTTGAGACTTGAGAGTCATATCTAAAATCTTTATTAATTGTGACACCCATTCTTGTGGGCTTGGCTGACTAGTTGGTGTTAGGGAAATGGCTGAAGGAAATGGCTTTTATTTACTTCTGATCCATCTATCCCTGAAATGGAATTAAGATATTTTATATCTCCAGGCATCTGGAAGTGGTATCTCTGAAGTAGCACCCAGGCAAAAAATAAAATAAATGTCCTTTCTTTAACTTTTCCCTCTCAAGTAAACAATCCAAATGCACACCATTTATTGAAGGAGCCCAAAGCCAATATTTAAGTCATCAATTAACATATAGATATCTTTTGAATACCTGAAGCAACTATTTCTAGGTAAAATAAGATATACTGACATGCATCCTAATGATATCTGTAGAGATTTCTTATTTTACTTTAAGTTCAGGATAAGTGATTCTTTTTCAGCTTTTTTTAATACTTCACATTTGCTTCTAAGGCTGAGTGCAGTTTTATAGTTGCTGTATTTGTGGCAAGTATCAGAAGTAATTATTAACTTAATATGATATCCCACTTTTTGTTGCCTTATATTTCACCCTTCAACTCATTCTGCCTGCTAATTCATACTTTATATTTTTCTTCATATTTGATATTCTTTTTTTAAATTTTTATTTTATTTGACAGAGGGAGAGTGATCACAAGTAGGCAGAGAGGCAGGCAGAGAGAGGGGGGAAGCAGGCTCCCCGCTGAGCAGAGAGCACGATGCGGGGCTCGATCCCAGGACCCTGAGATCATGACCTGAGCCGAAGGCAGAGGCTTAACCCACTGAGCCACCCAGGTGCCCCCATATTTGATATTCTTTATCGCAATAAATGATATTTTTGAACAGACAGATATAATGACAATCAATCTAGTATATAACCTCTGCTGATTTAGAAACAATTTTTTTTAGAAGTAAGGAGCATATTCTTAATTAAAAAATGAAAACTGTCTCAATAGGTATACTTATAAATATCTACTCAAGGCCATAGAGTTAGCAAAATTTTTAATATTGTATTTGGAAGTTTTATTAAATAAGTCACTATTTATATGTGATACATATAGAGAAAAAATATACATAAATTATTATGGAAAGAATATTTGATAAGGTCTTAGGAATATAAGTGTATTTAATGAAGTTATATCACATTCCTAAAGTAATTTTTTGTTCATTCATCTGACATATCGCCAACTGTAAAGCACATGAAGAACAATGGCTAAAGAAGAATGAGATGTGTATTATAGGCAGATTCAACCAGACTCTTTCACTGCAACAGTAATATTATAACCTTAGTCCAGTGTTTGAATTTTTTAGCAAGAAGCTGAATAGGTTCTCGGTCTTTAACTTATTACTCATATGACTTGAAGTGATTTTAATCATTGCATAGACAAAAGCGTAATTTAAGGGAATAAAAATCATGATTCTCAGGTAAATATAAAATAAACATGCCAATGATTTTATTTAACCCATTATTTAGTGAAGGGATTGGCAAGATATGACTGATTCAAAGAGCACTTTAAAACTTAGGGTATTTGAAAAAAAAAAGAGGTTAGACTATTTGTAGGCAATTTATCAAAGAAAATTTAATATAAAATTGCTGAGTCAGATAAAAATACTCTCGAATGTCTTATAAGTCATAAATCTTTGGAGCTACATGTTCTAACAGATAGAATTTTCATCCTCATTGGATAGAAAATCTACAAATTAGCAAGTAATTTCACTAAATCTGTGATCTTTAATTAATAATGAACAATTCAATGGAATAACCACTGAACACATCCTCTTGGACAATCCTTGGGTGACGTTTGCCCTTCTATAATACTGAAAGGATATGTTTTGAATTACTTGCCTTATATCCAAGTTTTGGATAATTTTTCTGATAGAAAAATAGATAGGCAGCTTATCTTCATATTAAATGCAATTTGAAATTGACAAATAGCTTTCCCTGCTTAAAACCATATTGCCAGAAGGGGAAAAATTATCCCCTAATTCAAGTGCCAGGCTACAAGTTATTAAATACCAAGAAGGAAGAAATGTGCTCACAAGAGATGCAAAGAACTGTGTGTGTTTATACTTCAAGTAATGCGATGAAATTGACTGTAACTAATAGCGTGTGAAATAGTCTCCCAAGAAACATGATGAAGTCCTAAAGAAAATAGCTTAAAACAGGAGTGGACGGAGGTCTTGAAAATACAAGCAAGGAAAATCACTGCTGCATTGGAAGGTGACTTTTAAGTTATTGCAGAGTGTTATGACTCTAATTTTGTTATTTCTATCCATGACTGGCCATGTGTCATTTTAACCTTGATTTGCCTAATTTATATGTACTCCAGAAAACAAAATAGAATCAGAGAATCCAATGCTTCTACATATCAATAAGGAACAGCAAATATTTGCTCCTTAGATAGGTAGTGCTGTCTGGGGATTCACATTATGGGGAAAGGTGTTAAACTGGTTTTCCTAACAGATCTCAGCACTGATTTTGTGCATCATTGATATTCTAGTCAAGTTTATTGTTAAACATACTGGATGGCATGATGGTTTTGTGGCCTGGAAATTACTCCTGAGGGTCTTCACTAAAAGCCTGCACTACCTCAGTAACCAACAGCTTAGATATAACTTTATAAACTTAATATTATGTTAATGAAATTAGATAATGCATGTTAATGAATAAGTTATAATAAATAGAGATTCCCAGGGATTTAATAAAAATGGTAACTTTTATATTTAGAGGTAGACTTCTCTATGTTTATTATCAGCACTTCATCAGTATTTTCCTAAAAGGATGATTTCTGTCATACATCAGTGTTTTTTTCTTAAATTTATTTTATTTAAATTCAGTTAGTTAACATTTAGTTTATCAGTAGTTCCAGATATAAAGTTCAGTTATTCATCTGTTGCATATAACACCCAGTGCTCATTACATCATGTGCCCTCCTTAATGCCTATAACCAGTTACCCCATCTCCGCACCCAGCTCCCCTCGAGAAACAGTTTGTTTCCCATAGTTAGGAGTCTCTTATGGTTTGTCTCCCTTTCTGATTTCATCGTATTTTATTTTTCCCTCCCTTCCCCTATGAGCCTCTGTTTTGTTTCTTAAATTCCACATATGAGTGAAACCATATGATAATTGTCTTTCTCTGATTGATGTATTTCACTTAGAATAATATCCTCCAGTTCCATCCACATTGTTGTGAATGGTAAGATTTCATACTTGTTGATGGCTGAGTAATATTCTGATATATATTTATATATGCATACACACACACACACACACACACACACACACATATAAAGAAGATGTGGGGGGGAATATATATATATATATTCCCCCCCACATCTTCTTTATCCATTCATCTGTCAAAGGACATCAGTGTTTTTTGAAAAACAAATGTAATCACCAAACCATTTCTTTATCCTAAAATTTAAGGACACTTCCATTTATGCTAGTTTATCTCCCAAACATGGGTTTGATAGATTTCAACTACAATTTCTCTTACTTAGAACTATTAAAACATGAAGAGTTAAATGCAAACAAACATCAGTAGCATCAGTATTTTTATAGTCAGTGAATATCCTGAGATAGTCTACATTTAATTCTATTTGACCACTGACATTGTAATTTTGTAGTAATTTCAAGACGGTTGGTTTTTATTATTTGTTTTGTTTTCCATGTTTGATATAGACTGTCGTAAACATAAATGTGTGTCATTCAAATTTAAACGGTATTTAAACCCACTCATTTTTAAGGCTTATTTTTTTTAAAAAATTTTTAAAGATTTTATTTATTTATTTGACAGAGAGAAAGATCACAAGTAGGCAGAGAGGCAGGCAGAGAGAGAGGAAGGGAAGCAGGCTCCCCGCTGAGCAGACAGCCCGATGTGGGGCTCGATCCCAGGACTCCGGGATCATGACCTGAGCTGAAGGCAGAGGCTTTAACCCACTGAGCCACCCAGGCGCCCTTTAAGGCTTTTTTTTTTTAAAGAAACTTTTTGCTAGCACCTCTATACTGCATATTCCTCTAATATTAACTAATCAAGGCATATGGAAGTATTATTTAGAATTCTTTTACTGTATAGGAAGAAAGAGTCACCATAAAAATATTTTTTGCTCCTAAAAATAATTGTCATTTAAAAATAAAAACTGGAAACCTTACCTTGTTTTAATTTAAAACTTTTGTAATCAACAGAGATAAGCAGATGCAGATACTTACATTTTGTCTACACAAACATTGAAATTCTATGTGTGTTTATTTTATTAAAGTATGAAATGCAATGTTTTAAGATTATGAAAACAGGTGTTTTATTCATAGTTAATTTTTTTTTCTATTTTCAACATACTTATAACCTACTATAGTTAATCACAAAAATATAGCTAAGCAATTTCCAAAATTTGTAATTATCACTAGATGAAATATGACTAATTTGAGATGACTCACCAAAGAGATGAGTAAATTGAGCCTGTCATGATGTTATATGTCTATTAAAAATGTTCTAAACTTGGCTGCATATACACTTTAACCAATTTTCAGGAAAATTTTATAATGAATGTGCACATGTGTGAATTTATCTGTGTATGTATTCTGTTTTTTTCCAGAGAGCTTTTTGTCAAACATTTATTATTACTGGCATAGGACCTTAACTCTTGTCCAGGACAGGAAAAGCAAATTCTTGCTGATCCTTTTCTCCCCACTCTTACTAGAGCTAGGAGTACTCATCTCTGCCTTTTTTTCCTAAGACCACATTGTTCTCTGGTTATTCTAAAAGTCTCCTCACTCATCTTTCTTTTTACTTTCATTTCCATTCTCCACACAGCAGTGAGAATGAACTTTATAAAACATAAAACATGTCATGTGACTACTGTAATTAATTCTTTAAGTGTGGGGTACCTGGGTGGCTCAGTAGGTTAAGTCTTCGACTCTTGATTTCAGCTCAGGTCAAGATCTCAGGGTTGTGAGATCCAGCCCAGTGTGGAGTCATGGAGTAAGGCTGCAGATTTCTGTCCTTCTGCCGCCTCCCCCTGCTCAAATAAATATTAAAAAAAAAAAAAAAAAAAACCTTTTAAGAGCTTCTCACTGCATCAAAAGCAGGACCATAAATATTGACCATGGCTTCCCAAACTCTGCATGATCTCTCCACACTCAGCTTTCTCTAACCTTCTCCCTCTTGTTCACTGTGCTCCAGACACACTGGCTGCCTGCTGCCTGTGGAATACACATGTATTTTCCTATTTCAGGATCTTTTTTGCTCCTTCTGTCAAGAATGTGAATGCTGTTTCTGGCTTTTCAGAGTGAACGAATAGGATTAGTTCAGAGGCCTTCCCTGATCACCCTAACCAAGGCTCTATCACTTACTTTCTATCAACTCATTTTATCTTTATTTCTTTTGTAAAACTTTTTGCAGTCCATAATTACATCACTTATGTGTGTTTACTTGCTTATTATCTGTATCTCACAATAGGATGTGAGTTTCATGAGTGCAGACAAGCTGTGTCTCGTTTATTGCTATTATCTCATTCCACTAATTCTAGAAGGGTGTGTTCTATTTGTTGTAAGAAAGGAAGGGCATGGAAAGAAGGAAGAAAGGAGGAGAGGAAGGAAGGGAGGGAAGAAGTAAGAGGAGAAGGCAGAAGAAAATTACTGCTGTTACTATTAGCTTTATTTTCAATTTACAGACTGAGTTTGGCAAATCAGATTAATTCTTTTACTGGGTCAGTAAAAGTACTCAGCTGAGTACAGTAAAAATATTTTTTATTTAGTGGCACATTTGGAGTAAAAAATATTCCTCCATTCTGAATGTTAATATTCTGAATATTAATAAGTAATCTGCCTTTATATAGAGTCCAGGAAGTATCTATAGAGGAAAAAAAAAATCTCAGTACAGAGATTAAAGCTGCTTCATTTTTTTACCTTTTATTTCTTACTATGTTAGTCACCATACTGTACATCATTAGTTTTTGATGTAGTGTTCCATAATTCATTGTTTGCATATAACACCCAGTACTTCCCGCAATATGTGCCCTCCTTAATACCCATCATGGAGCTAACCCAACCCCCCATCCTCCTTCCGACCCCCTAAAACCCTCAGTTTGTTTCTCAGAGTCTACAATCTCTCATGGTTTGTCTCCCCCTCTGAAAACTCCCCTTCATTTTCCCCTTCCTTCTCCTAGTGTCCTCCATGCTATTCCTTATGTTCCACAAGTAAGTGAAACCATAGGAAAATTGACTTTTTCTGCTTGACTTATTTCACTCAGCATAGTCTCTTCCAGTCCCATCCATGTTGATGCAAAAGTTGGGTATTCATCCTTTCTGATGGCTGAGTGATATTCCATTGTATATATGGACCATATCTTTCTCATCCATTTGTCTGATGAAGGGCATCTTGGCTTTTTCCACAGTTTGGCCATTACAGTGTGGCAGTTCCTCAAAAAATTGAAAATAGAGCTACTCTATAACCCAGCAATTGCACTACTGGATATTTACCCCAAAGATGTAGTGAAAAGAAGGGCCATCGGCTTCATTTTTTTAGTGTGAATCCACAAATTTAAATAATCGCAAACAGAAATTTAAGAAACACCTTTTACAGATGTAGAATATGCATGGCTATTAGATATTAGAAGATTAACGGAAGTGGAAGTTAACATTCTCAGAAAGTTAGGGTGTGTCTCAAGGAGGAAATGGGGGGACCAGAACTCCTTGGCAGGGATAACCTCTGTAATAAACCCCCAAAACTAAGTAACTGTCATTCTCTATGAAAGAGATTGAATCAGATAAAGTTATTTTTTTCATTCTCTACTCTGCTAAGATATTTTAAAAATATATGTAATATTGACAGATTTTTGGCAAGAGAAGTATATGTTCACTCTTGCCCCATTAGTGTTTTCCAAACAGAACATTTTGCTCTGCATATGGATTCATGTCTAGAGTTGAATGCAGATATTGGCATCATCATCCTCTTGTCATCTGGGTCCTCCTATGGTTGGGCAGCAAAGTCACTTCAATTTTGTTGTAACTATTAATTTCAGGAAGGAGAAACTGGTATCCTTGGTCCCATCCTCTTTCCAAATAGAGTGGCTTGCATTTGTGAGGGAAATCATGGCTGGGGTAATCCTTCCTTAGGCATCTAAGGATAATTCAAAACAAAACAAAAAAACAAAAAACTTTGAAAACCTATATATACTTTGTGCTCATGCATAGAAAATCAAACACACCTAATATATTTCAGATATTCCTCAACTCATGTTGGGACTTTTGTCCCTATAAACCCATCATAAGTTGAAAATTTCACAAGCTGAGAATGCACTTACTACAATTAACCTACTAAACATCACAGCTTTGCCTAGCCTGCCTCAAACATGCACAGAGCATTTACATCAGCCTACAATTGGGCAAAATCACCTAATGCAAAGTCTATTTTATAATAAAGTACTGAATATCTCCTATAATTTAATGAATACTGGAGAGGAGTCAAGATGGCGGAGAAGTAGCAGGCTGAGACTACTTCAGGTAGCGGGAGATCAGCTAGATAGCTTATCTAAAGATTTCAAACACCTACAAATCCAATGGGAGATCGAAGAGAAGAAGAACAGCAATTCTAGAAACAGAAAATCAACCACTTTCTGAAAGGTAGGACTGGCGGAGAAGTGAACCCAAAGTGATGGGAAGATAGACCGCGGGGGAAGGGGCCGGCTCCCAGCAAGTGGCGGAGCAACGGAGCACAAAATCAGGACTTTTAAAAGTCTGTTCCACTGAGGGACATCGCTCCAGAGGCTTAACCAGGTGAAGCCCACGCGGGGTCAGCGTGGCCTCAGGTCCCGCAGGGTCACAGAAGGATTGGGGGTGTCTGAGTGTCGCAGAGCTTACTGGTATTAGAACGGGGAAGCCGGCTACAGAGACAGAGCCAAGGAGTAAGCTCTAAGCTCGGGGTTGCATTGAACCGGTCACAGGCTCGGTCAGCTCGGAGCGCGGCCGGAGGCCAGGGTGACGGGAGTAATTTGATGCTGTTCTCTGAGGGCACACTGAGGAGTGGGGCCCCGAGCTCTCCAGGCCAGAGACCGGGAGGCCGCCATCTTCATTCCCGCCCTCCAGAACTCTACAGAAAGCGCTCAGGGAACAAAAGCTCCCGAAAGCAAACCCGAAAGCAAACCCGAGCGGATTACTCAGACCGGCCCCTGGTAAGGGCGGTACAATTCCGCCTGGGGCAAAGACACTTGAGAATCACTACAACAGGCCCCTCCCCCAGAAGATCAACAAGAAACCCAGCCAGGACCAAGTTCACCTACCAACGAGTGCAGTTTCAATACCAAGGAGAGCGGCAGAATTCCAGAGAATGAGAAAGCAAAGCACGGAGCTCATGGCTTTCTCCCCATGATTCTTTAGCCTTGCAGTTAATTTAATTTTTTTTCTTTTTCAATTTTTTTCTCTTCTTCTGCTAAATTTTTTTAACTTTTACCCTTTTCTTTTTTAACGTTTAACTAGTTTATCTAATATATATATATTTTTTTCCTTTTTATATTTTTTCTTTATTCATTTTCTTCTTTTAATTGTTTCATTTTTTTTTTCTTTCTGAACCTCTTTTTATCCCCTTTCTCCTCCCTCACGATTTGGGATCTCTTCTGATTTGGTTAAAGCATATTTTCCTGGGGTTGTTGCCACCCTTTTAGTATTTTACTTGCTCCTTCATATACTCTTATCTGGACAAAATGACAAGGCGGAAAAATTCACCACAAAAAAAAAAAAGAACAAGAGGCAGTACCAAAGGCTACGGACCTAATCAATACAGACATTGGTAATATGTCAGATCTAGAGTTCAGAATGACGATTCTCAAGGTTCTAGCCGGGCTCGAAAAAGGCGTGGAAGATATTAGAGAAACGCTCTCGGGAGATATAAAAGCCCTTTCTGGAGAAATAAAAGAACTAAAAACTAACCAAGTTGAAATCAAACAAGCTATTAATGAGGTGCAATCAAAAATGGAGGCTCTCACTGCTAGGATAAATGAGGCAGAAGAAAGAATTAGTGATATAGAAGACCAAATGACAGAGAATAAAGAAACTGAGCAAAAGAGGGACAAACAGCTACTGGACCATGAGGGGAGAATTCGAGAGATAAGTGACAACATAAGACGAAACAACATTAGAATAATTGGGATTCCAGAAGAAGAAGAAAGACAGAGGGGAGCAGAACGTATATTGGAGAGAATTATTGGAGAGAATTTCCCCAATATGGCAAAGGGAAAACGCACCAAAATCCAGGAGGTTCAGAGACCCCCCCCCTCAAAATCAATAATAGGTCCACACCCCATCACCTAACAGTAAAATTTACAAGTCTTAGTGACAAAGAGAAGATCCTGAAAGCAGCCCGGGAAAAGAAGTCTGTAACATACAACGGTAAAAATATTAGATTGGCAGCAGACTTATCCACAGAGACCTGGCAGGCCAGGAAGAGCTGGCATGATATATTCAGAGCACTAAACGAGAAAAACATGCAGCCAAGAATACTTTATCCAGCTAGGCTATCATTGAAAATAGAAGGAGAGATTAAAAGCTTCCAGGACAAACAAAAACTGAAAGAATTTGCAAATACCAAACCAGATCTACAGGAAATATTGAAAGGGGTCCTCTAAGCAAAGAGAAACCCTAAAAGTAGTAGATCAGAAAGGAACAGAGACAATATACAATAACAGTCACCTTACAGGCAATACAATGGCACTAAATTCATATCTCTCAATACCTA
Organism: Lutra lutra; assembly: GCF_902655055.1. Lineage (NCBI taxonomy): Eukaryota > Metazoa > Chordata > Mammalia > Carnivora > Mustelidae > Lutra > Lutra lutra. The sequence continues at coordinate 82,395,604 of NC_062288.1, forward strand.
CCCTGAATGTTAATGGGCTAAATACCCCAATCAAAAGACACAGGGTATCAGAATGGATAAAAAAACAAAACCCATCTATATGTTGCCTACAAGAAATTCATTTTAAACCCGAAGACACCTCCAGATTTAAAGTGAGGGGGTGGAAAAGAATTTACCATGGACAATGGACCAATGGACATCAGAAGAAAGCAGGAGTGGCCATCGTTCTATCAGATCAATTAGATTTTAAGCCAAAGACTATAATAAGAGATGAGGAAGGACACTATATCATACTCAAAGGATCGGTCCAACAAGAAGATCTAACAATTTTAAATATCTATGCCCCTAACGTGGGAGCAGCCAACTATATAAACCAATTAATAACAAAATTAAAGAAACACATTGACAATAATACAATAATGGTGGGGGACTTTAACACTCCCCTCACTGAAATGGACAGATCATCTAAGCAAAAGATCAACAAGGAAATAAAGGCCTTAAATGACACACTGGACCAGATGGGCATCACAGATATATTCAGAACATTTCATCCCAAAGCAACAGAATACACATTCTTCTCTAGTGCACATGGAACATTCTCCAGAATAGATCACATCCTCGGTCCTAAATCAGGTCTCAACCAGTATCAAAAGATTGGGATCATTCCCTGCATATTTTCCGACCACAATGCTCTGAAGCTAGAACTCAATCACAAGACGAAATTTGGAAAGAACCCAAATACATGGAGGCTAAACAGCATCCTTCTAAAGAATGAATGGGTCAACCAGGAAATTAAAGAAGAATTGAAAAAATTCATGGAAACAAATGATAATGAAAACACAACGGTTCAAAATCTGTGGGACACAACAAAGGCAGTCCTGAGAGGAAAATATATAGCGGTACAAGCCTTTCTCAAGAAACAAGAAAGGTCTCAGGTACACAACCTAACCCTACACCTAAAGGAGCTGGAGAAAGAACAAGAAAGAAACCCTAAACCCAGCAGGAGAAGAGAAATCATAAAGATCAGAGCAGAAATCAATAAAATAGAAACCAAAAAAACAATAGAACAAATCAACGAAACTAGGAGCTGATTCTTTGAAAGAATTAATAAGATTGATAAACCTCTGGCCAGACTTCTCAAAAAGAAAAGAGAAAGGACCCAAATAAATAAAATCATGAATGAAAGAGGAGAGATCACAACTAACACCAAAGAAATACAGACAATTATAAGAACATACTATGAGCAACTCTACGCCAACAAATTTGACAATCTGGAAGAAATGGATGCATTCCTAGAGACATATAAACTACCACAACTGAACCAGGAAGAAATAGAAAGCCTGAACAGACCCATAACCAGTAAGGAGATTGAAACAGTCATCAAAAATCTCCAAACAAACAAAAGCCCAGGGCCAGATGGCTTCCCAGGGGAATTCTACCAAACATTTAAAGAAGAACTAATTCCTATTCTCCTGAAACTGTTCCAAAAAATAGAAATGGAAGGAAAACTTCCAACTCATTTTATGAGGCCAGTATCACCTTGATCCCCAAACCAGACAAGGATCCCATCAAAAAAGAGAACTACAGACCAATATCCTTGATGAACACAGATGCAAAAATTCTCACCAAAATACTAGCCAATAGGATTCAACAGTACATTAAAAGGATTATTCACCACGACCAAGTGGGATTTATTCCAGGGCTGCAAGGTTGGTTCAACATCTGCAAATCAATCAATGTGATACAACACATTAATAAAAGAAAGAACAAGAACCATATGATACTCTCCAAAGATGCTGAAAAAGCATTTGACAAAGTCCAGCATCCCTTCCTGATCAAAACTCTTCAAAGTGTAGGGATAGAGGGCACATACCCCAATATTATCAAAGCCATCTATGAAAAACCCACCGCAAATATCATTCTCAATGGAGAAAAACTGAACGCTTTTCCGCTAAGGTCAGGAACACGGCAGGGATGTCCGTCATCACCACTGCTATTCAACATAGTACTAGAAGTCCTAGCCTCAGCAATCAGACAACAAAAGGAAATTAAAGGCATCCAAATCGACAAAGAAGAAGTCAAACTATCACTCTTTGCAAATGATATGATACTATATGTGGAAAACCCAAATGACTCCACTCCAAAACTGCTAGAACTTGTACAGGAATTCAGTAAAGTGTCAGGATATAAAATCAATGCACAGAAATCAGTTGCATTTCTCTACACCAACAACAAGACAGAAGAAAGAGAAATTAAGGAGTCAATCCCATTTACAATTGCACCCAAAACCATTACATACCTAGGGATAAACCTAACCAAAGAGACTAAGAATCTATACCCAGAAAACTATAAAGTACTCATGAAAGAAATTGAGGAAGACACAAAGAAATGGAAAAATGTTCCATGCTCCTGGATTGGAAGAATAAATATTGTGAAAATGTCTATGCTACCTAAAGCAATCTACACATTTAATGCAATTCCTATCAAAGTACCATCCATTTTTTTCAAAGAAATGGAACAAATAATCCTAAAATTTATATGGAACCAGAAAAGACCTCGAATAGTCAAAGGAATATTGAAAAAGAATGCCAAAGTTGGTGGCATCCCAATCCCGGACTTCGAGCTCTATTACAAAGCTGTCATCATCAAGACAGTATGGTACTGGCACAAAAACAGACACATAGATCAATGGAACAGAATAGAGAGCCCAGAAATAGACCCTCAACTCTATGGTCAACTAGTCTTCGACAAAGCAGGAAAGAATGTCCAATGGAAACAAGACAGCCTCTTCAATAAATGGTGTTGGGAAAATTGGACAGCCACATGCAGAAAAATGAAATTGGATCATTTCCTTACACCACACACGAAAATAGACTCAAAATGGATGAAGGACCTCAATGTGAGGAAGGAATCCATCAAAATCCTTGAGGAGAACACAGGCAGCAACCTCTTCGACCTCAGCTGCAGCAACAGCTTCCTAGGAACATCGCCAAAGGCAAGGGAAGCAAGGGCAAAAGTGAGCTATTGGGATTTCATCAAGATCAAAAGCTTTTGCACAGCAAAGGAAACAGTTAACAAAACCAAAAGACAACTGACAGAATGGGAGAAGATATTTGCAAACGACATATCAGATAAAGGGCTAGTGTCCAAAATCTATAAAGAACTTAGCAAACTCAACACCCAAAGAACAAATAATCCAATCAATAAATGGGCAGAGGACATGAACAGACATTTCTGCAAAGAAGACATCCAGATGGCCAACAGACACATGAAAAAGTGCTCCATATCACTAGGCATCGGGGAAATACAAATCAAAACCACAATGAGATATCACCTCACACCAGTCAGAATGGCTAAAATTAACAAGTCAGGAAATGACAGATGCTGGCGAGGATGCAGAGAAAGGGGAACCCTCCTACACTCTTTGTGGGAATGCAAGCTAGTGCAACCATTCTGGAAAACAGCATGGAGGTTCTTCAAAATGTTGAAAATAGAACTACCCTATGACCCAGCAATTGCACTGCTGGGTATTTACCCTAAAGATACAAACGTAGTGATCCTAAGGGCACGTGACCCGAATGTTTATAGCAGCAATGTCTACAATAGCCAAACTATGGAAAGAACCTAGATGTCCATCAACAGATGAATGGATAAAGAAGAAGTGGTATATATACACAATGGAATACTATGCAGCCATCAAAAGAAATGAAATCTTGCCATTTGCGACAAGGTGGATGGAACTAGAGGGTATTATGCTTAGCAAAATAATTCATTCGGAGAAAGACAACTATCATATGATCTCCCTGATATGAGGGAGAAGAGATGCAACATGGGGGGTTAAGGGGGTAGGAGAAGAGTAAATGAAACAAGATGGGATTGGGAGGGAGACAAAGCATAAGTGACTCTTAATCTCACAAAACAAACTGAGGGTTGATGGGGGAGGGGGATTGGGAGAGGGGGTGGGGTTATAGACATTGGGGAGGGTATGTGCTATGGTGAGTGCTATGAAATGTGTAAACCTGGCGATTCACAGCCCTGTACCCCTGGGGATAAAAATATATTATATGTTTAAAAAATAAATAAATAAATAAAATTAATGAATGCTGTATTGAAAGTGAAAAAATAGGGTCACCTGTGTGGCTCAGTCATTAAAGGCTGGCCTTTGGCACTGAGCCTGGAGTTAGGCTCCTTGCTCAGCAGGAAGCCAGCTTCTCCCTCTCCCACTCCCCCAACTGTGTTCCCTCTCTCTCTGTCTCTCTCTCAAATAAATATATAATAGCCTTAAGAAAAAAAAAAGTGAAAATGAGAATGGTTGAATGAGTAAGGAATGGTTCTAAGTGTAGCATTTGTTTACTTTCATGATGGCGTGACTGACCAGAACTATGGCTCACGGCCACTGTCCAACATCATGGGAGAGTACTGTAGCATGTATTGCATATCACTAGCCCAGGAACAAACAAAAATTCAAAGTACAGCTTCTACTGAATTTGTATTGCTTTTGCACCAATCATAAAGTTGAAAAATTCTAAGTCAAACCATCATAAGTTCGGGACTGTGTACTTGGATGACAAGTAATTTTTGAAGAATATTTTCTCTAAATTCCATGGGAATGCTGGATTTGGGTGATCTAGTTTAGTTGATCAAAATTATAAAGTTATCTCTTTCTGGGCCTCTAAAGAGGTCTCTATGTTATCCTTGTTAAAGTGACACATTAAAAAAACAAAACTACTTTTCATTTTTATTAAGCATTAAAATGCTCAACATCTCTTTTTCCAACACCATAAACTTCTTAGGAAGATATTCAATGTGTGTAAAATATGCAAAACATAGAAGAGCAGTGAGTCTCTGCTTTTTTTAGAACTTTTCTGCTCTTTAAACTTTTGTTTAGAATGAATCTGTTTAGTGCTCGCTGAAGACCTTTAATAGTAATACACACCTTCTAAACTTCTAAAGCAAAGCGATCCATGAAAAGAATAGTAGAATCAATGTGATTTCATGTTTGGAATACTTTCAATATATTTAAGTGCTAGAGTAATGTTCCAGTTGCAAGAACTAATCATTTATTTACTATAATTTGGTCAGCTAGTTGCCTAAGAGTTTATCACAAAGAAGGTAGCAGGATGTGGTAATGTGTTAGTCAGTGATATGTTTCAGCTTGTTGATATCCAAGGAGTTCATTGATACTATCTTTCAATTTGTTATTTAGTTTTAAGTAGGTGAAGCTATTGGAGCACTGATTCAGGAATCAAAAGATCCAACTCTGGCACAAGCTGTGCAACTTGAAGCAAACCAAATCACCATTCTATGCCTTGGTTTTTTAACCTGCAAAATTAACAAGTTGGATTTACTGAGCACTTAAGAGATTTATTTTCAGCTTTAAAAATATATATTTCATTCATCTCTTGCTATTCCCATGCGCTGCAATAGTCTTTACCTCATGAGATACAGGCTGAATCATTTAGGTAAGGTAATATGATATTAGTAACCATCTCTGCAATGATTCAGAAGTGTGTGTGTGTGTGTGTGTGTGTGTGTATCTATCACCCATCCATCCATCTAGAGACAAACAAATTAGCAAAAGCAAATGAGGCAAAACATTAACAATTGGTGAATGTAAGTGGAAGGCTAAATAAATGCATAATATTCTTGGAACTTTTTTTAAAGTTTGAAACTTTTCGAGAGAAAAGTAGGAGACAGGATAAGTAACTTTGTTACAAACTCAAGAAGTAATAGCAAAATGGCATAAAAGTGAAAATGTTTTGTTTGGGGATTAGTGCCAAATACCCATAATGCATTATTCTAAACCTTGGAAGGATGTGCGTCATTCTGCCTATGAGATCAAATCCATATGGTGAGTCTTACTCCCTTGTGGCTATTTATACATACGGTAGGGAAGAAATAGAGCTAAACATGGTGACAGAGCCTGCTGGTGGCATGTCCTTCTATGTGCAGTGGCTATATGTTGGCCAAATAACAGAGGGGCCCAGAGCACATGCACTTTACTTTTAAGTAAAGATGGCTTCATTTGTAAACACAGCCCAATTAATGTTCTATAATCACATTGGCATTATCACCTCTTGGAGTAGGTGAGGAAAAGGATAGGGATAAAAGAGCAGAAATCACCTTCTCCGTTCATAGACTCAGGATGTATGAAGAATCCATTATGTTAGTGTAATAGCAAGTGTAGTAATCTGATGGGTATGCCATGAATATGAATATAACTAGAAAAATGGCGTCAGTTAAAAATTTAGGAAAGTTTCTGCTTTCTGTCCCAGCCTATTAGTTTGTACTTGTGGTATAAAGTCAATTTTCAGTTTATATTTTTGACTCAAGCTACTTAATAAATTCGATTTCCATACTAGGGCACCCTTTGTCTTTTATAATCATGTCTAGCTTCTTAATATATCAAATTAAAATTTGTTTCTAAAATACATTTCTCAGAAGTTCTGAAGATTTCTGTTTTTCTGCCTTTGTGAAATTTTGGGAAAGACTATTTTTCCCTCTGGCTTAATTCTGTTTGGAAAAAAGTCATTAGAAAAAATTTTAACTGCACATTTTTTAATGAAGTCTCTTTTTGAAAGTTGTTACTGAGATTGATAGACCATTTGCAGATTATAAATGCTTGATTGCAAAAGTTCATATTTCTAAAACTAAATAATTTACAGATCAAATATACAGTTTTAACTACCTAAACAAATTTTCAGAGGCATTTTCTTATTTCTTATTATAAAGAAATCATTAGTATTTTAACTTCTCAAAGGAATCCTTCCAGAAGTCTTTAGGTTGGCCCTGTAGAAAGAGATCCAACACAGGGTACAGCAAAGTGTGATCTGCTCTGGCCACGGTTATCCAAAGGTACTTACATGCTGATGTTTCTGTAGTGAGGTTTTGTTATTGTTTCTTTGTTTCTTATTTTTAAAATCTGTTTTATTCATGCTTTTAGTTTTTGCAATGATTTCATTAAGCCAACCATTGCCTAGCTTTAATTAAATAATTTTGGACTCAGTCCAAAAAATGTGTATCACAGAAGTTTTTTTTTTAAATTTAATTTTATTTTTTCAGTGTTCAAGGTTCATTGTTTATGTACAACACCCAGTGCTCCATGCAATACATGCCCTCCATAATACCCACTACAAGGCTCACTCAACTCCCCCACCCCTTCCCCACCAAAACCCTCAGTTTGTTTCTCAGAGTCCACAGTATCTCATGGTTTGTCTCCCCCTCCAATTTCCCCTAATTCATTTATCCTTTCCTTCTCCCAATGTCCTCCATGCTATTCCTTATGCTCCACAACTAAGTGAAACCATATAATAATTGACTCTCTCTGCTTGACTTATTTCACTCAGCATAATATCTTCCAGTCCCATCCATGTTGATACAAAAGTTGGGTATTCATCCTTTCTGATGGAGGTATAATATTCCATTGTATATATGGACTATATCTTCTTTATCCATTCATCTATTGAAGGACAGCTTGGCTCTTTCCATAGTTCGGCAATTGTGGCCATTGCTGCTATAAACATTGGGGTACAGATGGCCCTTCTTTTCACTACATCTGTATCTTTGGGGAAAACACCCAGTAGTACAATTGCAGGGTCCTAGGGTAGAACTCTGCAATTTTTAATTTTTAATTTCTTAAGGAATCTCCACACTGTTTTCCAAATTGGCGGCACCAACTTGCATTCCCACCAATAGTATAAGAGGGTTCCCCTTTCTCTACATCCTCTCCAACATTTGTTGTTTACTGTCTTGTTAATTATTTGTTTGTTTTTTAAAATCTAGATACTGTGCCCTTAAGTTAACATTTCAAGAACTGAAAGACAGGAACTAAGTTATAACCAATGTCAGGTCAGATATTGGTTCAGGAATCTGATCTTTGTATAGGTAGTGTGTTAAGAGGACTATTGTCAACCAAAGTCAAAAAGGGCACCAGAGTAAAAATGATGACTTTTTCTTTAAAGAACTGGAATAAAATTCCAACAGTGGGAAATTCTATATCAGGAAGGAAGAATATGAGCAAACATAACCATCTGAAAGTATATGTTAAAAGCAATCTGTGTTGGGGGGTACAATTACAGACTCAAAGGACAAAGTTGTTATGAGCGTAGCTTGGGAATGACCACCATAGATGCAAAATTTCATGAGTATGGGAGGACTGCTGAAGTTGCCAACAGGCTCTTCCAAGAAGGCAGGGATCGAGAATGGCTGGCACTGGTTCCTTAGTCTAAAACTAAGGACCGATCTGAGATGGTCTCTGAAATATCTGAAACATGGGAGATCATAATTACCAAGGTAAATAATAGCCCAGGTGGACAATATCTTTTTAACACAACATCTTGTTTGTACATTCAACCAGTAACCTTTGGAAGCAAGTTTTATGAGCTCAGTTTTACATATGAGGACATTGATCCAAAGATGTTAAGACACTTATCCAAATTTATACATTAAGGAGGTATCAGACCTAAAGTTCGGACCTAGAACTTCTAAGTCCAATGCCAGTGCCTTTCCTACAACAGCAGGAGGGAGCCTGTGCACCCTCTAGGGGCTTCACAGAACATGTGTTTTAGTTTTTAATTAGCTAGGACACTAAATTATCCAGAACACTTCATTCCTTATTAATGTTGTTTGGTAACAGTGATTTTTTCTTTGTAACTCTTCAATTTTTATTGGAAGGACAACATTTTCAGATATTATCTTTGAATATATTGAATACTTAACAACGATATGTAAATGCTCTCCCACAGCCAGCCATCTGAGTCACTGTCTACTATGTGTGGAGGGATAAACATTTAAGAGTTGATGACAAAGTAATTCAGTTGTATTTAGGAAACCATTCTATAACCTCTCTCTCTTTTTTTTAAAGATTTTATTTATTTATTTGATAGAAATTACAAGTAGTCAGAGAGGAGGGCAGAGAAAGAGAGAGTGGAGGAAGCAGGCTCCCTGCTGAGCATCACTCCAAATTCTCTTGGATGTGCCTCTTTCTATAATCACTGCTGGGGTACACAGTTCCTTGAAGACCCCCAGCTTCACACAGGTGAATTTTTTTTTTTAAATAGTGTTTTTCCTTGACCAAGGGCTTCCTCTAGCTTCTGTTCCAAGGCTTTTTTTGAGGGCCCAGCTTAGAACTCTTGGAGGGATTTTAGGGACACTCATGGATGGATAGTTGGGGTTGAGGTTTTGGTGTCTCTGGGCTAAGTTTGACCAGTAGAAACAGAAATTAATGGAAAAATAATCTCTCCTATTCCCATCTGGGCTGCAAGTTCTGATGTACATTTCATAAACCTTCTCAGAATGTCCTGCGAGATCAAATACTGGCATTCCAGGCTGACCAGTAGTGAAATAATGCATCTTTTGATTTGTTGTCCTTGTTTTCCTGTTAAACTCTCCTCACTTCCAACTTCCTAGGATCACATTAGCTGTTTTGTAAGTCTTTGTGGCTCTGCCTTTGAAGAAACTCAGGCCAATGGTGCAACTATATAGAAAAGTAGCTTGGTTTTCTCCAAATCTAGGGCACTATTTCAATTGTGCTGAATAGGAACCTAAAGAATCTGGAGACTGGGACTAGTAATGAACCTTTAATGAGCCCTGGCACTCATTAGACATGGAATCCCAAGAAGACCTGGCCGAAGTTCCTGCCCAAAAGAATCACAAGTTGGCAAGTTTCCCGGCCCAGCATTAAGTATCTAGAGGGGAATAGGACGTGGATCAGAACTCTGTATTCCGTCTCGTCCCCCAGGCATCTGCTCCCTCTTTTGCCCAAGCCTCCTAAGATTGAAGTGTCTGCCTCTGAATTTAATGGAAAACTCTGCTCTTGGAACTGCATCTCAGAGCCAAAAGCAAAGCTAGTAATGAGCCCCAGGTGGTATGTCCATTTGCTATTTGCTTCACAAGTTAAGTATGGCCGAAGAATTTTACCTTGTGTTTTCATGATACATTTTTTAAAACATAGATTTACTTTACAAGTAAACTCTAAGTATATTTTTATTGTAATTTTTCCTATGGTGTATTTAGATGTAAAATTACTTCCTATAAAGAATCCTAGCCCAGTTCCAAACATCTACTCTAATGACCAAAATAATGGTCAATTTCATTAAAAAACAGCAATTACAGTACATGCACTAAGAGATTAAAGTCAATTCATTTTGCAGATTCGCTTTAATTATTACCTGTGAAAAGTATAATTCTCTTCATCAGAGATGATAATGATTGTTTCCAGTGTTCAAGTTGCTAGCAAAATATCAAGTCGCAAATATTTAAAACCGTGCTTTTTTTTAAAGTTTCATATTTTAAAAATCTAGATATTTACTGGTAATGAGTGTAAAATCTGGGCCATAAAGAAAAGATATTTTATACAGTTAGCTGCAAATAGAGAAGTGCATTATCAAACTAATGTCATTTTAATGAACCAGGTGACATATCCTTAAAAATATTTTAATATTAAAACCTTTTCTTCCCTTCAGATGGACCAATGTGAAGTAGTTAAGGATTACTGTGGAGTAAAATTGCTGATGAATCTATTTTTCATTTTTTCTGAGTGCTAAAGCACCCAGAAGGTAGACTCCAGTAAATATCTAGTTGCCATATCTAGTTGCAAACTAAGTTTTATATGATGGCTTTCAAAGCAGAGAATAGACATCTGGTAATTAATATATTCATAGCTTAATTGCATTTTCAATGTCATAAGTCTTAAAAATGTAAGTATTTCTTTGATGATGTATGCATACTTAAATCGCACATGGATTTGTTTATTGTCAGTAAGGAAAAGCAACAAACTGAAATATTTTAATGTTGTAATTTTTTTGCACACTATATTTTTGTGGTCTGTCCTTAAGCTGAGTCAACACCTCATTATCTTATCACTTGTTGATTTGTAGTCATACTTAACATAAATATTTTTGACTTTCAAAAGAGAAATAGTCTTTGAATTTTCTTCATGGATTTTCTTACATGTTCATGTCAACTATCCTTTGATCATTTTCTGTTGTTTCATATACATAAAATAGATTTTAAGCTTACAGGCTGTATAATGTTAAGCTATAGAATATTTAAATTCTTATGGAAATTGCTCTCAATTTCTTTCAATTTTACTGAATACAACATGACTAATCCTAGATTCCATACTTATTACCCTAATATAATTTCAATGACAGTTAAGCATGGTGCTTATGCAACTAATGTCACATGTTCAGTTGCTGAAGTGGTCTCATCACATAGAGAAAGGCACTAATTCTCAGCTACTAACTGTACCTGCAGGTGTGAAAAACATACCATCACTTAGGAAGGATATTGCTGAATAGGCAAAAATTGTGTCATGTAATCTAATTTATAGAGAAATCAAGAAAGTAATACTATCAGAGGCAGTATGCTCATCAACTATTTCATTTGTCCCTTTAAATTTTCCAGCCCTTGAAATTAGTCAAAACACTGTCAGTTGTAACAGTCGATGGGCTATGAACCAAAGTGAAGCAAGTCATACAAAATCCCGTAATACAACTCAGGTGGTAGAGCCGCTCACCTGAGTAGAATTCAGGAGGAGAGTTTGACTGTGGAATTGCTTGGAGGCACACCGATTTTGTATGAGAGGAAAATAAACTTGTTATTAGCCACTAAGGGGGTTGTCCATTCAGAATAATCAAGCCTGTCCTCACAGATGCTGATATTGGGGCTGAAGTTGGAGAGCTTTCTTAACAAAAACCTAAAATATGGGTCAGCACAAAACTAATGTCAAAGCCTAAAAGAAATGGTGATCTTTAAAATTGTAAAATATTTGGCAAAATGCACACCTACAAGGTTTGAGGAAGCAGATCATATACTTAAAAATCAGAATGAAACACCATCACCACTACCACCACCACCACCACCACTACCAATAACAATAACAACAGTGTGCGGCTTTAGGGGAAAAGAGGCTGAAAAAAAATTGGATTTTGAATAGTTGCGCATGGTTGTATTTGACAAGGTACTACAAAGAAATGATGAGTTCAAGTAATAGGTGACTGATTTCTAAGCAAAAATGGATGAGAATAGGTATAATGCTCAAAATCTGGGTCTCAGGATTTAAGAAAGTCCATTGTTTCTGGACTCCCACCAAAAAAAAAAAAAGATGAAGAAACTGAGGAATAAATTACAGTAAAATCTTTAAACTGACTTAGTTGTTTCAGGGGAAAAAAATCAAACTAAGGGTATGGAGCCAATAAATACTTTTAACAGAATAAAATGATATAGGGCAAAAATCTGATTGGGGTCCAGATAAGCACACAGCCTTGAAATACCCTTATTTAAATTTACAGAAATATATGGGAGCAAGAAAACAAAAATTTTAGTAAATCTAAAACTTATATTGGAAAGACCAAGATTAGTTTGGGGGAAATATAATATCTCAGAGCAAAAATATCGAGGCTAAGACTCAAAATCACTCTTAATGTCTAATTTCTTAACATTTTAAATGAAGGAAATGAGTTGATCTAACTCCCCAGCCACTAAAGGGGCATACTCTCCAAACAACCACTTCAGACATGGACAAGGATGATAAACACAGACTTAAGTCCACAGAGAACGCTGGGTCATAGTCCATTCTTCTGTAGATCATGGTCAAAGAGTAATTCCAGAACATTTTCTATTCTCATGACTTGCCGTCCCTTACAGTGCCATTCCAATGGGGTTGCAGAATGGATATGTGACAGACATCCCTGTTTAGATGGAAATTGGAATGAATGGAACGGTTGGTGAACATTACTGATTCTCAGAGTATTTCTCAATTTTTCAATAAATCAAATAGACTCTATCTCTCTTTGTCTCCCATTCTTCCTCCTTCTAAAGGGTAGTGATTTACATAGTTATTCTGTACAAGCTTTATTATTATATTGGAATATGGAAGGGAGTTAACTCATATTTTTAGTTCAGAGAGCTCTAAACCAAGCAAAGCCATACCTTGACCTGATACATTCACTAATGAATATCATTCAGAGATAAGCCTTTTGACTGGATGCACTGATGGGATAGAATTTGAGGCTATCTCCTCTGATGAGGGATTCCATGCGGAAGGGTATTTGGAGGACAGAAGGGCAGACCAAGGGAGAGAAAAAAGGCCACTGAATAAACTATTTCTTTCTCTCATACCCATTCCTCATTTGCAGTGAGGCAGGGCCATAGGATTAATGTCAATTCAAGGACCTGAGAACAGAAGTGACTTGTATCACTGAGAAAATGATCTCATAGGCAAGTATGATCCTTTATTTTCTCTTTCCCTGACGAAAGAGCTCTATGTTCAGATTCTCCATCAGCCACTATTACTAAGAGCCCACGTGGAAGGTGATTGCTGCCCAGACCCACAGAGGATATTAGGAGACAAGAAATAAGAGACAGCTATTTGTTAATGCAGTATTACCAGGCCTCTCTGGATTGAAACATGGATGATTGATTAGCCACCCCAAACTAATATAAAAATGGGTAGAAGAAATGCTTTTTATTGCATTGTAATTTTATCTTCTCCTTAAGACTTTTAGGAATAAATACAAGACCTTTAGAAGTATATTTTAAGGGTATGGAGTGCATTTTAGAGGTACATTCATCCCTCCATTTAGTTTATTCTAAATAACCTAATTCACATGGAGCATTTTAAGTGTCTACAGTGTGAAAAGGAAATATTTTTCAGTGAACAAATATTTCCCTCAAGAGTAAAAATTGCAAGCATTTATATAGCATTTAGAACAGGATGGGCATTTTCTTCTTCTCTTTTATTAACATATAATGTATTATTTGCTTCAGGAGTACAGGTCTGTGAATTGTCAATCTTACACAGTTCACAGCACTCAACATAGTACATACCCTTCTCAATGTCCATCACTGAGCCACCCAATCCCTCCCCACCAACCACTCCAGCAACCTTCCATTTTTTTCCTGAGATTAAGAGTCTCTTATGGTTTGTCTCCCTCCCTGGTTCCATCTTGTTTCAATTTTTTCCCTCCCTTCCCCCGATGATCCCACGCCCTACCTCTCAAATTCCTCATATCAGAGACATCATATGATAATATTCTTTCTCTGATTGACTTATTTTGCTTAGCATAATACCCTCTAGTTCCAGCCACATTGTTGCAAATGGCAAGATTTTTTTTTGATGACAGTGGTATTTATATATATATGTATATATTACATATATTATATATATATATATATATATATATATATATATATATATATATATGCACCACTTCTTCTTTATCCATTCATCTGTTGGTTCTTTCTGTAGTCTGGCTGTGGTGGGCATTGCTGCTATAAACATTTGGATGCACGTTCCCTTTCAGATCACTACATTTGTATCTTTCGGGTAAATACCCAGTAATGCCATTGCTGAGTCATAGGGTAGCTCTATTTTCAACTTTTTGAGGAGCCTCCATGCTGTTTTCCAGAGTGGCTGCACCAGCTTGCATTCCCACCAACAGTGTAGGAGGGTTCCCCTTTCTCCGCATCCTTGCCAACATCTATCATTTCCTGACTTGTTAATTTTAGCCATTCTGACTGGTGTGAGGTGGTATCTCCTTGTGGTTTTGATTTCTATTTCCCTGATGCTGAATGATGTTGAGCACGTTTTCATGTGTCTGTTGGTCATTTGGATGTCTTCTTTGCAGAAATATCTGTCCATGTCTTTAACCCATGTCTTGATTGGATTCTTTGTTCTTTGGGTGTTGAGTTTGATAAGTTCTTTAGATTTTGGATACTAGCCATTTATCTGATATGTCATTTCCAAATATCTTCTCCCATTCTGTCAGTTGTCTTTTGGTTTTGTTGACTGTTTTCTTTGCTATGCAAAAGATTTTATCTTGAGGAAGTCCCAGTAGTTCATTTTTGCCCTTGATTCTCTTACCTTTGGTGATGTTTCTAGGAAGAAGTTGCTGTGGCTGAGGTCAAAGAGGTTACTGCCTGTGTTCAAAATACAAAGATTTTGATGGATTCCAGTCTCACACTGAGGTCTTTCATCCATTTTGAGTCTATTTTTGTGTGTGTTGTAAGGAAATGGTCTAGTTTTATTCTTCTGCATGTGGATGTCCAATTTTCCCAACACCATTTGTTGAAGAGACTGTCTTTTTTTTCCATTGGATTTCTTTCTTGCTTTGTTGAAGAGTAGTTGACCATAGAGTTGATGGTCCATTTCTGGGCTCTTTATTCTGTCCCATTGATCTATGTGTCTGTTTTTGTGCCAGTACCGTACTGTCTTGATTACAGCTTTGTAATAGAGCTTGAAGTCTGGAATTGTTATGCCACCAACTTTGGCTTTCTTTTTCAATATTCCTCTGGCTATTTGAGGTCTTTTCTGGTTCCATATAAATTTTAGGATAATTCGTTCCATTTCTTTGAAAAAAAAATGGATGGGATTTTGATAGGGATTGCATTAAATGTGTAGATTGCTTTAGGTAGCATAGACATTTTCACAATATTTGTTCTTCCAATCCATGAGTATGGAACATTTTTCCATTTTTTGTGTCTTCCTCAATTTCTTTCATGAGTACTTTATAGTTTTCTCAGTACAGATTCTTTGCCTCTTTGGTTAGATTTATTCCTAGGTATCTTAGGGTTTTGGGTGCAATTGTAAATGGGATCAACTCTTTAATTTCTCTTCCTTCTGTCTTGTTGTTGGTGTATAGAAATGCAACTGATTTCTGTGCATTGATTTTATATCCTGACATTTTACTGAATTCATGGATGAGTTATAGCAGTTTTGGAGTGGAGTCTTTTGGGTTTTCCACATAAAGTTTCATATCATCTGAGGAGTGAGAGTTTGATTTCTTCTTTGCTGATTTGGATGCCTTTTATTTCTTTTTGTTTTCTGATTGCTGAGGCTAGGATTTCTAGTACAATGTTGAATAGCAGTGGTGATAGTGAACAGCCCTACAGTGTTCCTGACCTTAGGGAAAAGCTCTCAGTTTTTCCCCATTGAGAATGATATTTGCTGTGGGTTTTTCATAGATGTCTTTGATGATATTGAGGTATATACCCTTTATCCCTACACTGTGAAGAGTTTTGATCAAGAAAGGATGCTGTACTTTGTCAAATGCTTTTTCAGCAACTATTGAGAGTATCATAGGGTTCTTCTTTGTTTTATTAATGTATTGTATCACATTGATTGATTTGCAGATGTTGAACCAACCTTGCAGCCCGGGAATAAATCCCACTTGGTTGTGGTGAACAATCCTTTTGATGTACTGTTGGATCCTCTTGGCTAGTATTTTGGTGAGAATTTTTGCATCTGTGTTCATCAAAGAAATTGATCTGTGATTTTCCTTTTGATGGGGTCTTTGGTTTTGGGATCAAGGTAATGCTGGTCTCATAAAACGAGTTTGGAAGTTTTCCTTCCATTTCTATATTTTGGAACAGTTTCAGGAGAATAGGTATTAATTCTTCTTTAAATGTAGAATTTCCCTGGGAAGCCATCTGGCCCTGGCCTCTTGTTTTGGGGAGATTTTTGATGACTTCTTCAATCTCCTTACTGGTTATAGGTCTGTTCAGGTTTTCTGTTTCTTCCTGGTTCAGTTTTGATAGTTTATATGTCTCTAGGAATGCATCCATTTCTTCCAAATTGCAAATTTGCTAGCGTATAGTTGCTCATACTATGCTCTTATAATTGTTTATATTTCCTTGGTATTGGTTGTGATCTGTCCTTTTTATTCATGATTTTTCTTATTTGGGTCCTTTCTCTTTTCTTTTGATAAGTCTGGCCAGGGGTTTATCAGTCTTAGTAATTCTGTCAAAGACCCTCCTCCTAATTTTGTTGATTTGTTCTACTATTCTTTTGGCTTCTATTTCATTGATTTCTGCTCTGATCTTTATTATTTCTCTTCTCTTGCTGGGTTTAGGTTTTCTTTGTTATTCTTTCTCCAGCTCCTTTAGGTGTAGGGTTAGGTTGTATATTTGAGAACCTTTCTTGTTTCTTGAGAAAGGCTTGTATTGTTACATACTTCCCTCTCAGGACAGCCTTTGCTGTGTCCCAAAGATTTTGACAAATTGTGTTTTCATTTTCATTTGTTTCCATGAATTTTTTCAATTCTTCTTTGATTTCCTGGTTGACCCATTCATTTCTTTAGTAGGGTGCTCTTTAGACTCCGTGTATTTGAGTTTTTTCCAACTTTCCTCTTGTGGTTGAGTCCTAGTTTCAAAGCATTGTGGTTTGAAAATATGCAGCAAATGACCCAATCTTTTGGTACCAGTTGAGACCTGATTTGTGACCCAGGATGTGATCCGTTCTGGAGAATGGTCCATGTGCACTAGAGAAGAATGTGTATTCTGTTGCTTTGGGATGTTCTGAATATATCTGTGATGACCATCTAGTCCAGTGTGTCATTTAAAGCCTTTATTTCCTTCTTGAACTTTTGCGTGGATGATCTGTCCATTTCAGTGAGGGGGATGTTAGAGTCCCCTACTATTATTGTAATATTGTCAATGTATTTCTTTGATTTTGTTATTAATTGGTTTATATAATAGGCTGTTCCCATGATAGGGGCATAGATATTTAAAATTGTTAGATCTTCTTGTTAGACCTTTTAAGTTTGATATAGTGCCCTTCCTCATCTCTTATTATAGTCTTTGGCTTAAAATCTAATTGATCTGATATAAGGATTGCCACCCCAGTTTTCTTCTGATGTCCATTAGCATGGTACATTGTTTTCCACCCCCTCACTTTAAATCTGGAGTTGTCTTTGGGTCTAAAATGAGTTTATTGCAGACAGCATATTGATGGGTCCTGTGTTTTTTTTTTTTTTATCCATTCTGATACCCTGTATCTTTTGATTGGGGCATTTTGTCCATTTACATGCAGGGTAACTATTGAAAGGTATGAATTTAGTACCATTGTATTTCCTGTAAGGTGGCTGATACTGGATATTGTCTCTGTTCCTTTCTGGTCTGTTTCTTCTAGGCTCTCTCTTTGCTTAGAAGACCCTTTTAGTATTTCTTGTAGGTCTGGTTTGGTGTTCACAAATTCTTTTAGTTTTTGTTTGTCCTGGAAGCTTTTTATCTCTCCTTCTATTTTCAACGACAGCCTCGCTGGATATAGTATTCTTGGCTGCATGTTATTCTCGTTTAGTGCTCTGACTATATCATGCCAATCCTTTCTGGCCTGCCAAGTCTGTGGATAGGTCTGCTGTCAATCTAATATTTCTACTGTTGTATGTTACAGACCTTTTGTCCTGAGCTGCTTTCAGGATTTTCTCTTTGTTGCTGACATTTAAGATTTACTATTAATGATGGGGTGTGGACCTATTTTTATTGATTTTGGGGAGTATTCTCTGTGCCTTCTGGATATTGATGCTTGTTCCCTTCACCAAATTAAGGAAATTCTATGCTATAATTTTCTCCAATATAACTTCTGTCCTCTTTCTCTTCTTCTTCTGGGATCCCAATTATTTTAATATTGTTTCATCTTATGGTCTTACTTATCTCTCGAATTCACCTCATGGTCCAGTAGTTGTTTGTCTCTCTTTTCCTCAGCTTCTTTATTCACCATCATTTGGTCTTCTATATTACTAATTCTCTCTTCTGCCTCATTTATCCTAGCAGTAAGTGCCTCCATTTTTTATTGCACCTCATTAATAGGTTTTTTAATTTCAACTTGGTTAGATTTTACTTCTTTTATTTCTCCAGAAAGGGATCCTCTAGTATCTTCCACGCTTTTTTCGAGCCCAGCTATCACCTTGATAATTGTCATTCTGAACTCTAGTTCTGACATATTACTAATATCCATATGGATTAGGTCCCTAGCCATCAGTATGGCCTCTTGTTCTTTTTTTTTTTTTTTTTTTTTTGAAGTGAGTTTTTCTGCCTTGTCATTTTATCCAGATAAGAGTAGATGAGTGAGAGAACAAAATACTAACAGGGTAGCAATGACCCCAGAAAAATATATACTAACCAAATCAGAAGAGACCCAAAATGGGGGAGAAGAAAGGAGGAAAAAAAGAAAAAAAAATAGGTATATTAGACTAATGAACAGAACAGAACCACACATTTGACTTGGGTGTATTTTGGTCTGTTATAAGAAGCTGCCTCCCCCATTTTTTTTTAAAGATTTTATTTATTTATTTGACAGAGATCATAAGCAGGCAGAGAGGTAGGTAGAGAGAGAGAGATGCAGGCTCCCTGCTGAGCAGAGAGCCCTATGTGGAGTTTGATCCCAGGACCCTGAGATCATGACCTGAGCCGAAGGCAGAGGCTTAACCCACTGAGCCACCCAGGCGCCCCTGCCTCCCCAAATTTTAAAGATACACACACACACACACACACACACACACACACATGGTTAAACATGATGAAGGGATGGAATATGACTGCAAAGATGAAAATTTAAAAAGATTCTAGAAAAGGAAATGATAGTATAAGAAGTTGGATGAAAAAGAAAAGAGAAAAGAATGTGATAAGACTGGAGACTAGAACAAAGCCATATGCTAGACTTAGGGTATATTTTGATCTATTAAAAGAGGAAACAAAAAATAAGGTCAAATACAAGGAAGGGATAGAATATAACTATAACAATGAAAATTTAAAAAGATTTTTGAAAAAGGTATTGATAAGATAAAATCGTTAAAAATGTTAAACTAGGAAAGAGGAAAAATTAAAAAAATAGAATAAGAAAAAAATAAAATTAAAAAATTTAACTTTGAAAGACTAAAGAATCATGGGGAAAAAGCCATGAATTCTATGTGCTATATTCCCATAGCTCTGAAGTTTTGCAGTTCTCATTGATCAGTGAACTTGGTCTTGGCTGAATGTTCTTGTTGATCTTCTGGGTCCTGTTGCAGTTATTCTTAAATGTCCTTGCCTGAGGTGGAATTCCATCACCCTTGCTAGAGGCCAAGCTAAATAATCTGCTTGGTTTTGCTCTCTTTTGTTCCCTGAATACTTTCCATACAGCTTTGGAAGATGAGAATGAAAATGGTAGCCTCCCAATCTCTGGCCCCATAGGAGCTGAGAGCTCAGTGCCCCACTCCTCAATGGGCCCTCAGAGAAAAGCAGTCAATCACTCCTGTCTCCCTGGTCTCTGGCAACACTCCATGCTCACCCAGCCTGTGACTGAGCATTTCTATCTCTACTGCAAGGCCCCATTTGGAGTCTCCAAACCCAGCAGATTCCTGCAGTGTGTTTCTGTACTGCTCCTCCCAGAGGAGGAAGGAGGGGGTCTACCCAAATTTGCCACTTGTGGGTCCCTGATCAAAAAGAAGTGGCCCAACTGTGCCTCAGATCATGGCTTAAGGTAACCCTGAACTGAGAGCCCACTCCTTGGCTCCATCTCTGCAGCCAGCTTTCCTGCTCTGATACCAGGGAGCTCTGCTGCACTCAGGCACCCATGGTCTTTCTGTGACCCCACGGGTCCTGAGATCACACTGTATGCATGAGGGCTTCACCCCTTGCTTAGCCTCTGGAGCAATATCAGTCAGTGGAGTAGACTTCTAAAAGTTCTGATTTTGTGCTCCACTGCTCTACCACTAGCCAGGAGCTGGTCCCTCCACTGGCAGTCTATCTTCCTGTATATTGCCTTGGATTCACTTCTCTGCACATCCTACCTTCCAGAAAGTGGTCACTTTTCTGTTCCTAGAATTACTGCTCTTATTCTCTTTGATCTCCTGTTGAGTTTGTAGGTGTTCAGAATGATTTGATAACTCTCTAGCTGAACTCCTGGGACCCAATGATATTTAGGTCTCCTACTTCTCCACCATCTTGCTCCTCCCCACAGCATGGGCATTTTCAAAGCAAGTTTACATATAACAATTTTGTCTTCAAAACTGTATGAGTCGTTACTAAGTATCTTCCTTTTCCTGCTCAGAAATTTAAGGTAGAGAGTCCTTAGCCCAAGTGCACACAGCTAGGCTTAAAAAATGAACCCAGTCAGTTGTAGTCTATCGTCCATTTTAACCACTACGTATTACTGCCTCAAATTGATATTGAGCCTCAGCTAATTGGAATGGATTCATAAAACTTTTAAACTATTGATAGACAGGTTAGTGCCTCTTTAAAACCAATTATTTAAAAATACAATTAAAGAAAGTGGTGATTTGTCTACATTATGAAACATATTTTTAAAGAGAAAGATTCTCTTGAATCATTTAAAATGTGATTTTATTTATAGAAAATTCATGCTTGAAATCAGAAAGCTAAGTCTAGGGATGCCTGGGTGGCTCAGTTGGTTAAGCAGCTGCCTTCGGCTCAGGTCATGATCCCAGCATCCTGGGATCGAGTCCCACATCAGGCTCCTTGCTTGGCGGGGAGCCTGCTTCTCCCTCTGCCTCTGCCTGCCATTCTGTCTGCCTGTGCTCGCTTGCTCTCCTCTCTCTGACAAATAAATAAAATTAAAAAAAAAAAAGAGTCTGTTCAGAAAGCTAAGTCTACCTGCATACCTCTGTGGAACATAGAGATAGCATTTATTATAGGGGATCAATGAACTATGACCAATAGAGGAAAGAATGAAAAGCTATATCATTGTATATCTCATCTTCCTTTTTATTATGCCCAGAATAGAAGTATGTTTGGTATACTTATGTGCAAAAATGATAATTTGTTTTTTTTTTTTTAAAGATTTTATTTATTTATTTGACAGAGAGAAATCACAAGTAGGCAGAGAGGCAGGCAAAGAGAGAGAGGAAGAAGCAGGCTCCCCGCCAAGCAGAAAGCCCGATGTGGGGCTTGAACCCAGGACCTGGGATCATGACCTGAGCCGAAGGCAGCGGCTTAACCCACTGAGCCACCCAGGTGCCCCAAAAATGATAATTTGTAATGATTGGATATTTTTTCATTTTCATTTATAAATTATTCACCTGGTTTTTATGGTTAACACTTGTGTTTAAAAATTGTGTTTTGAGGACATTAGTTAATCTTTCATATTAATTCATGTAGTTATTAATATTTATGTAATACTCTGAGGGTATTTTTATATATTTTTGGCACACGTACCTGTGAAAAATTAGAGAAAAAGTAGCCTGAGAAAACATTCTAGAAATGATTTAAGATATAGAATTCTTAGAGATAAAAATTTACTGAGTAAACTTTTGCTTTCCAAACACAAATATCAGTAAACTAAGTGTTAATCATCATCCTCATAAAGTACTGTCAAAGCAAAAATTGCACCAAAGTTTAACAGACAAGGAAGACTTTATTCAAGGCTATTACAAATAAGTTAGAGAAGCCAGTGCTCAGCCTAAGCTCATCTAGAGTTCTTGGGAACTGATGTAAGGCGAGGGATCAGAGGCCATCTGTGTTTGCTAACTGGCTTCTAAATTAGAGAATCATTTGTATTTTCAGGAAGAGGGTCTATACAAATCACTGATTTAAAGATTGTTATCTTTTCACAGATTTTTGTGGAGAGGAAAGATTCTTATGGGGCTGGGGGAATGAGAAACTGTCATAGAGAAGGTGTGAATGGGGAGATAGAGTTGATTATTTAAGCATATTTGGATATATATATATATATATTATTCCATGAGAAAATGCAAAGTTTAAACTAGCATATATTCTTCAGCATTCCTCTTGTGTACCCAATAAGAAAGAAATGTTTGCATTGTACTCTAGAGTACTATAAGAATGATTTCCTTTAGGGAAGACAGAGAATGTAGAAGTTGAATATAGATTATTGGCACTTGTGTGAACTTTTTATGATATGGATGTTTAGACTCTCCTTTTACTATTCACTGAATAGAATGGCTGATATGCATAAAGTCTTAAAAATATTTGAATTATTTAATGCATTACAATGGAAATTTTATTTTAAAAAATCCTACCTTGCTAGGAAGCCTTTCTATTTTGTTAAAATGACCTTAGTGGAGCCTCTGTTTGGACAATGGTTTTTATAGATTAGATTTAACAGCGTATCTGTAGTTTTATAGATTAGATTTATAGAATATATGTGCCAAAAAACTTCTTGGCTTCAACATTATACTGAAGGTTCTAGACAAACAATTAGGGGGAAAATTACGAGAAGAAAAAGCAACAAGATTGAAAAGGAAAAAGAAATTATTTCTATTCACTGACAAGCATGATCTTGGATTTGGAAATCCTAAGGAATCTATACCCCCCAATACTATCAAAAGTAATAAGTGAGTTAAATAAATTTACAAGATATAAAATCAATATAAAAATCAATTGTATTTCTATATGGTGGCAACAAGCAATGACCATGTGAAATTAAGAAAACAATTTTATTTACAAAAACATCAAAAAGAATGAGGCAAAACCAGCTAAAGATTCCACTAAAAAAGGGAACTACAGGCCAATATCCCTGATGAACATAGAAAAATTTGCAATAAAATACTAGCAAATAGAATCCAGTAATACATTCTAAAAATTATTCAACATAATCAAGTAGGATTTATTCCTGGGTTGCGTGTGTTTTAATATTTACAAATCAATCAATGTGATCTACCACATTAATGAAAGAAAGGATAAGAATCATATAATTCTTTCAATAGATGCATAAAAAGCATTTGAGAAAGTACAACATCCATTCATGATAAAAACCCTAAATAAAGTAGGTGTTGTTTTGTTTGTTTGTTTTTGAGGGGGCCCTGGATAACCAAGTAGGCTTAAAGGGAACATACCTCAACATTAATAAAAGACATCTATGAAAAACCCACAGCTGGGACACCTAGGTGGCTCAGTGGGTTAAAGCCTCTGCCTTCTGCTCAGATCATGGTCTCAGGGTCCTGGGATCGAGCCCCGCATCGGGCTCTCTGCTCGGCAGGGAGCCTGCTTCCTCCTCTCTCTGCCTGCCTCTCTGCCTACTTGGGATCTCTGTCAAATAAATAAATAAAATCTTTAAAAAAACAAACAAACAAAAACCCCACAGCTAATACCATCCTCAATGGGGAAAATTGGAGAACTTTTCCTCTATAGTTAGAAAAAAGACAGGGATGTCCACACTCACCACTGTTATTTAACATAGTAGTAGAAGTCCTCGCTTCAGCAATTAGACAATCAGTCAACACATACATACATAAATGGCATCCAGATTGGTAAAAAAGTAAAACTTTCACTATTTTGCAAGATGATATGATACTCTATATAGAAAACCCAAAAGATTCCACCAAAAAATTGCTAGAACTGATACATGAGTTCAGTAAAGTCACAGGATACAAAGTTAACATAGAGTGTGCATTTCTATGTGTGCATTTCTATAATGAAACAACAGAAGGAGAATTAAGGAATCGATCCCATTTACAAATATACCAAAAATGATTAGGTGCCTAGGAATAAACCTAACCAAAGAGATGAAAGACCTGTATTCTGAAAACTATAAATCACTGGTAAAAGAAATTGAAGATGACACTAAAGAAATGAGAAGACATTCTATGTTCATAGGTTGGAAGAACAAATATTGTTAAAATATCTATAGTACCCAAAGCATTCTACATATTTAAGGCAATCCCTATCAAAATACCAATAGCATTTTTTCATAGAGCTAGAACAATCCCAAAATTTGTGTGGAACCATAAAAGACCCTAAATAGCCAAAGCAAACCTGAAAAAGAAAAGCAAAGGTGGAGGCATATAATTCTAGATTTCAAGTTTTAGTACAAAGCTGTAGTGATCAAAACAGTATGGTACTGGTGCAAACATAGACATATAGATCAAGAGAACAGAATAGAAAACCCAGAAATGACCCACAGTTACATGGTCAATTAATATTTAAGAAAGCAGGAAAGAATACCCAGTGGGAAAAAGACAGTCTCTTCAACAAATGGTATTGTGAAGACTGGATAGCAACATGCAGAAGAATGAAACTAGACCACTTTCTTACACCATAAACAAAAATAAATTCAAAATAGATTAAAGACCTAAATATGAAAACTGAAACCATAAATATCCTAGAGGAGAATACTGGCAGTAACTTCTTTGACATTGGCCCTAGCAACTTCTTTCCAGATATGTCTCCAGGCAATGGAAACAAAAGCAAAAATAAACTATTGGGACTACAACAAAATAAAAAGTTTCTGTATAACAAAGGAAGCAATCAACAAACTTTAAGGCAACCTACAGAATGGGAGAAGATCTTTGCAAATGAGAGATCTGATAAAGGGTTAGTATCCAAAACATACAAAGAACTTATAAAATTTAACACCCCAAAAATGAATAAACCAATTTAAAAATGGGCAGAAGGTATGGATAGACATTTCTCCAAAATGAACTTAGTGGATATGAACAAGTATTAATTAACTCATAAAACATAAGGAAATGGAGTAGCTCAATCCATCTAACATTTGTTTAGATCAGTCCATGTGAAAAGTGCTAAGCCAGTAAATTTAAGAGGAGAAAAAGGCACCACTGCTATTTCCAAGGAAATACTGCTTAATATGGGGAGACAGAACATACACACACATGAATAAGATGAAAATATGACCGTATTTGACAAGTGTCAAGTATACAATGACACTTTGACAGTTAAGAAAGAAAATAGATTACTAGGAATAGAGGTAGTTTACAAAATCTTGAGAATGAGGTGAAGGTTTGAGCAAAACATTGAAAGACAGTACTGCTCCTTTATGAATACCAAAACTAAGGCTCACAGGGTTAAATGACTCACGTTAAACTCTGTAGTAAATGATAGATCTGTATTTAGTACAAAGAGAAGTTTGCAAACTGAGTCTAACATAATCCTCTCTGATTTCCTGCTGGCTGGACTTTTTGACCAGTAGTTTAATCAATACATGCTGATGCACAATAAACAACATTTAGACACTGGCTGTTGAAATACCCTATTTGATCTGAAAGGAGAGACAGTCCTACTAGGAGCTTATGCTAAAAGCAGATGAACCCTCTTAGATGGAAGACAGAATCTCAGCTAAAATCATGACTCCTTACCAAACACTGAGAAAAAACTTGGGCATAGTACTGAAGTCCCTGTACCTAGAGGATGTTTCTTTTGCGAAGTCTGTCTCTACTTCCCAAAGGTAATTGCAATTCTAAAGTGCCATCAGCATCTCCTAACACACTACAAAGGAGCTGTAGGTAAGGGCTGTCTATGGGATTGTTGGTAGGAGCAAATCTCAGCCTTGTCAGTCATTTGGAAATGAACACTGAGAGACCACAGCACGTGACAGAGGGTGTGCTGAGTTAATATTAAATTTTACTGAGCATCATAAAAAACGACTAAAGAGACATAGCAGGTTTCCTGATGGAAATGAGATCTCGTAAAGATCCAAGTTACCCCTCCCCCCACAAATAATTTATGATTTAAAGTCAATGCAAATAAAATGCCTTTTAAAAAAATTTGGCAATGAATTCTTAAAATTTCTATGAAAGAAAAAAAGAGCAAAAATAACCACAAGCATTTAGAGAAAGGAAAATTAGAGATTCTTATCTATCAGATATTAAAATACATATTAACATCACAACAATGAAATTAGTGTAATACTGCTCCCAAAATGAGAATAGCCCATAGGATACTGTTTGAATGAAAACATACATTACAAAGCGGTGCATGTGTGTGTGTGTGTGTGTGTGTGTGTGTGTAGCATAGAGGCAGATTTTAAAAGTTGGTAACTATGTATTATTTCTGATAACCTCTGAGTGGTCAAGCTTCAAGTGGTTTTTTTTTTTCTTTATACTTTTCTGTAATTTGTGAAGTGTTACAATAGACATGTTATTATAAAATACACATTTATTTTTATTAAATTATAGGGAAACAATTTAAAATATTAAAGGAAAATACCAACAATTATATGTATAATTTTACAGTAGGAAAAGTTTTTCCAGGCATGACTCTATTATTCAAATAAGTTAAAATATAATAGATATGACTACAGCTTAAAACTTTTTTTATTACAAATCAAATTTAAAAGGTAAATGACAAATTAGAAAATATTCTGAACATATGTAACAAAGGGTTAATATTAACATCCAAAGAGTATTTTTTATATATTTTAAAGTTAGAAACACCAATAAAAAACAGGCAGAAAACATGTATGGGAACTTCAAAAAAAGAAGAAATAGAAATGGCCAATGAAGATATAAAAGGTATGTTTAACTTCATTAGAGTTGAAACATGCAAATTATAACCATAATGAAACATTATCTTTTTAATTGTAGCATCCATTTTAATTAAAAGGAGTGAAGATAAATGATAAGAAAGGAAATGGATACTCCCCTACTTCTGTGAGGTTAATTTAAAAAAATTCTGTATTCTTGTTTGGCAATATCAAAAGTTTAAAATGTGCTTATCCTTTAATCAAATCATCCCACTTCTAACATTATATCCAAAATATATTATTAGTGAGCAAAGATGTAGATACAAATATGTGCACCATGGTGTTATATTATAATATAGAAACAAACTCAGGCACAACTATATGGGGCTAGCTAATATTGTACTCATCCACATAAAGAGTATTATGCAGCAAATAGAAATGATGCTATAAATCAGAGGTATTTATTTTAGCTTCTTTAGAAGTCCCTGGATGGGCTTCAAAGAGTTTGCTAGTTCCATGACAGTGTATTTCCAGTTGTGTGTATGTAGAAGTGTGTGTGCATTTGGGGAGGTGTAGGATTACAGGGTTTGTAACCTTTTTAGAAAGTGTTTTCAAACATTTCTGTGCCCCTAGTTTAAGGAGCATTGGATGTTGTTTTCATCATTTATTGTCAATGAAAAGCAGTAGTTGATTGTTATGTCACAGTTTTGTATGTGACATTTTTTTTTTTTTAAGATTTTATTTATGTATTTGACAGAGATCACAAGCAGGCAGAGAGGCAGGCAGAGTGAGAGGAGGAAGCAGGCTCCTTGCTGAGCAGAGAGCCCGATGCGGGGCTCGATCCCAGGACCCTGAGATCATGACCTGAGCCGAAGGCAGCGGCTTAACCCACTGAGCCACCCAGGCGCCCCTGTATGTGACATGTTTATACATATGTGCTCATTTATACATCAAATGTTAATTGTTGGCTTATGATTTTTCATTTGCTTATCTATGTTGCCTAATTTATCCATAAAATACTATATTACCTCACAAGTATGAATAGTATCATAAAAAAATACTGTTATAAATTTCATGATAGATCTTTGGTCTGCAAGATAAGTGAATTGTTTTACAATAGAGATAAGTTCCTTCCCTCCAAATATTTGCTTGCCTATTGCATTAATAAAACAAAGTTTAAAAATTTGCTTATGGCACTTCATGCAGACTTGACTAGAATTTGGTGATATTAGAGAGGCTTGAAAGTGTCCTGTTTTAACCATCTTTTGCCAGTCTCCATTTGTAACTGAAATTCCATTAGAATGATATTTTGGGTAATGAGTTATTTCAGAACTCCCTTATTAAAATGCATATTACTAAGGAGGAAAGCAAGGGCTTCCACTGTAACATTTACATGAATCAGAGCCCGTCTGCTAAGGCTTTAAGATGAACTTGA
Organism: Lutra lutra; assembly: GCF_902655055.1. NCBI lineage: Eukaryota > Metazoa > Chordata > Mammalia > Carnivora > Mustelidae > Lutra > Lutra lutra. The sequence continues at coordinate 82,423,956 of NC_062288.1, forward strand.
ACACACGCTACTATGAATAGGACTACCAACCTGTTGAAGGTCCTTTTAGTCACATGATCCAAAGTTTTAGAAGACTCATTAAATTTCTAAAATTCTATTTATATTTTCTGAGGATTTTGATATTAAAATTTTTTAAGGTTTTATTTATTTATTTTAGAGAGACAGAATGCAGGAGGGGGTGGGAAGAGGAGCAGAGGGGGAGGGAAAGGGACAAGCAGACTCCACTCTGAGTGCAGAGCACATCTTGGGGTTCCATCCCACATTATAACCTGAGCCCAAACCAAGAGCTGAATGCTTAACTGACTAAGCCATGCAGGTGCCCCAAAATTAATGCTTTCTAAAAATCAAAACAACATATATATTCTTGATTATAAATAACAAACCTCAGACAAATTGCTCCATGAAAAAGAGCTGTATCATTTTATATGTTAATCCCCATGTTGATATCCGCAGTTGATATACTCTGAATTTATATTAAGATTTATTGCCTTTATATACCCAGTTTTTCCAAATGCTTTTTTTTTTTTTTTTTGAAGATCTTATTTACTAGAAAGTGACAGAGAGGGCGTGAACAAGGGGAGGGGCAGAGGTAGAGGGAGAAGCACACTGTCCACAAAGCAGGGAGCCCTACGTGGCACTCAATCTAGGACCATGGGATCATGAGCTGAGCCAAAGGCAGACTTTTAACTAACTGAACTACCCAGGTGCCCCTCCAAATGCTTTTTTAAAAAAACTTGTGTTGTCAACTGAAATGTACATTAATTTTGCTTAATTAGTTAAGCCCCTAGTAACCTAAGAGAAGAAAAATCTATTGTTATGATGTTCTGGTTGTTAGAAGAAATTTTCACTTTTTCTATTTAGTTAGCAAAACTAGAATTTATTTAAAGTTGAATCTTGATTTTCTTTTCACCTTCCCCCCCCTTTTTTTTTCATTTGTTATTTTGTGTTTTAAAATAGAGAATTACCTGGTAATATTTTTCTTCATGATATTTTTCTTCATGATCTAGCAGGAAGGCCAAACTTGGAAAAGGTCTGCACTGAGTTCTGCAATAAAACAAACAAAAACATTTTCAGAAATTATGTATTTTATGTTCTCAAACTTTTAAAATGTAGTTAACATTCTTTTTTTTTTTTAAGATTTTATTTATTTATTCTACAGAGAGAGAGAGATCACAAGCAGGCAGAGAGGCAGGCAGAGAGAGAAGGGGAAGCAGGCTCCCCGCTGAGCAGAGAGCCCGATGCGGGGCTCGATCCCCGGACCCCGAGATCATGACCTGAGCCAAAGGCAGCGGCCCAACCCACCGAGCCACCCAGGCGCCCTGTAGTTAACATTCTTAAGGATAAACTTATGGTTTCCAGATTATTTTTGCTTTAAGAGCACTCTACATCCTGCATCTATAAAAAAAAGAAAAAATTAGCATGGTATATTAAAATATAACAAATAACAACAAACCAAAACATATTACTAACAATGTAGTAAAATCAAGAGACCTGGGTACTAGTACTAATTCTCAAATTCATTTTCCTTTGGGCCTCAATGTTCATAGCTATAATATGAGAGGGTGGGTAAGTTGAATTTTAATATCCCCCCCCCATTTTTTTGTGACACAACCCCTTTGTAGATCTAATGGAAATAGTATATCATTAAATACATGAGGAATTTCATATACAAAGAACCAGGACCCCTTACTGGTGTCCAACATATGGAGTCCTACAGGACCCATGTATTTGCTTTACTGTTCTGGCCTTACTGGTCTGAAATTCTTAGTGGCTCCACATTTTCATGTGTCCTGGATCCCAGAAATTATGTAATGGGTGCTATCTGAATCTCTTGAATCTGATTATGAAGTTTTGGTCCAGATGCTCTCTAAAAAAAGAAAGGAAACTTCTTTAAGGTTTGGCTCTACTTCTAATAGACTGTAAATCCTTATTGTTGTCCATGATTGCTGTTGAACTGTGGAAAGAAGAGAACTGAATCTTCCTTAACCCTATCCCTTAAAAAATCATGACTGTATGTCATAAAGCATTTGATCTGTGCTCAAAGAGATTATAAAGAGTGCTGACTTTAGTTTAGACACTTATATTCAGTAACGATAATATTCTTTCAATTACTCTTATTGGTTTTGAATTAGAATTTTCCACGCAGAATGCTATGCTTTGTGATAATTTATTTATTAGTTGTTACTAAGATTAAAGTGAGAAGGCTTATTTTTTTCAAAGAGCAAATTTAGATGATAAGCTATACCTATAATGATGTCATTCTATTACCTCTAAGAATTAAATCCTAAGAAAGCATTTTTTTTTTTAACACTCTTGGGGCACCTGGGTGGCTTAGTCAGTTAAACTTCAGACTCTTAATTTAGCTCAGGTCATTATCTCAGGATTGTGAGATTGAGCCCCAGTCTGGTTCTCCACTTGGTGTGGGACCTGATTAATAAGATTCTCTCTCTCCCTCTGCTCTTCCTCACCGCCCCCCACCACTCCTTCCTCATGTACTTCCTCTCTCAAAAAAAAAATGTTTTTGTGCTTTTTATGATTAAATGAGCAAATTCCTTTTTTAACATTTTTTTCTTTTTTTTTTTCCCTACCATATGTCTCAAACACAGAAAACTTGAAAAGGTAAAGAGGTGTGATATGAAAGCAACTCTTTATTCAGAAATTCATTCCATGATTGCAAAGAGGATATCAAAGCAATCTTTCTTTAAATTCTTTAAGAACAGGTGTTAAAAAGCACATACTTACTGTACCTATGGTTTGAGCGTTTTTTTTTTTTTAATTTTAATTTTTATGTGTCTTCCTAAACCACAGCTGAATTAGTAATAAAATATAGAATTACATACAAGAAAATGGATACCAGTAATCCATTTGGTTAATAAAATCTTTTGGACATAGCTGGGAAAAAGAGCACATTGTTGACAAGTTTAGGAAGAGATTATAGGGATACGTTTCTGTCCCTTACTCTTTGTTGTATTACGCGGGGCATCTGAATGAGCCTTAGGGAAAGATTTATATTCACAGTTTGATATCTAAACTGGAGTGGCTATCTTACTGGGATTTGGCACTGTTGATATGGAATGTGGTCTGATTACTGATGTTTTAGGAATAAGGGAAAATTTGAGTTTTTGTTTATCTTTTAGAGATCAGTTTCCTTGAGGTTTTTCAAGTTTTGGAGTCCTGTTTATGATGATAACATGGGAATTTTTAAATTGAAGAGGTATCTAATTTTCACAGTCTTAATTTTGTCTGTATTTTATCTTTTTAAAATTTAAACTTACAGTCTATAATCTTTCACATTTCCACTTCCCCAATGAACCCTCATTCTTGAATAAATCACATTCCAAATTAAAAAGTTGCTTCTAAAGATAGCTAGATAAACTTATCAAGTTATGTTTGTTATTTAGTTACCTTATGTTAAGTCTAATCCAAAACAGGGGTGCCTGGGTGGCTCAGTTGTTAAGCGGCTGCCTTCGGCTCAGGTCATGACCCCAAAGTTCTGGGATGGAGCCTCCAGGGTTCTGGGATCAAGCCCTGCATCAGGCTCCCTGCTTGGTGAGAACCCTGTTTCTCCATCTCACACTCCCCCTGATTGTGTTCCCTCTCTTGTTATCTTTCTCTCAAACAAATAAATCTTTTTTTAAAAAAAGTTTAATCCAAAGCAGATATTTGAGTTGGTTGTCCAATTCATGAAGAAAACATCCATGAGGAGCACTGGGTGTTATATGCAAACAATGAATCCTGGAACACTACATCAAAAACTAATGATGTACTGTATGGTAACATAACATAACATAGCATATAAATAAATAAATAAATAAAATCTTAAAAATCTTTAAAAAAAGAAAACATCTATGACAACAGCTATTTTACTGAAATGATTATTCAAGTAAACTTGCTAAACAAAATGATCTTTTTAGCAGCCTGCATTAAGACGGTCTTACCTCAGTGCACTGGCCTGCTAAGATGTCAGTTTACCATCAAATTTTATTTTATTTTTTGATCTTCATAGTAGGACTAAGATAAGCTTGAGTATACCCTTGAGTTATATCCATATTTTCACATATGAATAGATACTGTATCAATAGATAATTTTTTATGATTGACCATTTGACGTCATTCTGATAAAAATTCAGATTTTATTATTAAAACAGTTCTATGAACTCCCCTCCCCTGAGGCAGAATTAATAGAGTTGCAATACTGTAATTCAGAAACAGTAATGCTCACCACTTAGAGGGTTAGATTGTCTTATAATAGAAACCCATTATGGAAAATACTTCTAACTAGCTTCAATTGTCTGTTTTTTGTTTAAGCAAAAGCATATAATTAAATGCGATATTTGAAAGTGTAAATATGCTGTGATTAAGGTACTCATTATTCTCTATTTTCATAAGGTAAAAAGATAAATGATAGAAAATATTCTCACTTTTGAAGCATTAGCTTTCTCTAGCATATACATTTAAAGACAGTGTGACACTAATATCTATTCTAGTTCTCCAAAAATATGAAGAGCTGGAAAACAGAGCCATTAGGTACTGTGGTGCAGAGTGCGTACTACACAACTCTAGTGATCATCATTCTCATAGCCTATGCTATAAATATGTCTCCATTGTGCAGTAAAAAACCTGAAAAAACATTCAGAGGGATCTTGATTAGATATATCTTTTCTTGTCCTAGGTACAGATATTTTCATTTTAAATTTTTCACAAATAATTTAGTATTTATTACAGTGTTACATTAGCATTTCCCTATAGAATTAGCTTATAAATAAAATGAACTTTAGCTTCAAATATTAAACCTATTCAGATAGAGTTAAGATGGTGTCACTCTAATACTTGTTCTGGTATAGGCAGTAAAACAGAACTCAATCTCAGTTTCATATGACTTGATATCAAAGTTAGGGTCCAGGCACAATATATTGTATAGAATAGGACTTGGGTTAGGGTGGGATCCAACAGATAGATATTGGACTTGGTTTCAGATGTGGGCAGATTCAAGGACATATTCTGTTGACTCAGCCAGGAAATAGAAATGGATTACTGACCAAGAAGGTGATAATTACAGGGGAAAAGCCTGAGGCACAGCTTTGAGGTAAACTGTTTATTAAATCGTTTCAAAATACAATGGATTTGGAAGCTTCAGGGTTCAACATTTATCTTCTGTCATACTCTATTGGTACTTTTCTTAAATTACTTAATTGGAACCCTCACAAAAATGGTCTGATTATCAGAGAATTTAAGGTGAATTGCCAAAATTAGTTTAAATAGCAGATGAATCTGACCATAAAGTATGTGATTTCTCTAGTTTAACATACTGCTTAATAAAACTGAGTCTTCATGCTCTTAAAAAGCCCAAGATATAGTTCAAGGATGATTAACAAATGTTCATGATTGGTCTGTAATTACTCATGAACTGCTAGAGTCTGTGTTAAAATGATGGAACCAATTTTTCAAAATTAATTTCTTTTTTCTTCTGGGATCCATACTGTCTACTTGTAGAATAAAATTCTGTCAAAGCTTAGATCTTATCAGTATACATACATTTTTCTACCCAAAAAGGATTAATGATGCCAGAATTTATTGTTTTTCAGAGAAAAGCTGTAGATTGTTAACATACAGCATAGTCTGGTATAATCAAAACACTATAAATTCAGAGGACTGACAGAAACTCAGTGGCTGCCTCTCTGACCTTTGGGAAATTTCTAAGCTTTTCTAATTTCACTCTGTTTAAAAGAAAGCAGACATTTGCATCTGATTTTGGGGGGATAAATATGAAAAATTATTCTACCTTACTAATATTGAATTATGTTATACAAGCCTGCTAATAATTTCAAGTAGAATAGAATGAAAGAAGTAGAGATGTTATAATTACAAACAAAAGATGTTGTGAAGAATAATCAGAGAAGCAGCATATCTGTTATTTTTATGGTATGATTATTGTTAATCCTGATATACTAGGTTTAGAAATATTATTTTACAGATATTAAAGACATCAAATCATTTACTTTACATGTCAGGATCAGAGCAGCATTATTTTATTGCTACATTTTAAGATATTTCATTTAAGCATTCAACAAAAGGATGAGAATCTTTAATGGTTTTCCAAATGCTTTTCCTAAGCTAACAGACCTTATTCCTTCCTTATTTCTTCCATTTATTCAACAAAATATATATCATGACATTGGGCAATTGGATATGGAATCTCAAAACAACCTGGTAAACCCAGAAAAATCAAATCTTGAAGAACAAAGTTGGAATACTTACATTTTCCAATTTCAAAATTTACCATAAAACAATAGTAATCAAGAGTTTGTTACTGGGACAAGGATAGACGTATATCAATGGAATAGAAGCATCATTGCCTATGTCTTTGGGTTAACTTATTTATTCCAAGGATGCCAAGACCATCACCAAGAAATAAATTGTCTTTTCAATAAATAGTGTCGGGACAGTGGATATTCACATGCAAAATGTAGTTGAACTCTTACATCATACCTTATAAAAAGATTAACTCAAAAATGAATCAAAGACCTAAATTTAAAATTGAAAACAGTAAAATTCTTAGAAGAAGACATAGGAGTAAATCTTCATGACATTGGATAAGGCAATGGTTTCCAACATATATTACCAAAAGCACAGAAAACAAAACAAAAATAGATGGAATTTATCAAAATTAGAAATATTTGTGCTTCAAAGGATACCACCAAAATGAGGAAACATTTACAATTCATGTATCTGAATATGGTATTCAGATATATATGATATTCAGGTATCCAGAATATATAAAGAATGCTTATAACTCAGCAAGAAGAAGATAATTATTTAAAAATTGGGCAAGGGCCTTGGATAAATATTTCTCCAAAGAATGTATCTAAATAGCCAGTAAACACATGAAAGGATGCTCATCATTTACTAAGGAAAAGCAAATGAAAACCACAGTAAGTTACCACTTAACCATTAGGATGGCTATGATCAAAAAGGCATGCAATCAATAACTAGTATTCACAAGGGTATGAAGAAATTGGAGCCCTCCTTCTTTGCTGGTAGAAAAGTAAAATGGTACAGCTACTCTGGAAAAGAGTTGAACAATTTTTCAAAATGTTAAATATAGAGTTATAGTATGACCCAGAAATTCCACTTCTAGGTATATACAAGAGAAATGAAAGCAAATGTTCACACAAAAATTTGTACACAAACATTTTTAGCTTATTCATAGTAGTTAAAAGTAGACACAACACTAGTATATAACCATTCACCATTGATAGGCATGTGTATGTGTGTGTGTATGCACACATATATTGGACAGGCTTATACATATACATATATCTATATGTATCTCTATATATACACTTCTAGATAAACTCTTTTTTTTTTTAAAGATTTTGTTTATTTATTTGACAGACAGAGATCACAAGTAGGCAGAGAGGCAGGCAGAGAGAGGGGAAAGGAAGCAGGCTCCCCGCTGAGCAGAGAGCCCGATGCGGGACTCGATCCCAGAACCCTGGGATCATGACCTGAGCCGAAGGCAGTGGCTTAACCCACTGAGCCACCCAGGCGCCCTAGATAAACTCTTAAAAGGTGAATTTTATGGTGTTTGGATTTTATCTCCATAAATATGTGATATACACACACATACGTACATCTCAATGAAGATGTGTGTGTGTGTGTGTGTGTGTGTGTGTGTGTGTGTGTGTGTGTATACAATTTCCCTGGAAGATGTTAGAGGAAAGACTAAAGAAGCTGAAAGAAATAAGCATTCTTGAATTCATATATTATGTTCAATCAGATGACCCAATAACCAACAAGATTATGTTCTGTAACACCTACCAGAGGCCATACCACCCACCATCACATAAATATAGTGGTGAGAGGGATACTAACATAACTAAGAAGTTCAGCGATGGCCGTCTTCTACAAGCCACCTGGTAGGGATGGCCAAATAAGATAGCTACAAAAGTGGTCTTATTTATAATTCAGAATAATGGGGTCCTAAATAATAGAGGCCAAGTGGTAGCTGCATCTTGGATCCCACAGAACACACAAAAAGGAAGCAGAGCATGTGGTAGGCCACTTTGGTTCAGAAGGCAATACATTCTATACCTAGGAGTATTGTTCTAGCCCATTTATTGAGTGGCATAGAGGGCTGCCAGTTTTGAGTGGTGACCAGAGCCAGAAAGTTTGCTACATCAGATCCAGGCTTCACTGCAATCTGCCCTATCCCCTGGGCCCTACCACCTGGTAGACATATGGTGCTGGAGTGTCAGTGGTGGAAAGAGATGAAATTAAAGTATATGGCAAGCTGCAGTGGAATGGCAACATAGACCCTTCGGATGCTATAGCAAAGCCACACCATCTGCAGTAGATAATTATACACTCTTTCTGAAATAGCTTGTGGTGTGTTACCAGGTCCTGGTAGAGATGGAAATATTAGTCTTGGGACAGCGACTCATTATGCCTATTATGAGGTGGGTTCTGTCAGATCTTTCAAATTAAAATATTGTACAGGCCTTGCAACTGTCTATTATAAGATGGAAATCGCATATCCAGGAAGAGGACTGCACAGGACCAGAGGGTGTGAGTAAGCCCCCCAGCAGACAGCTCAGACCCTTATGTCTCTCACAAGTCCTGCATCAGTCCTTTCTTTCATCTGCCTCTATTTCTATACATGGGTCTGTAGGACAAACTGAAAGAAGAAAAAGCCTGAGCCTGGTTATAGATGGATTGGCTCAATGCATGTGTGCAAGCCAAAAGTGGATGGCAGTTGCATTACTAACAGTTTCAGAATTGACCCTGAAAGACAATGGAGAAGAAAATATGCATTCCTGGCTATTGGCCAGATGCCTGGTTATTGGCTAGTGGCCTCGCTATCTATTCAGGTACCTGGAAAAGAAGTGTGAGGTTGGATATAGGGGATTCTGGGATAGATTCATATGACCATCTATGTCATATATATATATAAGAGTTGGAGTTTGTATTCCATATTAAGCCCGTCAGATACATTTCACCATGGGAGACAGACTGAATTACCAAGTAGGTAAGATGTCTCAGCCTCTGTCATCAACCATTTTTTCAGACATAGCACAATGGGCATATGAATAGAACAGCTAGTATGGCAGAGATGGAGACCATATATGAACCTGACAGCATTGTGTCCCATGTATTAATAGCTATCTACTTCTGCCTCTAAATATACAATCCATAGTAATACATTTAACACTAATCTCCCAATTTTATACTATTCCCTCGTGTTACTAACCCAACCCCTTGGAGGTAAGTTGGCTATGTAATTTCCCTTCCATCCTTGAGGGCCAGTGGTTCATCCTATTCTGAGTATAGGTTTATTTTTCCTGCCACTGCAGTACCATTATCTATGGGCTTATGGAATACCGGGTAATAGGCATGGACTCATATAAAAGCATAGTATCTGAATAGGGGACTCATTTTACAGCAAAGGAGGTGTAGAAATGAGCCTTAACTTCTGTACCTGCTAATCAAATTGAATTTGTTAATTCAGAATTCAAATTTATTAAATACTCAAAACAATTATTTCTGGTAGGATTTTTTCCCTTCATTTTATAGACGAGTTGAGAGAGTTTCTGGGATCATTTAACTTGTTGAATTGGGTTTTAATCAGTCTATTTTGTACCAGAGTTCATGATTTTTATATAATACTACATATGAAGTTCTCTCACAGTTATTGCCAAACACACTCATGTTAATAAATTCTAATAGGAAAACATATTCTTTTTTAATATTTACTTATTTATCTGAGAGATAAAGAGAGAAATATGAGTGGGAGGGGCAGAAGGAGAGTCAGTCTCCAGCAGACTGTGCTAAAACCATGGAGCTTTACTTGGGGCTCAGTCTCATGATCCAGAGATCATGACCTAAGCTGAAACCAAGAGTCAGATGCTCAACCAACTGCACCACCCAGGCACCCAGAAAACGTATTCTTAAGTTGCTTAATATATCCAGGGACTACAGGTTAAAAAATTCCATGAATGATAAAGTTGAAACTTGAATTGTCATTTGTCATTCTTAGCAGGCACATTCTTAGCCCCACTACTTCTGTTCTTTGAGACATATTTGTTAATTTAATTTCCAAGTAGTTTATACAGTGTCCTCTGAAATAATTATTGGATGGTTTTCCAAGTCTTGGTGGTGTTGGTGAAGAATAATTTATAGCATTGCCTTTTAATAGTGAAAACCAAGTGAATGGCATGGATAAGGAGTGAATAATCCTAGCACATAGCACTCAAATGGTATGCAGCCTGAGAGAATTACATAGGAAAAACTAGTGGTACAGGAGTTCACAGCTAGAAGAAAAGCATTCAGAACATTTGAGGTTGCATAGAACTTTCTAGTTCATGGTGGTTATTGAGTATATAGGAACAATATTTAATAGATGTGAAAATAAAGTTTCCTACTCAGTTTCTACTCAGAAGCTGCCATAGAAGGACATTTATTTAAATAAAAGTTGTAGACATTGTGAAAAAAATAAGTGATTTAAAGTCTTTATATTTGCTATGGATAGTGTTGTTACAATTATGGACAATGAGGCCTGATGTTCTGGAATTCTCTTCAAGTACAAATAGAATATTACATTAGATATTTGGAGGTTGCAACCGGCCAACAGGTAATCAGAAACATAGTGTTTGGCATGACAAACTCAGTTTTATTTGCTGTAAATAGGTTTACTATTCTCTCATTTTCTATAGTTCCCACTAACTGCTAGTGTATAAAGTGGGACATGTTTCCTTTGTTCATTAATATTCTGTAGCCCATCCATTAATTCATTTGACTTTGCTTAGTTCAGTGATCAGGCATTTCAATGTGTTGTCATTTTAGTGCCTCTGGTTTCCCTACTCTTTATTAGAAAAAATATGTTCCATTAGACTAGACTAATGCACAGTGTAAGCAGAATGTTCTCTCTCTTAATTTGTAGTCTTTTCAATTAATTCATTTTTGAATTGGATAAGACAATTATGTTAAGTGTTTAATAACTTCCCAGTATGGATATAAAGACTTTGGTACATTCACTTAATGATGTACTTCTTTTTCTTTATTTTTTAATTTCGATATAATTAATGTACATTGTTATATTAGTTTCAAGTGTCCAACATAGTGATTCAACAATTCTATACATTACTCAGTGCAGATCATGACAAAGTGTATTTTTTTTTTCTTTTTTTAAAATTTTACCTTCTCTAATTTTGGTGTGTGTCCAGGTTCTTCTTTTTTTTAAATTTTATTTATTTACCTATTTGACAGAGAGAGAGAGAGAGAGAGATCACAAGTAGGCAGAGAGGCAGGCAGAGAGAGGAGGAAGCAGGCTCACCGCTGAGCAGAGAGCCCGATGCGGGGCTGGATCCCAGGACCCTGAGATCATGACCCGAGCCGAAGGCAGAGGCCCAACCCACTGAGCCACACAGGTGCCCCGACAAAGTGTATTCTTAATCCCCTTCACCTATTTCACCCATCCCTCCACCACCTCCTTTCTGGTAATCACCAGTTTGTTCGTTATAGTTAAAAGTCTGGTTTTTTTGGTTTGTTTCTTTTTGTTGTTCATTTGTTTTGTTTTCTTTCTTAAATGAGTAAAATCGTATGGTATTTGTCTTTCTCTGACTGATTTATTTCCATTAGCCTATACTCTGCAGATTCATCTATGTTGTTGAAAATGGCAAAATTTCATTCTCTTTTATGACTGAATATTCCTGTGTGTGTGTGTGTGTGTGTCTTTATCCATTCATCAGCTGCTTCATTGAATGAATCAGCATTCATTGGGCTGCTTCCATATCTTGACTAATGTAAATAATATTAACTATAAACTTAGGGGTACATGTATCTTTTTTAATTAGTGTTTTTAGAATTTTGGGGTAAATACCAGTAGTGTGATTGTTGGATCATAGGGTGATTCTATTTTTAACTGTTTGAAGAAAGTCCATACTGTTTTTTACAGTGGCTGTACCAGTTTGCATTCCCACCAGCAGTGCACAAGGGTTTCTTTTTCTTCACATCCTCGTCAACACTTGTTTTTTATTTTAGCCATTCTGACAAGTGTGAGGTGATATCGCATTGTGGTTTTCATTTGCATTTTCCTGATAATGAATGATGTTGACCATATTTTCATATGTCTGTTGGTCTCTGTGTGTCTTCTTTGGGAAATGCCTGTTCATGTCTTTTGCCCCTTTTTAATTGGCTTATTTGTTTTTGTTGGTGCTGAGTTGTATAAATTCTTTATATATTTTGGTTTTAAAACATATCATTTGCAAATATCTTCTCCCACTTAGTGGGTCATCACTTAGTTTTGTTGATTGTTTCCTTTGCTATGCAAATTTTTTTAATTTTGATGTAGTTCCAATCATTTATTTTTGCTTTTATTTCCCTTGCCTCAGGAGACATATATAGAAAAATGTTGCTATGGCTAATGTCAGAGAAATTACTGCCTGTGCTCTCTTCTAGGATTTTTATGGTTTCAGGTCTCACATTTAGGTCTTTATTCCATTTTAAATTTATTTTTGTGTATGGTGTAGGAAAGTGGTCTAGTTTCATTCTTTTGCCTGTAGCTGTCCAGCATCATTTGTTGAAGAACATTTTTCCTGTTGCATATTCTTGCCTCTTTTGTTGAAGACTGACCATAGAATTGTGGGTTTATTTCTGGACTCTCTATTCTGATCCATTGACATATGTGTCTGTTTTTGTGCCAGTAACATATTGTTTTGATTACTACAAATTTGTAGCATATCTTGAAATTTGGAATTGTGGTACCTCCAATTTCTCTCTTTTTCAAAATTGTTTTGGGTATTTGGGGTCTTTTGTGGTTCCATGAAATTTTAAGATTATTTGTTCTAGATCTGTGACAACTGTTGGTCTTTTGATAGAGATTGCATTAAATCTGCAGATTACTTAGGGTTCTATAGATATTTTAACAATATTGGTTTTTCTAATCAAGCATGGAATATCTTTCAGCTCTTATCATCTTAAATTTATTTCATTAATATTTTATAGTTTTCAGAGTATAAATCTTTCACCCCCTTTGTTTAGTTTATTCCTAGGTATTTTATTATTTTTGGTGCAATTGTAAATGGGATTGTTTTCTTAATTTCTCTTTCTGCTGCTTCATTATTGATGTATAGAAATGCAACAGATTTATATAGATTGCTTTTGTTTCCTGAGACTTTGCTGAATTCATTTATAGTTCTAAGAGATTTTTGGCGGAGTCTTTAGGGTTTTCTGTATATGGTATCTTGTCATCTGTAAATCATGAAAGTTTTATTTCTTCCTTAGCAAACAGGATGTCTTTCATTTCTTTTTCTGGTCTGACTGTCGTGGCTAGGATTTCCAGTACTATGTTGAATAAGGTGATGGGATTGGACATCCTTGTCTGGTTCCTGAACTTAGTAGAAAAGCTCTCAGTTTTTTTCCCATTGAGTATGATATTCACTGTAGGTTTTTCATCTCTGACCTTTATTATTTTGAGGTATGTTCCCTCTAAATGTACTTTGTTCAGGGTTTTTATCATGATTGGATGTTGTATTTTGTCAAATGTTTTTTCAGCATCTATGGAAATGATCGTATGCTATTTATCCTTTCTTTTATTGATATGGTCTCACATTGACTGATTTTCAAATATTGAACTATCCTCAGATCTTAGGAATAAATCCTACTTGATAGCAGTATTTTTTTTTTTTAATATGTTGTTGGATTCCATTTGCTAGTTAACACTTCTTCTGAGGTTGGTTTAGTGTGATCGATTCCTTTAACTTTCGTTTGTCTAGGAAACTTTATCCCTCCTTTTATTTTGAATGATAGTCTCTTACTGGATAGGATATTCTTAGTTGAAGGTTTTTTGTTTGTTTGTTTGTTTTGTTTGTTTGTTTGTTGTTTCTATTCAGCACTTGAATATTTCATGCCTCTTCCTTCTGGTCTGCTGTTTTGCTGAAAAATCAGCTGCTGCTCTTACGGGATTTCCTTGGTATGTAACTGCTTTCTTTTCTCTTGCTGCTTTTAACTCTTGCTCTGTCATTACTTTTTGGCATTTTAATTACTATGTGTCTTGGCGTGGACCTGCTTAGATTGATCTTTTTGGGGGCTCTCTCTGCCTCCTGGATCTAGATATTTATTTCCTTCACCAGATTTGGGAAGTTGTTAGCTGTTAGTGCTTCAGATAAAATTTCTGCCCTCTTTTCTCTCTTCTTCATCTGGGATTCCTAAAATGCAAATGTTACTATGCTTGATAATGTTGTTGAGTTCCCTAAATCTGTGCTCATTTTTAATTTTTCTTTTCTCTTTCCCCTGTTCAGCTACATTTCTTTCCATTACTCTATCTTTCAGGTTGCTGTTCCATTCTTCTGCTTCTTCTGCTATTTATTTCCTATAGTATATTTTTATTTATTTGTCAGAGAGAGAGAGGGAGAGAGAGCGAGCACAGGCAGACAGAATGGCAGGCAGAGGCAGAGGGAGAAGCAGGCTCCCTGACGAGCAAGGAGCCTGATGTGGGACTCGATCCCAGGACGCTGGGATCATGACCTGAGCCGAAGGCAGCTGCTTAACCAACTGAGCCACCCAGGCGTCCCTCCTATAGTATATTTTTAAATTTCAGTTATGAGTTCTTCATCTCTGATTAGTTATTTTTTATATTTTCTATCTCTTTGTTGATAGTTTCATTGAGATTCTTCACTCTTAAGTCCAGTATCTTTATAACCATTATTTTAAATTTTCTGTCAGGCATATTGCTTATCTCCATTTCATTTAGCTCTCTTGCTGTGATTTTGTCCTGTTCTTTCATTTGGGACATATTCCTCTGTCTCCTTATTTTGTAATTTTTTATGTCTGCTTATATGTGTTAAGAAAGTCAGCTTTGTCTCCTGCTCTTGAAAGTAGTGGCATAGAAAGAAGAGGTTCTGTAGTGCCCTGAGCAGTATCCCCTGTTCACCAGAAACTGGTTGTTCAGGGGTATCTCTTATGTGTGTTGCATGTCCCGTATTTTGCAGCTGAGCTGCCTTTGCTTCCACTTCAGTTGTCTGCAGTGGCTCTGTTTGCCTATTTGTGGCAGGGTTTGGTCCTGGTGTTAATTGACTGGTCTGGGGCTACCTTGAATTTGAGTTTGGTCAGACTAGGTGTTTGCTAGGGATGCAGTAGCACCAAACCGCAGGGTATTCCCTGTGTATTGTCTGTTGAGAGACCAGATGCCTGCCTCAGCACACATCTGGATCCATAGTGGAGCTGGTGTGCCTAATTATCTTTCCCACTCCCCAGTGCAGGAATCACTTTGGAGTGGCCCTGGACATTGTTAGAGCTACTTCCACAATGCCATGCTTCTGGTGCCCCTTTAAATGGACTCCTATTGATGGCAGGTTGGATGGGGGCAGTTTGGATGGGGCAAGTCCACAGAAGAATAGAGGAGTTGGTGTATGGTTATAGCAAGGTTTGGGCTGGTCTGCTGTGGGAGGAGACCTGTAGCTGCTTTGGAGAACTTCCTATCGTGGATTAGAGGGGGTGATCTGCAGAGGAACATGGGGGTGGTGTATGCTGTTTGCAAGGTAGGTGTTTGCACTGGTTCCCACAGGTGTCTGTGTATCTAGGGTTGAGGGTGGAGAGGAGGGAAATGTGCCTGCCAGCTCTTTAGTTCTAGGAGAAGTCTCCTCAAGATCCTTGCTTCTCTAGTTCATGTTCTAAGATTAGTAAATAAATCTTCCTGTGCATCCCAGGCATTTTTCAAACTGCTGCTTCTCTGTTGTATCTCAGCAGGGTTGTTTGCTGTTCTGTCTCTTTAAGGGTAGGGACTCAGTTTCCTATCACCTTCCTACTCTCTCAGAGTAGAACCCATTGATTTTTAAAGTTCTGACATTCACCCCCACTGGTTGTAAAAACTTGTGAGGCTAAGCCTCTGTGGTTTTCAAAGACCAAATGTTATGAGGATTCATCTCATGCAGATCCCCATGTCTGGTGTGCCTGGTGTGGGGTCTGTTCCTCTCCCTTTTACTGGCTTTGGGTTGCCCTCCCTCCTATGGTTAGTGTTGTGAGTCAGTTTCATTCCCAACCTCTTCTCTTTCTTCTCTACTGTTTACAATATGGCCTCTTCTCTATGTCTAACTCCGAAATCTGTTCTGCCAATCTTCAGGTGGTTTTCTGGGTTATTTCCATGGATGTGGACATTATGTAGGTGCGTTCTTGGGATGAGCTGAGCTTACAATTATCTTGCTCCACTCTTTGTGCTGGAAGTCTGATATTCTTTTGAATTGCATATATTTGGAAATTCAAAGAAAATACTATTAAGCAGCAGGACAATAAGCAGAATATAAAATTGTAGATAAAATTGATTTCTTTTTAGAAAATATAAACAATTATTAGTAGGAAGTATATTAAAGGAGATGTAATGTAAACGGTGGTTATTTATTATTTATTTATTTATTATTGTTCTATTTCTACACTTTCCTGATTTTTTTTGGAGACAATGTCGAGTAAATAAAGAAAGATAATTTTGAATAAACAAATGCAGGGGTATTCATTCCAGAAAAATATAGAATGGAGGTAGTATCAACAGAAGAATTCTTTTGTCAAAAATGTTAAGTTAGACTTCTGGTTAGTTAAAGTAGAGATAAGACATAACATGTGTCTTTTTTTTTTTTAAGATTTTATTTATTTGACAAAGAGCACAAGTAGGGAGAGCAGCAGGCAGAGGAAGAGGGACAAGCAGACTCTCCGCTGAGCAGGGAATCTGATGTGGGGCTCGATCCCATGACTCTGGGATCATGACCTGAGCTGAAGGCAGACGGTTAACTGACTGAGCCACCCAGGTGCCCCAAGACATAACATGTATCTTATTTCTATGGCTATTCCATTTGCAAATAGTAAAGATTGTTTATGCCTACTATAGGAAATAGATAAACTATTACGCTATGAGGATTTTTTCAGTTATATAATCTGGGGTTGGAGAAAATTTATTCTTCAGTGGCACTATTACTTCTGATTCTGCACCCTGCCTCACTGGGGGCTAACCTATAGGCAAAAAATAGTTTTTCTGTAATCTTGTGGGAGAGGAAAAAGAATTTTCTCTCAACTCTTCTGTGTTTAGCTGAAACATCCTCCTTTAATAAAAAGATTAACAGGAGTAAAAACAAAATTTAATAACATGTACACCTCCTATATACATGGGAGATATCCAGGAAAACTGAGTAACTCCCTAAAATGGCCCAACCCATCCCATTAAGTACCATTTTCAACTAAAGATAAAAGATATCATATGGAGGGGCCAGTTATAGTAGGTTGTCAGGAAAAGCATTTTAAACAAGGGTATGTAGTCATAATGCAGATTTAAGTTGCTACCTTCTCCATTGATAAAACATTCTATAGGGATATAGAGTCATCCTCCTCTTCCTGGTACAGAGAAGGAGATACACTTACAAATGTAAATGTTCCTTACAAAATAGTAACTTCTACTCATTTTTCAGATCTTCTCCTGTATCTATTTCTTAAATATAATCAGCTGAAAATAATCCTTATACCAAAGAGGTGTATTTTGGGGTGGTGTATTCTTCTTTTCTACAATATTCTGCAATGTTTTAATATTCCTCATTTGTGAAGGGATATATAATAAGAGGGATAGACAATGACTTATTAGGTCAAAAAGAAATTAGAATATTATAACATCTCATTAATGATACAATTATCAACATTTCCATTGAGTATATATAGAGTATGTTATAAAGCATGTTATAAAGCAAGTAGAACCCTTTTTTCCCCAGAGTTATTGAATTTATTTGCATTTCTTCCTACTTTGATATGTGAATAGAAGATAATTATTAATCTGATGACTAAAATAAATTATATCTTTTACTCCTTAATGTATTAATTCCAATGAAATGTGTAAGTATCTTTTGATGACACAAGATAGAAGAGAAATTATATATTTAATCGAACTGAAATAAAATGTACCCCCAAATTTTTAATTGAATGCTTTTGCTTTCTCAGCCATTACTGAAAATAATTAGTGAACAGGGAAATATACCATCCTTCTTGGGCTCCCTTTCACATCCTCATAAAAGACTCAAGTCTCCCCAGGGTGATCAGCCTCACAGTTTGAAAAACTCTGTCCTGGTTAGATAGAAAATCAGATAATTGCAAGAACAATTTGCAATCTCCAGGTGATTGAGAAAACAGAAGTAGACTGAAAGCTATATTATTATGTAAAGTGACAAAATATAACTACTGCATAGGAGGTCTTTGTTTTTTGAAGCTGCAGTCTTTAAAATACAAGGGTGAAGTGAATCATTCTGTTTCCTTTCAATCTCTGCTTCTGTATTTGGGTTTACCCTTTGTGATCAGACTGAAATTGAGAAATAATGTTCATTTTTATGATCTCAAACAGGAGTCACCCTGTAACACACACATCAACACATTGTGTTAGTAAAGCTGTTGAAAATTTGTATTCTATACTAGCAGGAGCATTTCGTATGTTGTTAGTAATTTTGGTGAAAAAAACATGGTCATATTGGGGAGGAAGAATCTTCTCTGTCCTTCAAGGTCTTTCTGGCTGAAGTAAGAATCAAATTGACATGAGATAGATTAACGGGAGAACATAAAATATAGTTTCACACACAAAGGGAATCCACACAGGCATGAAATTCCAAAGGCAGGCAACATGAGGCTTATCTAACCTCCAAAACCAAGGAGAGAGGTACGGGTCTGAGGATTAAAAAGGGAAGAAAACTATTAGCAGGAAGTTGAGAGGAAGTGTTTGGAAACTAAAGGTTGCCCTGTTGTGCAAGTAAGTTTCTTAGGTAAAGAGGAATATCTGTTAATAGCTCTCTTCCTGGTACAGGTAGGCAGTTGAAGTGGAGGTAGAAGTTTTCCTGTAAATGCTGAATTTGATAGCTTTTAACTCAAAATAATGTTCATGTCAAAGTGGCTCATCTTGGGATGTCCTTCTCATAGCCCCTATGGTTATAATGTAAAGTGATCACATGACTTAAAAAAATATTTCTTGGGTATTCAATAACAAATGTGTCAATTATAATGATGAAGTTTTAGAATATAAGTGAGGTTTGGTGGGGTGAGGTCTGGAGCCGATGACCAAGAAAGGATTCTTGAGAAATCTTTGGTGCAAAATGGTGGTTTATTAAAGCACAGGGACAGAACCGATGGGCAGAAAGAGCTGCTGTCCCAGGGTTGTGAGGAGTGATCCATTATATACTTGCAAGTTGGGAGGAGGTTGGGAATAGCTTAAGTCTCTATGGAATTTTGGAAATAAGGTTTCCAGGGCCTTGAGGGGTTAGCTGTTGTTGGAAAAAGGTCATTTATTACTGTCTAATAAAACCTCACTCATGAGACCCTTCAGCTATATATCGGTGGGCCATATGCTTGGGATGATTGCCAGCATGTATCTTGGAAGGTTTAGAGATACAGAAAGTTTCCAAAGGAATTTTTATATGTTAAAGTAGACCTGCAGGATCCTGGTTGAGGGTGGGGGGCAGTCAGGCTATGATTGCCTTTTGCCCTTAGCAAAGTATTAAGGTGGAGGTAGTTGAGTCCCTAGAGGAATGTCACTCTGCCTGTTTCAAGGGCTTGTCAGTGGGCTCTAGATAGTAAGGATATTTAATAATTTTTCTTCTGCCTCTGTTTCCCACATCAATAACAATTAGTATTCCTGAGCCCAAATTTCACCTTCAATTTGGAAATAGGCTGTTATAGAACTGCGTTCTTCTGGTTCAGCCTTTCCTGTCACTTACTGAACTATTTCTGTTTTGTAGTTTTGGCTTAGGTATTTTTATATATAAAAGAAGTTCATATTATGTAGGGAATTGAGTAATGACTTCCAAGAGGAATCTGAAGGAGACGACATTGGTGCTTTAAACTTGACATTTCCTAGTTTGTTTAATTACTATGTTTGAATTTTGACTTGGACCCCCACCACTGAAGTTTGTTTTGCTGGCATGCAAAATGGCATATGTGACTTGAAGACTATTGAAGTACATTGTTCAGGGTTTTGTATGGAAAGACTTTATTCTTATTTAATTTTTTAAAACTCCCTTACCTACTTTAAGAGTCACAGTTTATTAACAAATGCAGTTCCACTATTTGAAAAGGTTTTAGTAACTTGATTAGAAAATAAAATGCATTGTTGTAGGGACACCTGGGTGTCTCAGTTTAAGTGTCTGCCTTCAGCTTGGGTCATGATCCCAGGGTCCTGGGATTGAGCTTCATGTCAGCTCCTTGTTTGGTGGGGAGGCTGCTTCTCTCTCTCCCCGTTTGTGCTTTCTCTCTCTAATAAATAAAATCCCTCAAAAATACGTTGTTGTAGAGGTAACTTACAATACTTAATGGTAAAGTAATACTTCATTGAATAAATGAAGATTCCTCCTTTCTATGCCTATCTTCAGTGTGATTACTTATGTGCAAATTTAACAAACAAGCATTCCAATGAAATATAGACTCTCATCTTTAAATTACAAAATCTAGTGATAGGTAGAATGGGATGGCAAAAGAATACAGAACTGTAGAATTACCCAATTCAAATAAAATATAATGCTACCAGGTTGAATTAAATAAGGAAAGAATATCCTCACATTGTATTTTGTTTATTTATTTATTTATTTGAGAGTGCAAGAGTGGGGGTGGAGAGGAGCAGAGGGAAAGAGAATGTTAAGCAGACTCTATGCCCAGCATGGACCCTGATGTAGCACTTGATCTCCTGACCCTGAAATCAAGAGTCAGATGCTTAACTGACACTGACTGAGCCACCCAGATGCCCCATTTTAAAAAAAAAAATTATTTTAACTTTATTTTTCTCATTTATACATGTGCATAATTTAAAGAACTAAAATGCCCTGTCTTTTTTTTTTTTAAGATTTTATTTATTTGACAGAGAGAGATCACAAGTGGGCAGAGAGGCAAGCAGAGAGAGAGAGAGAGAGAGAGAGAGGAGGAAGCAGGCTCCCTGCAGAGCAGAGAGCTCGATGTGGGACTCGATCCCAGGACCCTGAGATCATGACCTGAGCTGAAGGCAGAGGCCTAACCACTGAGCCACCCAGGTGCCCCATGCCTTGTAAGTCTTAAAGCCACAAAACTACATTTACTCTGTGTCTCTCCTTACCCCACAAGTCTGCGCTGCAGAGCCTGACATATTTTGTCCTTAACTGCAAATTTTTATAATTAGTCCTATATACATAAATGAAATATTTGGTATTTCTTGATTTTTCAAATGTAAACAATACACAATTTTATTTGGAAGATGAGGACTTATCTTTCATGTAATCCCAACTCCTTACAGTCTCCTTTTTCTGTCTTTCAGTATAGTTATATTATAATTATTTGTCAAACCAATGTTTCCTGCTTACATTATTGTTTCTTTGTAGATATTGTTCACATAAATCTTGTAATATACTCCAATTACCTTTTCTTCGTTGTATAATACTTTGCTTTTCTTAGTGTTAATGACTTCTTTTCCATTTGCCCATTTGTCTTCTGGAAGCCTTAGAGGATCTTCTCTAATATTTGGTGATATTTACTGCCTATTCATGGTTAAGGGTAGGGCATTAAAATGTTAACTGGAAGCCTTGTACAGAACTCACTATTTGCTGAGCTTCACCATAAATTGATCAGATATATGTCCATATGTTTTAGTTGGGAATTTGTAGTAGATAAAACATGGCTAGCTTCTGTAATAAGTAGACTTTAAAATGTGTTAAGGATCAGGGTATCTGAGTGGCTCAGTCACTTAAGCATCTGACTTTGACTCCAATCATGATCTCTGGATCCTAGGATTGAGCCCTGGGATCCAGCTCGGCATTGGGCTCTACGCTCAACAGAGAGTCTGCTTTTCCTTCTCCCTCTGCCCCTCCCCCTGCTCATGCCCTCTCACTCTCTCAAATAAATAAATACAATCTTCTTAAAAAATATGTTAAGTCTCAAACAAAGTTTTTTATTTACCCTTCTGGTTAATGGGTGATTTTCTTGATAGACAGATTCAGAAACACAGACTCTCTTTATCTTGTGATCACACTCATCCCATAGTCTTGAAGTACCCTGATGGCAGAAAGGGCAAAAGAACTTTTGCAAGAGCACATTATTTTTTTTTTTTAAATGCTTGGCATGGAAGTGATACACATCATATCTGCTCAAACGAGAGTAACCAGAACTATTTCAATGCAGAGTGGGCAATGTAGGGGCACAGGGCAAGCTACCCCAGGATGGGACACTTTGGCATGAAGATTGTTTGAGCTAAAGGCAATCAAGACCCTGCAGTCTCAAGAGAAACTTTCACTCCCTCCCTTAACTACATTTAAGTTGAGTTGGGGGTCTTTCCCAGAATCAGGGTTATTAGCAGAGATAAATCTTGTCTGAGTGACCCATCTGTGTGGTAGAGCAAGCATCTAATTACCAAACATCTGCTCTTCTTCTTGCCTTGCAGATTTCATTCCTTCCCTCTTAAGTCCCAGACTCCTACCCCCTTCTTCTTTGTTCAAGTTGACACATAGATCTCATTTTGCCTGTCTTTGAAATTTCATGTCTGTGTAGATTCTCCATACATATGATGTTAAACTTGATTTTCTCCTGTTAATCTGTCTCATGTCCATTTGATTCTTGGTTCAGGTGGAACGACCTTTGAAGGGGCCAGGATATTCTTGCTCCCCAGCAGCTAGGAAGGATAGTCTCAGGCTAGGCAACTGCTCCTCTATGACAACTTTAGTCTGCAGGAGGAGGATTAATTTTGATGGCCACTAGCTATCTCTGCCACAGGAAACCTCCCTGAAAAAACACAGTGTTAGAAATCTTTGCTCTGGGGCTTGCCTGGTGAATATAAACGAGATTGCCGCGTTCTTTTAATTAATACCATAAGTCATTGCTTTTAAACTTTAAATGTATATAAATACATGGTAAAATACAGATTCTGATCCCATAGGTATAGTATAGGATCTCAGTTTCTTGATTTCCAACAGAATCCCAGATGGTGTCAGTCCTGCAAGCCTGTGGACCACAACTTTGAGTAGCAAAGAGCTGAGTTACAACACTCTGCCTCCAGCTATTCCATTCATTTCTCAGTCCAGAGCCTTTTTGATTGAATTTCTCTAGAGAATAAACATCCTCTCTGATGCTAGTGTGTGTGTGAGAGCATAATTTCCTGGTGGAAAGGGATGTACTTGTTTCCTATGCAGTTGTTTCTAGGGGATTTAACTAAAGTTTAAACCAAGAGGTAGTTTTGAAGAGTAATAGTGACTCAAGTATCAAATCATCAAGGAATGAGAAAAATGACTCAAGTCATTTACACTGTGGGTGTTTGGAGAGGAAGAGAAGAGAATACGTTGGAAGTGGCAATCAGAATAAGCGTTATCTACCACATCTTTGGTTCAGTGGTTGGAAATGGTAAGGAGACAGAACAATTGAACTTGCTGTGTGGAAGCCTGGTTATAACAAGAAAGTGATGAGCATACTCAGAGAATTTGAGGATATGGTGATCTCTAGAGACCAAAGCAAAAAGTTTTAGGAGTTGTGAAAAGGGGAAAGTGGGTAGAAAAGAGGCTATAGAGTGTTCTGAGAATTGAAATCTGGGGAATGAAGAATAACCTGGAAGCCTGAGCTTCCTATGGTGATTGATATAAAAAGAGATGAATATTATAATTAGTTTAGTCCTGATGATTCCAAGCAGATAATAGTAGAGGTCAGGAAAAGGGAGGAAAGAGGGGAGAGATTAGAGGTTGGGTCATGGCAGGGCAAGTTTTAGAACTCCTTATTGACACCCTTTGGTAGAGGTCTACACAGAGCAAAGGTCTAACATTGTGTACGTCAAGGAAGTTTACCAAAGAAAACTTCCTTCTCCTGCCTGGCAGGAGAAGGAGAATTTAAGTAGGTATATAATACAGAAACCTTCCATTTTGTACTCTGACTGCACAAATCATATATCTTTTGGTTTCTGTTTGATGTGTTTTCTGTACAGAGGCTGCTTTATTATCACACCTGGTTTTTTATTCACATTTTTCCAAATGTGCCTAATTGTTTTACATAATATTGGTGAATACTTTTGAAAATAACATGACATTTCTAAAGGATACTTAATCCTCTATAAAATATAAGCTGTAAATCTCCCCCAACTTAAATCACACCTGATCTGTCAGTGTATGCTGTGTGAGTTGGTTATTAAAAAATAAATAAATCATAATTTCTCTGAGCAAAGTTAATGACAAACATAAAGACTGTGGCAGGAGCCAGACCAGCCTCTCTTCTTCTGATTAGCTGAAGGAGATTGATTTAAAATTTATACTATCAAGCAAAAGGCAATTTCTGTATTATCCCCAGGCAGTTACACATTGGTGAGAAACAGAGCCATGTACCAAGTCTTTCCATTATATGCACTTACTTTCAAATTGTTAGTCCATTTCATCATCAATCATCCACCCTTTCATTCAGGAAACATGAGCTAGCAGTGCAGTTCATTTATGGAATACTATTTTCATACTTAGCAATGTGTGAAACTGAATTCTTCACGTTGTTAAATTCAGCCTTATTTAGCGTACAGGAATTGTAGACACTTGCAGGGATAGATACCAAAGTGCTGAACAGGCAGTGAGTGAACACAGAAATTACTCTTTAGAATCTTCTTTAAACATGAAGCTCTGAAATGGTGATTTTTAACTGTTAACTGTCTTTTCATTTTCTGCTACTGTAAATGTAGCTGAGATCAGAGTCCCTCAACATTTAAGATATTGAAGTTGAGATATTGCCAAACGAGTAATCTCTCGTTTCCTCTTTATCATTTGTAACTACTTCTAATTTGTTTTATAACAGGGATTTTCAAAGCACACAGATAAATAAAATGAGAGTTTATGTAAATTCTGAACACTTAATATCCTTGGTAAAGGTAGAATATTTTAATTATGTAAATAGTTCCCATTATTTAGAGGCTC
Organism: Lutra lutra; assembly: GCF_902655055.1. Classification (NCBI taxonomy): domain Eukaryota; kingdom Metazoa; phylum Chordata; class Mammalia; order Carnivora; family Mustelidae; genus Lutra; species Lutra lutra. Next base: position 82,448,852 of record NC_062288.1, read on the forward strand.
CATTGCTTCTAGGCAGCTTTTTAATCAAATGGCCCTAGCTTTTAAAACATTCCAAATAATTTGTATACTTGTAAATTTAATCACTAGTTCGACAGAATTTGAAAAAAAAATTATTCAAGTCAAACTTGAATGTATGAGGGGATGTTTCCAAAGAACCAACTGAAGGGATTTTTTTTTTCCTTTTTAACAATTGCTTTATATTTAAGTTCTTTCCTGTATTGCAATTTCTTTTCTGTGCACTGCTGATCTAATTGTCTGCTGACATATCTATTATCTTTTATAGTTATTTCAAATAGCGAAAGGATTAGTTGCATATGATTTTTCACCACTTCTTTTGGACTTGCAGCCAGTTCTCCCTGACTGCTTCATTTTAATAGCCTACATAATGGAATTAAAAAGCTCTAACACCACTTTGGGTGTAAGATGTCTGTGACCATAGCAAAGGCAAGCTAAAAGACCTTGAAAATGATACTGTATATATAAACAAACAAAACAAAAAACCACCAACAACAAAACACACATACACACAGACCTAGATTCCTTGGGGTTTAAAAAAAAGGAACAATAAAACCACAACATCTGGAATATAGGAAAGCATTGTAAGGAGGAAAAAACATGGTTTTATTTTTATTGAGACTTATGAAGTTATTGCAAAACTTCCAAAGTTCCTTTGTCAGTCACATAGGTGAGATTAGCAAACATTTTCAAGCACAGGAAAATATTTTTATTGGAATATCTTTCTATTTGAATAGAACATTCTATCTGTAGCAACACATTCCATGATTCTAACTATAGGATCTAGAGAGACTTCTCAGGATAATAATCACATTTACATAATCCCACATCTTTTTTTTTTAATAGAGCAACCTCAATGAAATATGTCTTTCTGAAGCCAGAACAAATGTTTTTATTTTTTAAAACCACAAAAAGGCTATTTGATGTTGTGCTGATATCAGTAGATTGCTGTTGTTTTAATCTTTTTTCTTTCTTTCTCAAAGTAAAACATTATCTAATTCATTCTTGAGAAAGAACTAAAGGAATCCTTCCCTTAGTGACATAGTAAATCTTCTGAGACTTAGAGTTTCATATACTTTTTCTGTAAATGGCTTGGATGAAGTGTGGAGCTCAAAAGAATATATTTACTTTCTATGTATGCTAAATGACTTAAAACTGTTTTATACCCAGTGGAAATCAAAGGATGTATCAAATATTGAAAGGTATGTTTGATGGTTAATTTTATGTGTCAACTTGACTGGGCCATGGGTTGCCCAGATTATTTCTGGGTATGTCTGTGAAGATGTTTCTGGATGAGATTAAGCATTGGGATCCCTGGACTCAGTAAAGCAGATTGTCCTCCCTAATGTGGGTGGGCCTCATCCAATCCACAAAGGGCCTGATTAGAACAAAAAGGGAGGAGTTGCCCCTTTACTGCCTGCCTGATTGAGCTGGGACACTGTCCTCCCCTATCCCTGGACTGGGATTTATATCATTGGCTTCATTCATTCTCAGGCCTTTGGATTAGTACTGGGATTATACAACTGTTTTTCTTGGGTCTTCAGTTTGCAGACAGCAGATGGCAGGACTAGATATATATTATATATTAGAATGTGCATATATATATCTGGTTCTAGTTCTATTTTTCTGGAGGACACTGATTAACATGGTACATTTTTCATTTCTGAACATTTTTAGTGAAAACGCAAGATCCTTTGACTACTCAAAGGGAAGAATATTTGATTATATGTCTCTGTTCTTGAAGCAAGGCTAGAAACTTTTCAGCTGGGATAGCCAGAAGAAATGTTAAAGTATATTTTGGGGAGGAAAAGAAAAGAAAATGAAAACAAAATCAAAAGACATAGAGTACTCAGAAAACTATAAAGTACTCATGAAAGAAATTGAGGAAGACACAAAGAAATGGAAAAATGTTCCATGCTCCTGGATTGGAAGAATAAATATTGTGAAAATGTCTATGCTACCTAAAGCAATCTACACATTTAATGCAATTCCTATCAAAGTACCATCCATTTTTTTCAAAGAAATGGAACAAATAATCCTAAAATTTATATGGAACCAGAAAAGACCTCGAATAGCCAAAGGAATATTGAAAAAGAAAGCCAAAGTTGGTGGCATCACAATTCCAGACTTCAAGCTCTATTACAAAGCTGTCATCATCAAGACAGCATGGTACTGGCACAAAAACAGACACATAGATCAATGGAACAGAATAGAGAGCCCAGAAATAGACCCTCAACTCTATGGTTTACTCATCTTCGACAAAGAAGGAAAGAATGTCCAATGGAAAAAAGACAGCCTCTTCAATAAATGGTGTTGGGAAAATTGGACAGCCACATGCAGAAAAATGAAATTGGATCATTTCCTTACACCACACATGAAAATAGACTCAAAATGGATGAAGGATCTCAATGTGAGAAAGGAATCCATCAAAATCCTCGAGGAGAACACAGGCAGCAACCTCTTCGACCTCAGCCGCAGCAACATCTTCCTAGGAACATCCCCAAAGGCAAGGGAAGCAAGGGCAAAAATGAACTTTTGGGATTTTATCAAGATCAAAAGCTTTTGCACAGCAAAGGAAACAGTGAACAAAACCAAAAGACAACTGACAGAATGGGAGAAGATATTTGCAAATGACATATCAGATAAAGGGCTAGTGTCCAAAATCTATAAAGAACTTAGCAAACTCAACACCCAAAGAACAAAGAATCCAATCAAGAAATGGGCAGAGGACATGAACAGACATTTCTGCAAAGAAGACATCCAGATGGCCAACAGACACATGAAAAAGTGCTCCATATCACTCGGCATCAGGGAAATACAAATCAAAACCACCATGAGATATCACCTCACACCAGTCAGAATGGCTAAAATTAACAAGTCAGGAAATGACAGATGCTGGCGAGGATGCGGAGAAAGGGGAACCCTCCTACACTGTTGGTGGGAATGCAAGCTGGTGCAACCACTCTGGAAAACAGCATGGAGGTTCCTCAAAATGTTGAAAATAGAACTACCCTATGACCCTGCAATTGCACTGCTGGGTATTTACCCTAAAGATACAAATGTAGTGATCCGAAGGGGCACGTGCACCCGAATGTTTATAGCAGCAATGTCTACAATAGCCAAACTATGGAAAGAACCTAGATGTCCATCTACAGACGAATGGATAAAGAAGAAGTGGTATATATACACAATGGAATACTATGCAGCCATCAAAAGAAATGAAATCTTGCTATTTGCGACGACGTGGATGGAACTAGAGGGTATCATGCTTAGCGAAATAAGTCAATTGGAGAAAGACAACTATCATATGATCTCCCTGATATGAGGGAGAGGAGATGCAACATGGGGGGTTGAGGGGGTAGGAGAAGAGTAAGTGAAACAAGATGGGATTGGGAGGGAGACAAACCATAAGTGACTCTTAATCTCACAAAACAAACTGAGGGTTGATGGGGAGAGGGGGGTTGGGAGAGGGGGGTGGGGTTATGGATATTGGGGAGGGTATGTGCTATGGTGAGTGCTGTGAAGTGTGTAAACCTGGCGATTCGCAGACCTGTACCCCTGGGGATAAAAATATATGTTTATAAAGCTGTAAAAAAAAAAAAAAGAAAAAGAAAAAAGAAAGGATGAATACCCAAGTTTTGTAGCAACATAGACGGGACTGGAAGAGATTATGCTGAGTGAAATAAGTCAAGCAGAGAGAGTCAATTATCATATGGTTTCACTTATTTGTGGAGCATAACAAATAGCATGGAGGACAAGGGGAGATGGAGAGGAGAAGGGAGTTAAGGGAAATTGGAAGGGGAGGTGAACCATGAGAGACTATGGACTCTGAAAAACGATCTGAGAATTTTGAAGGGGTGGGGGGTGGGATGTTGGGGGCACCAGGTGGTGGGTATTGTAGAGGGCATGGATTGCATGGAGCACTGGGTGTGGTGCAAAAATAATGAATACTGTTATGCTGAAAAAATAAAAAATTAAAAAAAAAAGACATAGAGTAAGAGAAAAGGTAAATGACTTTTTCAGTATCATGATGAGTGGATGATAAGAAGTATCATTGGTGGGACACGGAAGAGAGTCACTGAAATCATCCCATGCACTTTTCTATGACAGCAGCTCACTCACTCACAAACATTTATGGTGAAACTAGTATTTGGTAGACATCTTTGTATTAATGGCAAAGAGCTTGGTTTCTAGGCTGTTCAGCTACTGCTTGGTGAAACAAAAACCATACAAAGTTCCTGAGGTCATCAAGAGCAGAGCTTAATAATGGTGAAAATAAAAGGATAACAATGACCAGCGATCTAATTTAGGATGAGTTAATAAAGACACAACTAGGAGTTGTTGAAGTAAAAATCTGGACTATAGCTAGCAAAAATGAGAGAAAATGGACTCTGAGAAGCCTCATGAAATGAATAAGAACTCTTTAAACTGTATGACTTCTTTGAACAGAGCATGAGTAGCATGGGAAATCTGTTGTCAAAGTTGAAATTCATCATTCATGTTCCATCAGCTACTAATTCTCACAAGAATTAGAGAACTTTAAAGAAATAAAAGATCTAATGATAGAAAAGTGAAGGATTCATTGGACTCTCTGATAACATCTAATAGCTTAATTAAGTAATTGGAAAAAGGGAATCTTCACTTCCCTGACAAACAATGAATTACCTGATATACTTAGAAAAAACGTGGCAAATCTCTTTCTAATTCCATTTAAGAAACTCTTTTCAATTCAAAGATCATTCTTAAGTTACTGTTAAGAATTTTAATATTGAAGAATATTATAATTTACCAGGGAGCAAAACTTTGAAACAAGCTGAATCAATTTACCAATCCAGTATTAATTAAATATCTGCTATATAGCCAACTCTTTCCTTGGTATTATAAAATAATTAGACTATTTTCCCAAGTAATAAGAAAGTAATAACGATTCTATAATTTATTATAAAAGTGACTCAAATATTTTAAAAGCTTACATTTGAAGAATATCTTTTGGTTTAATATTACATCTCAAAGCTCAAAATATAATTCTTGAAAATCAATACAAATGTGTAAATATAAAAATCTTCATATTGAATCATTTCAGAGAAATGTTGTCATAGTTAAAGCCCTCACTATATTTGTAATTTTGTTGTGTGATACAAAGTTCTAAAGAACCAAGACATGGCATGAGTAAGAAAAAGAAGCCCCATATATATCTTAAAAAAATGCATTATACACAATGAGCAATGTGAAAATGTTCTCATTTAATGACAGTAAAAATTTTAGAGAACATAACTTTAGGCAGTTGTCCTACTTAAAAGAGTTTGAAAATGGTTCTCTCTAAACTCAAAGTATTTCTCCTGTACAATTGTAGGTAATCTATAATTTACCAGGTAGAAGCACATGGTATTTAAATATGCAGGCTGTGCTATAATCATTTTAGGTGGACTCCCAGCTCTGCTCTTCTTATTTTCTCATTTCATTTATAGAATTTGAATCATAAGAGAACTATGACTAAATGAATAAAGTCTGTAGTTTGAATGGTGAACCAAGAAAGTTCTGGGTAAACATTTAAAGATTATTATGTGGGGGCACCTGGGTGGCTCAATGGGTTGGGCCTCTGCCTTCGGCTCAGGTCATGGTCTCAGGGTCCTGAGATGGAGCCCCACATCAGGCTCTCTGCTCAGCGGGGAGTCTGCTTCCCCCTCTCTCTCTGCCTGCCTCTCTGCCTACTTGTGATCTCTCTCTCTGTGTCAAGTAAATAAATAAAACCTTTAAAAAAATAAATATTATTATGTGAAGTAAGAAAGCCATGCTAAAAGGGTAAAGTGAATTTTGCAAAATCCTATATTGGCACTTATAAATTGTATGTAATATGAAATATAAGTTTTGAGTCTTTTCTGGTTATCTATCTAGGAATACTGAGACTTCTGTATACACTTCTTTTAATTTAGTCTTAAGACACCCTCCCCAACCCCCGTGCCTTCAGGTTCCTTTTCCATTGCCATCAAAGCTATGAAGAATTAAATTGTTATTTCCTATCCTCCTTGTTCTTCTGTAATGCTGAGATAACAGCACTGGGGGTACTTTAAATTTCAGGCCATTCAATCCCATGAGAATAAACATTTTTGTAACTTTTAACTATCTCTTGTTAACAAATGTTCTTGAGAAATCAGGGTCACATTTCAATAATTTGCATATATTAAGAAGGTGCCAAGTTAAAAAAATTGTTATTTTGAGCAAATAATAACTGATGTGGCTCTTAATCATATCCTCTATGCACATACTTAAATAAATTATTAAGTTTTGCCAGTAATTCTGCTCATACTTGTGTCCAAATCCTATAGCAACTTCTCAAATCACTGTTATTATTTCTACTCACAAGCCATTATTTCAGTAACTTATTTAGAAAGACTAGAATTAATTCACAATAACTTACTCATCAACCAGGATCCTTATCTTCCTGTTAAAAGTTGATATGAACCTTTTATCTGATATTTGTAATGTTTTTTAAGACACAGTAAAGAAAAACAGATACCTTGCTAAACACAACAAAACTCAAAAACTTATAAAGAAAAGAACAATTTTTAACAGGCGTGCTCTGTCATGTGTTGACTAGTAGTTTTGATAAGTAAGAATCACCTACAATGAGAAATTTCTATATAGTCTGAAATCTAGTTGATGTTAGATTGAAACTGTATCCATCCCCCTAAAATGCCTAGGATACATTCTGAAAGAGTGTCACTAAAATATCTTACCTTTTACTGACATGAGGGAAACTTAGAATCAGGGGATTGTTTTATCAACAAAAGTGACCCTCAAAACTAATTTTTTGGGGCACCTGGGTAGCTCATTGGGTTAAAGCCTCTGCCTTCGGCTCAGGTCATGGTCTCAGGGTCTTGGGATGGGGCCCCGCGTCAGGCTCTTTGCTCAGCAGGGCAACTGCTTCTTCCTCTCTCTCTGCCTGCCTCTCTGCCTCCTTGTGATCTCTGTCTGTCAAATAAATAAAATCTTTGAAAAAAAAACCTAATTTTTTGATTGACACATAATGAATTTGTATCTTAATGATGAATAACGTAACATGACATCTGCTGTTTTCAGCAGTGTACTGGTTTCGTCTCATGTCCACCAGTAAACATTTAATAATGCTGTATGTCTATGTATATAAAATCTAATCCTGATTCTTTTTAGTTTTACAAACTGGCTGTTCCAAATACTTCTCTTATTTCTATATGAATCAACTCACCTAGAAGATCCAGTTAAGCAGCTGGGCAATGAAGAAAGGACAGAGGTTTTCCCTTTCCAGTAATTTTGAAGACTTAACACAGTAGTTGGCAAACTGTACTGTGCAGATGGATCAACTGGGAATGCTTATTATGAATGTAATAAATGCTTCCTGTATTCTCAGAGTGGAGCTTCAGAGTCTGCCTATGAATGCCCACCCATCAGGACATTTTAATGTAGGCAGTTCCTGGCTAAACATGATGATATCCAGGGTGATTTGAGCTGGAGTGGGGGGTACAGGTTATTTGTATGGCATACTGCCAACTAAGAGTAGAAATTACTTGTAGCGGCCAGAGACCAAGAGGGGACCTAAACTGTCTAAACTGGAGAGGACAAGAGCCAGAAAACACTGTTCCAGATGGAAACCAAGAGCAGGACCAATGACTAGCAGAAGATAAAGTAGAAATGCATTTCAAAAGAGGACAAGTAAAAGTAGCTACTGGTGTGGTGGGGTTGAAGAGGGCAGAACGGTGCAAAGCCAGCATTCAGCATTTTCTGTTTGTTTGTTTGTTTGTTTTCAGCTCTTAGAGTGGCTGGCAATTTTGGATATTTAATTTCCATTGCCTCCCCCAAAGTAATGTTTTCTGTAAAATTAGGTGATTTGTCTATAAATTGCAACTGAATAAGGCTATTTATTAAAGCAAATTACTCTAGGGGAGCCTGGGTGGCACAGGCAGTCAAACATCCAACCCTTGGCTTCGGCTCAGGTCATGAGTTTATAGGTTGTGAGGTTGAGCCCCACATGGGACTCTGTGCTCAATACAGAGTCTGGTTGAGATTCTCTCTCTTCTTCTCCCCCTCTGCCCCCCACCCCCTTGCACACACACTCTTTCTCTCTCTCAAAACAAATAAATAGATCTTTTAAAAAAAGAAGTAAATTATTCTAACTCAAAACAAGAACTTGTCTTTACTTTCATTTTGTCCTCCTCCTTTGTCTTTTGCTTTTCTCCCTCTGGATGATCCTTTCTAGGATCCTTTCCAAAGGAGCTCTTGTTGTTAGGCATAGTCTTCAGCACGCCTTTTATTGGTCACATTTAAAGAAGGGGTCTTGGGCGCAGTCATCTGTCCTGCTTTCCTCACACTAAAGATGCTCTGTAAACCACTCAGCATCAGAGTTATCAAAGAAGGATTGAGCCGCTCCCTGAACTGCTGTAATCTCTGAGCCATCTCCACTCTCAGGGCACCATGATCTTCTTACTGGGTCTCAGTAGAGCATCAGATTGCTCCTGTTCCATGTTTCATGAAGTGGATGTTAGTTCAGTTCTAGTTCACTGGCAAGTACCACATCACCTATGACACGGTGTGTTTGACAACTATATCTGAACAAGTTACAATGACATTTCTTCTAGAAACATATTGCTTTTACATCAGTAATTTATTCTTTAGACTAGACTTGTACAAAAATCTCTGAAAGAACAGTTGACAAACAAATTCTTTTCCTCTGACTTCTTCTGAGGGGACCCTCTCAGATATCTGTATACATGGAAACCATGTTCTAACACTCATCCTAGAGGGGAAAGTTGAGTAAGTTAGACCCATCTAGATCCTCACAGAAATAATTACCGAAATATCAAAATTATCTCATTATATGTTTCTCCTATACTGAAGTCCCCCAGAACAGATTATACAGGACATTGCATTACACAGTGTCCACTCTTCTGCTGTTGTTGATCATACCGACTGTGTGAGAGCCCCAAATGATGTGTATCTGTGATTTCTGTGAATTGATATGAATCCAAAATATAAGCAAAGTGAGACTCAAAGCCACAATGAGGTCAACAATAAAAAATAAAAGCAATTGTCCTCAGTTTGAGTAGAATTAATTTTTAGTCTTTGTTGAATAGTTAAATGCTTGAGTCATATTATGAAGCATTAGCAGTGAAAATCCATAGCTGAACTACATAAATTACAAAATGATTTAGATGCACCAGGTCTAGCATTAATGTCCAGCACACATGATGTGCTAAATGTGTGTAATGACCCATGCACAGATGCAGCAGAGGAGGAATTTAACAAAATTGGCATTTGCTCTTATTAGATCTCACATGGTCAAAAAGCATTTATCTGATGTGAAGAAAGAACTCAGTGAATTATCAAAAAACAGAGGCTTTTTTATTTTTCTTACTGTGGTAAATCTCTTTGGATTTATAATGGCTCATTGGAGAACATAGCAACCTCTAGAATTTTGCTGCAAGGTGAGAAAATACCAGGCAGAGACAAGTTATTAAAAAGAAAGAATACATCACTTTGAACTCTAAACACTTGTTCTTAACACTTGATGCCTCTTACAGCAACAGATAACATGACAGATGTATGTGATTTATAATTTTTTTTGTTTAGAAAAACAAAGTGATAAAATTGAGTTGATGGATATAGTAGCCATGAGACAGAATCATTCTGTGTCTATGTAAGCTGTATATAATAAAAACTCTAAAATGATGTCCTTTATTTCAAAACTCAGACGCTGTTTATATTATTGAGTCATCTGGCAAGAAAATCTTCTCTCAATACTCTGAAAACCTAAATCATTACAGTTGATAGTCAGGAAATTGAGAAATATGATTGCTAACTCAAAGAAACATTCCAATTGTGTTTTTTGGAACATGAACAAAAGGGGTGCTGTGGTAGAGAGAAAAAATGACTCTCCAAAGAACCTGATCATAAACTACCTTACTGGCCAAAATGGACTTTGCAGATGGGATTAGTTAAGGATCTCCAGACAGGGAGATTATCTTCATTTAACTGATTTGGTCCCAGTGTAATCAGAAGGGTCATCATAAAAGAAATGCAGGAGAGGCAGAGTCAGAGAAGGAGATGTGACAACAGAAGCTGAGAGCCTAGTGATTTTAATTGCTGGCTTTTAATTGAAGTTGGAGGGGGTCAGAAACCAAAGAATGGAGGCAGCCTCCAGAAGCTTGAAAAGGCAGGGACGCTATTTGCCCCCTAGAGCCTCCAGAAGGAATTCAGCCCTGCTGACACCTTAATTTTAGCCCTATAAAAGCCGTTTCAGATTTCCAAACTGTAAAATAATTATTTTTGCACTGTTTTTGTTTGCTTGTTTTCATGATAAGTGTACTCTTTAATCCCAATCATCTTTTTCACCCATCTCCCCCTCCGCCTCCCCTTTAGTAACCATCTCTATAGTTAAGAGTCTGTTTCTTGGTTTGTCTCTCTCTCTCTCTTTTTCCCCCCTTTGCTTGTTTGTTTTGTTTCTTAAATTCTACATATGAGTGAAATTATATGGTCTTTGTTCTTCTCTGACTGACTTATTTCACTTAGCATAATACTCTCTAGCTCCAACCATGGAAAAAGATTTCATTCTTTTACATCACTGAATATTTTTACATTCACTGAATATTATACACACACACATACATACATACACACTACTTTTTCTTTATCCATTCATCAATCAATGGACACTTGGTCTGCTTCCATAATTTGGCTATTGTAAATAATGCTGCAGTAAACATAGGGGTGCATGTATCTCTTTGAATTAGTGTTTTTGTATTTTTTGAGTAAATACCCAGTATGGGATTCCTTGATTGTAGGGTACTTCTATTTTTAACTGTTTAAAGAAACTTCATACTGCTTTCCACAGTGGTTGCACCAATTTGTGTTCATACCAACAGTGAACAAGTTGTATAAATTCTTCATATATTTTGGATACTAACCCTTTATCAGATCTTCTCCTGTTCCTTAGATTGCCTTTTTTAGTTTTGTTGACTGATTCCTTGGCTGTGTAGAAGCCTATCATTTTGATGTAGTCCCAATAGTTCATTTATTTTATTTTATTTCCCTTGCCTCAGAAGATTTATCTAGAAAAAAGTTGCTATGGCTGATGTCAGAGAAATTACTGCTTGTGCTCTTTTCTAGGATTTTTTATGGTTTCAGAGCTCCCATTTAGGTCTTTGTTCCATTTTGAATTTATTTTTGTGTATGGTGTAAGAAAGTGGTCCGGTTTCATTCTTTTGCATGTTGTCAGATTTCCCAACCCCATTTATTGAAGAGACTTTTTGCTATTAAATATTCTTTTGTCCTTTGTCAAAGATTAACTGACCATACAATTGTGGGTTTAATTCTGAGTTTTCTGTTCTATTGATCTATGTGTCTATTTTTGTGCCAGTACCATACTGTTTTGATCACTACAGCTTCTTAATATAACTTGAAGTCTGGAATTGTGATACTTCCAGTTTTGTTTTTCTTTCTCAAGATTGCTTGGCCTATTTGGGGTCTTTTATGGTTCCAAACAAGTTTTAGGATTGTTTGTTCTAGCTCTGTGAAAAATGCTACTGGTATTTTGGTAAGGATTGCATTAAATCTGTGTATTGCTTTGGGTAATAGAGACATTATAACAATATTCTCTCTACCCATGATCATGGAATGTCTATTTCTTTCTATCATATTTAACTTCTTTCATCAGTGTTTTATAGTTTTAAGAGTACAGATCTTTCACCTCTTTGGTTAAGTTTTTTTTCCTAGGTATTTTATTATTTTTGATGCAAAATGGGATTATTTTATTAATTTTGTTTTCTGCTGCTTCATTATTGGTGTATAGAAATGCAACAGATTTCTGTACTTGATTTTAAATCCTGCAACTTTACTGAAGTCATGTATCAGTTCTAGCAGCTTTTTGGTGGAGTCTTTAGGGTTTTCTGTATACTGTATCATGTCATCTGCAAATAGTACAAGTTTTACTTCTCTCTTGCTGATTTGGATGCTTTTCTTTTTCTTCTGTGATTGCTGTGACTAGAACTTCCAATATGATGTTGAATACAAGTGATGAGAGTGAACATACTTGTCTTGTCCTTGACCTTAGGGGAAAAGCTCTGTTTTCCCCCATTGAGTATGATGTTTGCTGTGGATTTTCGCAAAAGGCTTTTATTATGTTGAGATATGTTCCCTCTAAACCTACTTTGTTTAGGGTTTTTATCATGAATGGATGTTTTATTTTGTCAAATGCTTTTTCTGCGTCTATTGAAATGATTAAATGTTTTTAACCTTTTTCTAATCGATGTCATGCATGTTTATTGATTTGTGAATATTGAACTACCTTGCATCCTAGGAATGAATCCCATTTGATTATAGTTAATGATTTTTTGAAATGTATTGTTGGATTCAGTTTGCTAGTGTTTGTTGAGGATTTCTGCATCTATGTTCATCAGAGATATTAGCTTTTAGTTTGTTTTTTTTTTAATGTTTTTATCTGCCTTTGGTATCAGAGTTATGCTGGCTCATAGAATGAATTTGGAAGTCTTCCTTCCTTTTTTAATTTTGGAAGAGTTTGAGAGGAATAGGTATTAACTCTTCTTGAAATATAAAACTCACCCCTGAAGCTGTCTGGTCCTAGACTTTTATTAGTTGGGAGTTTTAAATTTACTGATTCAATTTCATTGCTGATAATTTGTGTGTTCAAATTTTCTATTCCTTCCTGTTTCAGTTTTGGGAGGTTATGTCTTTCTAGAAATTTATCAATTTCTTCTAGATTGTCCAATATTTTGACATACAGTCTTTCATAATCTCTTATAATTATTTGTATTTATGTGGTATCAGTTATTTATTCGTGGTTTCATTTTGTGGTAAGTACTGCTAGAGTTTTAAAAACTTTTTTGATCTTTTCAAAGAACAATCTTTTGTTTCATTGCTCCATTATATTTTTTTAGTTTTGTTTATTTATGTTCTAATCTTTATTATTTCCTTCATTCTATGGTACTGGGTTTTGTTTGTTCTTTTTCTAGCTCCTTTAGGTGTAAGTTTACGCTGTTTATTTGATATTTTTCTTGCTGCTTGAGGTAGGCTTAAATTGCTATATATTTCCTTCTTTAAATAGCTTTGCTGCATCCCAAAGATTCTGGACCATTGTGTTTTCATTTTATTTGTTTCCTTTTTAAAATTTTTTAAAAATTACGTTACGTTAGTCACCATACATGTAATTTTTGATTTCCTCTTTGATTTCTTGGTTTTATTACTTGTTTTGTAGTTGTTTTTGTAGTTTTCTCTGATCATTTCTTGTCTTTCTTTCATGGTTTATTGGCTTTCTTTAGTAATATATTTGGATTCCTTTCTCTTTATTCTTTGCATATCTATTACTGGCTTTTGATTGGTGATTACCATTAGGTTTGTATATAGCCTCTTTTGCTTCAAGTTGATGGTTGCTTAAGTCTGAAACCATTCCTTACTCCTCTTATTTTAGGTTTATGGTGTCATATTTTACATCCTTTTATTTTGCTAATCCCTTGACTATTTTTTATAGATATATGTATTTTTACTGCTTCTGTGCTTCCAACTTTTCATATTCTTGGTTTTGGTCTCTCCTTTCGACTCAAAGAGTATTCTTTAATATTTCTTGTAAGGTTGGTTTAATGGTCATGAATTCCTTTGGTTTTTGATTGTCTGAGAAACTTGTATCTTTCTATCTATTCTGAATATTCTGAACTTTCCTGGGTAGAGTATTCTTGGATGCAGGTTCTTTTTCTTTCAGCATTTTGAATATATCATGCCATTCTCAACTGGCTTGCAAAATTTCTGCTAGAAATTAAGTGATGGTCTTATGGAGTTTCCCTTGTATGTAAGCATTTTCTTTTCTCTTCCTGCTTTTAAAATTCTCACTTTATCACTTTTTTTTTCTAACCATTTTAATTACTATGTATCTTGCTGTGACCTCCTTGAGATGATTTTGTTGGAGGAATCCCTGTGCCTCCCAGGTCTGGATATGTGTTTCCTTCCCTGGGTTAGGGAAGTTTACAGCTATCATTTCTTCAATAAATTTTTTGCCTTCTTTTGTCTCTTCTTCTTCTGGGATCCCTATAATGTGAATCTTATTACACTTGATGGAATCAAGTGTAGACTTAGATGAGTTTCCTAAGTCTATTTTCATTTTGCATGATTTTTTTTCTTCTTTTCTCATTTGCTTAGCTTGATTACTTTCCATTACTCTGTCTTCCAAGATATTAAGTTATTCCTCCGCATCCTCTAGCCTATTTATCCCATCAAGTGTATTTTTTGTGTTCTTCATCTCTGATTGGTTCTTTTTTATCCATTAAGAGTCTCCTTGATGTCCTCCACTCTTTTCTCAAGTCTTTTGAGTCTTTTGAGTATCTTTATGATCATTATTTTAAATTCTCCAATGGTGTATTACTTATATCTCTTTCACCTGGGTTTCTTGCTGTAGTTTTTTCCATTCTTTCATTTTGGACACATTCCTCTGTCTCCTCATTTTGTCTAGTTCTCTGTGTCTGTTTCATGTGTTTGGCAAGTCAGCTTCGTCTCCTACTCTTGAAGGTAATGTCTTTTTGAAGAAGGGATCTGTAGTGCTTTGAAATGCCATGTTGCCTATTCCCCAGGACCTGATGTTTCAGGAAGAGTCTCCTGTGTGTGTTGCCTATGCCCTGCTATTGAGTCCTAGCCACTTTTTCCTTCAATCCAGTTGTCTGTAGAAAGTCTTTGCCTGTTGTGGGGAATGTTTGTTTCTTGGCCAGGTGGGGTGTATTTTAACAAGGTTTGCCCTGCTCTGCTTGTAAAATAAGACCTGCTGCTGCTAAAACTGAGGTTCCACAAAATGGAGAGGTCAGGAGACAAGGCGTTGGTGAGGTTTTATTCTGGTCACCTGGGGATGGGGCCCACAGCACCAGGACTGAGGCAAGTGTGACAGAAAGCCAGATCCATCAAAAGGCACTAGGGGCTTGCTGTAAACAAGTTAGATAGTGATTGTTGGGGCTTTGCTGGTTCCCACAGGGGGCTGTGTGTTTATGCGGGGGGTGGGGGGTGGAGGTAGGAGCGGGGGGGGGGGGGGTAGGGTGGGGTAGGGGGTGTGGTGGAGGGGTCAGGAGAGTGAAATGGTGCCTGCCAGCTCCTTTGTTTGTGAAAGGCATTTCCTTGATCCCTCTCTAGACATGCTCTGAGATGAATACATAACTTTCTCCCTCCTGTCTGCACCTGGCATTTTTAAACTGCTACTTCCAAGTTGTATCTCCTTGAACTGTTTGTTGTGCTGTGTCATTCAGATCCATAATAGTAAGTCCAGGAATGGTTATAACAGTTAAGATTATTTAGCACCAGGTGACTTTATTTTTATAAATATGATGCTTAAAAATTGTGTCATATTTATAGAATTCAGGAAAATTTGGCATGTGTAGGGTAGAACTTATTAATCATACATCATCATTTGTGTAAGGTAGTATTACCATGGTTATAGTATATAAATAAAGAAGATATTTTCCATAGTGAGTTTTATAATACTTGTGGTGCCACAGACACAACTGCTGAAAGTGACCCTGGATGCTCATTTTGTGTTGTATGCATATTAGCTAGCTGTGACCAGGGAGTCCCTTCAACTAAGTTTATTTTCCCATAGAACTGGGGCTTCCTCCCCCCAACCAGGGGATAGGTCTTCAGATTTAAGAACTTTGGGTACTGAAAGACTAGTGTTTCCAGAACAATTTTATGAATAGATGGCCCCCGAATTTAGGAGTATGTTTATTTCCTTCATGATAAAACTGATTTCCCATGCTTGTCATATAAAAAAGGATAGAGAACTCAATGTTTAGGAGGTCCAATGCTTCTGCACACCTTTCCGTGGAATGACAGGAATATCAGGGGCTCCTAAAAAATTACTTGTTGACCTTGGCCATTTGTAAGTTTTCTCAATAAAGTGTATTCCTTAACCCATGTCATATATAATGAAATTCATCTTGAATCCTATTGTACAGCAGATAAAGACCAAGAAGGGATATGATTTGCACAGCAAGACTCTTAATGTTTCGAAACTTACTTAAATTACAGTTTCTATTTGAGATACAATTATGTACTGACTTTTATATAAAAAGAAATTAATGAGAAAAAAGGATAGTTCATCATTTTTAGCATGAGGGAAAATAAGGCATTTAAGTGAAGACCAATACTTAAAAATAGTATCTTGTCATTTTATTCAGTGAAAAGAAACATAAAATCAAATATTAGGACAACTATAGATGCACAAAATTCACAAAATTTTATAATATGCTTCATTTTATTGACTAAAAGCATCCAATATTTTATTTACCAATATGTAATATATAATCATAGTTATTAAGAGTTATTAAACTCCTCTTCAATGTTGCATCTAAATTATTCTAAAACTTTTAGATTAAGTTTATAATGCTGGCTACACATTCTACAAGATTAAGTTCAGATTTAAAAACACACTACTCCAAATACCACCATACTATATGTAAATGACCAATTGTAATGCGGTGTTTAACATGGTGACTGCATATCTGGTTTGCCTGGGACATTTCTGGTTTATGCTTATTGTCCTGTCATCCATCTGGTCTAGTACTTGTCCCTGATTTTTAATTTTTAAACCAAGTATCTATAAATAGTTGTATTTATAAATAGTGTGGGTATGATAAAACTCAAAAATATTCTATGTTTCTGGGATGCTTGGGTGGCTCAGTTGGTTAAGAGGCTGCCTTCGGCTCAGGTCATGATCGCAGCGTCACTGGGATCAAGTCCCACATCGGGCTCCTTGCTCCGCAAGGAGCCTGCTTCTCCCTCTGCCACTCTATCTGCCTGTGCGCTCTCTCTCCCTCTCTCTCTCTGACAAATAAATAAATAAAATCTTTAAAAAAAAAATTCTATGTTTCTGTCATAGTCTCATCTTCTACCTCAAAATTTGTTTAAGAAAATAACATTCAAAACTACAGAGGGTACATTTATGTATTTATGTATCTTTCTTTGAAGATACATAACTTCATACCAATCACATGCTCTTCTATATTAATTAACCTGCTAACTGAATTTTAGTTTTCTTATATACTGTGAGAAATGAAGTGATAAATATTAATGTCTTGACCCTGTTAGTACAAGAAGAACTTTAAACATAAATTTTTCCAGTGTTTCTTTTTTAATGTCACCAAATGCTTCTGTTACTCATTAATTGAGAAGAAATTCAGCCCTAGAAAATTATTTTGTTAAAAGTGAAATAATTATTACACTTTTTGTTAAAAGTGTAATAATTCTAATATGGTACTAGAATTTCAGTTAAAATTCAACATGAATGACACAACTATTTTAAACAATTTTGGTGGAACAAAGCTTTATGTTAAAATAATATTCACACTAAATTAGGAAGCCTACAGAGCAGAAATGTACTTGGAACTGGTTTGGCATTACACACATAAATTGTAATTATAACCAAACAAGATAGATATTTCTACCAATGGAAATAGAAGCTTGAAGTTGTCAAAATTTATAACTTGCCCACATGCATTTACAGTAAATAAACACTATGGCAAAACCAACACTGAATTACACACAACAAAAGCTCAACATAATAGTATATGTAGCCTCGTTTTTCATTTTCTATGTTACATTTCAGAAATGTTTGAGCTGTAAATATTTTGTTAGTCCATCTAAGTGCAAGAAAATACTTTTCGTAAATATTCATATTATTTTTACTGCTTTATATTAAAAATAAAAGACATCTTTAATTAAAAAAATGAATTGACAGAAAAAAAAAGATTATAAGACTTTAGCAAATTGTGATGGGTAGAAACCAAGTTTGCAAACAGGAAGACACTAGAATTTATCCCTATAAAAGCAAGAACAGAATTAAACAAATTAAATGAAAGTTCAAGTGATTTATGATATTTAATTTAGAAATTCTATAATTGTGCTTTGGGATATCTCAGGCTGTGGAAATAATCTTTTGATAATTCCACTTTAACTGTCTGTGCCCTCCTATCTTCAATGTCTATCTTTAATCTTTTTAAATTGATATTTATTGAAATATTTAAAAAATAATCTTAGTTAAGAACAGTTAATTTCATGAATTTTTTCTTACAAAAATATTTATTAAGGAAAGAGACTCTGGTTGGAAGCAAAAAGATAATAACTGAAAATACCCCGGATTTAGTGGACTTTAGTTTGAACTTGTAAGGCATTTAAGCATCTAGGATGTTTTCATAATAAAAAAAAATAGAATCTCCAATGGAATTCATTAACAATTTTAAATTTGTTGACTATGAAATGCAATTTTGATGAAAATTTTAGGAAACTATAAAAATTTAAAGTAAGACCATATTCAGGCACTTGGATGGCTCAGTTGGTTAAGTTTCTGCTTTTGGCTAAGCTCATGATCCTGGAATCCCAGGATGCAGGCCCACATTGGGCTCCCTGCTGAGTGGGGACTCTGTTTCTCCCTTTGACCCTCCCCCCCGCTCATGCTCTCTCTTTCTCTCAAATAAATAAATAAAAATAAGACCATATTTGGAAAAAAACACATATTTTATAGAAAAGTCTATTGATAGAGTTTTAAAGATTTTATTTTTTTTTTATTTATCCATTTGACAGAGAGAGATCGCAAGTAGGCAGAGAGACAGGCAGAGAGAGGAGGAAGCAGGCTCACTGCTGAGCAGAGAGCCCGATGCGGGGCTCCATCCCAGAACCCTGAGACCATGACCTGAGCCGAAGGCAGAGGCTTAACCCACTGAGCCACCCAGGTGCCCCTATTGATACAGTTTTAGAATCAGATACAAGTAAGAAATGTAGTAAAGGATATAAATATATGTCAAGAATAATTTTTTTCAGTCATTCAGAAAACTAATGAGACTTAAATTTTTTTTTAAAGATTTTATTTATTTATTTGACAGAGAGAGATTACAAGTAGGCAGAGAGGCAGGCAGAGAGAGAGAGGAAGGGAAGCAGGCTCCCTGCTGAGCAGAGAACCCGATGCGGGACTCGATCCCAGGACCCTGAGATCATGACCTGAGCCAAAGGCAGCGGCTTAACCCACTGAGCCACCCAGGCACTCAATGGGACTTAAATTTTGCTGTAATATATATGGATATTAAAATTTATACATTAAAACATGTATATGCATATATATTTCTTTTTAGAAATATTAATTTTGGAAAATTCCTTTTTGTATAATAAGGTCTACCAACATAAAACAATGAAAATATTTTATGAAATTATAAAATTTCTAGTAACCCCATTTACTGTCAAAAATTTTCCAGTTTGGAAAAATAAATAATATATCCCTGTGTTGTATATTCTTGCAATTCTTCACAATTATCCTCAGCCAAAATTTGGTCAGTGGCAGACCATACCACCCTTCCTTGTATTCTATTCCCCACTAATTTCAATTTCCTTTTTATTGAGATATAGTCTAGTTATTTCTCCAAGTATGTGTGGGGGATAAACTTTTCCAGTACTTAAAAATGTCTTTACATCATACATACTTTTTTTAAAAATTTAAAAAAAATTTTTTATAAACATAAAGTGTATTTTTATCCCCAGGGGTACAGGTCTGTGAATCTCCAGGTTTACACACTTCACAGCACTCACCATAGCATATACCCTCCCCAATGTCCATAACCCCACCCCCCTCTCCCGACACCCCCCCAGCAACCCTCAGTTTGTTTTGTGAGATTAAGAGTCTCTTATGGTTTGTCTCCCTCCTGATCCCATTTGTTTCATTTATTCTTTTCCTACCACCCAAACCCTCCACATTGCATCTCCCCTTCCTCATATCAGGGAGATCATATGATAGTTGTCTTTCTCCAATTGACTTATTTCGCTAAGCATGATACCTTCTAGTTCCATCCACATCATAGCAAATGGCAAGATTTCATTTCTTTTGATGGCTGCATAGTATTCCATTGTATATATATACCACTTCTTTATCCATTCATCTGTTGATGGACATCTAGGTTCTTTCCATAGTTTGGCTATTGTAGACATTGCTGCTATAAACATTCTGGTGCACGTGCGCCTTTGGATCACTACGTTTGTATCTTTAGGGTAAATACCCAGGAGTGCAATTGCTGGGCCATAGGGTAGGTCTATTTTCAATGCTTTAAGGAACCTCCATGCTGTTTTCCAAGTGGTTACACCAACTTGCATTCCCACCAACAGTGTAGGAAGGTTCCCCTGTCTCCACATCCTCTCCAGCAACTGTCATTTCCTGACTTGTTAATTTTAGCCATTCAGACTGGTGTGAGGTGGTATCTTCCTGTGGTTTTGATTTGTATTTCCCTGATGCCCTGTGAGGTGGAGCATTTTTTCATGTGTCTGTTGGCCATCTGGATGTCTTCTTTGCAGAAATGTCTGTTCATGTCCTCTGCCCATTTCTTGATTGGATTATTTGTTCTTTGGGTGTTGAGTTTGCTGAACTCCTTATAGATTTTGGGTACTAGCCCTTTATCTGATATGTTGTTTGCAAATATCTTCTCCCATTCTGTCAGTTGTCTTTTAGTTTTGTTAACTGTTTCCTTTGCTGTGCAAAAGCCTTTGATCTTGATGAAATCCCAATAGTTCATTTTTGCCTTTGCTTCCCTTGCCTTTGGCGATGTTCCTAGGAAGAAGTTGCTGCAGCTGAGGTCGAAAAGGTTGCTTCCTGTGTTCTCCTCAAGGGTTTTGATGGATTCCTTTCTCACATTGAGGTCCTTCATCCATTTTGAGTCTGTTTTCCTGTGTGGTGTAAGGAAATGGCCCAATTTCATTTTTATGCATGTGGCTGTCCAATTAACCCAATACCACTTGTTGAAGAGACTGTCTTTTTTCCATTGGACATTCTTTCCTGCTTTGTCGAAGATTAGTTGACCATAGAGTTGAGGGTCTATTTCAGGGCTCTCTATTCTGTTCCATTGATCTATGGGTCTGTTTTTGTGCCAGTACCATACTGTCTTGATGATGACATCTTTGTAATAGAGCTTGAAGTCCAGAATTGTGATGCCACCGACTTTGGCTTTCTTTTTCAACATTCCTTTGGCTATTCAAGGTCTTTTCTGCTTCCATATAAATTTTAGGATTATTCGTTCCATTTCTTTGAAAAAAATGGATGGGATTTTGATAGGGATTGCATTAAATGTGTAGGTTGCTTTAAGTAGCATAGACATTTTCACAATATTTGTTCTTCCAATCCAGGAGCATGGAACATTTTTCCATTTCTTTGTGTCTTCCTCAATTTCTTTCATGAATACTTTATAGTTTTCTGAGTATAGATTCTTTGCCTCCTTGGTTAGGTTTAT
This sequence comes from Lutra lutra, assembly GCF_902655055.1. Lineage (NCBI taxonomy): Eukaryota > Metazoa > Chordata > Mammalia > Carnivora > Mustelidae > Lutra > Lutra lutra. The sequence continues at coordinate 82,470,142 of NC_062288.1, forward strand.
TCCTAGGTATGTAATGGTTTTGGGTGCAATTGTAAATGGGATTGATTCCTTAATTTCTCTTTCTTCTGTCTTGTTGTTGGTGTATAGAAATGCAACTGATTTCTGTGCATTGATTTTATATCCTGACACTTTACTGAATTCCTGTACAAGTTCTAGCAGTTTTGGAGTGGAGTCTTCTGGGTTTTCCACATATAGTATCATATCATATGCAAAGAGTGATAGTTTGACTTCTTCTTTGCCGATTTGGATGCCTTTAATTTCCTGTTGTTGTCTGATAGCTGAGGCTAGGACTTCTGGTACTATGCTGAATAGCAGTGGTGATAATGGACATCCCTGCCGTGTTCCTGACCTTCGCGGAAAAGCTTTCAGTTTTCTCCATTGAGAATGATATTTGCGGTGGGTTGTTCATAGATGGCTTTGATAATATTGAGGTATGTGCCCTCTATCCCTACACTTTGAAGAGTTTTGATCAGGAAGGGATGCTGTACTTTGTCAAACGCTTTTTGAGCATCTATTGAGAGTATCATATGGTTCTTGTTCTTTCTTTTATTAATATGTTGTATCACACTGATTGATTTGTGGATGTTGAACCAACCTTGCAACCCTGGAATAAATCCCACTTTGTTGTGGTGAATAATCCTTTGAATGTACTGTTGGATCCTATTGGCTGGTATTTTGGTGAGAATTTTTGCATCTGTGTTCATCAAGGATATTGGCCTATAATTTTCTCTTTTGATGGGATCCTTGTTTGGTTTGGGGATCAAGGTGATGCTGGCCTCATAAAATGAGTTGGAAGTTTTCCTTCCATTTCTATTTTTTGGAACAGTTTCAGGAGAATACGAATTCATTCTTCTTTAGATGTCTGGTGGAATTTCCCTGGGAAGCCATCTGGCCCTGGACTTTTGTTTGTTTGGAGATTTTTGATGACCGTTTCAATCTCCTTACTGGTTATGGGTCTGTTCAGGTTTTCTTTTCTTCCTGTTTCATTTGTGGTAGTTTATATGTCTCTAGGAATGCATCCATTTCTTCCAGATTGTCAAATTTGTTGGTGTGGGGTTGCTCATAGTATGTTCTTATAATTGTCTGTATTTCTGTGGTGTTGGTCGTGATCTCTCCCTTTCATTCATGATTTTATTTATTTGGGTCCTTTCTCTTTTCTTTTTGATAAGTCTGGCCAGGGGTTTATCAATCTTATTAATTCTTGCAAAGAACCAGCTCCTAGTTTCATTGATTTGTTCTATTGTTTTTTTGGTTTCTACTTCATTGATTTCTGCTCTGATCTTTATGATTTCTCTTCTCCTGGTGGGTTTAGATTTCTTTGTTGTTTTTTCTCTATCTCCTTTAGGTGTAGGGTTAGGTTGTGTATTTGAGAACTTTCTTGTTTCTTGAGAAAGGCTTGTACTGCTATATATTTTCCTCTCAGGACTGCCTTTGTTGTGTCCCACAGATTTTACCATTGTGTTTTCATTATCATTTGATTCCATGATTTTTTTCAATTCTTCTTTAATTTCCTGGTTGACCCATTCATTCTTTAGAAGGATGCTGTTTAGTCTCCATGTATTGGGGTTCTTTCCAAATTTCCTCTTGTGATTGAGTTCCAACTTCAGAGCTTTATGGTCTGAAAATATGTAGGGAATGATCCCAGTTTTTTGATACTGGTTGAGACATAATTTATGACCCAGGATGTGATTTATTCTGAAGAATGTTCACTAGAAAAGAATGTGTATTCTGTTGCTTTGGGATGGAATGTTCTGAATATATCTGTGATGTCCATCTGGTCCAGTGTGTCATTTAAGGCCTTTATTTCCTTGTTGATCTTTTGCTTGGATGATCTGTCCATTTCAGTGAGAGGAGTGTTAAAGTCCCCTACTATTATTATATTATTGTTGATGTGTTTCTTTGATTTTGTTATTAATTGGTTTATATAGTTGGCTGCTCCCACGTTAGGGGCATAGATATATAAAATTGTTAGATCTTCTTGTTGGACAGACCCTTTGAGTGTGATATAGTGTCCTTCCTCATCTTTTATTATAGTCTTTGGCTTAAAATCTAATTGATCTGATATAAGGATTGCCACCCTGGCTTTCTTCTGATGTCCATTAGCATGGTAAATCGTTTTCCATCCCTCACTTTAAATCTGGAGGTGTCTTTGGGTCTAAAATGAGTTTCTTGTAGACAGCATATAGATGGGTTTTGTTTTTTATCCATTCTGATACCCTGTGTCTTTTGATTGGTGCATTTAGCCCATTTACATTCAGGGTAACTATTGAGAGATATGAATTAAGTGCCATTGTCTTGCCTGTAAGGTGACTGTTACTGCATATTGTCTCTGTTCCTTTCTGATATACTACTTTTAGGGTCTCTCTATGCTTAGAGGACCCCTTTCAATATTTCCTGTAGAGCTGGTTTGGTATTTGCAAATTCTTTCAGTTTTTGTTTGTCCTGTAAGCTTTTTAATCTCTCCTTCTATTTTCAAGGATAGCCTAGCTGAATATCATATTCTTGGCTGCATGTTTTTCTCATTTAGTACTCTGAATATATCACGCCAGTTCTTTCTGGCCTGCCAGGTCTCTGTGGATAAGTCTGCTGCCAATCTAATGTTTTATCCCTTGTATGTTACAGACTTTTTTTCCCAGGCTGCTTTCAGGATTTTCTCTTTGTTGCTAAGACTTGTAAATTTTACTCTTACATGACAGGGTGTAGACCTATTCTTATGGATTTTGAGGGGGGTTCTTGCACCTCCTGGATTTTGATGCTTGTTCCCTTTGCCATATTAGGGAAATTCTCCCCAATAATTCTCTCCAATATACCTTCTACTCCCCTCTCTCTTTCTTCTTCTTCTGGAATCCCAATTATTCTAATGTTGTTTCGTCCTATGGTGTCACTTATCTCTTGAACTCTCCCCTCGTGGTCCAGTAGTTGTTTGTCTCTCTTTTGCTCAGCTTCTTTATTCTCTGTCTTTTGGTCTTCTATATCACTAATTCTTTCTTCTGCCTCATTTATCCTAGCAGTAAGAGCCTCTATTTTTTATTGCTCCTCATTAATACCTTTTTTAATTTCAACTTGGTTAGATTTTAGTTCTTTTATTTCTCCAGAAAGGGCTTTTATTCTTCCGGAGATGGTTTCTCTAATATCTACCATGCCTTTTTTGAGCCTGGCTAGAACACTGAGAATCGTCATTCTGAACTCTAGATCTGACAGATTACCAATGTCCATATTGATTAGGTCCCTAGCCTTCAGTACTGCCTCTTTTTTTTTTTTTTTTTTTGTGGTGAGTTTTTCTGCCTTGTCATTTTGTACAGATAAGAATATATGAAGGAGCAAATAAAATACTAAAAGGGTGGCAAAGACCCCAGGAAAATGTGCTTTAACCTATCAGATGAGACCTCAAATCGTGGGAGGGAGAACGGGGATAAATAGAAGTTCAGAAAAAAAAATTAGAAAAAGAAAACAAAGAAAAAATATAAAAAAGAAAAAAAAAATATATATGTATTAGACTGGTGACTAGAACAGGATCACCCACTTAATTTTGGGAGTATTTTGGTCTCTTAGAAGAAACTACCTCCCCAAATTTTAAAGAATGTAAAACATATATAAGGGTAAACACAATGAAGGGATGGAATATGGCTATAATGATAAAAAAAATAATTTTAATTTCTAAAAAAGGCGTTGATAAAGTAAGTTGGTTGGGAGAATAAAGAAAAAGAAAGTGGAGAGAATTTGCTCAGGCTGGAGACTAGAACAAGCCCGGAGCTAGATTTAAGGTATATTTTGATCTATTAGAAGAAGTTGTACCCCAAATCTTTTAGAAGAAAAAACCCTATATGTATACCAAAAATAAAGTTAGATACAATGAAGGATAAAATATGAGAATAATGAAGTTTCAAAAAAGATTATTATTTTTTATGAGAGGTATTGTTAAGATAAACTAGTTAAAAAATGTTAAAAGAGGAAAGGGTAAAAGTTAATAAAATTTAGCAGAAGAAGAAATAAAATGAAAAAAAAATTGATTAACTGCAAGACTTAAGAATCATGGGGAGAAAGCCATGTATTCCATGCTTTGCTTTCTCCTCCTCTGGAATTCCCCTGTTCTCCTTGGTAAGTGAACTTTTTCTTGGCTGGATCTTGTTGATCTTTTGGGGGAGGGGCCTGTTGTAGTGATTCTCAAGTGTCTTTGCCCGAGGCGGAATTGCACCGCCCTTACCAGGGGCTGGGCTGAGTAATCCGCTCAGGTTCACTTTCAGGAGCTTTTGTTTCCTGAATGCTTTCCGTAGAGTTCTGGAGGACTGGAATGAAGATGGCGGCCTCCCAGTCTCCGGCCAGGAGGAGCCAAGAGCTTGGGGCCCCACTCTTCATTGTGCCCTCAGAGAAAAGCGCCCAATCACTTCTGTCTCCCTGGCCTCAGGGCACGCTCTGAGCTCACCCAGCCTGTGACGGGTTTAAGGTAACCCGACTTGAGAGCTTATTCCTTGGCTCTGTCTCTGTAGCTGGCTTCCCCGCTCTAATACCTGTGAGCTCCACAACACTCAGACACCCCCGATCCTTCTGTGACCCCGCGTGGGCTTCACCCCGGTTTAGCCTCTGGAGTGATGTCCCTCAGTGGAGCAGACTTTTAAAAGTCTTGATTTAGTGCTCTGTTGGTCTGCCGCTTGCCGGGAGCCAGCCTCTCCCCCCATGGTCTATCTTCCCATTGCTTGGGATTCACTTCTCCGCTGGTCCTACCTTTCAGAAAGTGGTCGATTTTCTGTTTCTAGAATTGTTGCTCTTCTTCTCTTCAATCTCCTGTTGGATTTGTAGGTGTTCACAATGGTTTGATAAGCTATCTTGCTAATCTCCTGATACCTGATGTCGTCTCAGCCTGCTACTTCTATGGCATCTTGACTCCTCCCTCTACATCATACATACTCTTGAATGATAACTGAACTGGGTACATTATTAGGTGACATTTTTTCCTAGTACTTTTAAGATAAAGTTACATTGTCTTTGAGCCTCTATTATTGCTACTGAAAACTAGTTGTTGTTTCTTTTATGTAACTTATCTTTTCCTTTTTTTTTTTTTTTAAGATTTATTTATTTGAGTGAGAGAGAGTGCATGCCTGACCCAGAGGGAAAGGTAGAGGGAGAGGAAGAGTTCTCAAGCAGACTTTGCTGAGTGTAGAGTGCAACACAGGGCTTGATCCCAGGGCCATGAGATCATGACCTGAGCCAAAATCAGAATCTGCTGCTTAATCAACTGAGCCAACCAGACGCCCCACTCATCTTTTCTTTATAGTTGCTTTCGACATTTTTTCTTCAGATTTCTTTTTTAATTTGGCAGAGAGAGAAACAGCGATAGAGGGAACACAAGTAGGGGGAGTGGGAGAGGGAGAATCAGGTTTCCCACCAAGTTAGGGAGTCCAACATGGGTCTCCATCCCAGGACCCTGGGATCATGCCCTGAGCCAAAGGCAGACACTTAAAAACTGAGCCCCCAGGCACTCCTTCTTAAGATTTTATGAGGAGCAAGTTAAAGTTTAAAAATATATCAATTTCTTCTTATTCAGTGTATTTGGGGATAAGTGGTTGATTTCAATTTGATAATTCAGGTCTTTACTAAATTTTGGATGATCTCAGCCATTATTTTTTCAAATATCACCCTACTGGAATTCCCTCTATTTTCTTCTATTTGCAGTCCTCTTAATAAATGTAGTCAATTCTACTGTCTGGCCAGTCCACATCATTCCAACTGTTTCCTTCTTAGACACTTTCACTGAAAAGACTAAAGCTGCTAAGTACGCATTTTACAAGTTTTTCTTGAACTAGGACTTGCAAATGGCAGTTTTAAGAAAAAAGATGTTAAGTGGGATTACATTATTAGCATTTCTGGGGAAACTCTTTCTTTCATGATGAAAAGGGAGACCTAGCAACTGTTTCTCCTTTCCCCTTCCTTCTTGTCAACAAACTGAAATACAATGAGAGGAGGTTTGGTGGCCCTCATGTGGACTTAAGTAAAAGGCTGACATAGAATCAGAGATGGCATCTGTGACATACCTTAGGCACATATCTATCATTGGTTAGCTGCCTCCTCCAAATTTCTAATTATATTATAAAATAAGCTCAGTTTCTTAGAGTCTGTGGCAAGGATTTAGGTAGTGATACTTGACTTGAAAGAAACATACCCAGGGTGAAGGTGAGGTGAGAGAAATATGGAAACAGAGCAAAGAAAGATGCCAAGAAAGCTAATGCAATGCATTATTACCTGAATATTTGTTCACCAAGAGAAACAAAAAGATACAAGGGGTTCTCAGTAAATATATTCACTGGGCACATAAAATATTTTTTTAAATGTTGAAAGGAGGAACTTCAGATCAGAATAGTTCACTGGGGAGATAATAGAGGGTCTCAGGCTTCCTATGAGATTACAAAAGGGGAAAGAGATGATGGGGATAACTGGCGGGGAATCTTTTGTACCTCCATGTCATATGCAGTCCCTTGATGGTCATTCATTAAGTTATATCTCATACTCTGTGGTATGGTGTTTCATCCATGTCTATAAGAGGAAAGGTGATCCTGGGAGGTGGTTGTGGACAATACAGAGAGAAGAAAGGAGATATTTGGTAGCATCTAAGAAAACAGAATTTGTATATTTAAAACTCCAGTACTTACCCTGAGATTTCTCATGCCTCTTCCTTTATTTTCTATCATAGGACTTACTACTAGATAATACCACAGTAATATATTTATATTATTCATGTACCTATTACCTTTTGCCCTCTAATGGTCTGTAGCTCTCAAAGACAAGGATTTTTGTTTATTTTGGTTGTATTGTTAAGCTGTTATATCCGAACACCAAGAACAATAATCTCTTGGTACAGAATATGTGAATTCTTGCCCTATTTCTTGGATATTAATATGAAGATGAACCAGGTTCATATTTTGGTGTTTGGACAGCTTAGAGTCATCCCTGCTGGACATTGCCTACATGACAGGTGATAAGATCTGGCCTCGTATTCTAGTGGTCAAGAACACTAATTTTAGAATCTTATTGCCTGGATATAAATTCTGGCTCTTCTGTTTATAGTTGTATAATCTTGTGAATATATTTAATCAACTTGGTTTCCTCCTCTGCCTAATGATACTGCAAATAGATCCTATACCTATTTCATAGGATCATTGTAAGGAATATATGTAATATCATACGTAAAGAATTTCCATGGTGTAATCCTCTGATGGTGTTCTTATGCTCAGGGTCTAGCCAGAAAAACAGAAAACATTCAAAATATTTAGAATAGAGGGAGTTTAGTATATATAACTTGTTATATAGGCAATAGAAAAGCTGAGAAAGTGAACAGGAAGCTATGGTGAGACAGTCCACCAATAAGGATGTAGCTACTATCTCTAGACCTTAGGCACAAAGGGGTAAGGTGATGTCATGAGAACTTGGGGGCCAGAGTCATGTGGCTGGAGGCTAGCACCTTGAAGGAGATGCAGCTAATGCCTGGTAATCAGGATGGGATGATGTACAAGGGCAAGATAGACAACAGGCAGCCTGCTTCCTCTCTTTTTTCATCCTTCCATCCTCCCATATGCAGAGCACAGTTGTAAACCAGGCGACAAGAGGTTTTTGAAAATACAACTTATGGAATCAGATCACCAACTTCACAGAGCAAAAAAAGGAGAAGGGCAGGAAAGGGATAAAAGGGCAAACAGGACCAGGTTCTGTTGCATCTTATCTATCAGTATTACAATCATCTTTACTAATATTTCAGCCTTTTCCAGCTCTATTGTTCAACATAATTCAAAGGATTTTTATTTCTTTAGAATTACCTACAAATTGCTTTCTATGCTATTGCATTTGAGAGCAGAAATTATACTTACTATCTTAGTGTAACCCACATTACTAAGTAGGAAATATTCAAGTATGCGAGTTATAAATGAGATTGATTTTATAAATCCACATTAGAGGACTTTACAATCAAGCCTTGACCAGTGCAATTCTAATTTCACTTTACACTTCTCTGTTAGAATAAATCACAATTTTTTATGCAAAGTAAATGAGTGCCCCATTTTCATTACTGGCTCTCTATATTAGAGTAATCATATGATCAAAGGTAATTGTCATGATGGAGTTTCTAACATTTTTTTCATGCTATCAGTTTTTATCAATGAATGATTCATTGTATCTAGACATTGCTCTTTGTGTGTTTCTCAAAACTAATTAGTTTTAATCAGTAGTGAGTCATATTTTCTTCATTTAAAATATTATCTATGACTCTTAATTCTGTCCGTTTAATGAACAGTAAGTTTTGAGTACTCCCTTTCAAAAGTTGTTTAATTCATGAAATTTCATCTTGCTTCTGTAAAAAGAATATCTTATTTTTAAAAAGATGCTTAAGAATATTTTTCTTGAAAATGTCCTCAAGCTAATGTATATTCAAATGCAAGGCCATTTGTATATAGGATATCCCACTATAAATCTTCTATATTGCCAATGATAAATAGAAGTAAGATCTAGAATAAAGATAGTTTTATTATCTTAATGGCTATTGCTAAAATTACTCTGCTTTTCAGAGTGAATGCTCCTACACAGTTAAAAACTTTAAGATTATTCTTCAACATAGTGCATGTTCCCTCTGGGATTTAGACTCCCTTTGTTTTACTCATCTCACAATACAAGTTTTAGAACTATGAAGATTTTCTCTTATGCACAAGATACAGCATTTAAAGAATAAAGAAGTAGCAATAAACAGCAGCCCCAAATTCTCATATTAAGTTGAATAAGAGGGATATTTTGTTAGAATGGTTACAAATCCTATTCATGCATTTATTATAAGTGAATCTCTTCCTAGTTTGTGTCTTTCTACTGAGATATTTATAGAACCTGATATGTTTTGAATATTTCCCATAGTGGTCCCATATTTAAAAAATTGGTAATTAGTGGTTTACAGTCCAATATATTTTCATCATTCATAGGGTAAAGAATCTGAAAATTGCCTAGTCCCAAAGCTAATGCTGTGGGGATTGGGACCGTAGCTAGTAAAGCCACGGAGAAAGGAATCCAAATTTAAAGCAAGGTGGTGTTATGGATATGAACCAGATTTAGAATTTTTTTCTGCCCCTCCCACAGAAAAAGACAGTGAAAACAAAGAGAAGATAAAATCTAGAGAGCAAAGGAATATGCATAGTCTAAAATCAAGAACATGCTTAGGAGTCAGAAGAACAACGGCTATTACTGGAAGAGATTACAATGTTAATCTATTAACATTGTAGGTTAATTTGTGGCTTTTTTTTTTTTAAGATTTTATTTATTTGACAGAGATCACAAGTAGGCAGAGAGGCAGGCAGAGAGAGGAGGAAGCAGGCTCCCCGCAGAGCAGAGAGCCCAATGTGGGGCTCGATCCCAGGACCCTGAGATCATGACCTGAGCCGAAGGCAGAGGCTTTAACCCACTGAGCCACCCAGGTGAATTTGTGGCTTTTTTTGTTAAGATTTTATTCATTTATCTGACAGAGACACAGCGAGAGAGGGAACATAAGCAGGGGGAGCGGCAGAGGGAAAGGGAGAAATAGGTTCCCCACTGACCATGGAGACCCATACCAACTCAATTCCAGGACCCTGGGATCATGACCTGACCCCTAGGCAGACACTTAACAATTGAGCCATCCAGGTGCCCCAATTTGTGACTTTTTTTTAAAAAAAGATTTTATTTATTTATTTGACAGAGATCACAAGTAGGCAGAGAGGCAGGCAGAGAGAGAGGAGGAAGCAGGCTCCACACCGAAGCAGAGAGCCCAGTGTGGGGCTCGATCCCAGGACCCTGGGATCATGACCTGAGCCAAAGGCAGAGGCTTTAACCCACTGAGCCACCCAGGCGCCCCCAATTTGTGACTTTTTAAAAACCATTTTAAGCATGGTTAAAATTCTCTTTCAAGGCATTTGTAGGTAAGCATAAGTCTACAGAATGATACAGGAGATATCTACCTGAAATAATGAAAGCTTTGTTAAAATGCATGTATTTGGAATATGAGGTTTTATGCAGATTCTGCCAATAAGAGGATCTGGATCTAGTTTATTCTTTTACTAGTTGATGACACTTAATCTAAATGCTGCTTAAAAATAATATCTGGGGGTGCCTGGGTGGCTCAGTGGGTTAAAGCCTCTGCCTTCAGCTCAGGTCATGATCCCAGGGTCCTGGGATCGAGCCCCACATTGAGCTCTCTGCTCAGCGGGGAGCCTGCTTCCTCCTCTCTCTCTGCCTGCCTCTCTGCCTACTTGTGATTTCTGTCTGTCAAATAAATAAATAAAACCTTAAAAAAATAATTTCTGCTCTTTTTGAGTTTTATAGTCTCAAGTGCTGTAGAAATAGAAAATGCAATAGAAATATAATTTGAGCCACATGTGAGTAGCGTATTTAACTAGTCTACTATGATCTGTTTAAATACTTGCCAATTTTTAAATTGAGTTGTTTGCTTTCTATTTTGTCATATAGATGTATTACAGATATTTCTTCCTATCCTGTGACTTGCTGTTTCATTTTCTTAAGGGTATCCTTTAAATAGAAAAAAATCTTTTAAATTTGAATCAACCTCATTTATAATTTTTAAGGGCTTATTATTTTTTGACCTATTTCCCCAAATTTTATAAAATCTGCTATATTTTCCTATGGAAGATTATAGTTGTTCATTTATATCTGTGTTTTAATTTGTGTTATAAATTTTTGCACAGTGTATAAGGTCAATATTCATTTTTTCCCAAATGGATATTAACTATGAGTTGGTCCACTTTTTTTTTTTTAAAGATTTTATTTATTTATTTGACAGACAGAGATCACAAGTAGGCAGAGAGGCAGGCAGAAAGAGAGAGGGGGAAAGCAGGCTCCCTGCTGAGTAGAGAGCCTGATGCGGGGCTCAATCCCAAAACCCTGGGGTCACGACCTGAGCCGAAGGCAGAGGCTTTAACCCACTGAGCCACCCAGGCAGTTGGTCCACTTTGAGTCTTTCTATTAATCTATAGATCTACATTTCACAATTAGCTTTACAATAATCTTCAAAGTCAGGCATTGTTCTTCTACTACATGCCATAAGTTGTTTACTCATTTGTTTATTGATGGACTGATGGGTTGTTTGTATCTCTAGGCTATTTTGAATAATGCTGTTATAAACTTATGTGTACACATTTCTGCAGGCACATATGTTTTCACTTCTTCTGGACATATATCAGGAGTGGAATTGCTGGATTATATAGTAACTCTGTTTAACATTTTTTTGAAATTGTTTTCCACAGTGACTTTATGATTTTATATTCCCACCAAGTGATGTACTGGGGTTCTAATTTCTCCATATTCTCACCAACACATGTTAATTTGTTTTTTGTTTTTGATTATAGTCATCCTAATGGATGAGAAGTGCATTCTGATTTTGGTTCACATTTTCTTAGTGACAAAGGATGGTGAACATCCTTTCACGTGTTTTTTGGTCATTTATCTTAATTGGAGAAATGTCTTTTGCCTATTTCAAGTCCTTTGCCTGTTTTTTAAATTTGTGCTTTTGTTGTTGAGCTGTAAGTGTCCTTTATATATTCTGAATAACAAACCCTGATCTATGATTTGAAAACATTTTCTTCCATTTCACATATTGCCTTTTTAGTTCCTTGATAATGTCCTTTAAGATACAAAACTTTTTGACAAAGCCCACCTTACATATATAGGGTGTGTGTGTGTGTGTGTGTGTGTGTGTGTTTTGTTTGTTTGCTTGTTTTTTTGTTTGTGTTTTTTTTTTTTTTTGCTTTTGGTGTTAAATCTAATGATCCATTGCCAAATATGAGTTCATGAAGAATTACCTCTGTGTGTGTGTGTGTGTGTGTGTTTACTTTGTTTTCTTCTAAGACTTTTAGCTTTTATATTTAAGTCACTGATCCATTTTGAGCTCATTGTTCTATATAAAGTAGGGGTCCAATTTCATTCTTCTGCATGCAGTTATCTCATTCTATTCCCTAACAAGTGTTCTTAACTCCTTTGTCAAAAAATAATTGGCCATGGGTTTTGGGGTTATTTCTGGGCTCTCAATTCTATTCCCTTGGTTTATATATTTATCCATAGGCCTGCTATCTATCTATATGCTTGTGGACACATATTTTTGTTTTCCTTGGGTAAATACCTAGAAGAATAATTGCTGAGTTAAGTAATACATATATTTTTAAAGAAACTTGTCTTTTTCTTACCATGGTCAGTATCATGCAGCTAGGTTTATTGATCCTCTATGCAAAATTGGGATTTCTGTTGGTGAGAAAGAAATGAATGGTTACTCAATAAAATGTATCTGTCCTAGTATATTTCATTGGATGCTGATACAGTATAAATGATGAGCTTTGAGCCATTCTGGATAATTACTTTGCACTTGTGAGAGAGCAAGAACTTCCTGTCCCTCTTAAGTTGCTTCTAGCTGTCTAACAACTAAATTGACAGGAGACAGAAGAAAATAAAATCTAATTTCATACAATCCACACAGACATGGAAATTCCAAAGAAGTCAGGCCAAATGAGGTACATAGGTCACCCTAAACTAAGGAGGAGGAGGCAGGGGTTTGGGACTTCAAAGAGAAGGAATGCAATTCACAGGACAATAAGAAGAAAAGCGGATGTTTGGTAATTAGATTCTTGCCCTGCCATACAGAAAGACCCCAATTTGGATTCTCTATGTAGTTAAGAGAGGGGCAAAAGTCTCTCTTGAACTTCTACGGTCTCAATTGCCTTTAGCTCAAAATAATCTTCATGCCAAAGTGGCCCATCTTGGGGGTGACCTGTCTCCAGCCCCTATAGTTTCCTTCTCTGAAATTTCCCTGAAGATTTTAGACATTAAAAGTTGAGCTGGTAGGTGGCTATATCTTACTGAATGAGTCCCTTAGTCCTAAAAATAGGTCAGTTAAACTGATTTTAGGAGGTTGTGATGCATGTGTAATCTCAAAGTTGGGCCTGTGGTTCAAGTAATCAGGCTTTAAATCAGCATTTTTACAGAAACAAAAGAAAAAAAACAATGGTTAATGATTGGATCAAATTATAAGCCAGTTTTTGAGTTCCAGAGTAGCCAGTCAAGATTTCTAGATGTCAGGCTTGAAGATTCTTCAGATAGAGTGAGGACAGGCAGTGGCAATCTGACAGATCTTCCTGGTTTGTAGTTCAAATGTTGATGTTCTGTGGGTCACTCAAAAAGAAAAGGCATGAAAATTATCTATACATGAGTTATTGTTATTTCTTAGAAGTTTACATCAAGTTGTTTATATTCAGTTTCCAGGGGCTTTAGGAAAAAGGGTGGTTTGGTTTTCAAATGATTCCAAGTAAGAAATATGGGAGAAAAGTAAATACTGGCTTGGAGAGTTGTAGTCAAACATTGGAGAACATGAGGAGAAATCAGGATCTAATTCAGTTTGATGACAGTATTAAAATCTAATCTTCTCAGTTTTGGGTTGGAGTCTTTTGGATTTTCCACATAAAGTATCATGTCATCTAAGAAGAGTGAGAGTTTGACTACTTCTTTGCCCATTTGAATGCCTTTTATTTCTTCTTGTTATCTGATGGCTGAGGCTAGGACTTCTAGTACTATGTTGAACAGTGATGAGAGTAGACATCCCTGTTTTGTTCCTGTCCATAGGGAAAAGTTCTCAGTTTTTCTCCATTGAGAATGATATTCACTGTGCATTTTCCATAGATGGCTTTTATAATATTGAGGTATGTTCCTCTATCCCTACACTGTGGAAAGTTTTAATCAAGAAAGGATGTTGTATTTTGTCAAATGCTTTTTATGCATTGAGAGGATCATATAGGTCTTGTCCTTTCTTTTATTAATGTGATGTATCACATTGATTGATTTGTGAATGTTGAACTACCCTTGCAGCCTAGGAATAAATCCAGCTTGGTCATGGTGAATAATCCTTATAATGTACAATTGGATCCTATTGGCTAGTATCTTGGTGAGAATTTTGGCATCCAAGTTCATCAGGGATGTCGGTAATTCTCTTTTGAAAAGGTCTTCTTCTGATTTTGGGATCAAGATAATGTTGGCCTCATAGACTGAGTTTGGAAGTTTTCCTTCCTATTCTATTTTTTGAAACAGCTTCAGAAGAATAAGTATTAATTCTTAAGTGTTTGGTAAAATTCCCCTAGGAAGCCATCTGGCCCTGGAATCTTGTTTTTTGGGAGATTTTTGATGACTGCTTCAGTTTCCTTTCTGGTTATGAGTCTGCTCAGGTTTTCTATTTCTTCTAGTTTGCCTAATTTGTTGGCATATAGTTACTCATAATATATTCTTACAATTGTATTTCCTTAGTGTTTGTCATTATCTCTCCTCTTTCAATCATGATTTCATTAATTTGGGTCCTTTCTCTTTTCTTTTGATAAGTCTGGTTAGGGGTTTATTGATCTTATTAATTCTTTCAAAGAACCAGCTCCTACTTTCATTGATCTGTTCTATTATTCTTTTGGTTTCTATTTCATTGATTTCTGCTCTAATCTATATTAATTCTCATCTCCTGCTCAGTTTAGGCTTTCTCTAGCTCCTTTCGGTGTATGTTTAGGTTGTGTATTTGAGACTTTTCTTGTTTCTTGAGGAAGGCTTGTATTGCTATGAATATCCTCTTAGGACCACCTTTACTGCATCCCAAAGGTTTTGAACAGTTGGATGAAAGACCAAAATTTGAGACAGGAATCCATCAAAATCCTAGAGGAGAAAACAGGCAGCAACCTCTTTGACCCAGCCTCAGCAAATTCTTGCTAGACACATCTCCAAAGGCAAGGGAAAGAAAAGCAAAAATGAACTATTGGGATTTCATCAAGATAAAAAGCTTCTGCACAGTAAGGACAGTCAATAAAATAAAAAGGCAACCCACAGAATGAGAGAAGATATTTGCAAATGACAGATAAAGGGCTAATAATAAAAACCTATAAAGAACTTATCAAACTCAACACCTAAAGAATAATCATCACAATATGTGTAGAAGACATGAACAGACATTTCTCCAAAGAAGACATCTAAATGGCCAACAACACATGAAAAAAATGCTCAACAATCACTTGGCTCCAGGGAAATACAAATCAAAAGTATAATGATCTCATTAACCACTAACCACCTCATACCAGTTAGAATAGCTAAAATTAACAAATTAGGAAGTAACAAATATTGGTGGGAATAGAAGTAAAGGGGAATCCTCTTATTCTGTTGGAGGGAATGCAAGTGGAATGTTGGTGGGAATGTATAGCCAATCCAAAAAGGTTCTGGAGGTTCCTCAGAAAGTTAAAAATAGAGTTATCCTACAACCTAGCAATTGCACTACTAGGTATTTACTCCAAAGATACAAATGTAATGATTGGAAGAGGTCCCTGCACCCCAATGCTTATAGTAGCAATGCCCACAATAGCCAAACTGTGGGGAGAACTGAGGTGTCCATTGACAGATAAATGGATAAAGAAGATGTGGTATGTATGTGTATATATATTTTTATACACACACACAACAGAATATTAGCCCTCAGAAAGGATTAATATTTACCATTTCTATTGACATGGATGGAAATAGAGGGAATTATGCTGAGTGAAATAAGTCAACCAGAGAAAGACAATTATCATATGGTTTCACTCATATGTGGAATTTAAAAAGTAGCTCACAGGATCATAAGGGAAGGGAAAGTCATTAGAGAGGGAGAAAAACCATGAGAGACTCAAACTAAGGGTTCCTGGGGGAATGGGGTAACATGCATTAAAGAGGGCATCTGATGTAATGAGCAATGGATGTTATATGCAACTGATGAATTACTGAACTCTGCATCTGAAACTGATGGTGTACTATATGTTGGCTAATTGAATTTAAATAAAATCTAATCTCTACAGAGAGGTGTGTTACTGAAACTTTTTTTTTTCTATATTCACTCATTTTTACCAAAGATATCCAAGTTAACATCAGTTTGCTTCAAAATAAGTATAATTTCAAAACAAAAAAACTTTGGCCTAATTGTTTATAAAAGTGCAGCAAGAATAGCAGCTGACCATGGAGGCTCTTTGCTGGAAGTTTTTATAAGGAATCTCTAGATTGAACTTTTAACTTCTTGAGGCCAGAAGCCAAGCCAAATACTTGCCATCAGACTTCACCTGCAAGATCTATAAATCTGACTGACTTCACCTGCAAAATCTATAGATCTGACTGAATCTGTCTTTTCAAGGTTTCCAAACATCCTGAGGTTCCTACACATTCCAGGAAATGACCTTCTTTATTAACTTGGCCAAGCTGCTGTGCAGCAAGGTACCAGGCTCATATTTCTTTAAGGGCTTCAAAAAGTCCGCCTTAGTTCCTTAAAGCTATCTGGTCATATCTGATTCTGTGCCTGTCTCTCTCAAACATGACATTCCAGGAAAAGCTTTGGAAATATAAGAACTGTTTCCAGTTATGTGTTGTAATAAGTAGAACAGATTCTTGCTGAACTTATATTATTTAGCAATATATTTATATAAGAATATTCTGATATTTCTTTTAAGAATTTTTATTTGTTATTTATCTGTGTGAGAGAGAGTAAAAACACAGGGAGATGAAGCAGCAGGCTCCCTGCCTAGCAAGGAGTCTGATGTGGGACTCAATCCCAGGGCCCTGGGGTGATGACCTGAGCCAAAGCAGATACTTAACCAGCTGAGCCACCCATGAATCCCCTCACTGATAGTTTTTTTCATTCTGTGGAGTTCAGGTAGGAAGTGAGGGTAAATGTTTCTATTTGTCCACAAAGATATGTATTATTGCAGCACGTGGGTGGCTGAGTCATTAAGCATCTGCTTTCAGCTTGGGTCATGATCCCAGGGTCCTGGGACCAAGCCCTGCATCAGTATCCCTGATCAGAGGAAAGCCTGCTTCTCCCTATCCCACTCCCGCTGCTCGGTTCCCTCTCTCGATGTGTCTCTCTCTGTCAAATAAATAAAATCTTTTTTAAAAAATTACCAAATTGCTGTTAAGTCAGTTTAAGAGCAAAAGTTTTCTTAAATCTATAAAAACAAGGCATTTAAAAATCAGCAATGCTTCAAATGAAAAGATATAAATATTATAATCCTCTTTCTCCGTTCATTGAGTCTTATGTTATTCTTATTCTGCTTGAATCCATTTTTTTTTGTTAGTTGCAGAAATTTTTTACCTACTTTAGTTTTACGACCTTAAAGAAGTTATCAGATCTCAAAGTTATCAGAAACCTGTGTTCAGAGTTTTTTCCACAAGTCTCATTGAAGATGAAGCAGATTTACAGGACACTTTCAAAAAAGAATCTGAATAAAAGATTGTCTGTAAATAAGACTTAAAAAATGGCCATGTTTAAGATCTGCTTGGAGTACATTACAATGCAATTGACAAGGAAGTTTGGTTATTTTGGTGACCAACAACACTGCAAGGAAATATACCAGGACATCAGATTTCTAGAGTTTCATACAATTTTTAGAACACTTATTTTAATAATATATCTACACAGATATAATACAAGAGGGCTTCATATCACTTTTTAAACAATACTTCCCATGTAATTTAACATACCAAATAAGTCTAATTAGTTTAATTTTTCATAAAAAAGTTTCAATTGGATTGTGGATAAGACATTTCACTTTAGAATTTTATTTGGAGAAGTATGTAAAAAAATATGTCAAAGGGTTTGAACATTTGATTAAATATTATATCATCATGATTTGTGATCCTATTTAATTATCTATTTAACTAAAGTGCCAATAAAAGATATCAAAGGCAGATATAGGTTACCTTCTTGTGAACAAAATTTAGTTTTTTCAAATTTTAAATTTAACATACAGTGTTAATTTCAGAGGTACAATATGATTCAGCAATTATGTATTTCTCAGTGTACATCAAGATAAGTGTACTCTTAATCCCCTTTATCCATTTTACCTATCTCTCCACTCACCTCTTCTCTTGCAACCACCAGGTTGTCTTTTTCCTTTGTTCTTCATTTGTTTAGTTTCATAAACTACATCTATGAGTGAATCATTTGTTATTTGTCTTTCTCTGACTTATTTCACTTAGCATTAGATCCTCTAAGTCCATCCATGTTGTTGCAAATGGCAAATTCTCATTCATTTTTATGGCTGAGTAATATTTAATATCTATATATGTAGATATATATAGATATATATCTCACATTTTCTTTATCAATCCTTTTATGGATAGATACTTCCCTAATCTGGGGAAGGAAACAGACATCTAGATTTCAGTATAGACAACAAAACTGTAGGAATCAAAACAGTACAGTATTTGCACAGAAACAGACTCATAGATCACTGGAAAATGATACAGAACCCAGAAATTGCCCCAGCAGGGGGCTCAGGCCTCATCCCCCAACACAATCTTCTCAGAAGACAACACAAGGAAAAGGCCCTGAAGTTTGGTGCTACTGCATCTCAGCAAATGCCTGCTTTGATTCAACTCAAGCCTAGTGAGGCCCCAGCCTGGCCCACTAACAACACAGGGATGAAACATTGCCCCAAACAGGAAAGATAGCCATTGAAGATGAGTAGACTAAAGCAAAAAGCAGCTCAGCCACAACAGTAGGGCACACAAAACACATAAGAGATACCCATGAAGTGCCAGGTTATGGTGAATAGGAGACACTGCCTTACAGGGCATTGTAGAACCTCTTCTTCATAAGGTCACTACTATGAAAAGCAGGAGAGGTAGCTCACTTGCCAAACACATAGAAACAGACACAGAGAGTTAGACAAAATGAAGACACACAGGAATATGTCCCAAGTGTAATGAAAGGACAAAATCACAGCAGGAAAGCTAAATGAAACAGAGATAAGCAATATGCCTGAGAGAGAATTAAAGCAATGATCATAAAGATTCTCCACTAGACTTGAGAAAAGAATAGAGGAAATCAGTGAGACTGTTAGCAAAGAGATAGAGTAAAAAAGAACCAATCAGGGATGATCACAATATGTGAAATTAAAAATACATTAGATGGAATAAATAGTAGACAAGCAGAAGCAGAAGAATGGATCAGTGACCTGGAAGACTAAGTAATAGAGAGAAATCAAGCTGAACAAGAGAGAAAATTTAAAAAAAATGAAAATAGGGAACTCACTGAGATCATCAAACATAATAACTTTTGCAATATAGGGTTCTCAGAAGGAGAAGAGCGAGGGAAAAGGGGAAGAAAATTTATTTGAATAAATAACAGCTGAAAACTTCCCAATCTGGGAAAGTAAATAGAATGTTAGTTCCAGGAGACATAGTAAGCCCCAACAAAATCATCCCTAAAAGTTCCACACCAAGACACAGTAATTAAATGGGAAAAAGTAGAAATAAAGAGAGAATTTTAAAAGCAGCAAGAGAAAAGAAGGCAGTTCTATATAAGGGAAACTCCACAAGGTCATCAGCTGAATTCTCAGCAGAAACTTGTCAGGCCAGAAGAGTGCAACGATACAAAGTACAGAAAGGAAAAAACCAAAAACCAAAAAACAGAAACCTGCAGCTACAAGACTTTTCCCAGCAAGGGTATCATTCATAATAGAAGGAGAGATAAAGAGTTTCTAAGACAAACACAAGTTAAAGTAATTCATTACTACTAAACCATCCCTAAAAGAAATGTTAATGGGAATTCTTTGAGTGGAAAGACCATGAGAGTATGAAAAGTAGGAAGCACAAAAGCAGCAAAATTAAGTATATCTATAAAAATCAGTCAAGGTATTCACAAGGATTTGCAAAATAAACGTATGTAAATATGACACCATATACCTAAAACTTGGGGTGGGGGAGAGGAGTAAAGAATGGGTTCAAACTTAAGCAACCATCAACTTAATATAGACTGCTACATATAGAAGATGTTATGTATAAACCTAATGGTAACAACAAATCAAAAATCAGTAATAGATATGCAAAGAATAAAGAGAAAGCAATTCAAGTATGTCACCACAGAAAGCCATCAAAGTACAAGAAAGAGAGCAAGAGAAGAAAGAAACAGGAAAGAACTATAAAAACAAACTGGCTATAAGTATGTACTATCAATGATTACTTTGATGGGGGTGTTTGGGGGCTCAGTTGGTTAAGCATTTGCCTTCAGCTCAAGTCATGATCCCATGGTCCTGGGATTGAGCTCCATATCAGGCTCCCTGCTTACTATTTCCAGATGATAGGATACTCTATACAGAAAACCCACAGGACTCCACTAAAAAACTACTAGAACTGATATACAAACTTAGTAGTCACAGGATAGAAAATCAATGTACAGAAATTTGTTGCATTTCTATACACCAATAATGAAGCAGCAGAAAGCAAATTAAGAAAACAAACTCATCTACAATTGTAGTAAAAATAATAAAATACCTAGGAATAAACTTAACTAAGGGGGTAAAAGACCTACACACTGAAAACTATAAAATACTGATGAAAGAAATTGAAAACAACACAAAGAAATGGAGAGACATTCCATGCGCATGGGTTGGAGGAAAAAAACTGTTAAAATGTCTATACTACCAAAAGGAATATAAAGATTATTGCAATCCCTATCAAAATACCAACAGCATTTGTCACAGAACTGGAACAAAAATCCTACAATTAGTATAGAACACAAAGACCCTGAAAAGCCAAAGCCATCTTGAAAAGCAAAACTAGAAATATCACAATTCCAGACTTCAAGTTATATTACAGATCTGTAGTAATCAAAACAATAAGGTACTGGCATAAAAACAGACACATGGATTAACAGAATGGAACAGAAAACCCAGAAATAAACGTACTATTATATGGTTAATTAATCTTTGACAAAGGAGGGAAGAATATGCAATGGGAAAAAGTCTCTTCAACAAATGGTGTTGCGATATCTGGACAGTTATATGCAAAAGAATGAAACTGGGCCACTTTCTTACAGCATACATGAAAATAAACTCAAAACTGATTAAAGACCCAAATGTGAGACTTTAAACCATAAAAATCCTAGAAAAGAGCATAAACAGTAATTTCTCTGAATCAGCCAGAGCAACTTTTTTCTAGATAAATCTCCTGAGCCAAGAGAAACAAAATAAAAAATAACTTATTGGGACTACATCAACATAAAAACTTCTACACAGCAAGGAAAACAATCAACAAAACTAAAAGGCAACCTAAGGAATGGGAGAAGATATTTGCAATGACATATCTGATAAAGGATTAGTATCCAAAATATAATAAAGAACTGATACAGAGGGCAGGTGTTGCATGGAGCATGGGGTGTGGTGCATAAACAATGAATCTTAGAACACTGAAAAAATGAAATAAAATTTAAAAAAACCGATACAAACTAATACCCCAAAACCAAATAACCCAATTAAAAAAATGGGCAAAGGGACGCCTGGGTGGCTCAGTTGGTTAAGCAGCTGCCTTCGGCTCAGGTCATGATCCCAGCGTCCTGGGATCGAGTCCCACATCGGGCTCCTTGCTTGGCGGCGAGCCTGCTTCTCCCTCTGCCTTTGCCTGCAGCTCTGTCTGCCTGTGCTCACTTTCGCTTCTCTCTCTATGACAAATAAATAAATAAAATCTTTAAAAAAAAATGGGCAAAATCCTGAACAAATATTTCTTCAAATACAACATACTGATGGCCAGCCATCACATGAAAAGATGCTCAATATCACTTATTATCAGGTAAATGCAAATCAAAAGTACAATGAGATATTACCTCATACCTGTCAGAATGGTTAAAGTCAATAACACAGGAAACAACAGGTGTTGGTGAGGATGGGGAGAATGGGGAACCCCTTTGTATTCTCGGTGGAAATGAATGCAAACAAGTGCAGCCACTCTGGAAATCAGTATGGAAGTTTCTCAAAAAGTTTAAAATAGAACTACCTTACAACTCAGCAATTGCACTACTAGGTATTTCCCCAAAGAATAAGGAAATACTAATTCAGAGGGATATATGCACCCCAATATTTATAGCAGCATTATCTAATAGCCACATTATAGAAACAGCCCAAATGTCCATTGATTGATGAATAAAATGTTGTATATATACGATGGAATATTACCTAGTCATAAAGAATAAAATCTTGCCATTTGCAATGACAAGGAAGAAACTAGAGAGCATTATGCTCAATGAAATGCCAGAGAAAGACAAATACTGTAGGACTTCAATCATTTGTGGAATTTAAGAAACAAAACAATGGAGCAAAGGAGGTAAAAGGGAGAGAGAGAGAGAGAGAGAAACCGAGAAACTTACTCTTAACTATAAAGAACAAATTAATAGTTACCAGAGAGGAGGTGGATGGGGGGATAGGGTTAAATAGATGGTAGGGATTAAGAGTGCCCTTGATAAGCACCTGGGGGTGTATGGAAGTGTTGAATCACTATACTGTACACCTGAAACTAATATTACTGTACGTTAACTAACCAGAGTTTAAATAAAAAGCTTTAAAAATACAAAAAAAAAACAAACCCCACAAAAAACAAAAACCACCCTATGGTCCAGCAATTACACTACTTGGTATTTACCCCCCAAATACAAAAACACTAATTCAAAGGAATACATGCACACCTAAGTTTATTGCAGCATTATTTACAATACCCAAATTATGGAAGCAACCCAAGTACTTATCAATAGATGAATGGATAAAGAAAAAGTGTGTGTGTGTGTGTGTGTCTGTGTCTGTGTCTGTGTGATTTCACTCATATGTGGAATTTAAGAAACAAAACAAATGAGCAAAGATTAAAAAAGAGACAAACCAAGAACAGTCTAAAGTATACAGAACAAACTGATGGTTACCAGAAGGAAGGTAGGTGAGGGGATGCATGAGATAGGTGATGGGGATTATCATTATCATTATTATCACTTATCATTGAAAAAAAAAGTACATAATTACCATAATTACCATAATGGGCACAGGATTATTGAATCACTATATTGTACACCTGAAATTATGATAACACTGCATGTTAAGCTATACTGGAATTAAAATAAAAATCATAATAAAAAAGTTTCATGAGAGGTATACCAAACTGAAACATCACATTGCAGTTTATGTTAGTAACATTTACAATAATGTTTATTGTGATTCTGAATGTTTGTTTTCAAACTTAGCTCAGTGTCAACAAATTTTCATTTGTTTCACTTTCAGTTCTGAAATGAATGTTTTCTGAGGTTCTAAATATGTGTGTTCCTTCAAGTTACTATACTGTTCTGCGTTATACACAGATAATTTGCAATTCAGTAGGTCAGAAAATCCACTGTATGAATATGCCTCTATGACAGGGAATCTTTGACATACAAGGCAGTAGTCTATATACTACACCAAGTATTAATGCAGCCTTTCTTAGTTTCTAGAGCTGACCCTAGGAAAATAGTGATCTGAGTGAAGTCTGTCTTCAATTCTACATTCTTTTTTCCTCGAATTGTGTTTTCTCTCTTCCCCCATGAAAACTTATTTTTGGAGACCTACTCTGAAGAGCTTATCAACATTAATCACTTTAATTATTTTTTGCCAAAGAAAATTTACATTTAACAGAGGTTAAAGGCATAAAGCACTAGTAATATTAATTTGATTGTAATTTGAAATTTGGTCAGAGAAAGGCTCTTTGGGAAAAGGAGTGCAAAAAAGGGAAAGAAGATGATGCTTTTAAAATCATGCCCTTAAGGAAATTCCCCTATTTTGACTAAGCCAATTCAAAAAAATCCCTAAGTGAAATCATCTCAAACCTGTCATCTTAAAAAAAAAAACAAAAACAAAAACCAAAAACCAAAACCCAGAAAACAAAAATTGGTATATTCAGAATTAAATGGAATGCACAGACTTAAGCTATTTTCATTTCTCTATACAAGATTTTGCATCACCATAATTAGATTGAAATATTTAGGTCAGCATTTGCATCTGATACAAAGTGGTTAGCTCTCAGGGTGACTGG
The DNA here is from genome assembly GCF_902655055.1 of Lutra lutra. NCBI lineage: Eukaryota > Metazoa > Chordata > Mammalia > Carnivora > Mustelidae > Lutra > Lutra lutra. The sequence goes on from NC_062288.1 coordinate 82,494,010, forward strand.
GAGCTGGCTGTACACCAGACAAACTTATGAAAATCAGAATACAAAATAGAGTGCTTTAGTAAAATTCAATTATACATCCTCTTTACCCACGAGTTGATAAATATCACTGATCATTTGATCTTAAAAAAATTTTGGATATATCAATATTTAAGTTTCTGACATTGGAAGGTAAAACTCAATATTAGAACCAACCCTTTATTTTTTGTTTACCAGACAATATAGGGACTATTAATTGTTAAAACATGAGTTTCAAAATACAACATGTGAGATTTTATAAGTAACCTGGGATATATGTCACCCAGGTTAAAACAAAACAAAACAAAACAAAAAAACTTCTCTGAGTACCAGATATAGAGAAATATAAGAATTTAATTGAAAATGTAATGTTATGGGGTGCCTGGATGGCTCAGTGAGTTAAGCGTCTGCCTTCAGCTCAGGTCTCTCAGAGTCCTGGGATTGAGCCCCACATAGGGGGCTCCCTGCTCAGAGGGGAGTCTGCTTGTCCTTCTGCCTCTACCCCTCCACACTACCTGTGCTGTCTTTCTCCTCTCTCTCGTATAAAAACTTTAAAATTTTTTTTAAAAAGAAAATGTATTATGCTGATATTTCATTTTCATTTCCCTTGAAAAATGATAATCTGATATTCCTGTGATTTCAAAACACATATGGATGGATCATTGGTAGAACACATGATCCAGTTATACAGTATTCTGACAATATCCTGTTATTGATGGTCCAAATTGCAAACACCTTCAACAGAAGTGAAATATACTGATGTGTATGTGTATATATGTGTGTGTGTGTGTGTGTGTGTGTGTGTGTGTGTGTGTGTATATATCTTTATAACATATAACATATTGTATATAAAATGGTAAACCAAAAAATAAGAGTCACTGAGTAACACATTTTTGCTGTTTTCTGTGTCAATATCCAACATGAATATTTTTGCTGATGGCAGAAAAAGTACCATCATGGATTTTTGAGGATAGATTAATCTATATTAGATATTCATCATTTATTTTCTTGATCTGTTTTACCTATGGAAAGTGTTGGCCTCTTTTGTGCATTCATCTGTTAGAAGAGGTTCTATTTCTATGTGTTAAAAGCAAAAAGTTAAATGGTGTCATACTGAATTCTTAGTGATGAATCTTATTAAAGACAATGGTCTTTACTGATGCTCAATAAAAAAGTTAATGTACAAGGGATCAATACTACTCAGACCTAGGTTTAGCAGTCTTTGGCAATGATTTCAGTACTGACAAAAAGTCTATGTGTAGAAAAGAAAATAACCCAAAGAACAAGGACCCTGTCAACTCTTTAAGTCCTTACAGGATTATTGTCTACACCATTGACATTGGGCTCATGTTCAATTGTGTATGCAGGTTTTTTTGTGCCAAGATGGGGAGTGTGACTGAGAAGATATGTACCTATAAAATGTCCACTTAGCGATAACAATTTTACAATGACTACAAAAATGAAAACCAGTGAGTAATAGAAGAACATTGACTTTGGGAGAAAAATAGTATCATCCTTGTTCCTTTCACTTAATTGGATGGCTTACCAGATTACCTTGGCAAATAAAGAATCAAAGTCAACCTGCCAGGAAAGAAAAAGCATGCTGATAGCAGAATTATTCCAACCAGTATCCAAATACACCTACATGGAAAGGTTTCTCAGCTCAGCTCAAACTACATACTTGCACAGAGAGGATATATCCAGAGTAGAAACTGTCAAGTTGTCCTGATTAGTTACAATTTCTATGTAATTTGGTTATATTTAGCTAATATTATAATTCATTGTACGAAGGATCCTTACCCATCTGAGAGCAGTCTCTAAACTGGTATTTAAAAGTAATAGTTTTGAATTAATTAATTTCTCAAGAACCGTGGTGTAAAATCATCAGAAGGCTTTGACTTTAGCACTGATTCTTGGGTTTACTCAGAGTCAAACTTGGAAAAGTGTCTATTTCTCAGTGCCTGCATTCATCAGCTGTCATCTGTGAATAATTTATATTCCCTTCCCTTAAGATAAAATGTGATAATAACTGAAAAAATGCTTTTTGAACCGTAGAGTAAGATATAAATGGGAAGTTTTATCATCACCATCACCACCACCACCATCATCATCATCCTGCAGGCATAAGCATTCCATTTAAGCCACTCAGTAGCTGAGAAGAACAGTCTCCCATTCCCTTATATGCTGTCAAACATTCTTGCCTGGTGGGTTCTTCAGGGCTGTCACCTGTCATGCATGGAGTTGGGGCAAATTCCACAATGTGACATGGTGTGGTAAGGAATAATCTTTGTGGTCAGAGTTAACCAAGCACAGAATGCAGGCAGTCCTCAGTCTCACATCATCCTATGGAGTGTGAAATCCATCCTACTACTAGAGGAAATACCCTTCTACCTGTCAGGCTCCTCATACAGAGTAGGTTTGAAGAAGAGATCTGCTCAGGGGAGAGTAAGGAGGCTGTTTGACACAGTCTCTATGAGAGCAGGTCTCTTAAGAGGGTCTGAGCAAGCTAGGTACCTTGTGCCATTGACCAGGAGGCAGTTGGAAAACAAAGTCTGTGGATGTTACGTGGCAGGTGGAGGGAGCTGCTCATCTTGTGGAAGGCTGAGATTGGTTCCTCCGCTGGCTGGGACAATAAGGAGTGCCCTGAGATACAGCAAGCTCGTTGTTCAAGCATTGCAGGAGAATGAATATGCAGACTTTAATAAATAGCACTGATCCTGGTATGATAGTGACTCACTACCAATTCCTCTTTGAGAAAGACCATTTTATTCCTTCCTAATTCCTGAAAACTGGATCTGCAGGAAAATTTCTCTGATTTCTGCATCATGCCTAACCATTTTGTAAGAGATGTTTTGGTCTATGTGTGGGATCTGGAGCCTGTCTGTCAGGCCTCAAATCCCAGTTCAGTCTAGGAGTTCTATGACCATCAGCATGTTAGTATCTCCGAGCCTCAGTCTAGTCACCGGTAAGGCACAAATTACAAAAATACCTGCCCATAGATTCCTGCAGTTATTAAAAACACTGAAACAAGCGTCTCCTAGACATAAAATACTCAATAACAGTTGCTATTTCTTAGACCTTTAGGTTTGATCATGAAGCATTAAAGGTCGTAGAAGCAATACTTGCTGACGGAGGTAAGGAAAGGAAACTTATTGATTACATATATTTTTTTTTTTTTTTTTTTTTTTTTTTTTTTGAATTCTCCCTGTATTTTTTTTTTTTTTTTTTTTTTTTTTTTTTTTTTTTTACAGCTTTATAAACATATATTTTTATCCCCAGGGATACAGGTATGCGAATCGCCAGGTTTACACACTTCACAACCATAGCACATACCCTCCCCAATATCCATAACCCCACGCCCTCTCCCAACCCCCTCCCCCCATCAACCCTCAGTTTGTTTTGTGAGATTAAGAGTCACTTATGGTTTGTCTCCCTCCCAATCCCATCTTGTTTCATTTACTCTTCTCCTACCCCCTCAACCCCCCATGTTTCATCTCCTCTCCCTCATATCAGGGAGATCATATGATAGTTGTCTTTCTCCGATTGACTTATTTCGCTAAGCATGATACCCTCTAGTTCCATCCACGTCGTCGCAAATGGCAAGATTTCATTTCTTTTGATGGCTGCATAGTATTCCATTGTGTATATATACCACATCTTCTTTATCCATTCGTCTGTAGATGGACATCTAGGTTCTTTCCATAGTTTGGCTATTGTAGACATTGCTGCTATAAACATTCGGGTGCATGTACCCCTTCGGATCACTATGTTTGTATCTTTAGGGTAAATACCTAGCAGTGCAATTGCAGGGTCATAGGGTAGTTCTATTTTCAACATTTTGAGGAACCTCCATGCCGTTTTCCAGAGTGGTTGCACCAGCTTGCATTCCCACCAACAGTGTAGGAGGGTTCCCCTTTCTCCGCATCCTCGCCAGCATCTGTCATTTCCTGACTTGTTAATTTTAGCCATTCTGACTGGTGTGAGGTGATATCTCATGGTGGTTTTGATTTGTATTTCCCTGATGCCGAGTGATATGGAGCACTTTTTCATGTGTCTGTTGGCCATCTGGATGTCTTCTTTGCAGAAATGTCTGTTCATGTCCTCTGCCCATTTCTTGATTGGATTCTTTGTTCTTTGGGTGTTGAGTTTGCTAAGTTCTTTATAGATTTTGGACACTAGCCCTTTATCTGATATGTCATTTGCAAATATCTTCTCCCATTCTGTCAGTTGTCTTTTGGTTTTGTTCACTGTTTCCTTTGCTGTGCAAAAGCTTTTGATCTTGATAAAATCCCAAAAGTTCATTTTTGCCCTTGCTTCCCTTGCCTTTGGTGATGTTCCTAGGAAGATGTTGCTGCGGCTGACGTCGAAGAGGTTGCTGCCTGTGTTCTCCTCGAGGATTTTGATGGATTCCTTTCTCACATTGAGATCCTTCATCCATTTTGAGTCTATTTTCGTGTGTGGTGTAAGGAAATGATCCAATTTCATTTTTCTGCATGTGGCTGTCCAATTTTCCCAACACCATTTATTGAAGAGGCTGTCTTTGTTCCATTGGACATTCTTTCCTGCTTTGTCGAAGATGAGTTGACCATAGAGTTGAGGGTCCATTTCTGGGCTCTCTATTCTGTTCCATTGATCTATGTGTCTGTTTTTGTGCCAGTACCATGCTGTCTTGATGATGACAGCTTTGTAATAGAGCTTGAAGTCCGGAATTGTGATGCCACCAACTTTGGCTTTCTTTTTCAATATTCCTTTGGCTATTCGAGGTCTTTTCTGGTTCCATATAAATTTTAGGATTATTTGTTCCATTTCTTTGAAAAAAATGGATGTTACTTTGATAGGGATTGCATTAAATGTGTAGATTGCTTTAGGTAGCATAGACATTTTCACAATATTTATTCTTCCAATCCAGGAGCATGGAACATTTTTCCATTTCTTTGTGTCTTCCTCAATTTCTTTCATGAGTACTTTATAGTTTTCTGAGTATAGATTCTTAGTCTCTTTGGTTAGGTTTATTCCTAAGTATCTTATAGTTTTGGGTGCAATTGTAAATGGGATGGACTCCTTAATTTCTCTTTCTTCTGTCTTGTTGTTGGTGTAGAGAAATGCAACTGATTTCTGTGCATTGATTTTATATCCTGACACTTTACTGAATTCCTGAACAAGTTCTAGCAGTTTTGGAGTGGAGTCTTTTGGGTTTTCCACATAGAGTATCATATCATCTGCGAAGAGTGATAGTTTGACTTCTTCTTTGCCGATTTGGATGCCTTTAATTTCCTTTTGTTGTCTGATTGCTGAGGCTAGGACTTCTAGTACTATGTTGAATAGCAGTGGTGATAACGGACATCCCTGCCGTGTTCCTGACCTTAGCGGAAAAGCTTTCAGTTTTTCTCCATTGAGAATGATATTTGCGGTGGGTTTTTCATAGATGGCTTTGATAATATTGAGGTATGTGCCGTCTATCCCTACACTTTGAAGAGTTTTGATCAGGAAGGGATGCTGTACTTTGTCAAATGCTTTTTCAGCATCTATGGAGAGTATCATATGGTTCTTGTTCTTTCTTTTATTAATGTGTTGTATCACATTGATTGATTTGCGGATGTTGAACCAGCCTTGCAGCCCTGGAATAAATCCCACTTGGTCGTGGTGAATAATCCTTTTAATGTACTGTTGAATCCTATTGGCTAGTATTTTGGCGAGAATTTTTGCATCTGTGTTCATCAAGGATATTGGTCTGTAGTTCTCTTTTTTGTTGGGATCCTTGTCTGGTTTTGGGATCAAGGTGATGCTGGCCTCATAAAATGAGTTTGGAAGTTTTCCTTCTATTTCTATTTTGTGGAACAGTTTCAGGAGAATAGGAATTAGTTCTTCTTTAAATGTTTGGTAGAATTCCCCCGGGAAGCCGTCTGGCCCTGGGCTTTTGTTTGTTTGGAGATTTTTGATGACTGTTTCAATCTCCTTACTGCTTATGGGTCTGTTCAGGCTTTCTATTTCTTCCTGGTTCAGTTGTGGTAGTTTATATGTCTCTAGGAATGCATCCATTTCTTCCAGATTGTCAAATTTGTTGGCGTAGAGTTGCTCATAGTATGTTCTTATTATTGTCTGTATTTCTTTGGTGTTCGTTGTGATCTCTCCTCTTTCATTCATGATTTTATTTATTTGGGTCCTTTCTCTTTTCTTTTTGATAAGTCTGGCCAGGGGTTTATCAATCTTATTAATTCTTTCAAAGAACCAGCTCCTCGTTTCGTTGATTTGTTCTATTGTTTTTTTGGTTTCTATTTCATTGATTTCTGCTCTGATCTTTATGATTTCTCTTCTCCTGCTGGGTTTAGGGTTTCTTTCTTGTTCTTTCTCCAACTCCTTTAGGTGTAGGGTTAGGTTGTGTACCTGAGATCTTTCTTGTTTCTTGAGAAAGGCTTGTACCGCTATATATTTTCCTCTCAGGACTGCCTTTGTTGTGTCCCACAGATTTTGAACCGTTGTGTTTTCATTATCATTTGTTTCCATAAATTTTTTCAATTCTTCTTTAATTTCCTGGTTGACCCATTCATTCTTTAGAAGGATGCTGTTTAGTCTCCATGTATTTGGGTTCTTTCCAAATTTCCTCTTGTGATTGAGTTCTAGCTTTAGAGCATTGTGGTCTGAAAATATGCAGGGAATGATCCCAATCTTTTGATACCGGTTGAGACTTGATTTAGGACCAAGAATGTGATCTATTCTGGAGAATGTTCCATGTGCACTAGAGAAGAATGTGTATTCTGTTGCTTTGGGATGAAATGTTCTGAATATATCTGTGATGTCCATCTGGTCCAGTGTGTCATTTAAGGCCTTGATTTCCTTGTTGATCTTTTGCTTGGATGATCTGTCCATTTCAGTGAGGGGAGTGTTAAAATCCCCTACTATTATTGTATTCTTGTCGATGTGTTTCTTTGATTTTGTTATTAATTGGTTTATATAGTTGGCTGCTCCCACGTTAGGGGCATAGATATTTAAAATTGTTAGATCTTCTTGTTGGACAGTTCCTTTGAGTATGATATAGTGTCCTTCCTCATCTCTTATTATAGTCTTTGGCTTAAAATCTAATTGATCTGCTATAAGGATTGCCACTCCTGCTTTCTTCTGATGTCCATTAGCATGGTAAATTCTTTTCCACCCCCTCACTTTAAACCTGGAGGTGTCTTCGGGTTTAAGATGAGTTTCTTGTAGGCAACATATAGATGGTTTTTGTTTTTTTATCCATTCTGATACCCTGTGTCTTTTGATTGGGGCATTTAGCCCATTAACATTCAGGGTAAGTATTGAGAGATATGAATTTAGTGCCATTGTATTGCCTGTAAGGTGACTGTTATTGTATGTTGTCTCTGTTTCTTTCTGATCTACTACTTTGAGGGTCTCTCTTTGCTTAGAGGACCCCTTTCAATATTTCCTGTAGAGCTGGTTTGGTATTTGCAAATTCTTTCAGTTTTTGTTTGTCCTGGAAGCTTTTAATCTCTCCGTCTATTTTCAATGATAGCCTAGCTGGATATAGTATTCTTGGCTGCATGTTTTTCTCATTTAGTACTCTGAATATATCATGCCAGCTCTTTCTGGCCTGCCAGGTCTCTGTAGATAAGTCTGCTGCCAATCTAATATTTTTACCATTGTACGTTACAGACTTCTTTTCCCGGGCTGCTTTCAGGATCTTTTCTTTGTCACTAAGACTTGTCAATTTTACTATTAGGTGACGGGGTGTGGACCTATTCGTATTGATTTTGAGGGGGGTTCTCTGAACCTCCTGAATTTGGATGCTTGTTCCCTTTGCCATATTGGGGAAATTCTCTCTAATAATTCTCTCCAATATACCTTCTGCTCCCCTCTCTGTTTCCTCTTCTTCTGGAATCCCAATTATTCTAATGTTGTTTCGTCTTATGGTGTCACTTATCTCTCGAATTCTCCCCTCGTGGTCCAGTAGCTGTTTGTCCCTCTTTTGCTCAGCTTCTTTATTCTCTGTCATTTGGTCTTCTATATCGCTAATTCTTTCTTCTGCCTCATTTATCCTAGCAGTGAGAGCCTCCATTTTTGATTGCACCTCATTAATAGCTTTTTTGATTTCAACTTGGTTAGATTTTAGTTCTTTTATTTCTCCAGAAAGGGCTTTTATATCTCCTGAGAGGGTTGCTTTAATATCTTCCATGCCTTTTTCAAGCCCGGCTAGAACCTTGAGAATCGTCATTCTGAACTCTATATCTGACATATTACCAATGTCTGTATTGATTAGGTCCCTAGCCTTTGGTACTGCCTCTTGTTCTTTTTTTTGTTGTGAATTTTTCCGCCTTGTCATTTTGTCCAGATAAGAGTTTATGAAGGAGCAAGTAAAATACTAAAAGGGTGGCAACAACCCCAGGAAAATATGCTTTAGCGAAATCAGAAGAGATCCCGAATTGTGAGGGGGGAGAAAGGGGAAAAAAGGGGTTCAGAAAGAAAGAAGAAAAAAAAAAAAAAAAAAAAAGAAACTATTAAAAAAAGAAAGCCGATAAAGAAAAAATATAAAAAGAGGAAAAAAAAATATATATATTAGATAAACTATTTAAAAAACATTAAAAAAAGAAAACGGTAAAAGTTAAAAAAAATTCAGCAGAAGAAGAGAAAAAGAAAAAAAAATTGAAAAAGAAAAAAAAATTAAATTAACTGCAAGGCTAAAAAATCATGGGGAGAAAGCCATGAGTTCTGTGCTTTGCTTTCTTCTCCTCTGGAATTCCGCCGCTCTCCTTGGTAGGTGAACTTGGTCCTGGCTGGGTTTCCCGTAGATCTTCTGGGGGAGGGGCCCGTTGTAGTGATTCTCAAGCGTCTTTGCCCCAGGCGGAGTTGCACCGCCCTTACCCGGGGCCGCTCTGAGTCATCCGCTGGGGTTCGCTTTCGGGAGCTTTTGTTCCCTGAGCGCTTTCCGTAGAGTCCGGTGGACGGGAATAAAGATGGCGGCCTCCCGGTCTCCGGCCCGGAGGAGCCGAGAGCCCGGGGCCCCACTCCTCAGTGCGCCCTCAGAGAACAGCGCCCAAGGACTCCCGCCACCCTGGCCTCCGGCCACGCTCCGAGCTGACCGAGCCTGAGACCGGTTCAAGGCAACCCCGAGCTGAGAGTCACTCCTCGGCTCTGTCTCTGCAGCCGGCTTCCCCGTTCTAATACCGGTAAGCTCTGCGACACTGAGACACCCCCGGTCCTTCTGCGACCCTGCGGGAACTGAGGCCGCGCTGGCCCGGCCTGGGCTTCCAGTTAAGCCTCTGGAGCGATGTCCCTCAGCGGAACAGACTTTTAAAAGTCCTGATTTTGCTCCGTTGCTCCGCCGCTCGCCGGGAGCCGGCCCCTCCCCCCGCGGTCTATCTTCCCGTCGCTTTGGATTCACTTCTCCGCCAGTCCTACCTTGCAGAAAGTGGTTGATTTTCTGTTTCTGGAATTGCTGTTCTTCTTCTCTTCAATCTCCCGTTGGATTTGTAGGTGTTTGCAATCTTTAGATAAGCTATTTAGCTGATCTCCCGCTACCCGAAGTAGTCTCAGCCTGCTACTTCTCCGCCATCTTGACTCCTCCTCTGATTACATATATTGATCCCCTATACTGTTCCGGGCATTTAATCCTCAAATAATCTAAGGTTTAGAAATAGCCAAAGTAAAACCAATGAAACACTGAAGTACTAATTAGTAAAAATGTATTGTGCACACACTGAAAAAGTCACTTTGCAAACTAGAACATTCAAACTAAAACATGGAATGAGGCTCGGGGATATATTGTTAGAAAGCAGCTTATGCAGTGAGAAAGCAGTGACTTGTTTAGTCTTCGCAGTGACTGTTTATTCTTCACAGTGACTGGTTATAATGTTAGAATCTTCTTAAGTGATAGGGAACTGGCCAGTTTTTATCTCACATCAACCTTGGGAGTTTAAGTTTTGCTTGTGATTTTCAGAGACAAAAGCAAGAGCTGACCCAGGTCAAGTTAGTCTTGTAAAATAAGCTAACCTAAGCTTTGTTTATATGACTAAACTGAAATATGAAAATTCCATTCAGGGAATTTTCAAGGATGGTCTCCATTTGTTTTTGATTTTAACAAATCAAAAGTTGTCTTCATTTACAGTTGAGAAAATTGAAACCCTGAGTGACTATCTGAGGTCACCAATGGAAGAGATCTTAGGGCCATCTGACTCTATGACCTTGCATTTGTCTGTCATTCTATGTCAACATTATTGTTCCTTCTTTCATTTTTTCTCTTACCCACTTTCCTATAAGAATTATTATAAAACACATTTATATACAATTCCCACAGACATGCCCAACTGCACTCTTAGAGAGTTATAATTACCCAAGAAATGATGTGCATATCTTCTTCCTTATAATCTTCCATAGAGTGACAAAGGAAAAGTTCTTCTAAAAACACTCTTATCTCTTCCAGTGTTTAAACTCTGTGACAGATGATCACCTAGAGATACAAACAGGGATCCTTCTCCTCACTAACACACACACACACACAAGCATAGTAGACATCAGGGTGTGGGCAGAGTGGCAGGTGAAACAAAAGGTGTTCCTATCACCTGCAGTGAAGTTGCAAGGAAAACAATAGGACTCAAACTCCAACTCAAAACCAAAAATCAGTTTTGAGTCTCAAAATTAATTTGAATCAGTTTGCTGCTTCAATTTGGAAAGGAAAAGAGAGCCAACCAGTAACTGCAGGAAGTAGAAATACAGATTGCTTACTGAGAGAGAGTGTGGAGTTCTGGGAAAGATTGGGTAGAAGACCAGACATTGCTTTCCAGTCTAAGAAGATGCCAGAACACTAAAAATCCAGAAAACAAAATCAAGCAAACAACAGAAAGTCTCAAGTCTATGGCAGGTTATGTCCAGAGTGGGGTCTAGGTCTAACTCGGGTAATATCTTTGAGGAGAAAGGAAATGGGAGTCAGGGCATGGTACCTTTGTTTAAGGAAGGGTGTGTGAACGATGCTTGAGGCTCCATCCCAGAAGGACTCAGGGTCTGCCAGCCTCAGGGCCAGTGCAGCTAGTACTGCTGTAGGAATTCAGCACCAACAGTGACTAAAACAGAAATTATCTTTTCTCATAACCAGCAGCATCCTTGGATGATTCATATGACAGTCCACTGACTGCTACTTCCCAAGTATGGTGGAACCCAGAAGATGGTAGCTTTTAAGGAAATATAGGGACTCCCTCTGCCCTATATCATTAACTACTGAACCATAGTAAAGGAGTCACCTCATAGGACTGGTGTTCCTGGGGCCCAGATACAAAGTAAGGATTTTTTTTTTTTAATTTACTTGTCCACTGACTATATATAGCCCTGTAAGCTAATTTTATATGCACATGCACACACACACACACACACACACACACACACACACACACACACAAGTTATAAACACACTCTATATTGTATACATTGCACCTGAGCCAAGGGTCAGAGGGGTCTTGTAATAAAACTTAAAAAGTTGTCCATGGAGGGCTGATAATCCAGGCCTTCATCAGAGTTCAAGGGCTATGGTTTGCTTTATAGTCTTTTGTGTTTAATTTTATTCAGTAAAATGTCAGTATTCTGAGAAGGGATCCATAGGCTTCACCCAATTATCAAGGAGTAATGGCAATAAATATGTTAGGGCCCCTGCTGTAGGGGATCCTGATGAAGGAGGAAGAGGAACTGGCAAATACTGTGCTGATTCAGTTCTGACCGTAGAGTTCTAGATAGGGTAGGTAGGACAGAATCCCTGACCATGGTGGACACATGTCATATTAACACCATTCCTCCTCTAAAAGGATGGTTGGTCTCACTATAAATGTAACAGTATTCTCTGTTATTTGAAAAAAAAAAAAACCTATATTCTATGTTTACTTTGATACCTCTTAATATCTTTTATGATATGATTATTCTATTTCAAATAAAAAGCTTTTAAAATTTCTATTTCTATACTATTATATCCACCTATTAGATCTGTAAGGGCTCTCCAGAGATAGTTGAAAACATGCCATGATATTAATTTAAGAATCTACTCTTTTTTCCACACACATCAAAATAAGTTATATCAGGGAAAATAATGCACATTTCTTACCTGATTATAATTTCCAGTGTTATATATCATCTTTAGTAAATACTAATTGCTACTAACTGGCATTTGATTGGAGCAGTAAAGAGGTGGACCCATTCTGTTTCACTAATTGATTCAAGTTGGATTTTGGCCAAGTCTTATAAACTAAATGTCCAATAATAAGGGAATGATTAATTGAATCTTAGCACATCCATATGACAGAATAATGTGAAGCCATTAAAATGGTATTTTAGAAGAATACTTAGCAAATTTATTATAAGCATTTCCCAATTTTACTCTCAGTACTTAGAGAATGAAATCTAGATTCATCATCCTGGACTCTAAGGTCTTGCATAATTGGGCCCCGGCATAACTCTCCTTCCCATGTTAAACACCTGTCTCCCTCAGTCATCACACTTCACACTGGTCTTGATGTTATTTCTGCAACATTTAAAAGACTTTTCCACTGTCAAGACTTGGCATTAGCTGCTCCCACTGCCTTCCATATCTTCACCTGGACAATTCCTTCTTGTCATTGAGAAGGGCCTTTCCTGACCCTAACTCACTTTTTGGCATATCACTATGTTATATGACTTATTACAATTCACTATCTGATACTGCTTTGTTTTTAGTTTTTTTTCTACGCCTTCTACTAGAATGCAAGCTTCTTGAAAACAGGGACTTTATCTTGTTTATTGTTTTATTACCAGTGTTTTGAACTAAATATCTAATATATCTAAATATATATTTATATCTATATCTAATATATCTAGTCTATATATTAGATATATATAGATATATCTAATCTATATATCTATATCTAATATCTAATATATATTTGCTGAATGAATAAACCAGTAATCTTTTATTTCAGAAGCAAAAATACTTATTTTAAAAGCCTTTAAATAACATAAAGAAAAAAGAGAATATAAAATACCAATAATGACTCCATCTGGGTAAAATTTCATCATAGATATGCTGGTGTATATTAAGGCATAGACACATAAATCTACGGCAGTTGAGGTCATCTAATTTTATTCCCTCTTTGGTTCTCCTCTTTTCCTTATTACTTATATTTTTCTCTCTTCTCTCTCTGTGAAACAAAATAAATTTCCCTGATAAGCTCCTGTATAACAGCTTAGTGATAATTTTAATTTCCCGGGAATCACTTTGCAGAACTTATCAATGTATCTAGTTGCCCCCAAAAGAACACTCTTTCAAAGAAGAATTTTCACACTCATATTTTTCCTGCCCTCTAAACTATGGAAGAGAGCACAATGATGGGATAGTGTGGAGTGTTGTGGGACATACAGGAGATGCAACCACTTTTTCCTTTGTGATGGGTTGGGGAAGACCTCAGGAGGAAGTGACTTCACAGCTGAGACCTAAAATATGTCCAAATCAGCCACACTAAATTTATGAGGCAGGAGACCTGAAAGGTGGGAGAGGCAGGTCATCTCAAACACAATTACTATATGCACAAAGGCCCTAAGGGAAGAGAACATTGAACTTTAGGAGGGAAAGAAAGTTCCAGGTTACAAGTGCACAATGTGTTAGGGGACTTTTGATGGTGGGGATGTAGGCGGATGCCAGATAAGTAGGACTTCTTGTTAAATGGTTTATCTTGAGGGTGATAAGAAGCCTTTTAACTGCTTTCCACACAGAAATATTATGAGGAGTTTTGCATTTTACAAAAGTCATTCAAACTGCTCTTGGAGAAATACGGAAAGAGAAAAAATTATAACTTGTGTGCCTATACAAACATAAAATGAGTATTTTTTCATACATAGAGGGAGAAGGCAAGAAAGCCTACATGTGTTACAGACTTCAACCATCCAGGCATCAAGCAACAGAAAAAGGAAGTAAGGGTATGGTGTCCTTGATGGCTGCTTCTAGTGAAACCCTTGGAGACCCTTATCAGGTCAAAAGTTATCTTTACTTGTTATTACACCATCACTAAATAATTGTCACTATGTTTTAGCTGGCATGGTAGCTATCATAAGGGGGTCATAAAATACTCTTTCATCATTTATAGAAGGGCCACCTAAAATTCTTTCCCTAGATGGTCTTTGCATAGTCAGGAAGCACCAGAAGGATCACTGTTTGCAACCCTACCTTACTTTGCTCCAGAAATACAAGATAGAAGTGCTTTCTCCTGGTGACTGTTCCACACACTGACCAGAGTCAGTCTTCCAATGCATAAAACCAATTGCAGATTGGCTGGTCTTCCCCTTCATCTGCTATTCTCAGCACAGTAAGTTTCAGAATTTACTTGATATCTCTGACACATGGATAGTGCCCTTCTCTTTTTTTCTTACTTATTTACGTCTCCCTCTACCTCATCTTCACAAAGATTCCTTCAGTCTTTCGAAGATTATGTTGGTAGAATCAGGTTTTTAAAAAGAGTTAGAGTGAATAAATTAACATGAGTACACAACTTGGTGTCATGGTTTAGAAACTGACATAGTTTTTCACAGCAAAGGGAGAGATGGTCTGTTATGGGGGGGGGCATTCCTAAGACTTTTTGTAATCCATCAAATATTTTTTGGCTCCTAATATATATATATATATATTCATAATTAATGGGGACCAAAGATAAGAAAAATCTATCCCTCCCTCCCAAAAAAAACGACACGCAAAAAAACCAATCCTCGGGGTGCCTGGGTGGCTCAGTGGGTTGAGCCGCTGCCTTCGGCTCAGGTCATGATCCCAGGTCCTGGGTTCAAGCCCCACATCGGGCTTTCTGCTCAGCGGGGAGCCTGCTTCCTCCTCTCTCTCTGCCTGCCTCTCTGCCTACTTGTGATTTCTCTCTGTCAAATAAATAAATAAAAAAATCTTTAAAAAAAAAAAAAAACAATCCTCTTGGGTTGGTGCCCATTCTTTTATAGCTACTCAAAGACTTCACTCTTGTCATTATTCCTGTTGTTCTTGTGTTAGTTTCTTGTTGCTGCTATAGAAAATTGTTAAGAACTCAGTGGCTTAAAACAACATAAATTTATTATTTTATAGCTCTAGAGTTCAGATATGTGAAAGAGGTCTTCTGGGCTAGAATCAAAGTGTCATCAGGCAAGCTGCATTCCTTCTAGAGACTCCAGTGGAGAATTCATTCCTTGCCCTTTCTAGTTCCCAGGAATGACCCACATTTCTTGGCTTATGGTCCTATTGTTCTGACTTCTACTTCAATAATCACATCTTCTTCTGTGACACTGTATCTCTCTTTTATAAGGACTCTTTGTGATTATATTGTGCTCATCTGGAAAATCCAAGATAATTTCTCCATCTCAAGACCCCTAAACTTAATCATGTGTGTATAGTCCCTTTTAACATGAAAGGTGATCTATACATAGGTTCTGGGGGTGAATGCATGGGCATCTTTGGGAAGGATTATTCTGCCTACCACACGCTTGCATCTTCAATTTACAACAATTTTACTCAGTCTTCGTTTCTTCTAACCTGTATGCTTTTATATTCTAATTTGTAAAAAGTAGTAAAACTTGCACATACTATCTAGGGTTGCTGAGAAGAGTAAGTGCTTAGAGAGTCTGGTACACATCACATACTTAAGAAGATACTATTACTATGGGAAATGGTAGAATTTTATAACCACCCTCATGAGGTTAAGAATTCCACTGTCGATATGTACTTATGGTAAGTGGTAAGACTTATGAGGTGATATATGGGAATTTAACAAGATATAATACTTTAGTAATTAATTCTGAGAATATACACGCTCAAATTATGAACAATATCATCATTACTCTTGAAGAATCATCGATATTACCAACTCTACCAGAAAATTTTAAACAGATTATTTGCAATGTTAGCTTCCTTTCCCATCTGCAAGGTTAAAAAAAAAAAAAGTGTATATTCATTTATTTTCAGCCTTCTTCCTTCCTGTAAGCTCAAGAAGAGATTTTTTTTTTAACTTGAGATTTTCTATCCCCATATCAAGTGAGTGTCCCCTTTGCATCAGCTATTTCTTTAGTTTTTTGTGATGCAATTTTAAGATAATAAATACAGCTGGATCAAAACAGAGCACCATAAATTTAGGACAACAAATGGAAAGAAAGATAAATTGAGCATCATTGGAAATGGTGTTTCTCCTCAAGAGAACAGGAAGAATAGTAGCTTAAATAAAAAGAAGTAGGGGTTCAGAGTTACAGTGGGGGAGAGAGATTTTGAGGTAATCAGTTGTACTCTAGGGAAGGATACTGATGATGACAGAAATAGAACACATTTTAAAGATTTTCAGGGCAATGAGAATTTTTTTTTTTTTTTTTTTACCCTTTAACATTATTTGAGAGATGCCAGTAAATAGTGATTTCTTTTCATTACTTTCAGTTGCTAGGTTCTTTTTTCAACCCAGCTCTACGTTTTGACTGGTCATATGAGGCTTAGTTTTTGTTTGAATTCTAGATAATCCTGTGGATATGTTACATTCCCTTCAAATTGCTTAAACACTTCCATGTCAATCATACTTACCCAACAATTTACAGTCCATCTGCCTACTCCACCAACAATCTTTGTCAATCCCTGTCCCTCTTCTGAAAAGGAACTAACCCTTCTTCATTTCAAATTCACCTTTTCTACCTGCTCTAGCTCTATCATTATTTCCTTCAATTTACAAGCATGTCCTTACAATATACACCCATGCATACTTTATAAATTCTGCTTTTCTTGTGAGCTAGTGCGCTCATTTTCTCCCTTTTACAAACAAACTTTGTTACTCTACAAAAACTACTAGCTCTTTCCTAATTTGTTACTAAACTCACTTTGATCTAATTTTTTATTTTAATAAGATAGAAAAGGCACTTGTAATAATCAAATCCAGTGCTGCCTTCTATTTAACTGACTACTCTAGAGCATAATAATATTGATCATGCTTTTCTCTCTTCACTATAATACATTATAGTATTTTATTTCTATTTCTATAGTATTTCTATTTCTATAGTATTTTTTTTCTATTTTCCACCTTCAGCTCACTGTAATTATTCTGGATTTTTTTCTTGCGCTATCCGCAACTGTTGGTAAATCCCATGATTCCATCTTTGACCCTTAACACTTTAGATTTGCTTTCGTGTTTGATAAAATCAACTTTAACAGATTTTGTAAATACCAACGGACATTCCCAACTAAGCAAAATTTAACAAGCTTTATAAAATTCCTCTATAAAGCCTCCATGTTTCCTATTTCTTCAAGTGAAACCAGTAGTGTTTCTATTAATGGAAGTGTCTAAATTTGAAAACTCATGTATTCTTGATATCATCTGGCTACAAAGCACACACTGAAGATGCCTGTTAATTATGAAATTCCTCTCCTTCTTCTTCTTCCATAGCACTATCAATTCAGATTTCCTTTCCCAATTCTCTCAATTATTTCAAGTCACTGAACTGAGCCTTCTTGCGATAATTCTTACTCTCCGGTTTATCCTTTTCACAAAAGACTTGAGCCTGGCACTCCCTACTTTAACACTTGTTTTCAATCTTGGCCAGTAAAAGATGATATATAAGTCCTCGACAATACCACCACAAACTCCTTTCATTCACTTACCAAGACACATCTCATTTTTTTTTTTAAAGATTTTATTTATTTATTTGACAGAGAGATCACAAGCAGGCAGAGAGGCAGGCAGAGAGAGAGGAGGAAGCAGGCTCCCTGCTGAGCAGAGAGCCCGATGCGGGACTCGATCCCAGGACTCTGAGATCATGACCTGAGCCGAAGGCAGCGGCTTAACCCACTGAGCCACCCAGGCGCCCCACACATCTCATTTTTAACTAAGCTAACTTTTAAAATGGTACACAGAGCTGAGGAGCACTACTATCAGAACACCAAAAAGAAACTCTCTAAAGGCACACAACAACATGGTTTCAGGCAGTGTTCCATAGCTATAAATGCTGGCAAGAAGCTCTAATGGACAAAGCTCTTGAGCACAGAGAGAGTAAGAGGCTAGTTGAATCTGTGGCACTCCAGAGGCATAGTCATAAACGTTTGACAAGCACTAAAAATGGTTCAGAAAGAGCTAACCACTGGCAATACTACAGAAAAAAAAAAAAATAGTTACTTGGCATCTTTATAGCTTCCATTTCCATTTCTGAAACCTTCTTGTCACTTCCCCTCTTCTCTCCTCTCTCCCCTAATAAATATGCATAATATCTTTCAACCCAGGGGCTATGACCTGCCCATGGACCCTTTCTGTGAATGGCTTACCTTGACATTTCCTGATCATGAATTTTTCCCCAAACTCCTCTACCCTGCCTTTCATTCACACAGAACAGGAGGACAATTTCTCTGCCACATTACTATTTTGCTGTTCGTTTCTATTTTGTCTGTGGCAGATAGTATTTTCTAAAGATGGTGACATGGTATCACTCATCTCATGTGTTCTAGAACCTTGCTACTTTCCTATCAAGACGTGGAGGTTAATTCCTCTCCCCTAATTTTGAGCAGACTTGAGACTCTGTGTATCCAAGAGAGTATGGCAAAAATTATACCATATTAATTTGAAGACTGGCCTGAAGAGGGTGCATCATCCATTTTGTTGACTAAAACACTGACCCTTGGGGCCCTAGGCTTCAATGTGAGGAGTCTGGTTGCATAGAGGAAGGCCAAAGTAGCCCATGTAGAGAAACCACAGGGAAGGGCCCTGAAATCCATGAAGAGAGAGAGAGAGATGCTTCCAGTGGATTTCTTCATTTTTTGTTCCTGTGCTAATCCCTGTCTGACTATAATCTCATGATATATTCTGAGCCCAAAGTGTCCAACTGGCCCAAAATTCCTGACCCACAATACACATAAGAAGTTAAATTATTTTAAACAACGGGGTTTGTTTTTTTCCCCAAACCTCTACTCCATATTCAGAATAAATCCTGTTTTGTCAAAAATAATTGAAGTTTTCCCATTCTCTGACTTGGTTTAAGAGTAAGCATTATTTAGATGTGACTTAATTATGGCCAATACAACATGAGGCAATATTTTCTGGGAAGCTCTGGGAAGGAAGTAAATCTACAATAAAAAATGTATTTTCTTCGAATAGATATCTTTTCTAGAAATGATGCTAACCTATAAAAAGCATACTGGGGGTGACAGAATAAAAAGAGAGAAAGAACCTGGGTCCTTCTGTTGATGAAATGAATTAGCCAAACCTGGGAATGCTGTGATATCTCTTGTATATAAGGGAATATATTCTGATGTAGTTAAGAAATTTGACTTGAATTTTCTGTTATTTGCTGCTTAAATCATCAGACCTTTTAAAATACCTCAATATAAATGCATGTGGTAGTCAAGGATTATCACTATATCCCTTGCATTATGATTTAGGAATAAGGATGCTCAGAATAAGCAGGGAAAGAAAAACATTAAGAAGTTGGCAAAATAATCCAAAGCCAAAGCAGAGAACTGGTTCTAAAAATTAACTAGGCTTCAGACTGACTGGACGTATAATAAACTAGTACATCTGAAGCAAAGACATCTGAAACAAAGCAGTGTTTTTTAATTAGGAGAACCACCAGGAATCATCCAAGTGATTAATCCTCAGGAGCACAGCTTTTCTGAGTGTCTGGGGTACTAAGGAGACTAATAGAATAAATTATAAAGTACACACAAAAGTAACATTCTCATTTTATAGAACTTAAAACAGGGACAAAGTGCTATGGTCTTAGGGTGAGTGAACTAGAGAGAACTAACTCAAGACGTTGACCACATGGTGGACTTGTGTTGAGACCATAAAAACACAAGACAGCAATGAGTTATCTTACTAGGACTGACCTTGTGAGCAGGCAAAAATTAATCTTAAGTTGGTGCTTATTTTATATTAGGCATTATTCTAAAGATTTTACATTTACCAACTCATTCAGTTCTCTGGAAAACCCAGTGAAGCATCCATGCTAATTCCTTCCTAATTTTCAGATAAGGAAACAGACCCAGAAAGGTTGAATAGCTCGCTCACAGTCTTATAGTTAGTAAGTGCAATTCTGAGATATGAACCTCATGCACCCCCACCCCAGAGCTTATGTTTTAACCTCTGTGCTGTATTTTGAGGATGATTTACATGGTTAAATTTGTAGCAATCCCTACTGCTTCCTTTAGGTTGGCTCAGGAGCTGGAAAGAAATGAACCCTTCGGGTGGTGAATCTCATTGCTCAAACTATGAGATAATAAAACTCCCCTGCAGTGAAAATGAAGACATGATGATATTCCAGGGGATTTTTCTTGTTTTATACAAATCCATTTTAAATATAAAATGCCTTATCAAAAAGAATGACCATGTTGTAACAGGTATTTAGACACTGGCATGTCTGAGGTTATGAAAAATATTCTATGATAGAAATATTATATTGATGTAAGAAATATTTGGTGGAAAAGAGTCATTTCTTTAGCTTCTGAAAACCTCACAGTGTTAGCTTGCTCAAAATAAAGCTAGCTCTGGCTGCTCTCAACCAAAATACTTTCAGTTAGTGTAGAGTTTTAAGCTACATTCAGAGAGATAAATTCTCTACAGCAACATCCTCAAACACCTCGGTGTGTAAGAGGGATTAAAAATGATGACTCGTGTAAATAAATTGCTTGATTTTAGAAACTGATCCTGGAAAGACTCCTAACTAGGTACATCTACTGAAGGAACAGAAAATGAGCACTGACAGAAAAGAGTTATACATGGGTAGAGAGTATGAAGAGCCACAAAAATACTTGTGAAAATGGGAATCAAATAGCAGCAAAAGCCAAGAAAAAGTAACCGTGGCAACAGAAAGTTCAAACATTTAGAGCTAGGAAAAAAAGGAGAAAGAAGTCATAATAACTGAATACAACAGATGCCTTAGAGGATAGTATTTTTCACTCGTGCACTCACGAACATGCTCAGGATAATTTCAACAAAAGACAACCAAATCTTAAGGCTGAAGAATAAAACACAAAAATTCAATTCTGAGTCATCTATCTTGGAAAAATTGTTATGAAATCAAAATTCTATTTTTTCTTTTGATTCTCTTAAGAAAAGAGATACAGGGTTAGAACTTGACCTTCAGTTGCATTGTGTCATTTTACATTCAAAATTAAATAATTTCAGTAATCTTACTAAATTTTGTGGCCCACCAATTATATAAGAAGTTTGCTCTTAAATGGGCTCAGGCTGTGGCATAGGCCAGGATCCTCCTTGCTTTGGACAGCAACATCCCACTGGGTATTTTTCTGGAATCTGATTATCATTGCAAGGAAGTGTTCTCATTTTTAGGACCAGAGAAAATCAAGAGAAGCAAATTCCTGCCAGAAAAATGTATTGCTGCATCCAAAGACATGAGGAAAAGGGGAGGAGGAGGAATACTTTTATTTTGACATTGTCTTTGTTTTAAAAACTTCATGGGTTTGTAGTATATGGTTGGGTATTCAGAATAATTTAGGAAAGGTGAGGAAAGTCTTACATGATGGCAGAAGTAGACCACCTAGTCTACTTCTGTGCCTGCTAGAAGAGAGTGCATACCTTGGCCTTTGAAAAATATATATGTAAAGATTATAAAATCATTTGATTATCATAGCAGCTATTTATTAAATAACATATCAGGAGGCAAAAAAAGAAAAAAAAAGTCACTTTCAGAATATTAGAGTATTCTCCAAGATGCTAGCCAACGAGTGAAGTTTTCATTTGACATCAAATTCAGAGCTGTAAAAAGCAGTGCTTGAGTCAACATTCTGTCTAGCTCAGAGGTATGAATCATCAGGGAGGTACCTAGTTACTACCTATGACCTCTGAATTCTGTTTAAGATTACAAAACCAATGCCTTCCCAGTTGACCACCCCCTGTCTGACTCTGTTTAAGATTAAAGAGTAGAAATAGGGGAGGAGGATTCATCACTCAACCAGAAGTAAAGGACATGTACATAAAGCCAAGCTGTAAGCAACTAGTTTGCCATTATCATTACAATACAAATAAGCCAACTTTTATATTAGAAGCAGAAATAATTTTTTATTTTATATGATGCTTGAGAGACATGGAAAGTTTCCACTTAAACAATTGTCAAGGACTCTGAATCACTTAATTTAATAGTGCTAATGTCAGTGAATGTGGTCAAGAAATTACAAGTACCTAATTTAATAATTCAATCCAATTCTTTATCATTTAATAGCCAATCTGAAGTGTGTCACTTTGAGCAGTTAGCTCTAAAAGTTTCCTCTTTTTTCTGTCATATAGCAGAATTGTGCTATTGGATATATCATTAATTTTATTTTTTTTTCTTTTGGAAAAGCAAAAATAGTACTTTGGCCTATCCTTAAATATATATATATTAATGATGTGTAGCAAACAAGACAAAATTTATAAACTAAAAATGCCACACAAATGGTAGTTCTATAATTATGTCTTATGTTTGACTCTGCTGTCAGGAAAACCAGATACATTTGCTGTATTTTGATAAAAATATATTTATTGTATTTTGATTAAAAAATTAAAGTCCTACTGAGTAAATTCCAAGTTTATATTAC
This sequence comes from Lutra lutra, assembly GCF_902655055.1. Taxonomy (NCBI): domain Eukaryota; kingdom Metazoa; phylum Chordata; class Mammalia; order Carnivora; family Mustelidae; genus Lutra; species Lutra lutra. The sequence goes on from NC_062288.1 coordinate 82,516,547, forward strand.
AGGGGGGAGTCAAATTGATCCCTCATAGATATTTGGCAATTACTTTTTTTTTGTTTGTTTTGTTTTTTACCTCTCTTTCGCTGAATTAGCCCTTTTATTTAATGTCATGTATCCACCATTACAGTATCATACAGAAAAGTTTCACTGTCCTGAAAATTCCTTGTGCTCCACTTGTTCATCCCTCCCTGCCTAGAAACCACTAATATTTTTCCATCTTCATAGTATTACCTTTTCCAGAATGTCATATAGTTGGAATCATACAGTGTGTAACACTTTCAAATACACTTCTTTAGCTTAGTAATACAAATTTAAAGTTCCTTCATGTGTGTTTTTTTTTTAACCAGATCATTTATTTTTATCACTGAGTAATATTCCACTGTATGGACATGCCAATTTGTTTATACATTCACCTATTAAAAGATATCTTAAAAAGAAAAGAGAGAGGACCCAAATTAATAAAATTATAAACAAAAGGGGAGAGATCAAGAATAACACCAAGGAAATAGAAACAATCATCAGAAATTATTATCAACAGTTATAGACCTCCCAAAAAACAAGAGCCCAGGACCTGATGGATTCCCTGGGGAATTCTACCAAACATTGAAAGAAGAAATAATACCTAGTCTCCTGAAGTTGTTTCAAAAAATAGAAACAGAAGGAAAATTTACAGACTTTTTCTACAGAGCCAGCATTACCCTGATCCCCAACCATGCAAAGACCCCATCAAAAAGGAGAATTTCAGAACAATATCCCTGATGAATATAGATGCCAAGATTCACAACAAGATCCTAGCTAATAGGATCCAACAGTACATTAAAAAGATTATCCACCATGACAAGGTGGGATTTATCCCTGGGATGCAATGGTGGTTCAACATTCTCAAATCAATCAATGTGATAGAACAAATCAGTAAGAGAAGAGAGAAGAACCACATGGTCCATTCATTTGATGCATAAAAAGCATTTGATAAGATACAGCATCTGTTCCTGATTAAAACATTTCAAAATATAGGATAATAGGATAGAGGGAACATTCCTCAACTTCATAAAATCGATCTATGAAAAGCCCACAGCAAATATCATTTTCAATGGGGAAAAGCTGACAGCCTTCCCTTTGAGATCAGGAACATGACAAGGATGCCCACTCTCGCGATTGTTGTTCAACATAATACTAGAGTCCTAGAAACAGAAATCAGACAACAAAAAGAAACAAAATGTATTCAAATTGGCAAAGAAGGAGTCAAATTTTATCTCTTCTCAGATGACATGATACTTTATATGGAAAACCCAAAAGACTTCAACCCCAAACTACTAGAACTCATACAGCAATTCAGTAACGTGGCAGGATAAAAAATCAATGTACAGAAATCAGTTGCTTTTTTATACACTAACAGTGAAAATATAGAAACAGAAATTAGAGAATCCATTCCATTTATTATAGCACCAAGAACCAAAAGATACCTGGGAATAAACCTAACCAAAGATGTAAAGGATCTGTACTCGAGGAACTACAGAACACTCATGAAAGAAATCGAAGAAGACACAAAAAGATGGAAAAGCATTCCATGCTCATGGATTAGAAGAATAAACATTGTCAAAACATCTATACAGCCTAGAGCAATCTATACTTTCAATGCCATCCCAATCAAAATTCCACTGACATTTTTCAAAGAGCTGGAACAAACAAACCTAAAATTTGTATGGAACCAGAAGAGAGCCCGAGTTGCTAAGGAAATGTTGAAAAAGAAAAACAACTGGGGGCATCACATTGCCTGATTTCAAGCTTTACTACAAAGCTGTGATCAACAAGACAGCATGGTACTGGCACAAAAATAGACACAAAGGCCAGTGGAACAGAGTAGAGAGCCCAGATATGGATCCACAACTCTATGGTCAACTAATCTTCGACAAAGCAGTAAAAAATATACAGTGGAGAAAAGACAGTCTCTTCAATAAATGGTGCTGGGAAAATTGGACAGCTATGTATAGAAGAATGAAACTTGAGCACTCTCTTACAACATACACAAAGATAAACTTGGAATAAAAGACCTCAACATGAGGCAGGAACCTATCAGAATCCTAGAGGAGAACATAGGCAGTAAACTCTTTGATATTGGCCACAGCAACTTCTTTCAAGACATGTCTCCAAAGACAAAAGCAACAAAAGTGAAAATGAACATTTGGGACTTCATCAAGATCAAAAGCTTCTGCACAGCAAAGGAAACAGTCAACAAAACAAAGAGGCAACCCATGGAATGGGAGAAGATATTTGCAAATGACACTACACACAAAGGGCTGATATCCAGGATCTATGAAGAACTCAAACTCAACACTCAAAAAACAGATAATCACATCAAAAAATGGGCAGAAGACATGAACAGACACTTCTCCAAAGAGATATACAAATGGCTATCTGACACATGAAAAAATGTTCATCATTATTAGCCATCAAGGAGATTCAAATCAAAACCACATTGAGATACCACCTTACACCAGTTGGAATGGCCAAAATTAACAAGACAGTAAATAACAAGTGTTGGAGAGAATGTGGAGAAAGGGGAACCTTCTTACACTGGTGGTGGGAATGCAAGTTGGTACAGCCACTTTGGAAAACAGTATGGAGATTCCTTAAGAAATTAAAAATAGAGCTTCCTTATGACCCTGAAATTGCTGTACTGGGTATTTACCCCAGAGGTACTGATGTAGTGAAAAGAAGGGCCATATGTACTCCAATGTTCATAGCAGCAATGACCACAGTCACCAAACTGTGGAAAGAGCCAAAATGTGCTTCAATGGATAAATGGATAAAGAAGATATGGTCCATATATACAATGGAGTATTATGCCTCTATCAGAAAGGATGAATACCCAACGTTTGTAACAACATGGACAGGACTGGAGGAAATTATACTGAGTGAAATAAGTCAAGCAGAGAGAGTCAATTATCCTTTGGTTTCACTTGTGGAGCATAAGGAATAACATGGAGAACATTGGGTGAAGGAGAGGAGAAGTGAATTGGGGGAAATCAGAGGGGGAGACGAACCATGAGAGACTATGGACTCTGAGAAACAAACTGAGGGTTTTGGAGGGGAGGGGGATGGAGGGTTGGGAGAGCCTGGTGGTAGGTATTAAGGAGGGCATGTATTGCATGGAGCACTGTGTGTGGTGCATAAACAATGAATCTTGGAACACTGAAAAAATAAAAAATTTAAAAAAAAGATAGCTGCTTCCAAGTTTTGGCAGTTGTGATTAAAGCTGTAAACATTTATGTGCAAATTATTGTATATAGATAAGTCTTCACCTTATTTGGGTAAATACATAGGACTGAGATTGCTAGATCATATAGTAAGATTATGTTTAGCTTGATAAGAAACTACAAAACTGTCTTGCAAAGTGGCTGTACCATTATGGATTCCCACCATCAGTGGATAAGAATTCCTCTTGCTCTACATTCTCACCAACATTTGGTATTTTCAGTGTTTTGGATTTTAGCCATTATAATAGATACAGAGTAGAATCTGTTTTAATTTGCAATTTCTTAATGATGTATATAATGTTGAGCATCTTCTAATATGTTCTTTTAATATGTTTTAATATGCTCATCTGTATCTTCTTTGTTGAAGTGTCTGAAGATCTTTAGTCCACTTTTTTTTTTTTAAAGATTTTATTTATTTATTTGACAGAGAGAGATCACAAGCAGGCAGAGAGGCAGGCAGAGAGAGAGGAGGAAGCAGGCTCCCTGCTGAGCAGAGAGCCCGATGCGGGGCTCGATCCCAGGACCCTGAGATCATGACCTGAGCCGAAGGCAGCGGCTTAACCCACTGAGCCACCCAGGCGCCCCTTTAGTCCACTTTTTAATTGGGTTGTTTTCTTATTGTTTAATATTAGAAGTTCTTTATGTATTTTTGGATACAAGTCCTTTATTAGATGACTGTTTTACAAATATTTTTCTCCTAGTCTGTGGCTCTCCCCATTATTTTCATAGCATCATTTGCAGAGCATAAGTTTTAAATTTTAATAATTTCCACTTACCAATTTTTTTCTTTCACAGGTATTTATTTTGGTGCTACTT